>NC_030812.1:76303804-76928804 GCF_001704415.2 Capra hircus
CTGGGTTGACAAGATCCGCTAGAGAAGAACACAGCAACCCACTCCAGTATTCTTGCCTGGAGAATCGCAGGGATGCGGGGAGCTTGGTGAGCTGCCGTCTATGGGGTCGCACAGAGTCGGACATGACTGAAGCGACTTAGCAGCAGCAGCAGCAGAAAGAAGGGCAGAGGGAGTGGGTTGCCATGTCCTTCTCCAATGCATAAAAGTGAAAAGTGAAAGTGAAGTCGCTCAGTCATGTCTGACTCTTCGCGACCCCATGGCCTGCAGCCTACCATGCTCCTCCGTCCATGGGATTTTCCAGGCAAGAGTACTGGAGTGGGTTGCCATTGCCTTCTCCACCCTTCTTCCTAATCCCCCTCAATGACGTCTGAAACTTCTTTGGTAATAAAAAAAAGAAGTCTATTATCTCATAATTAGAAGTACATTTTTAAAAAATGCAAAAAGTTACTAAACTTACAGTTATAATTGCTTTTTTCCCCCTGATTCTGATAGTTACACCAAAGAAGTAACAGAATGGTTGAAAAGGAGGAGGCTAGGAACACTGTTAAGACAAATATCATTTGTGCCTAGGGCAACTCTTCAGGGCTTCCCTGGTAGCTCAGCTGGTAAAGAATCCACCTGCAATGCAGGAGACTCCAGTTCGATTCCTGGGTCGGGAAGATCTGCTGGAGAAAGGATAGGCTACCCACTCTAGTATTCTTGGGCTTCCCTTGTGGCTCAGAATCTGGTAAAGAATTCTGCCTGCAATGCAGGATACTGCAGTTCAGTCCCTGGGTTGGGAAGATGCCCTGAAGAAGGGAAAGGCTACCCACTCCAATGTTCTGCCGGGAGAATTCCATGGACTGTATAGTCCAAGGTGTTGCAAAGAGTTGGACACGACTGAGCGACTTTCATTTCACAACTCTTCAAGATTTGAGTAGAATTCCTTAAATGCTTCTTTTTATTAACATATGTTCTTTTCTCTTGGTTTTTGGTGGCCTCAGAATTTATACAGAGATCCCAAATCTGTTCAGAAGCTTTCCTTTGCCTAACAGTCAAAAAAAAAAAAAAAAAAAAGAATAAGAAATTTGGGTTTTAGTCTCAGTGCAGTGGGATATTATTGGTTATTCAGCCAGGAATGAAATTATTTGATTTGTATCTTAAGAATATCACTACTATGCACAAAAAAGTTTGGAGGAGATAGAAGTAGGGTCACTAGTTAGGAAGCTGTTGAAATTGTCCCAGAGGAAAAAAAATGGTGGCCTGAATTAAGGTGGTGGCAGTAGAAAAAAGAAGTGGATGCATTCAGAATACACTGGGAGAGGGGATGGAAAAAGTCTCAAGACTTGGTTGGAGATTAGATATAGGATGGAGAAAGGAGAAAAAGGAACCATTAATAAATTCTAATTTCCTGACTTGGGCAGTCAGGACAATGGTTTGCATTAGTTTGGAAGGCTGGGGCAGGGGAGTTGCTGGAGATTAAGAGCTCTTCTTTGGACATATTAAGTTCAAGACACTTTTGAGACATTTGAATAGAAATATTTAGTAGATAATTGGATGTAAGACCAGATTTAAGAAAGACTTCTCGGGAGATACAAAAAATTCTCCTCTGAAAAATCACTAGTATTAAATGGTATTTAAAGCAAAGAAAATGAATGGGATTACCTAGTAAAAGAATGTAAACAGAGAAGAGAAGGGATCCAGGACCTATCCCTAAGGAACCCCTAGTAAATGTTGAGTTGGAAGAGGAAAAGCCTGCAGAGAGGGGACCACTCAGTGTAGTAGGAGGGAAACCAGAAGAGAAAGATCTGAAAGGAACAATAGACGTGTACACAGAAATGTTACTGAATTTGGCAACACAAAGGTAAGTACCCTTTTTTTTCCTTTAATTTCTTTCTCTTTTTTTGGTGGGAGGGAGTGTAATACACTTTATTTATTTATTTTTAATTGAAGTATCAGTTCAGTTCAGTTCAGTCGCTCAGTCGTGTCCAACTCTTGGCAACCCCATGAACCATAGCAACAGGCCTCCCTGTCCATCACCAACTCCCAGAGCTTACCCAAACTCATGTTCATTGAGTCGGTGATGCCATCTAAACATCTCATCCTGTCGTCCCCTTCTCCTCCTGCCTTCAATCTTTCCCAACATTGGGGTCTTTTCAAATGAGTCAGCTCTTCACATCAGGTGGCCAAAATACTGGAGTTTCAGCTTTAACATCATTCCTTCCAATGAACACCCAGGACCGATTTCCCTGAGGATTGACTCGTTGGATCTCCTTGCAGTCCAAGGGACTCTCAAGAGTCTTCTCCAACACCACAGTTCAGAAGCATCAATTTTTCTGTGCTCAGCCCTCTTTATAGTCCAATTCTCACATCCAGACATGACCAATGGAAAAACCATAGCCTTAACTAGACTGACCTTTGTTGACAAGTATAGTTGATTTAAAATATTGTGTTAGTTTCAGATATATACCAAAATGATTCAGCTATATGTATATTTTTTCAGATTCTTTCCCATTATAGGTTATTATAAGATACCGAATATAGTTCCCTGTGCTATACAGTAAATTCTTGTTTTTTATATATAATAATGTGTATCTGTTAATCCCATATTCCTAATTGATCCATCCCCCCTGCTAACTTCCTCCTTTGGTGACCATGTTTGTTTTCTGTGCTTGACTCTGTTTCTGTTCTGTATATAGGTTCATTTGTATTATTTTTTAGATTTCACATGTAAGTGATACCATATATTTGTCTTTCTCAATCTGACTGACTTCACCCAGTATGATAACCTTTAGTCTAGTCAAGGCTATGGTTTTTCTGGTGGTCATGTATGGATGTGAGAATTGGACTGTGAAGAAGGCTGAGCGCCGAAGAATTGATGCTTTTGAACTGTGGTGTTGGAGAAGACTCTTGAGAGTCCCTTGGACTGCAAGGAGATCCAACCAGTCCATTCTGAAGGAGATCAGTGCTGGGATTTCTTTGGAAGGAATGATGCTAAAGCTGAAACTCCAGTACTTTGGCCACCTCATGTGAAGAGTTGGCTCATTGGAAAAGACTCTGATGCTGGGAGGGATTGGGGGCAGGAGGAGAAGAGGACGACAGAGGATGAGATGGCTGGATGGCATCACTGACTCGATGGACGTGAGTCTGAGTGAACTCCGGGAGTTGGTGATGAACAGGGAGGCCTGGCGTGCTGTGATTCATGGGGTCGCAAAGAGTCGGACACAACTGAGCGACTGAACTGAACTGAACTGAGGTACATCCATGTTGCAGATGGCATTATTTCATTTGTTTGTGCTAAGTTGCTCAGTCAAGACCAACTGTTTGTGACCCCATGGACTGTAGCCTGCCAGGCTCCTCTGTCCATGAGATTCTCTAGGCAAGAATACTGGAGTGGGTTGGCATTTCCTCCTCCAGGGGATCTTCCTGGCTCAGGGATCAAACTCTTACTCTTATGACTCTTGCATTGGCAGGTGGGTTCTTTACCACTAGCACCACCTGGGAAACCAATATTCCATTGTATATGTATACATCTTCTTTATACATTCATCTCTTGATGGGCACTTAGGTTGATTCCATATCTTGGCTATTATAAATAATACTATCATAAACATTGGGATGCATGTAGTCTTTCCTGGTTTATTTTATGGTTTCCTTTGCTGTGCAAAAGCTTTTAAGTTTGATTAGATTCCATTTGTTTATTTTGCTTTTATTTCTTTGGTCTTGGGAGATTGATCTAAGAAAATATTGCTACAATTTATGTCAGAGAATGTTTTCCCTGTGTTCTCCCCTAGGAGTTTTATAGTATATGGTCTTACATTTATGTCTTTAAGCAACTTTGAGTTTATTTTTGTATACTGTGTGAAGACTTCATGGATTTATATGTAGCTGTCCAGCTTTCCCAACTCCACTTGCTGAAGACACTGTCTTTTCTTTATTGTATATTCTTGCCTCTTCTGTTGAAGATTAATTGATCATAGGTGTATGGGTTTATCTGGGGGCTCTCTATTCTGTTCCATTGAGGTAAATGTCTGTTTGTGCCAGTGCCATGTTGTTCTGATTACTGTAGCTTTATAATATTCTCTGAGGTCTGGGAAGGGTATACCTCCAGCTTCATTCTTTTTTCTTAGGATTGCTTTGGCAATTTTTGGTCTTTTGTTGTTCCACATATGTTTTAGGATTATGTGTTCTAGTTCTGTGAAAAAATATCATGGGTAATTTAATCTGTAGATTGCTTTGGGTATTATGGCCATTTGAACAATATTAGTTCTTCCAATCCAAGAGCATAGGATATCTTTCCATTTCTTTGAATCATCTTCAATTTCCTTCATCAGTGGTTTATAGTTCTCAGATTATAGATCTTTTTAAAAAATTTCCCTATAAGTTTATTTTTTCTTCTAGTCTTATTGAGATATAATTGATATACAGCATGGTATAAGTATAAGAAGTACAGCATAATGGTTTGACTTATATACATCATGAAGTGATTATCACAGTAAGTCTAGTGAACATCTACCATCTCATATAGATACAAAATTTAATAAATAGAAACAAAACATTTTTTCTTGTGATGAGAATTCTTAGAACCTACTCTCTTAATGACTTTCATACATAATATACAGCAGTGTTGATTATATTGATCATATACATATACATATATTTATACATTATATTTATCATAACATATATTTATCATGTTACATCCCTCAGAGGTTCATATTCTTGACAAGAGTAGCTTGCATGGAACATAGATGGTAGAAACCAGATTGCTGCAGATTAATTCATGAAGAGAAGTTTAAGATGTGGAGACAGCCTGAGCAGACAATTCCATGACTGCAGAAACATGGAGGGGAAAACATACAATAAGAAGGTGCATCTGTGGTTCATTGGAATCCTCTGCTATGAACTGCTGGTAGGAAATCCAAGCTTCAAAACAACCTCATGCCCTGAGACCTCCAAGTGAATCCTCAAGGTAGATGTGAAGTTCCCCCATCAATGCCTTCTGAAGTTGGGACTTGATTTTCAAGCTGCTCAAATATAAGCCCTCTGGGCAGCTGCCCTTGGCCCAGATCCTGGAGCACCCCTGGGTCCAGGGGCACTCCCAGAGGATGCTGGCTCCCTCTGCTCACATGACTGCCTGAGTCCTATCTGCCCTATTTTGTGTGTTTATTCAGAGAGCCTTCCCAGTTCTGCTACCTCATCTTTTGTCTCTTCTAAGATGCCTGATACTAATTAATAAAAGCTGGAATATTTTGTGTCGGGGGGGGGGGGGCGGTTTTCTCCCTGTTTTATATATTCAAAATTAGTGGTGATTAGATTCTCTAGGTTTGTCTCTTAGCCACAGCCTGAATGCTTAAGCATCTTCCCACTAGAACAGCACTGGTATTCTCAAAGCACTCAATTTAATTTTAGTTGGGATTGCATTTTTCCATTTTTTTTTTTTCATTTACTTTCTAAATGATGTTTTGTTTTGTTTTTTCAAAATTCTTGGTTTTTACCATTTTTGTTATCAGCATTTGCCTATTTGGGGGGCAGTGTCATCTCATTAGTTCTTTCTTCATTGTTAAATCTATCCTTCATTTATTTCATCTGGAAAGAATCAGAATCTGCAGCACACTATAGCACACAAGCTAATATAACTACTCTTTCATTAATAGAAGACTAAAAAATTCTGACTGCTGCTGCTGCTGCTGCTAAGTCGTTTTAGTCGTGTCCGACTCTGTGTGACCCCAGAGACGGCAGCCCACCAGGCTCCCCCGTCCCTGGGATTCTCCAGGCAAGAACACTGGAGTGGGTTGCCATTTCCTTCTCCAATGCATGAAAGTGAAAAGTGAAAATGAAGTCACTCAGTCATGTCCAACTCTTTGTGACCCCATGGACTGTGGCCCACCAGGCTCCTCCATCCATGGGATTTTCCAGGCAAGAGTGCTGGAGTGGGGTGCCATTGCCTTCTCTGAAAATTCTGACTACCAGGTCTTATTGTTACTGAGTCTGTGCTCACTCCGCTTGCCACATGACAGGCCAGTTAAATGAGAGATGAGGTGTGAAGGCAAGGAATACAACTTCATTCTGAAAGCCAACTGACCAAGAAGATGGCAGACTAATGTCTAAAATAGCCATCTTATCAGGGTCTGGACACTAGATTCTGTTATAGAAAAGAGATGGGGGGAGGTGAGGAAGTAAAGTAAAAATTTCATTAATCTTGCAGTTATCTCCTGAAATGGCCAGCCTCGGAAAGGGAATGTGTTAATTTCTTCCTTCCTGTAGCCATCTACAGTTAGACAGGGTTTTGAACAAAGGCATTTTGGTTTAAAGGCATTCAGGCAGAGAGGCAGCATTCCCCAAGGCAGGCTGTTATGTATGAACAGTATCCTTTCAATGAACAGAAGCAACAAGAAGCAAAAATTAAAGTAAAGGAAACAGATCCAACATGGAGTCAGTTCTTCCCTGTAACATTATTTCTTTAGAATTTGTCCTCTGATGAGCCTAGATTTTCCTGATCTGAGACAATGTTCTGAGTCACCTGCTTTAAAATACCAATTCCTCTTTTTTATAAAGCTTATTTTCAGAACCACTTTAGTGTGCAGAACCATATGTTAGCAGTTCAAGTGATAAATCCATCTAAGGTTTTACAAGGTGCTGTGGGTCAAAGACAGAGTAGGAAATGGCAACCATACCAGTATTCTTGCCTGGAGAATCCAATGGACAGAGGAATCTGGGTATCTGCAGTCCATTGGGTGACAAAGAGTTGGACAGGACTGAAGCTACTTGGCATGTACATGGATCAAAGAGTGGCTTCCCAGGTGGCGCTAATGGTAAAGAACCCAGCTGCCAATACAGGAGACATGGGTTCTGTATAGAGGAGCCTGGCAAGATACAGTCCCGGAACTGCAGAGTAGGACACAACTGAAGCAACTTAGCACACATGCATGGATCAAAGAACCATAAATGTTTTTAAATAAATGTTTGTCACCCAGTTGAGTCAAAAGTCCAGCTGAAATTAAAAACAATGAATTTATAGAAGTGCTAAAAACCGCATAGTTGTATGGTTTTTTTTTCAGAGGACCGAGTTGTAACAGTAGAGATGATATTAATAGTAGTTGTATCAATGTAGGATTATAGTTTTGTCTGTGAGTGTGCAAGAGGACTAGGATACATGGAAACTGAAGATATTGATGAAAAGATAGCTGCTGAGTTAAATCATGGCATATGGCTAACTGTTTCATGTCTTTCAACATCTATTCCTTTCTTTTATAATGATTGCATTTCTAATTTCTCACTATGTACATGGTCATGTAATAAATATGGCCATTTAAGTTAAGACATTAAGTCACTTGCTAGTGACTAAGATCTGGCTGTGTTTAAAAAGTGTGTAGAACTGCTGGTAAGTGTCCTTCTTCCTTTCCCCTTCCCTTTCCTTTTAGTGTCATATCTAAGAATCCATTACCAAATCTGAAGTTACAAAGATTTAAACCTATGTTTTATTCTAAGTATTTTAGTAGTTTTAGCCCTTATGTTTCGGAGAAGGCAATGGCACCCCACTCCAGTACTCTTGCCTGGAAAATCCCATGAATGGAGGAGCCTGGTAGGCTGCAGTCCATGGGGTTACTAAGAGTCAGACACGACTGAGTGACTTTCACTTTCATGCATTGGAGAAGGAAATAGCAACCCACTCCAGTGTTCTTGCCTGGAGAATCCCAGGGATGGGGGAGCCTGGTGGGCTGCTGTCTCTGGGGTCGCACAGAGTCATACACGACTGAAGCGACTTAGCAGCAGCAGCAACAGCAATCCTTACATTTAGGTCTCTGACCGACTTTGAATTTAATATTCATATGCTGAGTGAGGTAAGGGTATAACCTCCCTTACCTGGAAGGGAATGTGAAGGGAATGCATCCTGGAATGTAAAGTCAAGTAGGCCTTCGGAAGCATCACTATGAACAAAGCTAGTGGAGGTGATGAAATTCCAGTTGCTGCTGCTGCTAAGTCACTTAGCAGGCTCCCCTATCCATGGGATTTTCCAGGCAAGAGTACATGAGTTTCAGTAAACTCCGGGAGTTGGTGATGAACAGGGAGGCCTGGCGTGCTGCAGTCCATGGTGTCACAGAGTAAGACACAACTGAGCAACTGAACTGAACTGATAGCCGATTAACAAAAAACTTTGTGATAGTTGCTGGTGAACAGTGAAGAGACTCAGCCATACATATACCTGTATCCATTCTCCCTCAAACCCCTCTCTCATCCAGGCACCACATAACATTGAGTTCCTTGTGCTATACAGTAGGTTCTTGTTGGTTATCCGTTTTAAATACAGCATTGTGTACCTGTCCATCTCAAATTCCCTAAGTATTCCAGCCCCCTTTCCTCCCCCCAGCAACCATGAATTTGTTTTCTAAGTCTGTGAGTCTCCTGTTTTGTAAGTAAGTTCATTTGTATCATTTTCTTTTCCATTCCACATATAAGGGATGTCATATGACATTTCTCCTTCTCTGTCTGACTGACTTCACTCATTATGACAATTTCTAGGTCCATCCATGTTGCTACAAATAGCATTTATTTCATTCTTTTTAATGGCTGAGTAATGTTCCATTGCATATATGTACCACATTTTCTTTATCCGTTCTTCTGTCCATGGACATTTAGGTTGCTTCCATGTCTTGGCTGTTACAAACAGTGCTTCAGTGAACACTGGGGTGCATCTATTCTTTCAGATCATGTTTTTCTCCCGATATATGCCCAGGAGTGGGATTGCAGGGTCATATGATAGCTCTATTTTTAGTTTTTTAAGGAACCTCCATATTATTCTCCATAGTGGCTGACCCAATTTACATTCCCACTGATAGTGTAGGAACATTCCCTTCTCTCCACACCCTCTCCAGCATTTATTGTTTGTGGATTTTTTGATGATAACCACTCTTGCTGGTGTGAGGTGATACCTCATTGTAGTTTTGATTTGCATTTATTTAATAACTAGCAATGTTGAACATCTTTTTATGTGTCTCTTGGCCATCTGTATGTCTTCTTTAGTGAAATGTCTACTAAGGTCTTCTGCCCATTTTTGATTGGATTGTTTGTTTTGATGCTGTTAAGCATCATGAACCGTTAGTAAGTTTTGGAGACTAATTCTTTGTCAGTCACATCATTTGCAATTTTCTCTTAATCTGTGCGTAGTCTTTTCACCTTGTTTATTGTTTTGTTTGCTGGCATAGAGCTCTTTAAACCCTTGGAATTTCCTAAGTGATAAGAGCAGTGGGAGCATCTTTGGTTATATTGTATGGTCTTTGGTACTGAATAGCTCCAGATCCATAAGGGTGAAAGAGTATCTTGTTGTTCATAACAAGCCCCTCTCAACCACATCTGAGTTTATGTTAATGAGGTAGGTGACTTTTGAAGTGTTCCTAAGGAAAGGGGCTTGTTGCTAAGGGGATCAATCAAAATTAGAGAGTTGGAACTTTCAGCCCCGCCTCCAAGGAGGGGAGAAGGATTGGAAATTGAATCAATCACTGTTGGCCAATTACTTAATTAATCAATCCTACATAATGAATCCTCCATAAGAACCCAAAAGGATGTGGTTTGGGGAGCTTCTGGGTTGGTGAACATATCCATGTGCCAGTAAGGTAGTATACAACCCACTTCCATGAAGAGAGAAGCTATGTTTGAGGCCCTTCCCAATCTTGCCCTATGTAGCTCTTCATCTATTTATCTATAACCATTATTATATCTTTCATAATAAATCAGTAATTGGGCTTTCCTGGTGGCTCAGTGGTAAAGAATCTGCCTGCCAGTGCAGGGGACATAAGTTCAATCCCTAGTCCAGGAAGATCCCACATGCCATGGGACACTAAGCCAGTGCACCACAACTACTGAGCCAGTGCTCTAAAGCCCGTGCTCTGCAACAAAAGAAACCACTGTGATGAGAATCCCATGCACCACAGCTAGAGAGTAGCCCCTGCTTGCCACAACTGGAGAAGGCCTGCATGCAGCAACAAAGACCCAGCATAGACATAAATTAAATAAATAAAATCTCTTTTTAAAAAGGGAGATAACACTTTATAAAATATATTCAATGCTTTTAAAAATCAGTAATCTAGTAAGTAGGCTTCCCTGGTGGCTCAGAGGTTAAAGCGTCTGCTTCCAATGTGGGAAACCCGGGTTCGATCCCCGGGTTGGGAAGATCCTCTGGAGAAGGAAATGGCAACCCACTCCAGTATTCTTGCCTGGAGAATCCTATGGATGGAGGAGCTTGGTAAGTAAACTATTTTCTTAAATTCTGGAGCAACAAACTAATTGAAGCCGAAGACTAGGATCTGGAAACCTCTGGTTTATAGCTGATGGTGAAACCAAGCCAGACCATGTTCCCTATTTCTTGTTTGTAGGGGAAAGAGCTTCAGCCTCCTAGACTTTCTGTGCATTACAAAGGAGATTCAAACAATTTGATAAAAAGCCTTAGTTCCTCCTCAAGGGATATAAATACATAACAATCTGATGCATGTCTGAGTTCTTCTACAGGAACTAAGGCCTCCATCCAGGTGGAGGATGGTAACTTTAGGCTGAACTTAAGTACATGGACCCCAGACTGGTCAGAACCAGAAGACTGAGGACTGAGATTCTTGGAACACCATCCTGTTACCTCACCACCAATGAATCAAAAGAAGGTCACACACCCGGCGGCTCTCACTCCAAATTTGCTTTTAAATACTCTTCCCTGAAACACATTGGAGAGTTCAGTCTTTTGAGCATGAGTGGCCCATTACCCTTGATTGGCTCTTGTAATAAATTTTCCTCTGCTCCAAACTGATGTTTCAGTTTGTTTGGCCTCACTATGTGTCAGGTACACAAACTTTGGTTCAACCACAGTGGGAAGCACAGGTAACAACCTAGACTTTCAACTGGTGTCTGAAGTGGGGGGCAGAGAGAACAATCTTATGGAACTGAGCCTTTAACCCTGTGGGATCTGATACTATCTAAAGGTAGGTAGTGTCAGAATTAAGTTGTAAGACATCTAGCTGGTGTTGGAGAATTGTTTGATGTATGGGAAACTGACACATCTGGTAGTAATTGAGGGTAAAGCAGACACAAGCAGAGAAGTATTTCTCTTTATAGCTGATTTCTTTTTGCCAGATAGCCTGAGGTCCCAGGTAATATCAGAGGATAGATGAAGCTAGAGAGTCAGAGCCTTTACTCAGTATTAAAAGGTTATGGTGACTTAGTCTCACATATAACATGTCCTCAGAGAAGAATTAGTATTTCATGATTAACATATTATCCCAAATCCTGGGAACAAAGAATTTGATTCCATAAAATGAAACCATCAACCTTCTTTCTTAGATGGATAGATAGACCTGGCTTTAATCCTTAATCATCTTCCCTCCAAGCTCTTTGATCTTGCACGAGGTATTTCCCTGTTCCAAGCCTCAATTTTCTCAGATAGAAATGAGTACACTTCCTTCACAGAGTGGTTAAGAGATTTATGAGACATCATTTCTTTTTCTTCCCAAGACTCTCCTTCTTACAACAAAACAATATTCATCAAGAATTTAGACATTGAGGAACAAAAGCAAAGACGAAGGTAAAAAGTTTATAGATGAGAAACTAGATGTGTTTCTTGTGTGGTAACTATTATAGATGTCATTAAACTATAAGGAGGTTCATATTGGTGATTTCAGATTTAGCATGCATCAGAATTTGTATGGCAGCTGAATGAGCCCAGGGAAATGTATCTAGAATAAAGAAGAGGGCTAAGAGTAGATCCTGGGGAACACTCATATTTAGGGGCAGAAAGGGAAGGTAGGTAGGCTCCTTGCAGGAGGTATAGTTTTTTCCTAGTACTTTGTGTCCTGTGTGAATGTGTGTGTGCACAGAGGTGCACAAGTACTATTAAAATAACCTCAAGATTGTCTAACTCAACCTTTTCCCTCTAGATAAAGGAGTTTCCCTCCCCCCACCCCCATCTACCCACTGCCCTCCTGTACTGGTGTCCTAGGGCATGTTTATAGAGGATGCTTATTCAGGGTAATGAATGAGGGAGCCAGCAAAGCCTTCTGATGAGGCAGTTATCCATTTAATGCAAATTCAGGAAGGAGCAATATCTCTCTATATCTAAGAAGAAACTGGTCTAGACCCTGGGGTGCTGATGAGCATGTCGTTGTTCAAGTAGTAGGTCTATCTGATTGGGTATCAGCAACTAACCTCTCCTGAGCACAGAAATCTCCTAGCCTTAAACCCTCACTTCATGGGCAACTTTAAGGACCAACTTCTAGGTTTCTGAAGGCCCATCTGGAAATCTTGCTCATTGATAGTCTACTCTCCATTGTTTCCTCCACATTGTTATTATGCCTCCCTCCATTTTCTCCTGCACCCCAAATAAATCAAATGAATGTCCGTTTTCTCCTTCTTTCTCCTTAGTTTGTTGAAAATCAAACCTAGAGTCAAGCAATTAGGAACCAAAACTAGTGCTTGTTTCTGAGATATTCCAATTCAGCTAGAAAGTATCTTCCATTCTTCTATTGCAATAAATAGAAGGAAAAAAGATTCTGGGTTTCCCTGGTGGTCTATTGGTTAAGAATCCACCTGCCAACGCAAGGGACACAGATTCAATCCCTGGTCTAGGAAGATCCCTTATGCTGGGGAAACAGCTAGGCCTGTGAGCCACAACTACTGAGCCTGCGTTCTAGAGCCCAGGAGTTGCAGCTACTGAAGCCTGTGTGCCTAGAGCCCGTGCTCTGGAACAAGCAAAGCCACCGCACTGAGAAGCCTGCACACCACAACAAAGAGTAGCCCCTGCTTGCTGCAAATGAAGAAAGCCCATGCGGCCAAAAATAAATCTTTTAAAAAACAATTGCACATTAAAATAAACTGAAGATTCATGTCTTGCTAACATATATTTTAAACACAGTTGAGATCATGTTATACCTAGTTTTGTATCCTGCTTTATTTACTTAATATTATAGTCTGAAATTTTTTTTCACATTATCAGAACTCTTCCTAAGTATCATCTTTAAAACCTGCATAATTGACCACTTTATATCATATCTTTTGAAACTATTCCTACCTCCAATCCAGTGGGGGTCCTAATGCAAATAAAAACTGTATAGCAAAATAAGTACTGAATTCTAGGTACTTGCTGAAAGACATAGTCTCAATCTCAGGCCTTTGATCAAAGGAGGGTTATTAAGACTATCACCCCAGTCACTCTCAGGTACTCTATAATCTTTAGATCAGTACAGAACAAGGTGGTTGGCCCACATCCAGCTGCCTGTTACCATGTTTTAATGTTGGGTCATGTGTCTTATGAGAAAAGCAGGGACACTCAACCCACCAAAAGTGGTTGTCTTGTCTACACAAGGATGCCATTGAGGTCATTAAGCATGACCTTAACATACTGTTTCTCTTTATGAGGACCTTCTGTGTTCTGTGGAATAAATCTGCATCTGTATTACCAAGAATAGTTGGTCTTTCCTGGAGCAATTGATCTGCTTTTACTTCATGAATACTGTGAACTGTATAACAGATCAGATGTTGCGTTATTCAAAGGCTGATAGAAAGCTTCCAGGCAAATTTGTGGCGTTCTTTTAGCAAGTGTATAGCTTGCATAGTATGTATTTCAGCCTCACTCCTAGCCCTGTTTTGCATCCCCCACCATTGCTTTCCTTTATATATAACTCTACCTGATGCCTTAAGTCTTTTCTAGAATGAAGCAGTAGAGCATAGTGGTTCAGGGTCTGGTTCTAGAGCTGGAGCCACTTTCTGTCTGTGTGACCTTGGGCAAGTAAATTCCTTACCCTCTCTCTGTACCTCAGTCTCTTATTTGTAGAAAAGGAATAATAGTTTCTGCCTTGCAGAGTTCTGATGAAGGCTAAACGACAAAATAAATGCAAAGACCTGATTTGTCTTTAGCTCATAGTCAAGTGCTTAAGAGAAATTGTAAAATAATTTAGAAGAAATCATTATAATCATTCTTCTATTATTAGAGTGTCAGTTCAGTTCAATGTCAGTAGCTCAGTTGTGTCTTACTCTTTCTGACCCATGGACTGCAGCACACCAGGCTTCCCTGTCTATCACCAACTCCCGGAACTTCCTCAAACTCATGTCCATCAAGTTGGTGATGCCATCCAACCATCTTATCTTCTGTTGTCCCCTTCTCCTGCCTTCAATCTTTCCCAGCATCAGGGTCTTTTCGGGTGAGTCAGTTATTCACATCAGGTAGCCAAAGTATTGGAGTTTCAGCTTCAGCATCAGTCCTTCCAATGAATATTCAGGACTGATCTCCTTTAGGATGGACTGGTTGGGTCTCCTTGCAATCCAAGGGACTCTCAAGACTCTTCTCTAACACCACAGTTCAAAAGCATCAATTCTTCGGTGCTCAGCTTTCTTTATGGTCCAACTCTCACATCCATACATGACTACTGGAAAAACCATAGCTTTGACTAGATGGACCTTTGCTGGCAAAGTAATGTCTCTGCTTTTTAATATGCTGTCTAAGTTGTTCATAACTTTTCTTTCAAGGAGCAAGCATCTTTTAATTTCATGGCTGCAATCACCATCTGCAGTGATTCTGGAGCCCAAGAAAATAAAGTCTGTCACTGTTTCATTGTGTCCCCATCTATTTGCCATGAAGTGCTGGGACCAGATGCCATGATCTTAGCTTTTTGAACATTGAGTTTTAAGCCAACTTTTTCACTCTCCTCTTTCACTTTCATCAAGAGGCTCTTCAGTTCCTCTTCACTTTCTGCCATAAGGAAGAAGAACTCACTCCAAGTGTAATTACTGGGTCAAAGAACATGCATGTTTTGAAGGTTGTATGCTAAATTTCACATCAATTGAAGTAGAAGAAGCTTCAGGTTTTTAAAAAAATAATTAATTTTAATTGGAGGCTAATTACTTTACAATATTGTGGTGGTTTTTGCCATACATTGACATGAATCAGCCACGGGTGTACTTGTGTCCCGCATCCCGAGCCACCACCTCACCCACCTCCCTCCCCATCCCATGCCTCAGGGTTGTCCTAGTGCACCAGCCTCTAGTGCCCTGTTTCATGCATTGAACTTGGACTGGTCATCTATATCACATGTGGTAATATACACTTTTCAATGCTATTCTCTCAAATCATCCCACCCTCACCTTCTCCCATAGAGTCCAAAAGTCTGTTCTTTATACATGTGTCTCTTTTGCTGTCTCATGTATAGGGTCATTGTTACCATCTTTCTAAATTCCATATATGTGTGTTAATGTACTGTATTGGTGTTTTTCTTTCTGACTTACTTTACTCTGTTTAATAGGCTCCAGTTTCATCCACCTCATTAGAACTGATTCAAATACATTCTTTTTAATAGCTGGGTAATATTCCATTGTGTGTATGTACCACAACTTTCTTATCCATTCGTCTGCTGATGGACATCTAGGTTGCTTCCAAGTCCTAACTATTGTAAAGAGTCATGTGATGAACATTGGGGTACTCGTGTCTCTTTCAATTCTGGTTTCCTTGGTGTGTATGCCCAGCAGTGGGATTGCTGGGTTGTATGGAAGTTCTATTTGCCATTTTTTCAGGAATCTCCACACTGTTTTCCATAGTGGCTGCAGTAGCTTGCATTCCCACGAGCAGTGTAAGAGGGTTCCCTTTTCTCCACACCCTCTCCAGCATTTATTGTTTATAGACTTTTTGATAGCAGCCATTCTGACTGGCGTGAGATGGTACCTCATTGTGGTTTTAATTTGCATTTCTCTTATAATGAGTGATGTTGAGCACATCATTGAGCACATGATGTTTCATGTGTTTGTTAGCCATCTGTATGTCTTTGGAGAAATGTCTGTTTAGTTCTTTGGCCCATTTTTTGATTGGGTCATTTATTTTTCTGGTGTTGAAATGCATGAGCTGCTTGTATATTTTTGAGATTAATTCTTTGTCAGTTGCTCCATTTGCTATTATTTTCTCCCATTCTGAAGGTTGTCTTTTCACCTTGCTTATAGTTTCCTTCATTGTGCAAAAGCTTTTAAGTTTAATTAGGTCTTATTTGTTTATTTTTGCTTTTATTTCCATTACTCTGGGAGGTGGGTAATAGAAGATCTTTCTGTGGTTTATGTCAGAGAGTGTTTTGCCTATGTTTTCATCTAGGAGTTTTATAGTTTCTGGTTTTACATTTAGATCTTTAATCCATTTTGAGTTCATTTTTGCATATGGTGTCAGAAAGTGTTCTAGTTTTATTCTTTTACAGGTGGTTGACCAGTTTTCCCAGCACTTGTTAAAGAGATTGTTTTTTCTCCATTGTATATTTTTGCCTCCTTTGTCAAAGATAAGGTGTCCATAGGTATGTGGATTTATCTCTGGGCTTTCTATTTTGTTTCATTGATCTATATTTCTGTCTTTGTGCCAGTACCAAACTGTCTTGATGACTGTAGCTTTGTAGTGTAGTCTGAAGTCAGGCAGGTTGATTCCTCCAGTTCCATTCTTCTTTCTCAAGATTGCTTTGGCTATTTGAGGATTTTTGTATTTCCATACAAACTGTGACGTTATTAGCTAGAACAAATTGTATTCTGTGTAAAATACCATTGGTACCTTGATAGGGATTGCATTGAATCTGTGGATTGCTTTGGATAGTATACTCATTTGAAGTTTTAGTTTTATCTTACTTTTATCTGTGCATGCATGCATCTGCAGTCACTAAGTCGTGTTTGACTTTTTGGGACTCCATGGACTATAGCCTACCAGGCTCATCTGTCCATGGGATTTTCCAGACAAGAATACTGGAATGGGTAGCCAGTCCCTTCTCCAGGGGATCGTCCTGATCCAGGGATAGAACCTGCGACTCCTACATTGGCAAGCGGATTCTTTACCACTGCACCACATTTTGTTGATAACTAATGAGAAGGACTGATGCTGAAGCTGAAACTCCAGTACTTTGGCCACCTCATGTGAAGAGTTGACTCATTGGAAAAGACCCTGATGCTGGGAGGGATTGACGGCAGGAGGAGAAGGGGACAACAGAGGATGAGATGGCTGGATGGCATCACCAACTCGATGGACGTGAGTTTGAGTGAACTCCGGGAGTTGGTGATGGACAGGGAGGCCTGACGTGCTGTGATTCATGGGGTCGCAAAGAGTTGGACATGACTGAGTGACTGAACTCAACTGAACTGAATGAGAATGAGCCTTTTGACCAAAACTGCTATGTTTGTTTATTTATCATTTATATTTCTTCTCTCTCTTACCATCATTCACAATTTTCTTATTGAGGTCTTTGTATTTGTCCTTTTATCTATTTAAATAGATTGTTGTTGTTCAGTTGCTTCAGGCATGTCCAACTGTTCATGACCCCATGGACTGTAGCCCAGCAGACTCCTCTATCCAGGGGATTCTCCAGGCAAGAATACTGGAGTGGGTAGCCATTTCCTTCTTCAGGGGATCTTCTTGACCCAGGGATTGAACTATGGTTTCCTGCATTGCAGACAAATTCTTTATTGTCTGAGCCACCTAAACTCTATACTTTAAAATACGACCAATTCCAGAAGAAAAAAATAGTTAAACATTAAGTTTTAACATTCTTTGTTATTTCAAAGAAATAACATTCTTTGAATTACAATACAACTGTAAAATCATAATCAAAGACTTCTCTGTTGCAGAGATTGTAGGAGAGTAATTATTTTTCATAACCATGGAAACCCAACTGATGCCATGGCTACACAACCAGCTTGCACAGACAATTTTTAGTAACGAAGTCAAACAAATCACTATTTCTACTAAAATCATTTCACTTTACTTTTTTGTTTTTGGCCTTACAACTTGCATGATCTTTCTTTCTCAACCAGAACAGTGAAAGCATAGAGTCATAAGCACTGAACCACCAGGGAATTCCTCTAAAATAATTTCATTTTAGATAAGCTTTCTCTCATTGCCAGTGGAGAGAAGTTAAATGGTTTGGCATTGTGTTGCACACCTAACTCAACTTCTTAGTTTCTCTTCTGTGACATTTTAGCTTTTTGTCTTCTTTCTAAAGATTCTTAATAAGTACAAAGCACATGCTATAATAGCTCTCTCATCTGTTTTCTGATTTCTCCTAATAAGGTCCCTGTGTATAGCAGCAGCCTATTTTCATGAGGCTACTTTGAGAAAAAGATGTGCCCAGCCCATAGCCAAACTTGACAAACCACTGGCAGTTTATTTCATGTATAAATACAGTCTTTGGGTACTTAAGGAAAACCCAGTTACAAGCTTTTGAAATCCAATTTGGAAAACAGATATAAAGGTTAATTCCTTCCTAACTCATGGTATTTTCTTCAACTTTTTTTTAAAAGATAATTTCTCTTGAATACCACTCTATGCCAAGCCCTGTTCTAAGCGTTTTAAATATATTAACTATGGACATTGAAGGTTATTATAATGATAGGGTAATATTCCAATTTGACAGAGGAAGTGAAGGCACAGAGAGATTAGGTATCTTGCCAAAGATCTCGCAGCTGGCAAATGATGTTTACCGGCTGTTAATACAAACTTCTCTCCTAGGCCATGTACTCCTTGCCTACTGAATTTTCTACCCCTTTCTCCTCTATCACCAATGAATAACTATGTTTGCTACCACAATGTTGTAGTGTACAAAACAATAGACTAGTAGTCATAGGACTTGGATTCATGTCCTTTGTGGCTTCAGTAAAGTCATTTAATCCTGTTGGGCTTTGGTCTTACTATCTGTCAGATGGGAATAATAATAATAACCTCCCATGGCAGTCATAGGAGTCAAATGAGATGATAGAGAGGAAAGGTCTTTGTTAGGTGAAAAAGCTTGAGCAACCCAGTGACTTTTTATATCCATGCTCTTGGGAATTTGTCAAGGAGGCTTCACAGAAGAGGCAATATTGGAGCTAAGGTTTGAAAGATGTATGTGTGTCCTGATATGATCACTGATAACATTTACTGAGCAATTACTAAGTTCTAGGCTCTGTGCAAAGGATTTTACATGCATTATCTCACTTAATTCTTACAGCAACTCTATGAGGTCATTCAGTTAGTTCCTACCTACCTTACTCATGTAAATACTGTTGGCATGATTCAAGAATGGATCTGCCATGCCATCCACCAGTCACAGCCCAAAGAGAGAAGTGCTGGTGGCTGAAACCACAAACTGCACAAGCCTTAAAGGTGGTGACTCTTGTCCCAACCATGGTCTGATGAGCTGAATAAAGACATGATGGGAACAATTCACTTTGGTTAGCAGACACATCCTGAGACATAACTGGCATTGGGAGACTTAAGAGGCTTTTCTTTACTAGTTTTGACAATCATTCTGGCTTAAGCTTTGCCTGCTCAGTCAGACCAAGGGCACAACAAGAGACCCCAGTGAAAAGTCTAGAAACCGAGTTGTCCAGAGAACACACTCCTAACTGACATAACCACAAATTTGGGGATGTATTTTAAGCAATGTGGAATGAGTCAAGTGAAAAGCCATTGATGATTTTTGTTCATGTTTCCAAACAACACTCCTGAAGCAGTTAATATGACTAAAAATTGAAATGGACCATTGAAGCAATTGCTGCACAAAATAGGAGTCAGTAAGAACATGAGGGGTAGGTTTTCCAGACTAGGGAAACATATAATAAAGCTGAACATGTCCCAAGAAAGGACAACTAGATGAAGTATGTGAGTCATATCACAACACATCAAATTAATTTTTAAAAATCATTTTTTCACTTCAAAACCAGAAATTGTATCACTTAGCCCCAAGATAAAATTAAAGAAATCTCAAACTCTTTTTATTTTTGTTTACCTGAATGTGACAAGTAGAATTCTCTTGAGATGAGTGAGTAAGGTTGGCTCTGTCTCAAATGTGGCTCAGGCAAGACTGATGCTTTCAGGACCCATCTTACCCTATGGAAAGCATTCTCCATAAATACTTATTACACCTTTCAAAAGTGGCTGGGAATAGACAGAAGCAGAGCAGCAGGCAAAACTTGTTCTTCTATCAGAGTGAGGGTGTGGGCTAAGAAGGACTCCTAGTGGAGAACATGGGAGGTGAGTAGAAGAAATTTTAATCATCAGGAGAGTCCCTGTACCAGGCCACACTGAAAGTGAAAGGCGCTCAGTCGTGTCCGACTCTTTGTGATCCCATGGACTATACAGGAATTCTCCAGACCAGAATATTGGAGCAAGTAACCTTTCCCTTCTCCAGGGGATCTTCCCAACCCAGGGATCTAGCCCAGGTCTCCTGCATTGCAGGTGGATTCTTTCCCAGCTGAACCACAAGGGAAGCCCAAGCTAACTTTGTCCTAAAAAGAATTCTCTTACCCAGGGAGATCTTGTAGATACAACCAATCCCTATCGTGGTGCTAGTAGTAAAGAATCTGCCTGCCAATGCAGGAGATGCAGTTGGATATCTGGGCTGGGAAGATCCCCTGGAGTAGGAAATGGCAATTCGCTCTGGTATTCTTGCCCAGAAAACTGCAAGGACAGAGGAGGCTGGGGGCTACAGTCCATGGGGCCACAAAGAGTCGGACACGATGGACAACAAAGGGAATTATTTTAATTATGTCTTCATTGAGCTCACCAGTTCACAACTTGGGCTCCTATAAATCATTCATTTTGAGGGACACAATTTGCCATCTTTAAAACCTGTGCAAGATGATGTTACTGCACAAGGGCACTGCAGTGTTTTTCATAATAAACTTGTGAACTAGGAGCTGGGAAAAAAAAAAAAAACCCTGTGCAAAATGCTATAATTTTTGAAAAAAAAAAAAAAAGAGAGACACGGAATAATTTGGGTTAGAGAAACCAGTGAAATGGTAGTTATGATAATAATGGTATTCAACCCAGCCTCCAGTGAGAATTGAACTATGGCCACTAATTTGCCTGAGGAAAAATTAAAAATGTTAGGGGCAGGCAGCAGGAACTAAGAAATCCTAAATCATTCAATTAAGCACAGGCGGCGGCGGTCACCGGCACACTAAGCGTGGCCGAGAGCTACCCCATGTCTGAGGTCAGGGACAGCGGCCTAGACTGTCAGGCTGTGATGGTGCAGGAAGGGCCGAGAGAAGCTACCCCGCGTCCAAGGTCAGGGGTAGCGGCCAAGAGGAGCTACCCCGCATCCGAGGCCAGGGACAGCAGCCGGGAGGGGCTACCCCACATCCGAGGTCAAGGGCGACAACCGAGAGGGGCCACCCCGTGTCCGAGGCCAGGGCAGAGACTGGGAGGAGCAACCCCACGTCCAAGGAGTGGTGGCTGTGTGGGCGCAGGAGGGCCTAGAGGAGCCATCCCACATTGAAGGTCAGGAAGGGTGGCGGGAGGAGATAACCCTCATCCAAGGTAAGGAGCAGCGGCTGTGCTTTCCTGGAGCAGCCGTGAAGAGATACCTCACGCCTAAGGTAAGAGAAACCCAGGTAAGTTGGTAGGTGTTTCAAGAGCGCATCAGAGGGCAGACAAAGTGAAACCATACTCACAGAAAACTAGTCAATCTAATCACACTAGGACCACAGCCTTGTCTAACTCAATGAAACTAAGCCATGCCTGTGGGGCAACCCAAGACGGGTGGGTCATGGTGGAGAGGTCTGACAGAATGTGGTCCACCGGAGAAGGGAATGGCAAACCACTTCAGTATTCTTGCCTTGAGAACCCCATGAACAGTATGAAAAGGCAAAATGATAGGATACTGAAAGAGGTAGTCCCCAGGTCAGAAGGTGCCCAATATGCTACTGGAGATCAGTGGAGAAATAACTCCAGAAATAATGAAGGGATGGATCCAAAGCAAAAACAATACCCAGCTGTGGATGTGACTGGTGATAGAAGTAAGGTCTGATGCTGTAAAGAGCAATATTGCATAGGAACCTGGAATGTCAGGTCCAAGAATCAAGGCAAATTGGAAGTGGTCAAACAGGAGATGGCAAAGTGAACATGGACATTCTAGGAATCAGCGAACTAAAATGGACTGGAATGGGTGCGTTTAATTCAGATGACCATATATCTACTACTGCGGGCAGGAATCCCTCAGAAGAAATGGAGTAGCCATCATGGTCAACAGAAGAGTCCGAAATGCAGTACTTGGATGCAATCTCAAAAACAACAGAATGATCTCTGTTCGTTTCCAAGGCAAACCATTCAGTATCACAGTAATCCAAGTCTATGCCCCAACCAGTAACTCTGAAGAAACTGAAGTTGAACGGTTCTGTGAAGACCTACAAGACCTTTTAGAACTAACACCCAAAAAAGATGTCCTTTTCATCATAGGGGACTGGAATGCAAAAGTAGGAAATCAAGAAACACCTGGAGTAACAGGCAAATTTGGCCTTGGAATGTAGAATGAAGCGGGGCAAAGACCAGTACCAAGAAAATGCACTGGTCATAGCAAACACCCTCTTCCAACAATGCAAGAGAAGACTCTACACATGGACATCACCAGATGGTCAACACCGAAATCAGATTGATTATATTCTCTGCAGCCAAAGATGGAGAAGCTCTATACAGTCAACAAAAACAAGACCAGGAGCTGACTGTGGCTCTAATCATGAACTCCTTATTACCAAATTCAGATTTAAATTGAAGAAAGCAGGGAAAACTGCTAGACCATTCAGGTATGACCTAAATCAAATCCCTTATGATTATACAGTGGAAGTGAGAAATAGATTTAAGGGCCTAGATCTGATAGATAGAATGCCTGATGAACTATGGAATAAGGTTCGTGACATTGTACAGCAGACAGGGATCAAGACCATCCCCATGGAAAAGAAATGCAAAAAAGCAAAATGGCTGTCTGGGGAGGCCTTACAAATAGTTGTGAAAAGAAGAGAAGTGAAAAGCAAAGGAGAAAAGGAAAGATATAAGCATCTGAATGCAGAGTTCCAAAGAATAGCAAGAAGAGATAAGAAAGCCTTTTACGGTGATCAATGCAAAGAAATAGAGGAAAAGAACAGAATGGGAAAGACTAGAGATCTCTTCAAGAAAATGAGAGATACCAAGGGAACATTTCATGCAAAGATGGGCTCTATAAAGGACAGAAATGGTCTGGACCTAACAGAAGCAGAAGATATTAAGAAGAGATGGCAAGAATGCACAGAAGAACTGTACAAAAATGATCTTCATGACCTGGATAATCACGATGGTGTGATCACCCATCTAGAGCCAGACATCCTGGAATGTGAAGGCAAGTGGGCCTTAGAAAGCATCACTACAGACAAAGCTAGTGGAGGTGATGGAATTCCAGTTGAGCTAGTTCAAATCCTGAAAGATGATGCTGTGAAAGTGTTGCACTCAATATGCCAGCAAATTTGGAAAACTCAGCAGTGGCCACAGGACTGGAAATGGTCAGTTTTCATTCCAGTCCCAAAGAAAGGCAATGCCAAAGAATGCTCAAACTGCTGCACAATTGCACTCATCTCACATGCTAGTAAAGTAATGCTCAAAATTCTCCAAGCGAGGCTTCAACAGTATGTAAACCATGAACTTCCTGATGTTCAAGCTGGTTTTAGAAAAAGCAGGGGAACCAGAGATCAAATTGCCAACATCCACTGAATCATCTAAAAAGTAAGAGAGTTCCAGAAAAACATCTATTTCTGCTTTATTGACTATGACAAAGCCTTTGACTGTGTGGATCACAATCAACTGTGGAAAATTCTGAGAGAGACAGGAATACCAGCCCACCTAACCTGCCTCTTGAGAAACCTGTATGCAGGTCAGGAGGCAACAGTTAGAACTGGACATGCAACAACAGACTGGTTCCAAATAGGAAAAAGAGTATGTTAAGGCTGTATATCGTCATCCTGCTTATTTAACTTTTATGCAGAGTACATCATGAGAAATGCTGGACTGGAAGAAACACAATCTGGAATCAAGATTGCTGGGAGAAATATCAATAACCTCACATATGCAGATGACACCACCGTTATGGCAGAAAGTGAAAAGGAACTAAAAAGCCTCTTGATGAAAGTAGAAGAGGAGAGTGAAAAAGTTGGCTTACAGCTCAACATTCAGAAAACAAAGATCATGGCATCTGGTCCCATCACTTCATGGGAAATAGATGGACAAACAGTGGAAACAGTGTCAGACTTTATTTTTTTGGGCCCCAAAATCACTGCAGATGGTGACTGCAGCCATAAAATTAAAAGACGCTTACTCCTCGGAAGGAAAGTTATGACCAACCTAGATAGCATATTCAAAAGCAGAGACATTACTTTGCCAACGTAAGTCCGTCTAGTCAAGGCTATGGTTTTTCCTGTGGTCATGTATGGATGTGATAGTTGGACTATGAAGAAGGCTGAGCGCTGAAGAATTGATGCTTTTGAACTATGGTGTTGGAGAAGACTCTTGAGAGTCCCTTGCACTGGAAGGAGATCCAACCAGTCCATTCTGAAGGAGATGAGCCCTGGGATTTCTTTGGAAGGACTGATGCTAAAGCTGAAACTCCAGTACTTTGGCCCCCTCATGCAAAGAGTTGACTCATTGGAAAAGACTCTGCTGCTGGGAGGGATTGGGGGCAGGAGAAGAAGGGGACGACAGAAGATCAGATGGCTGGATGGCATCACTGACTTGATGGATGTGAGTCTGAGTGAACTCCGGGAGTTGGTGCTGTACAGGGAGGCCTGGCATGCTGCGATTCATGGGGTCGCAAAGAGTCGGACATGACTGAGCAACTGAACTGAACTGAACTGAGATGGATCGAAGCTATTGTTTTTCCAGTAGTCATGTATAATATGAGAGTTGGACCATAAAGAAGGAGAGCGCCAAAGAATTGATGCTTTCAATTTGTGGTGCTGGAGAAGATTCTTGAGACTCCCTTGCACAGCAAGATCAAATCAGTCAATCCTAAAAGAAATCAACCCTGAATATTCATTGGAAGAAAGGATGCTGAAGCTGAAGCTGGCCGCCTCTTGTGAAGAGTCGATTCATTGGAAAAGATCCTGATGCTAGGAAAGATTAAAGGTAAAAGGAGAAAGGGGCAGCAGAGGTTGAGATGGTGGGTGGCATACTGATTCAGTGGATATGAGTTTGAGCAAACTCCAGGAGATGGCGAAGGACAGAGAAGCCTGACATACTTCAGTCCCTGAGGTTTCAAAGAGTCAGACATGACTGAGCAACGGAACAACAGAAACAACAAGCTATGTGGAGAGACTAAAGTGTTTTATTCACTCTTTGCTGGAACAGAGATTTTCTTGCTGATAGAGAAATGGAAATCAAAACCACAATGATCACCTCACAACAGTGAGAATGGCCATCATCGAGAAGACTACAAATGAATAATACTGGAGAGGGTGTGGAGAAAAGGGAACCCTGCTGGTGGGAATGTAAATTGGTGCAGCCAGTATGCAAAATAGTATGGAAGTTCCTTAAAAACTAAAACTAGAATTACCATATGATTCAGCAGTCCTTCCTACTCCTCGGCATATATGTGGAAAAGACAAAAAACTCTAATTAAAAAAGACACGTGAACCCCAGTGTTCATAGCAGTACTATTTATAATAGCCAAGACATGAAAACAACCTAAATACCCATCTGATTGATTTAAGAAGATGTGGTATATATATACATATATGAAATGAAATATTCAGTTCAGTCACTCAGTCGTGTCTGACTCTTTGTGACCCCATGGACTGCAGCACGCCAGGCTTCTCTGTCCATCACCAACTCCCGGAGCTTGCTCAAACTCATGTCCGTCGAGGTGGTGATGCCATCCAACCATCTCATCTTCTGTTGTCCCCTTCTCCTCCTGCCTTCAATCTTTCCCAGCATCAGGGTCTTTTCAGATGAGTCAGTTCTTCACATCAGGTGGCCAAATATTGGAGTTTCAGCTTCAGCATCAGTCCTTCCAATGAATAGTCAGGACTGATCTCCTTTAGGATGGACTGGTTGGGTCTCCTTGCAGTCCAAGGGACTCTCAAGAGTCTTCTCCAACACCACAGTTCAAAAACATCAATTCTTCTGTGCTCAACTTTCTTTTGGTCCAACTCTCACATCCTCACATGACTATTGGAAAAACCATAGCTTTGACTAGATGGACCTTTGTTGGCAAAGTAATGTCTCTGCTTTTTAATATGCTAAGTTGTTCATAGCTTTTCTTTCAAGGAGCAAGCGTCTTTTAATTTCATGGCTGCAGTCCCCGTCTGCAGTGATTTTGGAGCCCAAAAAACTAAAGTCTCTCACTATTTCCCCATCTATTTGCCATGAAGTGATGTGACTGTATGCCATGATCTTAGTTTTCTGAATGTTGAGTTTTAAGCCAGCTTTTTCACTCTCCTCTTTTACTTTCATCAGGAGGCTCATTAGTTCCTCTTCGCTTTTGGCCATAAGGCTGGTGTCATCTACATATCTGACAGGCATTTCTCCTGTCAATCTTGATTCCAGCTTGTGCTTCACCCACCCAGCATTTCGCATGATATATTCTCCATATAAGTTAAATAAGCAGAGTGACAATTTGGAACCAGTCTGTTATGCCATGTCTCGTTCTAACTTTTGCTTCTTGACCTGCATACAGATTTCTCAGGAGACAGATAAGGTGGTCTGGTATTCCCATCTCTTGAAGAATTTTCCAGTTTGTTGTGATCCACATAGATATACCCATTTGAATGCAGAGTTCCAAAGAATAGCAGGGAGACAGAAAAAAGCCTTCCTCCGTGATCAATGCAAAGACATAGAGGAAAACAATAGAATGGGAAAGACTAGAGATCTCTTCAAGAAAATTAGAGATAACAAGGGAACATTTCATGCAAAGATGGGCACAATCAACAACAGAAATGATATGGACCAAACAGAAGCAGAAGATTTTAGAAGGAGTGAAACAATATACAGAAGAACCATACAAAAAAGATCTTCATGACCCAGATAACCATCATGGTGTGATCACTCACCTAGAGCCAGACATCCTGGAATGCAAAGTCAAGTGGGCCTTAGGAAGCATCCCTATGAACAAAGCTAGTGAAGGTGATGGAATTCCAGTTGAGCTATTTCAAGTCCTAAAAGATGATGCTATGAAAGTGTTGCACTCAATATGCCAACAAATTGGAAAACTCAGCTGTGGCCACAGGACTCAAAAAGGTCAGTTTTCATTCCAATCTCAAAGAAGGGCAATGCCAAAGAATGTTCAAACTACTGCACAATTGCACTCATCTCACATGCTAGGAAAGTAATCCTCAAAATTCTTCAAGCCAGGCCTCAACAGTACATGAACTATAAACTTCCATATGTTCAAGCTAGATTTAGAAAAGGCAGAGGACCCAGAGATCAAATTACCAACATCCGTTGGATCATCTAAATGAAATATTACTCTACCATAATAGGGAACAAAATATTGCTGTTTGCAGCAATATGGATGGACCTAGAGAAAATCAGAAGTAAGTCAGACAAACATTATATGATATCACTTATATGTAGAATTTAAAAAATAATAATAAAAATGAATCTATAAATGAAACAGAAACTGACTCACAGACATAGTAAACAAACTTATAGTTAAAAAGGGGAAAGTAGGGGAGGGAAGGGGTAAGTTAAGAGTATAGGACTAACAGATACAGAAGGAAAGGAAAGAAAGGAAAGTGAAGTCACTCAGTCGTGTCCACCTCTTTGCAACCCCATGGACTGTAGCATACCAGGCTACTCCATCCATGGGGTTTTCCAGGCAAGGGTAGTGGAGTGGGTTGCCATTTCCTTCTCCAGAGGATCTTCCCAACCCAGGGATCGAACCCAGGTCTCCCATATTGCAGGCAGACACTTTACCATCTGAGTCACCAGGGATATAAATACAAACTACTATACAAAAACTGGATAAGCCACAAGATTTATTGTATAACACAGAGAACAATATTCAATATCTTATATTGATCTGTAATGGAAAGTAATCTGAAAAAAATATGTATGTATAACTGAATCACTTTGCTGTATACCTGAAACTCACAAAATATTGTAAATCAACTATATTTCAATAAAGAAACTTTAAAATTTTAAAAGTAAAATAATCTTAAAAATTGAAAAAGAATCTAGGAATTTTAGTGCCTGTGCCTAAGGGATGGTGCCCAGTTTTGACCCTCAGCCTCCTATGTTCAGCCATTGATTCAGAGGATACAGCTGCCTGAGGAACAGTGACGAAGTTACCCACATCCTGACTCCAAAATGCTGACACCCATGCCTCAGAATGAACCTTTTATGTGAGAGATGCTTCAGAACCTTAGGAGACAGACTGGGCCTCCATCTAACCAAATAGGACAGACTGTATGAACTTTGTGTGCCCGCTTGCTAATAAGTTCATGCTTCATGACATCTGTATGGGTGGTCTAATTTTGTCTGAAACTTTCTTTCATTATAACCTGGTAGTGAGGGATGGGGAGTACTTAACCCTGACCTATTTCTAACTAAGGGCAGTGAACCAGTTATTTAACAAGAAATAACTTGTTGTATACCAGCTAACAACCACGTCCAATATTCATTTTATTCCTCTTCATTTGTGTGAAAGTCATGACATTTTGAGGAGATTGATTATTCTAGAGGGTTGCTATTGATCAAATCTTTGAAGGGAACTCACAAATAGGCCTAAATGGAGCAAGACCCTATGGTCCTTGTCCCTACCCCATGTCCTTTTCCCTGCCTTTTATCTGTGGGAAGCTTTAGTCAAAGAATAAGTTTAATCATAGAAATGAGAACATATAAAAACAAAGGAAAACAATAAAAGGAAACCAAATAATAATAATATAATCATTAAGCATAGTCAAGGAACCTTAGTTCTTTCTTAAAGACAATAGGTAATATTCTGAGCCATGTCCTGTGAGTTGTCTTATACATACAGAAGCCCCAGGTGAGAGAAATTAACTGCATGATGACCAGACTGTACCCACGACATAAGCTGCCACAGTTCCGAGAACTGGCCTTAAAGAAATGGGAACAAATGGACCCTGGAACTGCAGATTAACTGTACCTAAAACAATTAAGATGCTGCTGGTCAGACCACGATGACCAATTTGAAGATCAGAGCTGACTATGCTGTTTCTGCATGTAGCCCCCTCCTTTTTTCTATAAAAGCTCTTGCCTCACTATTTGCCAGTGTGGGGTAGTTAGCTTTTGGACAGATGTCCGCCACCCTCCTCCACCAAGGTTGCAGACATCTGAAATAAAGCCAGCTTTCCTTTCCACCAACCTGCTTGTTTGTTGGCTTTTGAGGGCCAAGCGATGAGACCCCACACTCCTTTTGGTAACAGTCTTTCTCTTCCCACCTGGGTTCTGGACTAACTGAGAAATATTACAAAGGAATAGGAAACCCAAATATACTTTTAGTGCTGATCAAGTTTAATTTGGAAGATGAAGCTTTGTGCAGAGGACAAAATGATTTATTAACTCTACATCCTCCAGTCTAGACCTTAGAATAGCTTCCCTGAGGACAAGTTTGGCACAGTAGAGCAGATACATACACCTAGTGGCTCCCTTCATTGACCTGGAAAAAAAGGGAGAGAGAATGATATCAAAATTGCCATGCATGGGACCTTATATTATTTTCCCCAAAGTGGGAACAGCCCAAATGTCCATCAACTGATAATTGGATAAATAAAATGTGGTATGTCCATACAGTGGACTATTATTCAGCAATAAAAGGAAATGTGTACTGATACATGCTACACAAGGGTGAATCTTGAAAATGTGCTGTGTGAAGGAAGCCAGTCACAAAGAACTGCACATATCATGTGATTTATATGAAAGGACTCCCCCACAGTCCCATACCACGGCTCTCAAGGAACAGTACCCAGTTACTAGCTCCATCAGTAGCCCTTCCACCTCCAAGGTACTGCAGGGAGGAGATCTATGTTCTGTGCCAGCTATGAAGAAATTCTCACTCTCTGCTCCTTCCAGACTCAAAGGGCTCCCTCCTTCTGCTCTTGATGCTCCCTTTATGCAATCATGAACCTGGGATTAAGATTGTGAAATTAAATTCATTCTCACTTCATAAAGATGAAAAAGCAAAGCTCGTTCCAATTGTCAACGCCTAGTTTTGACACTAGGACTGAGTCTATTTAGCAAAAATTCTAAACATTATCCAAAACTTAATATTTAATATTATCTCTAGAGATCAAATATAAAAATATACATATATATGTTGCTGTTGTTCACTCACACAGTTGTGTCCGACTCTTTGTGACCTCATAGACTGTAGCACGCCAGGCCTCCCTGTTCCTCATCATCTCCTGAAGTTTGCTCAAGTTCATGTCCATTGCATTGGTGATGCCATCCAGCCATCTCATCTATATACATACATATATATAGAAATCATGGTGAAAACTTTTGTTAGTATAAAAGAAAATTGTATTTTAAGTAAATTTCCTTCTCAAAAAAAGGAACCAGGTTTATAATGTTATTTTAAAGATTATAATGTTTAGGTCATTAGATTATGATGTAAGTATGGTTCAGCTGCTGTCTATTTTAGCAAAATAGACTCAGAATTCATGGAATGAACTAAGTTATCACTGTGGCTTCGATCCAGAACAAAAACAAAACTGAGATATAACAATAATCATGGAAGCATTTTTAACAGCAAGAACTTTGTTAAATACTTTTTGGCATAGCAAAACAGAGTAGCACTTAAAAAACACAGCAAATTGCTTAAGGTTTACAGTATATCTTTAAGAGAAAATGGTCACAACTATACTCCAATAAAAATTAATTTTTTAAAAGACGAGCATATGGTCAAAAAAATTCGGGGCATTTTGGTCAAAAAAAATGTGTTAAGAGTGACCAGGATCTTGTTTTAGGGATATCCACCAAAAAAAAGATATAGGATAGTGAGATTCATTATAAATGTAAACTTAGACATACATTGCTTACTTTTTAAAAAGAGCTAATGGACATGAAAACAAAGTTGATGAACTTCAGCAAAACAGTGAAAAGTCATTAAAGGCACAAATTCCACACATCAGCCACAATATTACTTTGCAGGCAGACTTTCTCAGACCTATGCTGAAATTGCCTTAGTGCAGTATTGAGAGAAATTTCACTTAAGCCAGAAATGCTGTTTTAATCAACCCACTGAGAGAGGAGCCAAAGGAAAAACCTACTCCATGGAGTTCTTTGTCTCCATACCATCTCTATAAATTTAGGCCAACAACCACAAGCATGGAACACAGGGAAACAGAAAGGAAATTTGTATTTTTTGCAAAGATAGTACATATCAGGCTGTACAGAGTCAGGTTTTTTTGACTCCACAGTACACATCTATGAAGTATTTTACTGCTTTATGGATGAAAAAACTGATGTTCATTAAGTAGAGATATTTATCCAGCTCAGCCAGAATCCAAACCCAGGTTTGTCTTCTACAGAGTTCTCTGCTCTTAGGGAATTCTGCTCAATGTTATGTGGCAGCCAAGATGGAAAAGGAGTTGGGGAGAATGGATACATGTATATGTATGACTGAGTCCCTTTACTGTTCACCTGAAACTATCACAACATTATTAATCAACTATAATATAAATAAAAAGGTTTTTTAAAAAGTTCTCCTCTGCTCTTTCTAAATCTCATCTGCTTCAGACTTAGGTATAAACCAAGACCCTCACTTTAACCAGACTGCCACCTCTGATCAGATTGAGACCTCCTGAGAAGTACTTAGAAAGGAGGAACATAGGGAAGGAGAAGCGAAGAGAGAGACGTAGCAACATTTAAATTCAGAACTCTAGTCCAGGTCAACAACCTTTTGCCATAATAAGCCAATTATAGTGAATAGTTTAGGTTTTTCAGGTTACATGATCTCTGTCACTACACCTCAAGCCAACTATTACAGTATGAAAACAGCCATAGACCATGTTCACACAAACACAGCAGCTATGTTCCAATAAAAGTTTATTTATGGACCCTGGAATTTGAATTTTTTATAATTTTCACAAGCTACAAAATAGACCTGTTTCCCCCAATCATTTAAAAATATAAAAACCATTCTTGATTCATGGGCTAAACAAAAACAGGCATTGGGCCAGATTTGGCCAAAACCCCCCAGCTTGCCAACTCCTGCCCTGGGTTAAACCAGCCCTCAATTAGTAACAAGTGTTCAATCAAACATTCAGGCTTAATAAAAAATAGCATGAAACTCTTAACAAAAGACAATAGAGCATTTTATCTATCTGATATACTAAAGATAGTGAGACCTGTTGTACAAACAGAAACCTTTAACAAAATAAATCAAATTGATGAGCAGACAGTAAAACACAGACTCCTTTGAAACAAATGGCTAAAAACAATAGATCTGAGATTTTAAAAGGGTCACTTATTGGTGAAATAAAAATTCATATTTTAAGGCCAGACAAGAAAAATTTAAACATAATTTCTTTTCTCTGTCTATTTCAGCCTCCTCCCTCCCCTCTAGTGTGAATTGTGCATCTGCATAATGTGTTAACAAGACCTTCCCAAAGGCAGAAATACCCACTCAAACATAAAGGTCAATTTTTTTTTTCTGGCACCAACCATAGACGATAATATTCCTTTCTCAGTTCTTAAAGGGATCACAGTGACTCACCACTTGCCTTGTATGTGTAGACATCTTTGGTGAACGTCATGAAGAATGCCAATATATCATTTCCCTTAAAGATAGTGGTTGGTGCAGAACAGACTGATCAGGCCTGGGGAGATATTATGGCCTGGGGAGATACTGGGCCATACCTAATGGAAGTTCTTATCTTTAATACTTAATTGTGACTGTATAAATGTTACTAGCTATATTACTTATAATCTCCCTACTTTTACAAGATTATTATTTCTTGCTTTGCCAAATGGGTGACTGAGCCTCAAAATGATGGATCAAATATATAGTTCAATAAGATCAATGATTCAGTTCAGTTCAGTTCAGTTCATTCACTCAGTCGCTCAGTCGTGTCCGACTATTTGCAACCCCATGAACTGCAGCATGCCAGGCCTCCTGGAGTCCACCCAAACCCATGTCCATTGAATCCACCCAACTCCCGGAGTCCACTCAAACCCATGTCCATTGAGTTGGTGATGCCATCCAACCATCTCATCCTCTGTCATCAGTCAGCTCCTGCCCACAGTCTTTCCCAGCATCAGGTTCTTTTCCAATGAGTCAGCTCTTCGCATCAGGTGGCCAACATATTGGAGTTTCAGCTTCAACATCAGTCCTTCTAATGAACACCAGGACTGATCTCCTTTAGGATGAACTGAGATCAATGATTGTAATACTGCAATTCTAGATATAGGAGGAAGCAATGAAAGGGAACCATTCCCAGGATCATAACAGCCTAGTAAAGCAGGTGGTCCAGAGACTTTTGGTTACTTTTAACATGGCCTAGTCCAGCAATGAGGAGCTTCCCAGGTAGCTCAGTGGTAAAGAATCTACCTGCCAATACAGGAGACACAGGGGACATGGGTTCAATCCCTGGGTAAAGAAGATGCTCTGGAGAAGAAAATGGCAACCCACTCTAGTAGACTTGCCTGGATAATCCCACGGACAGAGGAGCTTAGCTGGCTCCAGTCCATGGGGTTGCAAAGAGCTGACCATGACTGAGCATGCATGCACACAGTCCAGCAATAACACATTGAGTGGCCTATCAACAAAATCTTCCCTGACGTGGGAATGAGCATTCCTAGCATCATGGGCCAAATGGGTCATAAGACACTTCCTGAATTTTGGTCAAAATTAAGAATGAAGGAGAATTGTAAAATAAAGAATGTTGGGGGAAGAAAAAGCATGTTGCCCACCATCCAGTTCTACAAGAATCAAGTCATTAGCTACTGCAACCATTGAACAACAAAAATATACCCTGAAAGAAACTCAGGGCAAAGATGAGGATGAGGCACTTTTGGCTCTGGGAAAACAGGAAAAAACAAGCTCTTGGTAGTTAGAAATATTTCAAGAGAAATTTTTTGTAAACTTGGACTCTTGCATCTTCCCATACTTCAAACAGCGCTAAAACCATTAACTAAGATATCTGTTCCTCACGGCTAGCAGCAACCTTCCACTGAGAAGTCAGCTTGGTTGTATGTACCCCTTCACCAAAATCACATGTATACTGACCTCCTCACTTTCCTCTCTGAACTTTCTGAGAAACTGTCTCCCATAATCCTCGGTTTGGCTGAAATAAAAAATTCCATTTCTTCTCAGGCTATTGATTAAATTTTTGTTGACATTATTCAGTTCAGTTCAGTCACTCAGTCATGTCCAACTATTTGTGACCCTATGGACTGCAGCATGCCAGGCTTCCCTGTCCATCACTAACTTCTGGAACTTACTCAAACTCAAGTCCATCTATTCGGTAATACCATCCAACCATCTCATCCTCTGTCGTCCCCTTCTCCTCCTGCCTTCAATCTTTCTCAGCAGCAGGGTCTTTTCCAATGAGTCAGCTCTTTGCATCAAGTGGCCAAAGTATTGGAGCTTCAGCATCAGTCCTTCCAATGACTATTCAGGACTAATATCCTTTAGGATTCATGGAATTGATCTCCTTGCAGTCCAAGGGACTCTCCAGAGTCTTCTCCAGCACCACAGTTCAAAAGCATCAGTTCTTTGGTGCTCAGTTTTCTTCATGGTCCAACTCTCACATCCATACATGACTACTGGAAAAACCACAGCTTTCACTATATGGAACTTTGTTGACAAAGTAATGTCCCTGCTTTTTAATATACTGTCTAGGTTGGTCATAGCTTTTCTTTAAAGGAGCAAGCTTCTTTTAATTTCATGACTGCAATCACCATCTGCAGTGATTTTAGAGCCCAAGAAAATAGTCTGTCACTGTTTGCATTGTTTCCTCATATTTTCCATGAAGTGATAGGACCAGATGCCATGATATTAGTTTTTTGAATGTTGAGTTTGAAGCCAGCTCTTTTACTCTCCTCTTTCACTTTCATTAAGAGGCTCTTTAGTTCCTCTTCACTTTCTGCCATAAGGGTGGTGTCATCTGTGTATCTGAGGTTATCGATATTTCTCCGAGCAATCTTGATTCCAGCTTAGGCTTCACTAGCCAGGCATTTCTCATGATGTACTCTGCATATAAATTAAATAAGCAAGGTGGCAATAAGCAGCATTGATGTACTCCTTTCCCAATTTTCAGCCAGTCCATTGTTACCTGTTCAAACTGTTCTAATGCCCAATTCTAACTGTTGCTTCTTGGCTTGCATACAGGTTCCTGGGAGGCAGATCAGGTAGTCTGGTGTTCCCATCTCTTGAAGAATTTTCCAGTTTGTTGTGATCCATACAGTCAAAGGCTTTAGCATACTCAATAAAGCAGAAGAAGATGTTCTTCTGGAATTCTCTTGTTTTTCCTATGATCCCGTAGATGTTGGCAATTTTATATTGGTTCCTCTGCTTTTTCTAAATCCAGCTTGAACATATGGAAGTTCTCAGTTCACATACTGTTGAAGCCTGATTAAAGAATTTTGAGCATTACTTGGCCAGCATGTAAGATGAGTGCAATTATGTGGTAGTTTAAACATTCTTTGGCATTGCCTTTCTTTGAGTTGGAATGAAAGTTGACCTCTTCCAGTCCTGTGGCCACTGCTGAGTTTTCCAGATTTGCTGGCATGTTGAATGCAGCACTTTCACAGCATCATCTTTTAGGATTTGAAATAGCTCGACTGGAATTCCATCACCTCCGCTAGCTTTGTTCGTAGTGAATCTTCCTAAGGTCCACTTGACTTTGCATTCCAGGATGTCTGGCTCTAGGTGAGTGATCACACCATCGTGGTTATCTGGGTCATGATGATCTTTTTTGTATATTTCATCTGAGTATTCTCGCCACCTTTTCTTAATATCTTCTGCTTCTGTTTGGTCCATATCATTTCTGTTGTTGATTGTGCCCATCTTTGTATGAAATATTCCTTTGTTATTTCTAATTTTCTTGAAGAGATCTCTATTTCCCATTCTATTGTTTTCCTCTATTTCTTTGCATTGACAACTTAGGAAGGCTTTCTTATCTCTCCTTGCTATGCTTTGGAACTCTGCATTCAGATGGAGTATCTTTCCATTTGTCCTTTGCCTTTTGCTTCTCGTCTTTTCTCAGCTATTTGTAAGTCCTCCTCAGATAACCATTTTGTCTTTTTGCATTTCTTCTTCTTGGGGATGGTTTTGATCATCACCTCCTGAACAATGTTACCAACCTCTGCCCACAGTTCTTTAAGAACTCTATCAGATCTAATCCTTTGAATCTATTTGTCACTTCCACTGTATAATTGTAAGGGATTCGATTTAGGTCATACCAGAATGGTCTAGTGGTTTTCCCTACTTTCTTCAATTTAAGCCTGAATTTTGCAATAAGGAGTTCATGGTCTGAGATACAGTTAGCTCCCAGTCTTGTTTTTGAAGACTGTATAGAGCTTCTCCATCTTCAGCTGCAAAGACTAAAATCAGTCTGATTTCATATCGACCATCTGGTGATGTCCATGTGTAGAGTCATCTCTTGTATTTTTGGAAGAAGGCATTTGCTATGACCAGTGGTTTCTCTTGGCAAAACTTTGTTAGTCTTTGCCCTGCTTCATTTTGTACTCCGAGGCCAAACTTGCCTGTTACTCCAGGTATCTCTTGACTTCCTAATTTTTTATTACTCTCCCCATGATGAAAAGGATACAGTTGGCATTATTGTTGTTCAGTTGCTCAGTCGTATCTGACTCTGCAACCCCATGGACTGCAGCAAGTCAGGCTTCCCTGTCCTTTACCATCTCCCAGAGCTTGCTCAACTTCATGTCCACTGAGTCGGTGATGTCACCCAACCATCTTGTCCTCTGTCATCCCCTTTTCCTCCTGTCTTCAATCTTTTCCAGCATCAGGGTCTTTTCAAATGAGTCAGTTCTTTGCTTCAGGTGGCCAGAGTGTTGGAGTTACAGCTTCAACATCAGTCCTTGCAATGAATATTCAAGACTGATTTCCTTTAGTATGGACTGGTTGGATCTCCTTGCAGTCCAAGGGACTCTCAAGAGTCTTCTCTAACACCACAGTTCAAAAGCATCAATTCTTCGGCGCTCAGCCTTCTTTATAGTCCAACTTTCACATCCATATATGACTACTGGAAAAACCATAGCCTTGACTAGACGGACCTTTGTTGGCAAAGTAGTCTCTGCTTTTTAATATGCTGTTTAGGTTGGTCATAACTTTCCTTCCAAGGAGTAAGCGTCTTTTAATTTAATGGCTGCAATCACCATCTGCAGTGACTTTGAAGCCCCCCAAAATAAAGTCTGACACTGTTTCCACTGTTTCTCCTTCTATTTGCCATGAAATGATGGGGCCGGATGCCATGATCTTCGTTTTCTGAATGTTGAGCTTTAAGCCAACTTTTTCACTCTCCTCTTTTACTTTCATCAAGAGGCTCTTTAGTTCCTCTTCACTTTCTGCCATAAGGGTGGTGTCATCTGCATATCTGAGGTTATTGATATATCTCCTGGAAATCTTGATTCTAGCGTGTGCTTCCTCCAGCCCAGCGTTTCTCATGATGTACTCTGCATAGAAGTTAAATAAGCAGGGTGACAATATACAGCCTTGACATACTCCTTTTCCTATTTGGAACCAGTCTGTTGTTCCATGTCCAGTTCTAACTGTTCCTTCCTGACCTGCATACAGGATTCTCAAGAGGCAGGTCAGGTGGTCTGGTATTCCCATCTCCCTCAGAATTTTCCACAGTTTATTGTGATCCACACAGTCAAAGGCTTTGGCATAGTCAATAAAGCAGAAATAGATGTTTTTCTGGAACTCTCTTGTTTTTTCCATGATCCAGCAGATGTTGGCAATTTGATCTCTGGTTCCTCTGCCTTTTCTAAAACCAGCTTGAACACCTGGAAGTTCACGGTTCACATATTGTTGAAGCCTGGCTTGGAGAATTTTGAGCATTACTTTACTAGCATGTGAGATGAATTTTGTGGTAGTTTGAGCATTCTTTGGTATCGCCTTTTTGGGATGGCATTATTAACTAGGCCTAATAACCAAGGGAGATTAACCTTCATACAGCATGATTTGTTTTCAACAAATGTTGAATCTTATATTTATGCCATAACAAATATATGTTATTAACATAAATAAATGTTATAATTCGTGTTCTTTTTTCTTTTAAGGGCTTCCCTGTTGGCCCAGGTGTTAACGAATCTGCCTGTAACTCAGGAGACTCAGGTTCAGTCCGTGAGTTGCGAAGATCCCCTGGAGAAGGGAATGGCAACCCATTCCAGTATTCTTGCTTGGAGAATTCCATGAACAGAGAAGCCTAGTGGGCTACAGTCCACGGGTTGCAAAAAGTCAGACATGATTGAACAATTAACACTTTCACTTTTTTCCTTTAAAAATCTATATCTTAATTTGCCATGTTCTGTCGAGTATTTCTATGTTCGGACTAGTCTTTTTTTACACATGAAATTCTTCCTTCATAAGATGATGTTAATAAGAAAAGCATGATTCAGTTTCAACTAACGTCTTAGTAAATTCTATGAAAGCTATGCAATCCTATAGAGACACATTGTATCTTCTGAGATATTCACTAAAGAAAATTTGATTAGAGAACCCTGGTAGAGCTACCATAATGGATACATCAAGAAAATGAACTAGAAGCTGCTAAGTTTGAGGATTTAAGACAGTAGACATATTGCTGTACTTCAAAGTAGAAAATAGACAGTTCATTTGTACACTTGTCATAGTTCTTTCTGAGAAATACTGTCAAAGGAAAAACAGGCTCTGAAAATGAATGAACAGGGGTGGTACTGAATGCAAATAAGAGCTTCACTCTGTGGTATCTGCTTTCTGGCAGCAGCAGGAAATGTTCAATCTGCCATTTGGGAACTCCTCATCAGTGGACTGACATTCTCTACTGTCAGCACCCTGTTCTTGGGGGATGAAGAGCCCCCAAGAATCCTTCAGGAAAAGCAATATCCTTGCCGATTGTCAATGCCCTTGGCAGGCTATAGGACAACCTGTCAGCTAGCTGGTGGTACTAAATTAATGAATAACGACCTTGAAAGAAAAAAAAACCCGCAAAACTAACAATTTAGCATAGAATAATCAACGAAAAAACTTCCAGTTTCTTTTTTAAGATGTTAAAATGTCTCCATTACTGAAGTGTTGAGTGTGGGAGCAGTTAGCAAGCATTCTTCTACATTTCAGTTCTACAAGACCTTTTATTTAGCATGTCTTAATCATAGCAACTGGAGAAGGCAATCGCACCCGACTCCAGTACTCTTGCCTGGAAAATCCCATGGATGGAGGAGCCTGGTAGGCTGCACTCCATGGGGTCGCTGGGAGTCGGGCACGACTGAGCTACTTCCCTTTCACTTTAATCATAGCAACACAAAATTCTTCCTTTGTAAGGAAGGAAGATCTCAGGATCACATCCCAAGATCACAGCAACACAAAAGGTATGTCCACAGGTTGGATTTTTCATACACACAAGGTAGGAGCAGACTTTATTTGGCCATATTCCTTCAGAAATCAATTTAAAACAAGTTAAAACAAAATTTGTAAGCTTTTAATTAATTTGAAACAGATCATCTTTTCAAAAATACCATATAAATTATATCTATTTTGTATTTATATAATTATATTACAATTATTTAAACATTTATAAATATTTTAATTAATTTATATGCTGAGCTACCTAAAGGAAATTTCTCGGGAATAACTCCTAGCCTATAGCAAGACTCCACATTACCTCCTCCTCAGGCCATGGGAGGGATCATCCATTCGTCATGGCCAACATCATGAAATTCCATCTCAATCACTCTAACACAGCTGCTTTTTCAGAGATACTGCTGAATTGCAATCCATTTGCTTTCCCTGTCTTGTGGCAGTCACTAAGTTTACAAAGTACTTCCTATAAAGAATAATCTTTTCTTAGGAAATCTTGTGGAAAAGCTTCCTATTGGCTCATTTAGTGCTATTTCCAACCCCTTCTAGCTTTCATCCTGCATTGTGTATGCTGGAAAACTAAGAACTCCGTTTTCTAGACTCCCTGTGGCCACAGGTACATATATGACCCAGGTTTTGCCAAGCAAGCCTGGGAGACTTGGAAAGTTGACAAAGGTCTGATGAAAAGGCTGTATAGTTGTTGTGGAGGCATTTGATTCTTCTAGGCAGAGGTTCTACTGACCAAGCCACTCTAGTATCATGGGCCCGCAGTGCCTACGTGCATGAGTAGCAGTGGGGTTTCTGTGTTGGCAGCCCATGGTGTTGTAGGGTATTTCTTTGAGCTGTGCATCATTCAAGCTCTTGGAAATTCTATAAGCCACCCTATATTCTAAAATAAAGAGGTAGAGTACATTACTTTGTTTCAATTAAAATCCTGACAAATACAAGCTTGGTCCCTAGATGCAAGGGCATTTTGAGGATCCAGTATACCTAAATGTGAAAACTGGCTCTATAATTGACAGCTGAGAAGTCTTGGATAAGTTCCCCAAACTCTCTGTGCTTAAGTTCCACTGTTACAAAAGGAGGTTTGGGGGAGGCTAATATCTACCACATGGGGATGCTATGAAGAGACAGTGAGGTGATGTCTATAACACAACTGGTGTAGGGATTGGGGTAGGGGGAGGATAACTCATTAATAATAGGTTCTTCCTACATCATTGTGTCCTACATATTAAAAACATAATGTTTATATTGGAGTAGACTACAAAACTATTTAAAGACATCCAGTGGTGGGCAAGGAAAAGTATTCAGTTCACACTAGGACAAAACAAAAAATAAAATTTCAGGAGAGGATTGGGCCAGGAATATGTGAATGTGAGGTCACAGTGTCAGATGAGATAATGTTTAGAAATAAGACCAGACTGATGTGCTAAAAAGAGAACGTTAACTACAGGTTAGGAATTAATGGTTTAACAAGTAAAAGAAAATTTAATTTCACTTTTAAACAAGTAACAGATAAATTTTCTCATAAAACATGGCCAGAGGTAGATTGTTGCTGCATCAGTTCAACTGCAAAATGATGCCATGAGGGATTCAGCTCTCCTCTGGCTCTGCTGTGCTTATCATTGGCTTTTGTCCTCTACATGTAGCAGGAGGGATACTGCTCCAGGCAGTCCCCCAATTCAAGCTAATAAAAGAGGGAGGGGGCAAGAGCATTTTCCTTTGGTATGCTTGTTTTATTTTTCAGGAAAGGTATCCCTCCTAGGTCAGCTCTACTTCCATCTCATTTGCTGGAATTGGCGTATGTATTCACTTTAAATAAATTATTAGCTAAGGAAACAAAATCATAAGGGACTCTTTAATTTTAAAAAATATCATGTTAGCTGTTTGGTTTATAAAGGAAAAGCAAAACACTCCTGTTTTGAAGAAGTGGACAAATAAGGGTGAATTGAAACAATAAAGGCAAGCTTTTTTTTTTCCTTTTCTATTTATCCCTGAAAGTTCTTGTGCAGTGCCAAGAAGAGAAATGTTTTTTATAACCATATATAGCCCTGTGTTGAGATCTGCTGGGAATCCAACATGAACTGGCAGAGAGATGGAGATATGCCCAAGAAATTAGTGAATGTGACTAAGAAGCAGACTGGTAACAGAACCACACACCAAACTATTGACAGTTCCTTAAACTTAGGAAATCCAAAGTTGTCTGTGTGAGTGTGTGTGTGTGTGTGTGTGTGTGTGTGTGTGTGTGTGTGTTGTGGAGGTAGGGGTTGATTCATGTCTGATTCAGGTCAAGTCAGTAGCTAAGGAATCCCTTCTGATAGACAGGGACTTTGGTGTAAGAGTCAATGCATATTGGCAAAACTTGATGTCAAAATTATAGCACCATTGTGGACTCAGGGATAGTCAAGAGACAGGACAAAGCTGGAGTGTTTGGGAGCTGAGACCAGTTCTACTAGGAAGAAAAAAGAAGGTTAACTAGAGCTATGCAGGGGATTTGGTCCATCACCAGATGGACTGGTTAATGGTAGGACTCAAATCCCGATAAGCACAGCCTCCCATTCAATCAAATTAGACACACAAAATATGAAGTGAGGAAGGGAAAAGCGCTGTACATCTGAAATTTGCCCTGGGCTCCAGGCAAGCAAATCAACTCCAGATCCTACCCATGTGAGATGCTGGAGGCCCTAACCCAGTCAGATTTTTTTTTCATTGACTTGGAGACTGTGCAGGTATAAAGCAAGGCTGTGACACTCAGCTGTTGAAAGAGGGAAATTTGTTCCTTTAACAAATTGATCACCCAGTGAGCACCGAAGGCTGTTCTAAGTGCTGGACATACAATAGTAGGCAAAGCATGTAATCCCTACCCTTGTGAAGTTCACCAGCTCCCCCTGAGCAGTAACTACTGGCCAAGGCCACAACTTACCAAGGCTTCAGCACCCTCTAATATGGAAGGAATGAGTTGCGTGTAGAAATCAAAAGTGTACAGGACAGGAGTCCTGTCTTCAAGGACCTGACAGTCTAAAGGGAAAGTTTCAGTCAGGAGACTATTTCAGGAGATTTCCAAAGGGACAGACCACTCACACTAAGACCATGACAGCTTCAGGAAACTAGTATCCCTGCTTCTCAGAAAGTGTTCCCACCCTTTCACAAAGGGCAAAGGTCACAACTAGAGCTACTCTTACTCTAGTACAAGGAGAGTCAGCTGGAGCACCCTACACCTGTCACCTGTCCCCAACCTCTGCATCTTACCAGTTAGGTTTTCAGAGTCCAATATTCCCCTGGTAAACGTGGGCATTACCAGTTTAACTGATAATCAGGATACATTGAGAACAGGAGAGTCGGCGACATATGTCATTAATAATAAACTGTCAGTGCAGGTGTCCATACTTCCAACAGTTGTGACTGGGTCTTCATTTTTCCTCCATGTTACCTGACATGGCCTGAAAACTCTGTCAGTGATGGTTCACTTTACTAACAAGATAACCTAAATCACAATTATGAATAGAGCTGAAAAACAGTTTAGAAATGTAAACTCACTCATGCAAACCACCACTTTCCTATTCCATTCTCCAGAGAGTCTGTTAAAGCATATGTTATCAGGGCACATGTATCTTTCAGACAACACTCAGCTTTCCAAGGTGGTAGAGTTAGCATGCACTGTTAAAATGAAAAATGCAGGGGGAAGTTTACAGTTTAACTAACTGTAATGTTGAATAATCAGTACACAGTGAAATTGATTAGTTAAGTTTCCATTATTTTCTTTACTGACTGCTAGTCAGCTAATGAGGAAAGCATTAATTATTGGTAAAATAATTATAAATAATATGACAGAAGAAGGAAGAAAGGAAATATGGATTTAGCTAATCCGTGGTGTAGATAGCCAGTCTCTGAATTTACATTAATTAATATGTAGTTAGCATATAATTGATTGTTGATCAAGAATTCAACACAGAAGGTAATTAATGTCAAATCCATGTAATAAAATCCATTTCCCTTTCCAAGGATCAGCAGTACCTGTTAAAAGGCAAATTTTGTAGCATCAGCAATATTTTTAAAATATCTTTGAAATATGGTATAAAATATAAATTAAATCATATTGAAATACCATTTCTCAACTTTTGGCAAAACCCCTGAATTTGGCATTATACTGCTAGCAAGGTTGTGGGAAAACTAGGCTCTGTCATACACTTCTGATGGAAATGAAAACTAGTTTAGGCTTTATAAAGCAGAATTTGTCAATATCTAACAAGATTACAATGTATTTATCTTTTGGTCCAACATTCCCATTTTTAGTAGTCTATCAGAAAGATGTAAGCATAAATAAAAAATATTTGCTTATATTTGCAGAATCCATCAATTAAAAGTTAATGAAATGCTGAAGAAAATAGTTGCCCATGAAGAATAGGATAGAAGGAGAAGTTATGGAAATGAGACTTATCTGAATGTGTTTATTTAGTTTTAACTTTGTAATAATAAAAATGTTCACATAATAATAAATTAAATGAAAAATCGAGGTACAGAAATTGAAAATAAATCAAAACAAATGAATTTAACTATATTCACTATATGCACAGTATATTTGAACATTGTTATTGTTAGTAATGACATTAATATTGATACATTGGTACAAATATATTCATATTACAAGCTAAAACAAGTAATTATGCTAATATTATTTAGAAACAGAGTTTTCAACTTGAGATACAACTCATTTAAATCAAAGGTTTGATGTAAAAACCTAGTAATCTGAGATCTGAGTTGGAAATATCAATGTATACTTGCAATTTCTTCCTGTTGCCATCCAACAAGGCCTAGAAACAAGGACAGCCAAGTATTAATAGCAATGAATATTCCCAAAATCTAGACTGCAGTCTTCAAATATCATTCTTCATCTGCAAAAAGTAACTAAAGCTAATAAGTGAATTTGGCAAAGTTACAGGATACAAGCCTTTATATATTAGCAATGAACAACTGGAAACTGAAATTTAAAATACCATTTATAGCAACATCTGAAACATAAACTATTTAGAAGAAAATTTAGGGACTTGCCTGGTGGTCCAGTGGTTAAGACTCTATGCTCCCTACACAGGGGACTCAGGTTCAATCCCTGGTATGGGAAGACCCTACATGCTACATGGGGTGTGGCCAATTTAAAAAAAGTTAATAAAATACTTATGAGACCTGTACGCTAAAACTATAAAACATTTCTGAGAGAAATTAAAGAAGATCTAAATAAATAGAACATAGTGTATGTTCATAGATGGGAACAACCAATATTATTAAAATGCCCGTACTTCACAATTTGATCAATAGCCTCAATGCAATTCCATTCAAAATTCTGAGAGTCTCTTCTGTAGATATTGACAAACTACAATTAATATAAAAATTCAAAGAACCTAACAATTTTGAAAAAGAAAAAGTTCAAAGACTTATACTACTTGATTTCAAGACTTGCCATAAAGCAAGAGCAATCAAAACAATTTTATATTAGCATAAGGGTAGATATATAGGGCAACAGGACAGAACAGAGAGTCCAAAGACCCATACACATGTGGTGAACTGATTTTCAAAAATGATGGGAAGAAAAGTCTTTTCAACAAACGAGTGGAAAGCAGCATATCCATACAGTAAAAAATAAACATCAATCTTTACCCTCATACCATACACAAAAATTAACTCAAAATGAGTCATAGAACTAAGATAATAGCTAAACTCATAATATTTCTAAAACACATAGGGAGAAAAATGTTTATAATCTTATAGTAGGGAAAGATATCTTAGAACATACAAAAGCAGAAACCGTAATAGAAATAATTAACAAGTGGGACTTCATCAATTAAAACATCTACTCTTTGAAAGATACAATTAAAGAAATTAAATGGCAAGCCACAGACTGGGAGAAATACTCATAATACACATTTTGTCAAAGGACTTGTATTCAGAATATACATTTTTAAAAAAAAAGAAATGCTTGCAACTTAATAATAAAAATGCAACCCAGTTTTTAAAATAGGTGAATGGTTTGAACACTTTCACCAAAGAAGATGTATTAATGGTCAATTAGCACACAAAAGAGGTTCAAAATCATTATCTTTCAGTGAAACGCAAATTAAAATCCAAAATGAAATACCACTATACCCCTCAATTAGAAGAGCTACAATTAAATATGATTTTCACTAAAAGGCACCAAGCTTAATCCATTTCTGTGGCAGAAAATATACAAGATGAGCTTGGAACAGATTGTTGTACCAGAAAGCAAAGAAGCTATCAAAGGCTAATAATGGGTACACATCCAAAAACAAAAACAAAAAACTCACGAGTCAGATTGAGGAGGCTCCCACTGGTCAAAGGTGAGATGATTTGATGATTCAAAAACACTATTATTCCAAGTGATTAAAATGAATGAAAAATATAAAAAGAGAAAGGAAAAAAAATAAGCCTTCATGGCCATAATTAAAGGTTGTTGGGCACCAACTCATTATTTTTAAAACTGCTAACTAAAGTGAAAGAATTGAGATTTTATGTTGTTTTTGCAGTATGAATAGTACTTCCTGGAAATCTAATAGTTTTATTGGGTAAGAGTCATACTAGAATTAGAAAGTCAACATTTTGCAACTCCTAATGAAATGACTCAAACTATGGTTATCAATAGATGATAAAATCATTAAGTAAAAGATAAATGGAAAACTACAATAAAGGAATCAAGTTGCCAACACTTGAACTCATTGATCAGTCTTAGCATCCACTAGAAGTGAAACAACCAGATATAAAATGCTTTCAAATACAATGCAATATGAAGTATACAGCATCACCCATGAAATAGTCTTAGCAAAACAAAGTTAAACCCTTGAGCCTGAATCCAATCAATCCTAATGTCTATAGGAAACATGGAGAACAGAGGAAAAAGTTAAGGATGAATCTTGGGTTAAAACCAGAATTTAGGACGTTATGCAGAGCAACTGACCTGGCTTTGTAATCAAGTCAATAGCATTCTTTTTTAAGAGTGGTGGGCTATGGGAAATCCCTGGTGGTTCAGTGGTTAAAAATCCACTTGCCAATGTAGGGAACACAGAACTGATCCCTGATCTGGGGAGATTCCACATGCTAAAGAGTAACCTGGAGAAGGCAATGGCACCCCACTCCAGTACTCTTGCCTGGAAAATCCCATGGACGGAGGAGCTTGGTAGGGTGCAGTCCATGGGGTCTCTAGGAGTCAGACACAACTGAGCGACTTCATTTTCAATTTTCACTTTCCACTTTCATGCATTGGAGAAGGAAATGGCAACCCACTCCAGTGTTCTTGCCTGGAAAATCCCAGGGATGGGGGAGCCTGGTGGGCTGCTGTCTCTGGGGTAGCACAGAGTCGGATGTAACTGAAGTGACTTAGCAGCAGCAGTGGCAGAGAATAACCTTGCTCCCGCCCCACCCCCTAGCAACTAGAGAAAGTCCAGAGCAGCAACAAAGACCCAGCACAGCCAAAAACAAACAAGCAAACAAAGAAGTGGTGGGCTATGATAGGCCAAAAGAGGCTGTGAGAAACGGAATGCAACCTAATTTTACTGAAAAATGGTGAATAATGGGACTGGCCATATATACTGTCAAGCAAATAAATGCACTTTCAGGGGCAACTGTAGGGAGCATTGATAAAGAATTATGAAAATAGGACATCAAAACAATGTCCAGTATTACAGTGTTAACGCAACATGCAACTACTGAGTTCACCAACAGTAGGATGGTGTATAACAACCGTAGCTTTAATTCTAGGTAAACAGAGCTGAAAATCCTCCACCGAGGTTTGTAATCACGCATGAACTACCTGAGTGCATGACCTTTTTTTTTTTCCTTAGTGCAGTGGGGGGGGGTGGGGGGGTGGGGGGGTCGGGGGGGTGGCGGATAAACTAGAAGTATGGGATTGGACTTCCCTGGTGGTCCACTGGTTAAGAATCTGCCTGCCAATGCAGAGGTCATGGGTTGGATCCCTGGTCTGGGAAGATTCCACATGCAATGGGGCAACTAAGCCTGTGCACAACTACTGAGGCACTCATGCCTGTGCTCTACAACAAGAGGAGCTACAGCAAGGAAAAGCCCAAGAACCACAACTAGAGAGCAGCCCCTGCTCATTGTAACCAGACAGCACAGCAACAAAGACCCAGCACAGCCAAAATCAAATAGATAAATAAGTCTTTTTTTTTAATGTGAAAAATGGTTACAAACTTCAGCACTGAAAAACTAAACAACAACAAAAAAAAGCATGGGACTAATAGATACAAACCACCATACATAAAATAGATAAACAACAAGGATTTAATGTATAACACAGGGACTACATTCACTATCTTCTAATAACCTATAAGGGAAAATAGTCTGAAAAATATATAATACATGTAACTAAATCACTTTGCTGTACATCTGAAACTAACACAATATTATAAATCAACTACAATTTTTAAAAGTAAGAATTCTCATACACAAAAAAGTGAGGTGACAGATATGCTGATTAATTTGATGGGGAAAATTCTTTTACAATGTTCAGTTCAGTTCAGTCGCTCAGTCGTGTCCGACTCTGCGACCTCATGAACTGCAGCACGCCAGGCCTCCCTGTCCATCACCAACTCCCGGAGTTCACTCAGACTCACCTCCATAGAGTCGGTGATGCGATCCAGCCATCTCATCCTCAGTGTCCCCTTTTCCTCCTGCCCCCAATCCCTCCCGGCATCAGAGTCTTTTCCAATGAGCCACTTCTTCGCATGAGGTGGCCAAAGTACTGGAGTTTCAGCTTTAGCATCAGTCCTTCCAATGAACACCCAGGACTGATCTCCTTTAGAGTGGACAGGTTGGATCTCCTTGCAGTCCAAGGGACTCTCAAGAGTCTTCTCCAACACCACAGTTCAAAAGCATCAGTTCTTCGGTTCTCAGCTTTCTTCACAGTCCAACTGTCACATCCATTCATGACTACTGGAAAAACCATAGTCTTGACTAGATGGACCTTTGTTGGCAAAGTAATGTCTCTGCTTTTGAATATGCTATCTAAGTTGGTCACAACATTTCTTCCAAGGAGTGTCTTTTAATTTCATGGCTGCAGTCACCATCTGCAGTGATTTTGGAGCCCCCCAAAAAAGTCTGACACTGTTTCCCCATCTATTTCCCATGAAGTGATGGGTTCCTCAAAGGCTTAGCTGAATCATATTTATGCTGCAGACTGTGTAAGGTGCTTCTTGGGTCAGTTTTGCATCAGTCTGATGTTTCTGATCACTCTCTGTCTTCCTCAACTCCCTCCCTATTTCCTTTTACACTAGCATCTTCTCTAATAAAATACTTCTTGTTTAAACTCATCTTGACGTTTGCATCTAAGAGGAGCCAGACTCATAGGCAATACTATATGCTCACTTCTGTTTGAGATGCTTTTACCACTTCCACATTTCTTTCCACTTGTGTCTTTGTAACATCCCCTAACTCCTGCTGGGGAAGGTTGAATTTAAGGGGATTTAAGATATAAAACAGGAAGTAAATGTGCAGGCATCTCTCTTCCAACTGATGTATACATGAGACTCCCCAGCATCCATTGCCTTGGTTCTTTGATTATAAACAGAATAGATTTGGGTTAGAACATATTTAAGCCATGGAAATCAGTTTATTCAAGGACTTTGCATATGACAAAACTTTATGCCTGCTGTGTCTGTAACAGTCAAGTGTCAGGCAGCCAAGAGCTTCATCCAACTTGAGCCCTAGATCTTCATATTCAAATAATCCACTTAATTTGCATTCAAACAGCCCCTCTATCATAGGCAGGCATTTAAGCCCATGCTATTCTTTTCCCACGCTGATCACACAACTTTTAAACACCACAGAGTATATAACAAGTACAAGAAGATTTTCTCTGAAGCACAACAAAATGCAAGCATAGATATTCTTTCTGTCCCTGTGCTTCTGACTCCTCTCACTACACGGCAGTCACCTCAGCACAGCCTATCTTTCACATATGATTTCTTTTCCCATACCAACCTGGTGAAAAAAAAACCCAACACTGTTCTGTCATACTCTTTTCGGAGGCTGTAGGGGTTGAAGCTATGGTCAGTTTTCAGAAACATAATCTGGATTGAAATCCTAGTCCCGCTTCTTCACACTTTATAAACCTTACTTTCCTGATCACTAGATTCACATCTGTAAATTAGGTTTCTGCCTCATAATGTTGTGAAAATTAAATAAGGGAATGTCTGATACTGATTGGCCTATGCTCAGAGCACCATGCTGCTGCTGCTGCTGCTGCTGCTGCTGCTAAGTCACTTCAGTCGTGTCCGACTCTGTGCCACCCCATAGACGGCAGCCCACCAGGCTTCCCCATCCCTGGGATTCTCCAGGCAAGAACACCAGAATGGATTGCCATTTCCTTCTCCAATGCATGAAAGGAAAAGTGAAAGTGAAGTCAGGAAAAGGAAAAGTGAAAGTGAAGTCGCTCAGTTGTGTTCGATTCCTAGAGACCCCATGGACTGCAGCCTACCAGGCTCGTCTGTCCATGGGATTTTCCAGGCGAGAGTACTGGAGTGGGTTGCCATTGCCTTCTCCTCAGAGCACCATAAATGCTTACAAATATTATGTTCTTTCGATACTGTGGCCCAGGCATCTCCACTCACTCTTTCCTGCCCTCTAGTGTTGACTTTGTTCACAGAGACTTTTCCGTGGGAGAACCATCTCCATTTTGGAGGTGACAGGAGACACAGCACACAGGAGATAGGATTAGCAGATGCACCTCTGGCTGAACAAAGTGGGAAAGAGTGATTTCTCAGCAAGTGACTAGTAATGGCTCCAAAGGACATTGCAGTGAGTTTCTGCCTACCTGACATTCCATTTGTGAGCCACAGCAGTCAATTCTGGCTGATTTAAGCAGATAGAAAGTTTACTCAACAGATATCACTTTTCTCAGATAATTATCTGGAGGGCTAGAGGACCATGTTTAAATCTGAGCAGCTAGCAGATGCTACAGAGAAATTTCATATCTGTTTCTTCTACCACTCAGTCTAAAATTAAAAGTCAAACAAGAACATTGCCAGACATTCCCGTGACATGTCTGTGCACTTGAGTTAACATGGACTGAGAAAGTACTAGTATCTAGCCTGTTGTCGAAGGTAATCTCTGCCTCCAAGTAAAAGTCATTGGAGAATTTCTCCCAGTCGTATCAAGGAGTTCCATTGCTGGGTAGATCCAAAAAATGGACAAACCCACCATCCAGAGCCTCCTTGCAAACATTCACAAGAATAATTGAACGAGTGGTCATAGCTATGGATAGCTATGAATAGGAACCTGATTGCATGAAACATCTTCTTCAGGACCTTTATGCATTAATTGTTCCCCATTCATTTATATCCTTAACTTCTCTATATCTGTTGGTTCATCCTTTGTTAAAATTAAAAATTTTCTACTCTCTCCAATCATCAAAACACTCCTTTCCACCTAACATTCCTATCCAAGTTCAAGTCCATGTAACCTCTCACCTTAGAAAATACCCACAGTCTGATGACTGATGTTTCTCTTGTCTTCCCTAAACCCATCTGCCACATCTGTCAGACTGAACTACCCAAAGTGGAAATTTTCACCGTATTACTTCTTTGCCTAAAACTCTTCAGAGTTTATTAATTTAATAAACTTTTTATTTATTTTTAATAAAATTTTTTTATTAATTTAAAATCATCCTCTTCAGTAAGTCTGCAAAGCCTTCAGTGAACTGCCGAGGTCCCCAGTTTCATCTCCTTCTTCTTCCTACGATAAACTTTAGTCTCAATAATATTGCTACCTACTCAGAGCTTCCTCTTGTCCAACATCTTGAGATTTATGGTATGGCTTGTGATTGTTCTCATCTTACAATGTCTTCCCAACTTTATTTGCTAGCCAACTTTTGCTCTTCTAAACCCATCTCATTCACTGAACAGCAGCTCAGGCCTCATCTACCCTAGAAAAACTTCCCTAATTTCCAAGACTGGATTTATTTCCCTTCACAACGCTATTAATGTATGTGTACACACATTTACCTTAGCACTTACCTTACTTGTTGAAATTTCTATTCATGTCGTTGCCCAAACCAGTACACTCTTCCAAGGCAATGTTTTCTGAACTGAAGTTATTATAGCAAATTCCATTGGAAGATATAAGTATTAATCAGTTGGTGGCTGATTAATATATATTAATAGAGGCACTGTGAAATTATTAAGTGATTTGCCCCTCAAATATAAGTAATTGGAGAAATAGGGTGGTTTTTGGTAGCATGTTTTCTAGTCAATTTAATTTTTCACTTAGCTAAGAATTGTAATTACAGTATTTTTTCTTCTGAAATGATTGATATATGTGGAAATCTTATATGATTTCAAGAACAGTTATTATAACATTAAAAATAAAAATCATGGGGACTTCCCTGGTGGTCCAGTGTTAAGAGTCTGGCTGCCAATGTAGGGGACACAGGTTCAATTTCTGGTCTGGGAAGATCCCGTCTACTGCAGAACAACAGAGCCTGTGGGCCACAATTACTGAGCCCACATGTTGCAACTACAGAAGCCGGCACACCCTAGAACCCCTGCTCTGCAATAAGAGAAACCACCAAAATGAAAAGCCAGGACACTGCACCAGAGAGTATCCCCTGCTCGTCGCAACTAAAGTTGGCATGCAGCAATGAAGACCCAGTGAAGCCAAAAAATAAATAAATTAAAAAAATTTTAAATGCAAGTCATGACCTGTTAAGGATTGTTCTGCTAGCAATATTAAAATTAAGAGTGCCTAAAGATTCAGATAAAATCTAAAATAGATACCATAATGAACTAAGCAAACTAATATTCTCTTCTGGGTAACTGCTAGCAGAGCCTATTCAATTAAAGATTTTCCCCTCTGCTGCCATCTTTTGGCCGAACAACAGTAGAAAACATTAAGCAGAAATTAAGGAAAGAAATTTAATTTTAATCAACACATATATTATGCCAGTCACTAGCTTAGGGAATTTCACATATTTCATTTTATAATCATAGCAACTTTCTGTAGGTATTACCATCCTCCTTTTGATAAGGGAGAAAACCGAGGATAGCAGACATTGTTGTAATCTTTCCTAAGCCTGATTTTGTTTATCATGTAGACAAATCCTTCATGAAAATCTGAGGCCCTTGTCAGATAGGAGAGAAATCTTAATTGGCCTGAGCATTCATGGAGCTTGACAAAAGGTTTGTGTGAACAAGGGTACGGAATGAAATTCTAGCCAGTGTAATCCACCACTGAGAGGGTGGAGAGAACAGATGTGAGAGGGAACATTTAGAAAGGTTTTTTCTGAGCTCTTAAAAAGGAGAATCAAGTAGAGATAAATGATTTTTTCTGCCTATGAACATTATTATTCTTATGTGACCATGAAATTGTGGCAGCCGTCTTGGAACCATGAGGGGAGCAGTCTAAGGAAACAAACCAATACGCTGAAAATGGCACAGTGGAAAGATGGATGAAACCTGGTTTCTTGATAGCATTACTGAGTAGCTGCTCTAATTCTAGAATTTTTAAAATATGAGATATTAACTGTAACTGTCATTTTTATTTTGCATTTTCTGTTACTTGCAACCAAAAGCATCTTAACAGATTTACTGAGGCTTAGTGAAATTAATTTGCAAATATAAAGATTTGAATTTAGTACATTAAGCTATGATCTACCTGTTTCTTTCTTTATACTTTTCTATATAAAGCAGAAACTCTGATGAGGAAAGGTTAAAGTTGTAAGCTCTTACCAAGCCAATAGAGGGTTTAAATTCCTAAAGAAGAAGTGTGTAATGCTGGTTGGATCCTGAAGCAAAAAGAAACAAAAGAAAAGCTATAAAGAAGATTATTAAAACTATTGGGGAAATTATGAATATGTATGTTAGATAATAGGCAGGCTTACTATATAAATTCTAAACTTTCTGAGTGAGATCACTGTGTTTGGATATGTAGGAGAGTGCCCTTACATTTAGCATCTAAAGTAAAATATTTATTTAAAAAAAAATAGAGAAAGGATTCACAGCCTTTCTCACAGAAATGCTCTAAAGAAGGGAAATAGGAAAACAAACAACCCAATCAAAAAGTGGGAAAAAGACCCAAACAGATATTTCTCCAAAGAAGAAATACAGATGGCTAACAAACACATGAAAAGATGCTCAACATCAGTCATTATTAGAGAAATGCAAATCAAAACTACAATGAGATATCACCTCACACCATTCAAAATGGTCATCATCAAAAAGGCTACAAACAATAAATGCTGGAGAAGGTGTGGAAAAAAGGGAATACTCTTGCACTGTTAGTGGGAATGTAAATTGATACAACCACTATGGAAGATGGTATGGAGATTCCTTTAAAAACTAGGAATAAAACCACCATATGACCCAGCAATCCCACTCCTAGGCATATACCCTGAGGAAACCAAAATTGAAAAAGACACATGTATCCCATCGTTCATTGCAGCATTATTTACAATAGCTAGAACATGGAAGCAACCTAGATATCCATCAACAGATGAATGGATAAAGGAGTTGTGGTACATATACACAATGAAATATCACTCACTCATAAAAAGGATGTCTTTGAGTTGGTTCTAATGAGTTGGATGAACCTAGAACCTATTACATGGAGTGAAATAAGTCAGAAAGAGGAAGATAAATGTCATATTCTAATGTATATATATATGGAATCTAGAAAAAATGGTACTGAAGAATTTATTTTCAGGGCAGCAATGGAGAAACAGACACAGAGAATAGACTTGTGGACATGGGGAGAGGGGAGGTGGGGGTGAGATGTATGGAAAGAGTAATATGGAAACTTACATTAACATATGTAAAATAGATAGCCAACGGGAATCTGCTTCATGGCTCAGGAAACTCAAACAGGGGCTCTGTATCATCCTAGACGGGTGGAATGGGGAGGGAAAAGGGAGGGAAGTTCAAAAGGGAGGAGATATATGTATACCCATAGCTGATTCATGTTGAGGTTTGATAGAAAACAACAAAATTCTGTAAAGCAATGATTCTTCAATTAAAAAATGAATTAATTTTTTTTAAAAAGAAGGGAAATAGGGGAAAATTCTTTCCTTCCCTTCCTGGCCACTGGGAAAATTTATCTTTTAAATTATCTTTACTAATAGACTAATTATCTTTCCTATAGACTAATAGGTGAATGGAAAGAGAGAATTGGTTAGAGCAAATGTGGTAAAAATTTAATGATTGAATCTAAGTAAGTGGTATAAGAGTGCTCAGTGCAGTATTCTTGCAACTTTTCTAAAATTTTGGAATTTTTCAAGATAAAATATTGAGAAACATCAAAGTATAACTTTCAAATACTTACAAACATGAATTAAAGAAATATATGGTGAGAAACTGCCAAAGGTGAATCTAGGTTAAAAGTTTATTTAACTAATTAATGAAGGGGACCAACTGGATGGAAAAACTGATTCAAAGGAGAATTTGAGGAACTGTGTGTATATATGTATACACACACACACAACCACTAAGGGGGGAAAATGTGAACATATGATTGCTAAATTAAATAGAAAACTGTTTAATTAAAATGAAAATTGTAACCTTTTGAGTTATCTTTTCTCCCAGACAGAAATCATTTAAATCTGTACTAGAAAATACATTGGGGCTTCCCTGAAAGCTCAGTTGGTACAGAATAGCTCAGTTGGTAAAAAATCCAAAAACTTTTCTTTTGTTTCTTTACCAACTGAGCTTCTGTGATAGCTCAGTTGGTAAAGACAATATATTGGGGGCCACAAGGAGGCCCCGTGAGGAAAAAGAAGATATCATTTGGAAATTTTCCATCCACTTAACATTTAACTTCACAGGGTCTGAATCCTAACTTTGTGTTCCCCTACAGCAGGAGCTCCAAGTGTGGTCTTTGAGACCCCGTGATAGTAGGGGCCACAAAATCCTTTAAAGAGGTCTGTGGAGTCGAACTGTTTTTGTAATAATACTAAGACATTATTTGCCTTTTTCTCTCTCTTTCATGAGTCTATGGAGTTTATATGTGATATTGCTGCAGATTGTATATAGAAGCAGATGTGAAAACCCACCTGCCTTCCTATTAAAGCAGATATTAATGAGATCTGAAAACATGTAAAATGGTGCCATTCTACTCAGTAATTATTTTATTTTGGGGAAATATAAGTTATCTTTAAACAATATGTTATTTTTGCTGATCTGGAATGCATTTGTTATTATTGTGTTTAAATAATATGTTAAATATTGATTGACATAGCCCATCTAAACAAGTTTTTGAGATTCTCAATAATTTTTAGAATTTATGGGAAGTATAAGGCCAACACATTTGAAAACCATTGTCCCAGAAAATAAGGCCATATTTGGCAGAACTTATTTTTGTATAACTTTGAAAGTACAAGTTGTAGATAAGTTTCCTTAGAAAAAAGTTGATAAAAGAAAAAAGTTGAATTTATTTCTACTTTAAAAAATAAAAAATGATATCTGGACATGTATGCATGTATGCTCACTCACTCAGTCATGCCCAACTCTTTGTGACCCCATGGCTTATAGCCCACCAGGTTTCTCTGTCCATGGAATTTTCCAAGCAAGAATACTGGAGTGGGTTGCCATTTCCTTCTCCAGGGAATCTCCCCAACCCAGGGAGCAAACCCACATCTCCTACATCTCCTACATTGGAAGGCAGATTCTTTACCAACTGTGCCACCCTTAAAATCTTGAGAAAGAAAACCAAAGCTAGAGGAATCATGTTTCTTGATTTCAAACTGTATTACAAAGCTTTAGTAATTAAGTGGTGTTGGAATAAAAATACATACCTAGATCAGTAGAACAGAATAGAGAGCCCAGAAACAAACTCACACATATGTGGTCCCCTAATTTATGAGAACAGAGCCAAGAATACACAACAGAGAAACCACAGTTTCTTCGGTAAGCTGTGCTGGGGAAAAGTGGACAGCCACTTTGCAGCCACTCACAAAGAAAACTGGACCACTAAATTACACTATACATAAAAATCAACTCAAAATGGATTAAAGACTTGAATGAAGAACCATAAAAACTGAAAAACTCCTAGAAACCATAAAAACTCCCAGAAGAAAACATACAGGATAAGGTCTTTGACATCTTGGTAATGTTTTTTTTGTGTTTTTGGTTTTTTTTTTTTTTTATTTGACAGAAAAAGTAAAAATAGACAAATGGGTTACACCAAACTTAAAACCTTCTGTATAGTAAAGGAAATGAAAAGCTACTGAATGGAAGAAAATATTTGTAAATCATCTAGCTGATAAGGGGCTAATGTCTAAAATGCAAAAAGAACTCATACAACTTAATAGGAAAAAAATCTGACTAAAAAATGAGCAGAGACTGTGGAGAAATGTGTGCAGACTTCTTAAAAAACTAAAAATAGAACTACCATATGACCCAGCAATCCCTACCCTGGGCATTTACCTGAAAAAAATGAAATTCCAAAAGATGCATGTACCCCGATGGTCATTGCAGCCCTATTTACAATAAACAGGATACGGAAGCAACCTAAATGTCCATCAACAGAGGAATGCATAAAGAAGATATGGCGCATATATGCAGTGGAATATTATGCAACAACAAAAAGGAATGAAATGATGCCATTTGCAGAGATGTGGATGGACCTAGAGACTGTCATAAAGAGTGAAGTAAGTCAGAAAGAGAAAAACAAATATTGTATATTAACACATATCCGTGGAATATGGAAAAAAAAATGGTACAGATGACCATATTTGCCAAGCAAAATAGAGACATAGATGTAGAGAACAAACGCGTGGATACCAAAGTGGTGGGGAGGGGAGGTGGAATGAACTGGGATTTGGGATTGACATATATACACTGCTGCTGCTGCTGCTGCTGCTAAGTCGCTTCAGTCGTGTCCAACTCTGTGCAACCCCATAGACAGCAGCCCACCAGGCTCTGCCGTCCCTGGAACTCTCCAGGCAAGAGCACTGGCGTGGGTTGCCATTTCCTTCTCCAATGCATGAAAGTGAAAAGTTAAAGTGAAGTCGCTCAGTCGTTTCCTACTCTTAGTGACCCCATGGGCTGCAGCCTGCCAGGCTCCTCCGTCCATGGGATTTTCCAGGCAAGAGTACTGGAGTGGGGTGCCATTGCCTTCTCCGCATACATATACTGCTATGTATAAAATAGATAACTAATGAGAACCTACTGTATAGAACAGGGAAATCTACTCAATGCTCTGTGGTAACCTAAATGGGAAAAAATCCAAAAAGAAGGGATACATGTATATTTATGGCTGATTCACTTTGTTGTACAGCAAAACTAACACAACATTGTAAAACAACTATACTCCAATAAAGAAATTTTTTTAAGTGGGCAGAGAATCTGACTAGACATTTCACTAGACAAGACATACAAATGGCCAAAGATTACATGAAAAAGTGCTCAACATCACTAATCTTCAGGGAAATGCAAATTAAAACCATAATGAGCTATCACCTCATACCTGTTAAGATGGCTTTTATCGAAAAGACAATAGAAAATGACCTTTGCAAGGATGAGGAGAAAAGGGAACCTTGTAAATGTAAATTGGTGCCGCCTCTATAGAAAACAGTATGTAGATTGCTCGAGAAATTAAAAGTAGAGCTACCATATACTCTGGCAATTTTACTTCACGGTATTTATCTGATAGAAATGAAATCACTATCTGGAAAAGATATCTGCACATCTGTGTTTATTACAGCATTATTTACAATGGCTAAGACTTGGAACCTAAGTGTCCATTGATGAGTGAATGAATAAAGACTCTGAGATATATATATATATATATACACACACACATATAATGGAATACTACTCAGCCAATGAAGAGATAAGATCTTGCCATTTGCAACAACATAAATGGAAAATCATCAGGTAGGATAGATTCTGGAGCCAAGTTATTCAGATTCAACTCTCAGCTCTACCACTTAATAATTTTATGAAATTGGATCTAAGACCATAAGTGTAACTCATCTCATAGGCTTGTCATGAATGTTAAATGAGTGAATACTTGTAAAGCACTAAAACAATACCTAGAACATAATTAGAGCTCTGTATGTTTACAGTATTATTTCACAAGAAAACTCATGCATTTGTATATATCTTACTATCTACCGATTTCTTCAAATTCTGCTTTCTCTGAAAGGTGTAGCAAAATAGTTCTCAAAGAATTTCACATGAAAATAGAGTTTCATAGTCACATAAATTTGAGCAATATTGGAAAAAGAAAAAAAAATGAGAGAGATCAGATTAAAATTGAGATATCACACATGGCTTTCTGTGGCTTATAGTCATGACTTACAGGGTCATTCTACTGTAAACATCCTAACATTTCCTGTAATTTTCAGATTATAGAATAACAAATCATAATATGTTACTACTAATATGTTAACCACCAATATGTTAGTTTGTATTGTTTCAAATTTATAGTGTTGTTGCTACTGAGAAAATTCTTCAAAGTCAGTGAATTGATATACATCCCTTTTTAATGGCTACTGTGACACAGTCATACCTCATTTTATTGTGTTTATTTTATTGCATTTTACAGATATTACATTTTGTTGAAATTGAAGGTTTGCGGCAACCCAGCAACCAGCAAATCTGTTGGTGCCAATTTTCCAATAGCATTTGCTTGCTTTGTGTCTCTGTGTCACATTTTGGTAAGTCTCATGATATTTCAAATTTTTCATTATTATTTTATTATGGTGATCTGTGATCAGTGATCTTTAATGTTACTATTGTGATTATTTTGGAGGACTATGAACTTCATCCATGTAAGATGATCAATTTAATTGATAAATATGTATATTCTGACTGCTCCATGGACCAGCCATTCCCATCTCTCTTTGCCTTGTCAGGCCTCCTGATTCCTTGAACCACAGCAATATAGATATTAGATCAATTAATAACCCTGCAATGACCCCTTAAGTGTTCAAGTAAAAGGAATGATTAAGCTCAGTGAGGAAGGCATCTCAAAAACTGAGATAGGCTGAAAGCCAGGGCTCTTTGCCAAACAATTAGCCAAGTTATGAATGCAAAGCGAAGGTTCTTGAAAGAAATTAAAAGTGCTTCTTCAGTAAACACACCAATGATAAGAAAGCAAAACAACCTTCTTGCTGATATGGAGAAAGTTGTTAACGGTCTAGATGGAAGATTAAATCAACCACAACATTCCCTTAAGCCAAAGACTGAGTTAGAACAAGACCCTAACTATCTTCAATTCTGCAAAGGCTAAGAGAGGTGAGGGAGCTACAGATGAAACATTTGAAGCTAACAGAGGCTGGTTCATGAAGCTTAGGGAGAGAAGCCATTTCTAAACATAAAAGTGCAAGGTGAAGCAGCAAGTGCAGATGGGGCAGCTGCAGCAAGTTATCCAGATGACATAGCTAACATCATTAGCAAAAATGGCTACACTACACAACAGGTTTTCATTGTAGATGAAACAGCCTTCTATTGGGAGAAGATGCCATCTAAGACTGTCATGACTAGAGAGAAGTCAATGTCTGGCTTCAAGCTACAAAAACAGACTGACTGTCTTGTTAGAGGCTAATGTAGCCAGTGATTTTAAGTTGAAGCCAATGCTTACTTACCATTCCAAAAATCCTATGGCCTTCAGAATTATGCTAAATCTAGTCCGTATGTACTCTATAAAGGGAACAACAAAGCCTGAGTGACAGCACGTCTGTTTACAGCATGGTTTACTAAATATTTCCAGCCCACTGTTGAAAGCTACTGCTCAGAAAAAAAAAAAAGACTCCTTTCAAAATATAACTGCTTAAGGACTTCCCTGGTGATCCAGTGGTTAAGAATTTGCCTTCCAATGTAGGGGATTCAGGTTTGATCCCAGGTCAGGCAGTTAAGATCCCATATACCTTGCAGCCAAAACAGAAACATAAAACAGAAGCAATATTGTAACAAATTCAATAAAGACTTTGAAAATGGTCCACATTAAAAAAATTTTTTAAACATATATAACTGCTCATTGACATGCACCTGGCCACACAAAAGCTCTGAGGGAGATGTACAACCAGATTAATGTAGTTTTCATATCTGTTTCAGTTCAGTTCAGTTGCTTGGTCATGTCCGACTCTTTGCGACCCCATGAATCACAGCACGCCAGGCCTCCCTGTCCATCACCACTCCCAGAGTTCACTCAAACTCATGTCCATCGAATCGGTGATGCCATCCAGCCATCTCATCCTCTGTCGTCCCCTTTTCTTCCTGCCCCCAATCCCTCCCAGCATCAGAGTCTTTTCCAGTGAGTCAACTCTTCACATGAGGTGGCCAAAGTACTGGAGTTTCAGCTTTAGCATCAGTCCTTCCAAAGAACACCCAGGGCTGATCTCCTTCAGAGTGGACTGGTTGGATCTCCTTGCAGTCCAAGGGACTCTCAAGAGTCTTCTCCAACACCACAGTTCAAAAGCATCAATTCTTCGGTGCTCAGCTTTCTTCACAGTCCAACTCTCACATCCATACATGACCACTGGAAAAACCATAGCCTTGACTAGACGGACTTTTGTTGGCAAAGTAATGTCTCTGCTTTTCAATATACTATCTAGGTTGGTCATAACTTTTCTTCTAAGGAGTAAGCATCAATTACGCAACCCATGGATCAAGAAGTAATTTCAAATTTCAAGTCTTAGTATTTAAGAAATACACTTTCCAAGACTGTAGCTGACTTAATTAGTGATTCCTCTAATCGATTTGAGCAAAATAAATGAAAAACTTGGAAAGGATTCACCATTCTAGATGTCATTAAGAACCTTTGTGAGGGCTTCCCGGTGGCTAACTGGTAAACAACCTGACTGCCGGTGAAGGAGAGGTTTGACCCTGATCCCAGAAGATCCCACATGTCACAAAGCAACTAAGCCCATGTGCCGCAACTAGTGAGCCTGTGATCTAGAGCCCAAGAGTCACAACTAGTGAAGCCCACACCTCCTAGAGCCCATGCTCTGCAGCAAGAGAAACCACCTCAATGAGAAGCCTGTGCACCACAACTAGAGAGTAGCCCCTGTTCTCCAAAGGAGAGAAAAGCCTGCGTAGAAGACCCAGCACAGTCTACAGAAATAAATAAAATTATATATATACATAGATAAAACATTTGTGATTCATGGGAAGAGGTCAAAATAGCATTAACAGGAGTCTGGAAGAAGTTTATTCAAACCTTCATGGATGACTTTGAAGAGTTCATGACTTTAGTGGAGGAAGTCACTGCAAATGTGGTGAAAATAGCAAGAGAACTGGAATTAAAAGTGGAACCTCAAGATATGGATGAATTGCTACAATCTCATGATAAAACTCAAATGGATGAGGAGTTATTTCTTATGAATGAGCAAAAAAAAAAAGTGGCTTTTTGAGATTGAATCTCTCCTGGTGAAGACTGTTGAAATGACAGCAAGGGATTTAGAAAATTATACAAACTGAGTTGATAAAGCAGTGGCAAGATTTGAGAGGACTGATTCAAATTTTGAAAGAAACTCCCATGAGTAAAATGCTATCTATTGACAACAGCATTGAATGCTGCAGAGAAATTGTTCATGAAAGGAAGAGTCAATTGATATGGCAAACTTCATTGTCTTATCTTTAAAAAATTGCCACAGCCCACCCCAATGTTCATCATCCACCACCCTGATCAGTCAGCAGCCATAAATTACAAGCAAGACTCTCCACAAACTAAAAGATTATAACTCACTGAAAGCGCAGGTGATGGGTAGCATTTTTAGCAAATAAAGTTTTTCTTTTTTTAATGTAGCCAATGAACATTTAATTCTTTTTTCTGGAGAAGGGGCACACCACATCTCAATTCCCTGACCAAGGAGTAAACCCAGGCCATAATAGTTTAAAGCACTCAATCCTAACCACTAGACCACCAGCAATGAAGTATTTTTAAATTAAGGTATGTACATTGGTTTTTAAGATGTAGTGCTATTGTGCAGTTAATATTACAATGTAAACATTATTTTTATACACACTGAGAAACCAAAAAATTCTTGTGACTTGCTTTATTGCATTATTTGCTTTATTACAGTGGTCTGGAACAGTACTGAAACAGAGCATATGGTCCTTGCCCCCCATGTCCTCAGCCTGCCTTTAGTCTACAGAAAAATTTTAGCTAAAGAATAAGTTTAATCAGAGAAGTGAGAAAATGCAGAAAAGAAAAGAAAGGAAAACAGTCAAAGGAAAGGAAACAATAATAGTATCGTTATTAAGCAAAGTCCAGGACTTTTAGTTCTTCCTCAAGGGCTATAGAAAATATTCTGAGCTATATCCTGTGAACTGTCTTATAAACATGGAAACCGTCATCAGGTGGAAGAAATGAACTGATAATCAGACCATAGCCATGACAATTCCAAGAACTGGCCTCAAAGAAATAAGAACAAACCGATCCTGGAATCAAAATTAATTGTACTTAACCCAATCAAGATGACACTGATCAGACCACTACATGACTGTCAGAGCTGACTGCTGTTTCTGCATGTAGCCCCATCCCTCCATCTATGAAAGCTCTTGCCCATTGGTTGTTGGTGGAGGTGAGAGGTGGGAGGGGGTCAGCCTTTGATTTGCCCTCCTCCAACCCCAGGTTGCCCTCCTCCAAAATAAAGCATTTTCTTTCCACCAGCCTTGTTTCTTTAGTGACTTTTGAGCAGCAAGCAGCTGAACCCTCACTTTTGGTTACTATACTTGAAATATCTCCAAGGCATTCCTGAATTTCATTTTATTGATGTGTCATAGGTTTGTTTTTTCTTTTTAAAACCAACTCTCCTGTACACAGACATTTAGATTGCCTTCACTTTTTCTACAATACAATGACACAATCAACATGTGTGAGTGTATGGATACAATATGCATATATGTGTATCCCGACATATAGATGCAGATGGAAATCTCTGCATTTATTCCATCGTTTTTTGTAGGGAAAGGTTTTAGACCCTAGATTTCTATGCCAGGCAAAGTGATCAAAGAAAACTTAAAATGCAGGAGAAAGGTATCAAATGTTACCTCTGGCTTTCATTTCTGTGGAAGCACCAAAACTCCAGCCTTCCCTGGGGACTGTGTGTGTGTTATACGTGTTAGTCATTCAGTCGTGTTCAACTCTTTGCGAGCCCAAGGACTGTAGCCCGCCAGGCTTCTCTGTCCATGGAATTCTCCAGGCAAAAATACTGGAGTGGATTGCCAGTCCCCTCTCCAGAGGAACTTCCCGGGGGGCTAGGCAAAGAAAAAAAAAAATACTTTTGATCCGACCACTCACCTTCACCCTAAGTCAGCCTTCCAGGCAGGAGAATAATGCTGCCTACCTAAACCCCGAAGGACTTCCCTGGCGGTTCAGATGGTGAAGAATTTGGCTGCAATGCAGGAGACCTCGTTTTGATCCCTGGGTCTGCAAGATCCCCTGGAGAAGGGGATGGCAACCCAGGGCGGTTTAGCCTGTAGTAGATCTTTTTGATTACGGTGATATTCCACAGGAACTGTACTGCCCTCTAGAGGGCAATATGGAAAATTTAGGAAGTCTTTTGGATTGTCCCAGTCCCTGAGGGCTCAGTTGGTAAAGAATCCTCCTGCAATGCAGAATACCCGGATTTGATCCCTGGGTCAGGAGGATCCGCTGGAGAAGGGATAGACTACCCACTCCAGTATTCTTGGGCTTCCCTGTGGCTCAGCTGGTAAAGAATCCGACTGCAGTGTGGGAGACCTGGATTCAGTCCCTGGGTGGGAAGATCACCTGGAGAAGGGAAAGGCTACCCACTCCAGTATTCTGGCCTGGAGAATTCCATGGACTGTGTAATCCATGGGGTCACAAAGAGTTGGAAACGACTGAGTGACTTTCACTTTATTACCTTCAGTTCAGTTCAGTCACTCAGTCATGTCCAGCTCTTTGTAACCCCATGGACTGCAGCACACCAGGCCTCCCTGTCCATCACCAACTCCCAGAATTTACTCAAACTCATGTTTGTTGAGTTGCTGATGCCATCCAACTTTATCATCCTCTGTTGTCCCCTTCTCTGCCCGCCTTCAATCTTTCCCAGCATTAGGGTCTTTTCAAATAAGTCAGCTCTTTGCATCAGGTGGCCAAAATATTGGAGTTTCAGCTTCAACACCAGTCCTTCCAAAGAATATTCAGGCCTGATTTCGTTTAGGATGGACTGGTTGGATCTCCTTGCAGTCCAAGGGACTCTCAAGAGTCTTCTCCAACACCACAGTTTGAAAGCATCAATTCTTCAGCACTCAGGTTTCTTTATAGTCCAACTGGCTCAGACGGTAAAGCATCTGTCTACAATGTGGGAGACCCGGGTTTGATCCCTGGGTCGGGAAGATCCCCTGGAGAAGGAAATGGCAATCCACTCCAGTACTATTGCCTGGAAAATCCCATGGACAGAGGAGCCTGGTAGGCTACAGTCCATGGGGTCGCAAAGAATCGGACATGACCGAGCGACTTCACTCACTCACTCACATCCACACATAACTACTAGAAAAACCATAGCCTTGACTAGACAGACCTTTGTTGGCAAAGTAATATCTCTGCTTTTTAATATCCTGCCTAGGTTGGTCATAACTTTCCTTTCAAGGGGTAAGTGTCTTTTAATTACATGGCTGTCTTTTAATGTCATGTCTTTTAATTTCCATCTGCAGTGATCTTGGAGCCTCCCAAAATAAAGTCAGCATGAGTAGGTATGTAGTAAAGTGGATGTTCCAATATATTTATTACTGAAAGGAGACACATGTGAAGACATTTTACAGTCCTGAGAAAAACAGCTTAGATTTGCATTGCCTGATACATCTCCATTCCAAAATACGACTTTGATTTTACTTTTGGTCTTAATGACCCAGATAACCATGATGATGTGATCACTCACCTAGAGCTAGCCATCCTGGAGTGCGAAGTCAAGTGGGCCTTAGGAAGCATTACTATGAACAAAGCTAGTGTAGGTGATGGAATTCCTGAAAAGCTATTTAAAATCTTAGCAGATGATGCTGTTAAAGTGCTATATTCAGTATTCCAGCAAACTCAGCAGTGGCCACAGGACTGGAAAAGTTCAGTTTTTCATTCCAATCCCTAAGAAGGGCAATGCCAAATAATCTTCCAACTACCGCAAAACTGCACTCATTTCACATCTAGCAAGGTAATACTCAAAATCCATCAGGCTAGGCTTCAACAGCATATGAACTGAGGACTTCCAGATGTACAAGCTGGATTTAGAAAAGGTAGAGGAACAAAGATCAAATTACCAACATCCTGTTGGATCACAGAAAGAGCAAGGGAATTTGAGAAAAACATCTACTTCTGCTTCATTGACCAGATTAAATCCATTGACTGTGTGGATCACAACAAACCGGACAATTCTTAAAGAGATGGAAATATCAGACCACCTTACTTGCCTCCTCAGAAACCGTATACAGGTCAAGAAGTAGCAGTTATAACTGGACATGGACCAATGTACTGGTTCAAAATTGGGAAAGGAGTATGTCAAGGCTGTATATCATCACCCTGCTTATTTAACTTATATGCAGAGTACATCATGTGAAATCCTGGACTACATGAAGTACAAGTGGAAATCAAGATTGCCAGAAGAAATACCAGTAACCTCAAATATGCAGGTAATACCACCCTAATGGCAGAAAATGAAGAACTAAAGAGCCTCTTGATGAAGGTGAAAGAAGAGAGTGAAAAAGCTGGTTTCAAACTCAACATTCAAAAAGCGAAGATCATGGCATCCAGTCCCATCACTTCATGGCATCCAGTCCCATCACTTCATGGCAAAAAGATGGGGAAGCAATGGAAACAGTGACAGACATTATTTTCTTGGGCTCCAAAATCACTGCAGGTGGTGACTATAGCCATGAAATTAAAAGACACTTCCTCCTTGGAAGAAAAGCTATGATAAACCTGGAAAGGGTACTAAAAAGCAGAGACATCACTTTGCCAACAAAGTTCCATATAGTCAAAACGATGATTTTTCCAGTAGTCATGTACGGATGTGAGAGTCAGACCATAAAGAAGGCTGAGCACTGAAGAATTGATGCTTTCAAACTGTGGTGCTAGAGAAGACTCTTGAGATTCCCTTGGACTGCAAGGAGATCCAACCAGTCAATCCTAATGGAAATCAGTCCTGAATATTCATTGGAAGAACTGATGCTAAAGCTGAAACTCCAATAATTCGGCCACCTATGTGAAGAGCAGACTCATTGGAAAAGACCTTGATGCTGGGAAAGATTGAAGGCAAGAGGAGAAGGAGGTGACAGAGCATGATGGTTGGGTGGTATCATTGATTCAATGGATGTGAGTTTGAGCAAACTCTGGGAGATAGTGAAGGACAGGGAGCCTGGCATGCTGCAGCCCATGGGGTCACAGAGCTGGATGTGACTGGGTGATTGAACAACCACAATCAAAAGGCATATTGATGTGTTGTTTTTTTTTTTTTTCAAAACCAAAGGGATCTCAATAGCAATTCAAATTTCTCCTCTAGCATCTTATTGACTGTGTCTCATTTTCTTTTTTCCCCCTGTCTCCAGTCTTCACACATTTAGGGTGTCTTTCTCAGATTGACTCAGATTTGCCCCTAGAGAATACCTTTTTACCATAACACATATGACTTCCTTACTATACTGTGTAAGTAACAGAGAGAGGTCTATTTGTTGCAGTATCTATCTGGCTCATAGTATGTGTTCCATAAACATTCATTTGCTGAACAAAAACTTAGGGAACTGGGAGTTTCCATATTGGCAAACATGGAGATCGGGTGAGAGATGTGCACTCAGAGAATGTGGAGGCTCTGCACCCCTTCTCACATACCTTGCTGTTATGCATTTCTTCCATCTCTCTGGTGCTGAAGTATATCCTCTTACAATGAACTGGTGATCTGGAAAACTAAAGAATACATCAGTTCAGTTCAGTTGCTCAGTCGTGTCCGACTCTTTGAGACCTCATGAACTGCAGCACGCCAGGCCTCCCTGTCCATCACCATCTCCCGGAGTTCACTCAAACTCACGTCCATCGAGTCGGTGATGCCATCCAGCCATCTCATCCTCTGTTGTCCTCTTCTCCTCCTGCCCTCAATCCCTCCCAGCATCAGAGTCTTTTCCAATGAGTTAACTCTTTGCATGAGGTGGCCAAAGTACTGGAGTTTCAGCTTTAGCATCATTCCTTCCAAAGAAATCCCAGGGCTGATCTCCTTCAGAATGGACTGGTTGGACCTCCTTGCAGTCCGAGGGACTCTCAAGAGTCTTCTCCAACACCACAGTTCAAAAGCATCAATTCTTTGGTGCTCAGTTTTCTTCACAGTCCAACTCTCACATCCATACATGACTAGTAGAAATATCATAGCCTTGACTAGATGGAACTTTGTTGGCAAAGTAATGTCTCTGCTTTTGAATATGCTATCTAGGTTGGTCATAACTTTTCTTCCAAGGAGCAAACATCTTTTAATTTCATGGCTGCAATCACCATCTGCAGTGATTTTGGAGCCCCCCAAAATAAAGTCTGACAGTGTTTCCACCATTTCCCCATCTATTTCCCATGAAGTGATGGGACCAGATGCCATGATCTTCGTTTTCTGAATGTTGAGCTTTAAGCCAACTTTTTCACTCTCCTCTTTCACTTTCATCAAGAGGCTTAGTTCCTCTTCACTTTCTGCCATAAGGGTGGTGTCATCTGCATATCTGAGGTTATTGATATTTCTCCCGGCAATCTTGATTCCAGCCTGTGCTTCTTCCAGTCCAGGGTTTCTCATGATGTACTCTGCATATAGGTTAAATAAGCAGAGTGACACTATACAGCCTTGACGTACTCCTTTTCCTATTTGGAAAGAATACATGGGCACAATTAAATGTTTGATTAAGACTGACTGAAGAAAGCTACATAAGATCAGGGGGAAAAAGGAGCTGGGGGAACTAAGTACATAAATTAAGATAAAGTTAATGCTATTGCTGAAATTGCTTTGATTATACAAAGAAAAGTGACATTGTAACAAATGTAAAGCAATAACCTGGAAGAGAGCTTTGTGGAAATGACATCAATTATAAAGAAAATGTACAAGGTAATTCACGTGACTTACAGGAAAATGAGAGAAATGAAAAATAGACAACATAATACAGAACAGTGATGGGTGTATAAATTCAAGAAAACATACCAAAGGAAATATTATTGAATTAGATGTATAGATGGAAGTCTCATTGTACCCCATGAAAATGAAATAATACAATATATATCATGGTGTGATCGATTAAACTTCAAAGTAAAAAATGCGAAATTTTATACTTTGAGAAATGTTGCAGTTCGTTTAAAAGGATGAAAGTAAATGCCCTTTGAATTACTTATACTTAATAAAACAATATAGAGAAAACTCATATCTAAAACACTTTGAGGGAAAAAATACTAAAAAATATAAAACATGGGGAATTTGAACCAAAAGACCTATCTGAAGATAATGGAAATGGATAAGTTAACTATTAAGAATTCTCAAGCAGCTGTCAAGAAAATCACCCAAAACCTGGAAATAAGGCAAAAATGATGAGTAGAAACCCTTTCAGTATCATATGGAGGCAAAACCTGCCCAAGGATTGTCCAGGCCAAGGGCTAACATACTTTATCTGTAAAGGTCCAGATAATAAATATTAAGGATTTGGTTGCTTTAGGACCCTGTGTACTCAGTGCTTCCAATATAGCACAAAAGCAGTCATAGATAATACGTTAAGAAATGACTGAGATCCAATAAAAATTTATTTACAAAATACATGGCCTGAATTTGGCCAGAAGTTTATGGTAACATAAATTTATCCCATTCTTTACTATTGATTAAAGGTCCTAGAATTAGTGAAGTTACTTGTTGCTGCTGCTAAGTAACTTCAGTCGTGTCCAACTCTGTGTGACCCCATAGACGGCAGCCCACCAGGCTCCCTTGTCCCTGGGATTCTCCAGGCAAAACACTGGAGTGGGTTGCCATTTCCTTCTCCAATGCATGAAAGTGAAAAGTGAAAGTGAAGTCACTCAGTCGTGTCAGACTCTTAGCGATCCCATGGACAGCAGCCTACCAGGCTCCTCTGTCCATGGATTTTCCAGGCAAGAGTACTAGAGTGGGGTGCCGTTGCCTTCTCCAGAAGTTACTTGTTAGCTTGGAGATTTTTGTCTGGTAGAGCTGAAAGTAACTCTGTTGGTAGAATAGATAACTCAAAGATTTGTGGCCAGTTAAACATTAATCAGTTTTGTACTCCAAAAATCTCATCATATAAATTCCCTTGCTTCTAAGATGGTCTTTGAATTGATCATAGCATTTTTATTGGTCCCTATATTAATTAATGAGTTAATTAAATCTTTGACATGAGTTCATTTTCTATTTGCCAGAGTGTCATGATTTTACCTTTTCAAAAATTATGCTTAATCTATAGTTTATACTTTTATCTCCTAAGTGTGCATAGACTCTAGTTACCGGTCTTCTCCACTATAACGGGGACAGGACCAGCGATGGAATATGTTGCATTTCACAAATTTTGAAAAGGCTGTGTTAACACTATGAAATATAGACATAAATTCAGCTTATTTCAAATCTTGGTGGGCAAGTGGCTGTAATAACCAAAACATGTATCTCATGAAACCTCTTCAATTAGGTTACACTATAACAATTAGGGTGAGGCTCAGATTAACAGTACTGGAAAAAAAAAAAAGTTCATAACATGAGAGTTGTGAGTTAAGTTTTATTTGGGCCAAAATGAGAACTGCAGCCTGGGAGATAGCATTTCAGGTAGCCCTGAGAAAGTGCTCCAAGGAGATGAGGGGAGGAGCCAGGTTATATAGAAGTTTTGCAACAAAAGGCAAGTAGTCTTAATATCAAAAGATATTGTTAACTGAAGAAAACCAGATGAATCAAGTTAAGGAATTTAGCACTTTCCTGTGCAAGGGAAGATACAAGAGTCTGAGTTCACTGAAATCATTCCTTTCATATGCACCTCAGCTATCTGGGGCCAGTATCCTGTGTTTTCAGATTCTGAACTTCCTCAGGGCTCACCTTAGGGAGTGGCTGCAGTCTGATGGCTGCTAGATGGCAGGTATATTTTCCTTCCCGCGTTCCCTCCAGGCTTACCAGCTCACCAGCCATGGTAGCTGCAATTGCTGATTATTATGACATCCTTGTTTACTGATATGACTGGGAATATTCCATTTTTCAACAATGTTAAAGTAAGTCCATATTTCAAACAGTATTGACAATTTTGAATGTTTTGATCAGCTTCTTGTAAAATATGCTAGTTTTTTTTGGTCAAGCAGCTGTCTAAGAGCTTCTACTATTGTAGGAATATTTGTCAGTGATGTCACAGATTCCTGTTTATTGGTAAATGCACTATTCAAGTTGTTTTTATAAACCAGTGGATTCTCTGCAAGTGTTTCTTAAAGCTACTTGTCCATTGTGTAAGACTAGATTTAGTTGAAACTAAGGTAATATTAGGATCATGGAAAAGGCAAGAGAGTTCCAGAAAAACATCTATTTCTGCTTTATTGACTATGCCAAAACCTTTGACTGTGTGGATCACAATAAACTGTGGAAAATTCTAAAAGAGATGGGAATACCAGACCACCTGACCTGCCTCCTGAGAAACCTGTATGCAGGTCAGGAAGCAACAGTTAGAACTGGACATGGAACAACAGACTGGTTCCAAATAGGAAAAGGAGTACGTCAAGGCTGCATGTTGTCACCCTGCTTATTTAACTTATAGGCAGAAAACATCATGAGAAATGCTGGGCTGAAAGAAGCACAAGCTGGAATCAAGATTGCCAGGAGAAATATCAATAACCTCAGATGTGCAGATGACATCACCCTTATGACAGAAAGTGAAGAGGAACTAAAAAAGCCTCTTGATGAAAGTGAAAGAGGAGAGTGAAAAAGTTGGCTTAAAGCTCAACATTCCGAAAATGAAGATTATGGCATCTGGTCCCATCACTTCATGGCAAATAGATAGGGAAACAGTGAAAACAGTGTCAGACTTTATTTTGGGGGGCTCCAAATCACTGCAGATGGTAATTGCAGCCATGAAATTAAAAGATGCTTGCTCCTTGGAAGAAAAGTTATGACCAACCTAGATAGCATATTCAAAAGCAGAGACATTACTTTGCCAACAAAGATCTGTCTAGTCAAGGCTATGGTTTTTCCAGTGGTCATGTATAGATGTGAGAGTTGGACTATAAAGAAAGCTTAGCACCGAAGAATTGATGCTTTTGAACTGTGGTGTTGGAGAAGACTCTTGAGAGTCCCTTGGACTGCAAGGAGATCCAACCAGTCCATTCTGAAGGAGATCACCCTGGGATTTCTTTGGAAGGAATGATGCTAAAGCTGAAACTCCAGTACTTTGGCCACCTCACACAACAAGTTGACTCCTTGGAAAAGACTGATGCTGGGAGGGGTTGGGGGCAGGAAGAAAAGGGGACGACAGAGGATGAGATGGCTGGATAGCTTCACCGACTCGATGGACGTGAATCTGAGTGAACTCTGGGAGTTGGTGATGGACAGGGAGGCCTGGTGTGCTGCAGTTCATGAGGTCTTAAAGAGTCGGACACAACTGAGCAACTGAACTGAACTGAAGGTAATATTAGGGGCTTCCCTGGGAGCTGACTGTGGCTCAGATCATCAGTTCCTTATAACAAAATTCAGGCATAAGCTTATGGAAACTGGGGAAAACACTAGGCCAGCTAGGTATGACTTAAATAAAATCACATATGAATTCACAGTAGAGGTAATGAATAGATTCAAGGGACTAGATCTGATAACAGTGTACCTGAAAAACCATGGACAGAGGTCCGTAATGTTGTACAAGAGACAGTGAACAAAACGATCCCAAAGAAAAAGAAATGCAGGAAGGCAAAGTGGTTATCTGAGGAGGCTTTACAGATAATTAAAGAAAGAAGAGAAACAAAAACAAGGGAGAAAGGAAAAGGTACATCCAATTAAGCTCAGAGTTCCAAAGAATAGCTAGAAGAGACAAGAAGGCCTTCTTCAATGAATAGTGTTTAACAGTAGAAGGAAACAACAAAAGGGGAAAGACTAGGGATCACTTCAGGAAATTTGAAAACATCAAGGGAACATTCTGCCTCAAAATGGGCACAATAAAGGATAAAAATGATAGAGACCTAGTAGATGCTGAAGAGATCAAGAAAAAAAGAGATGGAAAGAATACACAGAAGAACTGCATAAAAAGATCTTAATAAACCAGATTACTATGAAGGTGTGGTTAGTCACCCAGAGCCAGATATTCTGGAGTGCAAAGTCAAATGGGCCTTAAGAAGCACTGCTGTTAATAAAGCTAGTGGATGAGATGAAATTCCAGCAGAACTATTCAAATCCCTAAAGGAAGATGACATCAAGGTTTTGCATTCATTATGTCAGGTAATCTGGTAGACTCAGCAGTGGCCATAGGCCTGGAAAAGTTCAGTCCTCATCCCAATTCTCAAGAAGGGTAGTACCAAAGAAGGTACTATCCATCGGACAATTGCACTCGTCTCCCATGTTAGTAAGGTCATATTTAAAATCTTGCATGCTAGGCTTCAGCATTATGTGAACCAAGAACTTCCAGATGTCCAAGCTGGGTTTAGACAAGGAAGAGGAACTACAGATCACATTAACAACATTCACTGGATTATAGGAAAAGCAAGGGAATTTCAGAACAACATCTATCTCTGTTTCATCAACTATGCTAAAACCTTTGTGTAGATCATGACAAACTGTGGAAAGCTCTTAGAGAGATGGGACTACCTGATCATCTTACTTGTCTCCTGAGAAACCTGTAGGTGGGTCAAGAAGCAATAGTAGAACCCTGTATAGAACAAATGATTGATTCAAAATAGAGAAAGGAGAATGATGGCTGTCTGTTGTCACCATGTTTATTTAATCTATACGCTGAGCACATCATGAGATATGCCAGACTGGATAAGTTACAAGGTGGAATTAAGATAGGTGGGAGAAACATTAATAACCTCAGAGTGGATGATACCACTCTAATGGCAGGAAGTGAAGAGGAACTAAAGAGCCTCTAGGTGAGGGCAAAGAAGGAGCATGAAAGAGCTAGCTTGAGACTAACTATTCAGATGAAGAGTCAGACACAACTGAGCAACTCAACTGACTGAAGACTAAATATTTAAAAAACTAAGATCATGGCATCTGGCCCCATTATTGCATGGCGAATAGAAGGGGAAAAGGTGGAAATAGTGACAAATTTCCCCTTCTTGGGCTCAAAATCACTGCAGACAATGACTGCAGCTATGAAATCAGAAGACAACTGCTTCTTGGCAGGAAAGCAATGTCAAACCTAGACAGTGTGTTGAAAAGCAGAGATGTTACTCATCTGACAAAGGTCCCTATAGTCAAGGCTATGGTCTTCCCAGTGGTCAAGTAGGGTTATGAGAGCTGGACCATAAAGAAGGCAGAAAGCCAAAGAATTGATGCCTTCAAACTGTAGAGCTGGAGAAGACCCCTGAAAGTCCCTTGGACTACAAGGAGATCAAACCAGTTAATCTTAAGGGAGATCGACCCTGAATAGTCTAATGGAAGGACTGATGTCAAAGCTGAAGCTCCAATATTTTGGTCATTTGATGCAAACAGATGACTCATTGGAAAAGTCCCTGGTGCTGGGAAAGATCAAGGGCAAAAGGAAAAGAGGATATCAGAGTATGAGATGGTTGGACAGCATCACCAGTGCAATGAACATGAACTTGGGCAAACTCTGGGAGATGGTGAGGGACAGAGAGGCCTGGTGTGCAGCAGTCCATGTAGTTGCAAAGAGTTGGACATGACTGGGCAACTGAACAACAACAACAACAAGGTAATATCGTCTGCCCTTAATCAGGCACTTACAGTCTGCAATGTTACTACACTTAGAAGGAGTTCAGAAAGGAAAGCTACCACAATGTGAAGCTTCATCTCCTCCCTGAGAATGTGACTTGTGACACCTTCACAGATTCAGAGGAACCCAGCATGAACGGTATGTTAAATATCAGTACTCAATTTTAAATTCTTCCTGCTTTTTTGATACAAGTAAAGTAGAAACTGGTATTTTCTTACTGCATCCCAGTGGTTTTTCTTGCATGCTCCTGGGGTAGACACAACTCGAGGTTTGGCAGTCACTAAGTGGAAATCACCACTTGGTGGCAGTGGCATCCTGGAACTGTGGAATTCCTTTTTGCAAGGATAAATACTCCTCATCTTAAAAGAGAACTGTGAATAGTTAAAGGCAGGCAATGACAAGATGCAGTCAGCCATACATGGGTCCTTCCTTCTGACAGCTGACACTGTTGAATTTTATCCTGTGCTTCTGGAAAGCAGCAATGGTAAAGAACACCGCCTGCAATATTCTGTTTTCCAAAATCCATCCCCATTCCCAGCCCCCACATTCTTTTGTGTTCTAGGAAAGGGCTTACTCAAAGAATCACTCTTCCCCCTTTGACTCATAAAAGTCCACTATGCACTCTGTCTCATGACTCCCATAATTGTCTCAAAATCCTCTGTGTACCTGTGACGAGGCCAAACACTTATATTTCTTTCTCCTTTTGTCTGAACTTGCCAACAAGACCAGGCAGAGATCCTCCAACTTCCCATTCTTTGTTATAATTGATGAGCTATTTATTTGTTCCCCTGAAACTACCTCACCTCAGTTGGCTCTGACTGAGATTTCTCCTGCTTACAAAGCAACTTCAACTGTAACACCCGCCACTATGACCTCTTTATGTCCTCTCCCTATGTAAGTTGTCAACTGTAAATTGGCACTTGCCATGGGCACTTGCCATCTACCTCTACAGGATTAAATCATGTGCTGCTTGCAGCTGCTGACCTTCAACATCTCCTGAAAGGAGTTCAGTGTGGAGAACATAAATGAGGCACTCTGTGCTCAGGGAAAAACTGGCAGGACAGGTTTTCAAATAGATATTTTCAGGAGCTAATTTTTATGAGCCCAATTCTTGTATTTCCTCATATTCTCAAAAAGTACTAAAATCCTTCATGTTGACTACTGTTTTTTATAAGTTGCAAAATCTTCATAAGACTAGCAGAAACTTTCTGGAAAAATATATGCATAACTGTATGAATTCCCCCTCCATGAGAATCACATATATACTGACCTTTCCTCACTGCCTCTTTGGAGCAGTTTCTCAGAACTAACTGAGGTGCGGCCTCCTGGGCTGCAGTCCTCATTTTGCTCCAAATAAAATTTAACTTTCAACTCTCATGTTGTGCATCTTTTTTAAATTGACAAAGTCTAAGGCGAAACCATCCCATAGAGGCACTTTGATGTTGGATCCGGGTGTTCTTACCACAACAGTGTGAATAAAGTCAACCTCCTTACTTGCTTGGTTTTGTCTTTGACATATTTATTCCTTTATTCCTCCTTAAAGAAGCGTCACCTTCACCAGACCTAATCCGTTGTCCAGGCAGAGTACTACCTACCCTGCACAGTGTCTTCCAGGTAAACCTTCTCCCCAGAGAGACAGACGCCTCTCCATTTTTAATATGCAAACTTTGTAGACATATGTATTTCTCAATATAGCGTTCCAGCCAACAGACAAATCTGTTTGCATCTTAAACATGTTACCAAGCCCAAACTTGCTCTGCTCGCTGCAAGACAGGTCAATGAATCTTAGAGACAAGGTGTTGAGTTAAGGAAAGTGACTGTATTCATAAATCCAACTGACTGAGAAGATGGCACAGTAAGGTCTCAAAGTAACTATCTTGCCGGGGTCTGGAAGCTGGGTTCTTTTGTAGAGCCAGAGAGAGAGGCAATGAGAAACTAAAGTCAAAAGGCAGTATAAAGAGGGAGAGGCAGTGGGGAAGTAAAGTGAAAGGGAGAGAGAGGCAGTGGGGAAGTTAAATGAAAAGGCACTCAGTCTTTCAAAACATCTCTGGAAAGGGCCAGCCTTTGGAAGGGGTGTGTTAGTCTCTTCTTTCTTACAGTCATTCGCAAGTATGCAGGGTCAGATTATCTCCCTGTGAGCTAAACAAAGGCACTTTGGTATAACAGTCAGGCAGTTATAGCAGGTATAATAGTCAGGCAGGTATAACAGGCAGAAGGGCAACGTCCCTTGAGGCAGACCATTATGTATGATTGTAATAACAAAAGCAACAAAAAACAAGGGTTGAAGTAAAAAGAAACAGATCTAACATGCAGGCAAAATAGACTCTCCCCTGTACAAACATAATACAATATTTTAACAAAATATTAAATGCAGGGGAAGCCTTTTATTCTAAATACTTTTGATGTTTCTTCAGTGTGAGTTTTGGGTTGCCTTGTGCCCCCTGAAAAAAATGTGTTGAAGTCTAATCCTTGGTACTTGTGAATTTGACCTTATTTGGAAATAGGGTAACTGCAGATATAATTAAGATGTAAGTTAAGATGAGGTTATAGGAAAGTAGTGTGGGCCCTTGATTCAGTATAACTAGTGTTCTTATAAAAAGAGAAAAGACAGAGAGAGAAATGCATTGGGAGAATGCAGCAAGACCATGAAGGCAGTGATTGGAATGATGCAACTTAGTTAAGAAGCAGCAACAGTTACTGACAACATTAGAAGCTAAGAGAGAGGCATGAAACAGAATTTCCAGGAGCCTTCAGAAAGGGAATGGTCCTGTCAACTCCTTTGCTTTTGGGCTCAGGCCTCCAAATTTTTGAGAGAATAAATTTGTTTGTTTCTTTTTAAGCCATCCAGTTTATTGTGCTTTCTTATGATAGCCACAGGAAACTAATACAGTCACTTCAATCAGTTCAGTCACTCAACTGTGTCCAACTCTATGCAACCCCATGAATCGCAGCATGTCAGGCCTCCCTGTCCATCACCAACTCCCAGAGTTCACTCAGACTCACGTCCATCGAGTCGGTGATGCCATCCAGCCATCTCATCTTCTGTCGTCCCCTTCTCCTCCTTCCCCCAATCCCTCCCAGCATCAGAGTCTTTTCCAAAGAGTCAACTCTTCACAAGAGGTGGCCAAAGTACTGGAGTTTCAGCTTTAGCATCATTTCTTCCAAAGAAATCTCAGGGCTGATCTCCTTCAGAATGGACTGGTTGGATCTCCTTGCAGTCCAAGGGACTCTCAAGAGTTTTCTGCAACACCACAGTTCAAAAGCATCAATTCTTCAGCATTCAGCTTTCTTCATAGTCCAACTCTCACATCCATACATGACCACAGGAAAAACCATAGCCTTGACTAGATGGACCTTCGTTGGCAGAGTAATGTCTCTGCTTTTGAATATGCTATCTAGGTTGGTCATAACTTTTCTTCCAAGGAGTAAGTGTCTTTTAATTTCATGGCTGCAATCACCATCTGCAGTGATTTTGGAGCTCCCCAAAATAAAGTCTGACACTGTTTCCACTGTTTCCCCATCTATTTCCCATGAAGTGATGGGACCGGATGCCATGATCTTCGTTTTCTGAATGTTGAGCTTTAAGCGAACTTTTTCACTCTCCTCTTTCACTTTCATCAAGAGGCTTTTTAGTTCCTCTTCACTTTCTGCCATAAGGGTGGTGTCATCTGCATATCTGAGGTTATTGACATTTCTCCTGGCAATCTTGATTCCAGCTTGTGCTTCCTCCAGCCCAGCGTTTCTCAGGATGTACTCTGCATAGAAGTTAAATAAGCAGGGTGACAATATACAGCCTTGATGTACTCCTTTCCCTATTTGGAACCAGTCTGTTGTTCCATGTCCAGTTCTAACTGTTGCTTCCTGACCTGCATATGGGTGAATTTAACTCAGATGACCATTATATCTACTACTGTGGGCAGGAATCCCTTAGAAAAAATGAAATAGCCATCATGGTCAACAAAAGAGTCTGAAATGCAGTACTTGGATGCAGTCTCAAAAACGACAGAATGATCTCTGTTCGTTTCCAGGGCAAACGATTCAATATCACAGTAATCCAAGTCTATGCCCCAACCAGTAGTGCTGAAGAAGCTGGAGTTGAACGATTCTATGAAGACCTGCAAGACATTTTAAAACTAACACCCAAAAAAGATGTCCTTTTCATTATAGGGGGCCGGAATGCAAGAGTAGAAGTAGAAGTCAAGAAACACCTGGAGTAACAGGCAAATTTGGCCTTGGAATGTAGAATGAAGCAGGGCAAAGGCTAATAGAGTTTTGCCAAGAAAATGCACTGGTCATAGCAAACACAAGAGAAGACTCTACACATGGACATCACCAGATGGTCAACACCGAAATTAGATTGATTATATTCTCTGCAGCCAAAGATGGAGAAGCTATATACAGTCAACAAAAACAAGACCAGGAGCTGACTATGGCTCAGCTCAGATCATGAACTCATTATTGCTAAATTCAGACTGAAATTGAAGAAAGTATAGAAAACCATTCAGGTATGACCTAAATCAAATCCCTTATGATTATACAGTGGAAGTGAGAAATAGATTTAAGGGACTAGATCTGATAGACAGAGTTCCTGATGAACTATTGAATGAGGTTCGTTACATTGTACAGGATACAGGGATCAAGACCATCCCCATGGAAAAGAAATGCAAAAAAGCAAAATGGCTGTCTGAGGAGGCCTTACAAATAGCTGTGAAAAGAAGAGAAGTGAAAAGCAAAGGAGAAAAGGAAAAATATAAGCATCTGAATGCACAGTTCCAAAGAATAGCAAGAAGAGATAAGAAAGCCTTCCTCAATGATCAATGCAAAGAAATAGAGGGAAACAACAGAATGGGAAAGACTAGAGATCTCTTCAAGAAAATGAGAGATACCAAGGGAACATTTCATGCAAAGATGGGCTCGATAAAGGACAGAAATGGTCTGGACCTAACAGAAGCAGAACATATTAAGAAGAGGTGGCAAGAATACACAGAAGAACTGTACAAAAAAGATCTTCACGACCAAGATAATCATGATGATGTGATCACTCACCTAGAGCCAGACATCCTGGAATGTGAAGTCAAGTGGGCCTAAGAAAGCATCACTATGAACAAATCTAGTGGAGGGGATGGAATTCCAGTTGAGCTGTTTCAAATCCTGAAAGATGATGCTGTGAAAGTGCTGCACTCAATATACCAGAAAATTGGGAAAACTCCACAGTGGCCACAGGACTGGAAAAGGTCAGTTTTCATTCCAATCCCTAAGAAAGGCAATGCCAAAGAATGCTCAAACTACCACACAATTGCACTCATCTCACACGCTAGTAAGTAATGTTCAAAATTCTTCAAGACAGGCTTCAGCAATACGTGAACCATGAACGTCCAGATGTTCAAGCTGGTTTTAGAAAAGGCAGAGGAACCAGAGATCAAATTGCCAACATCTGCTGGATCATGAAAAAAGCAAGAGAGTTCCAGAAAAACATCTATTTCTGCTTTATTGACTATTCCAAAGCCTTTGACTGTGTGGATCACAATGAACTGTGGAAAATTCTGAGAGGGATGGGAATACCAGACCACCTGACCTGCCTCTTGAGAAACTAATGCAGAGCCTCCATAAAAATTTTTTGAAAATTGAGAAATTGAGTGTTCACAAAAAGGATGATACACAGGACAATTGATAGAGTTTTTTGTTTTTGTTTTTGTTTTTAATTGCACTGGACAAAGTTAAACAGGTGATGGCAGATAGAAGGAAGAGTGCTCATCTCCTCCTGCAAGAGCACCAAAATTGCAACTAGCTGTTGAATAACCATCAATAGGAAGATTCTGGAACCCACCAAAAAAAGATACCCCACATCCAAAGACAAAGAAGAAGCCACAGTGACATGGTAGGAGAGGCACAATCATGATAAACTCAAGTCTCATACCCGTTGGTGGGTGACCACAGACTGGAGAACAATAATGCCAAAGAAATTTGCCCACTATTGTAAAGGTTCTAAACCCCATGTCAGGCTTCCCACCTGGGGATCTGACAAAGGAACTGGGAATCCTTGGAAATCTGACCTCGAAAGCCACTGGGATTTGATTACAAGACTTCCACAGGACTGGGGAAAACAGAGACTCCAGTCTTGGAGGGCACAATCAAAATCTTGTGTGCATCAAGACCCAGAAGAATAGAGCAGAGACCCCACAGGAGACTGAACCAAAACTACCTGCTAGTGTTGGAGGGATCAGCAGGGTCTCATCACAGGGATGGGGCACTGGCAGCAGCAACCCGGGAAGGTCTGTCTTAGCATGATCCCTCTTGGAGGTTGCCATTAACCCTACTATAGAGATCATAGACTCCAGGGCTTGGTCACATCAGGCCAAACAACTACCAGGGAGGGAGTGCAACCCCATCCATCAGCAGGTAATTGGATTAAAGCTTTACAGAATGAAGCTTTGCCCACCAGAGCAAGACCCAGTTTTTCTTACTGCCAGTCCCTCCCAACAGGAAGTCTCCTGCATCAGATGGTGGACAGAAGAAGCAAAAAGAACCACAGTCCCACAGCAGCTAAAAAACACACGCACACACACACACATACACACACACACACATTACAGAAAGTTAATCAGGATGAAAAAGCAGAAAGTTATGTCACAGATGAAGATAAAACCCAGAAAAACAACTAAATGAACTGTAGATAAGTCAGTCAGTTCTGTTAGTTCAGTCACTCAGTTGTGCCTGACTCTTTGTGATCCCATGGACTGCAGCACGCCAGGTTTCCCTGTCTACCACCAACTCCAGGAGCTTGCTCAAACTCATGTCCATCCAGCCAGTGATGCAATCCAACCATCTCATCCTCTATCATCCCCTTCTCTTTCTGCCTTCAGTCTTTCCCAGCATCAGGGTCTTTTCCAATGAGTCAGTTCTTTGCATCAGGTGGCCAAAATATTGGAGCTTCAGCATCAGTCCTTCCAATGAATATTCAGGCCTGATTTCCTTTAGGATGGACTGGTTGGATCCTAGCAGTCCAAGGGACTCTCAAGAGTCATCTCCAACACCACAGTTCAAAAGCATCAATTCCTCAGCGCTCAGCTTTCTTTATGGTCCAACTCTCACATCCATACTAGACTACTGGAAAAACCAGTAGGTTTTTTTTTGGAGATAGGTAACCTTCCAGAAAAAGAATTCAGAATAATGATAGTGAAGATGATTCAGTCTCAGGAAAACAATAAAGAAGTTGAAAGAATTGTTTACCAAAGACTTAGAAAAACTAAGGAACAAACAGAGATGAATAATACACTAGAAAGAATCAATAGCAGAATAACAGGAGGACAGACTGGAGGAAGTCACTGCTGCAGAACAGAATATAGAAGAAAGAATGAAAAGAAATGAAGATAGTCTTAAGAGACCTCTGGGACAACATTAAACACAACATTCACATTATACGGGTCTCAGAAGGAGAAGAAAGAGAGAAAAGACATGAAAAATTATTTGAAGAGATAATAGCTAAAAACTTCCCTAACATGGGAAAGGAAATAGCCAACCAAATTCAGGAAGCACAGAGAGTCCCAAGCAGGATAAACACAAGGAGGAACACACTAAGACACATAGCAATCAAATAGACAAAAATTAAAGATTAAAGACACAGATAGAATATTAAAAGTGACAAGGGGAAAACAACAAATAACATAGGTTATCAACTGATTTCTCAACAGTAACTCTACAAGCCAGAGAGGAATGGCATGATATATTTAAAGTGATGAAAAGGAAGAACCTATAACCAAGAATACTCTACCCAGCAAGACTCGTCTTCAGATGTGATGGAGAAATCAAAAGCTTTACAGACAAGCAAAAGTTAAGAGAATTCAACACAACCAAACCAGCTTTACAACAAATGCTAAAGGAAATTTAGGAAGCACAAGAGAAGGGAAAGATCTAAAGAAAATAAACCCCCCAAATTGTCAATAGGACCATACATATTGATAGTTACTTTAAATCTAAATAGATTAAACGCACCAAGCAAAAGACATAGACTGGCTGAGTAGATGAAAACATGTGCACATATGCACTCTCATTTACCGCATCACTCTGTTTGATTCCCCCTGCCCCCAATTGTGTGTAATTATTTTTTATTTTTAAGTTAATCATGTTCCCACTGTGGCTTGCAATTGTAATTATCTTATTTTTCATCTGGCAATATATATTGATTGGGAAAACTGATAAACATCTTTTACTCACTTAATACCATTGTATCATGATTGGTCAACAGAAAAATAATAGAACTGTATATCACCAAAACTATAATTAATAGAAAAACCTGTAATCACTTTTTAAAATTTAGATGCATATCAGAATTATCTTGGAATTTTTTGGAAAATACAAATGCCCAGGTATTGCATTTTTTTCTCTGGAGCTCCAGATGTGTTCCTAATGAGCAGCCATGTTTAAAAACAACTGGATGATATGATGATCTTTTACTTTTATCTAGTTTGTTTCAGTTTTTCTATTTCATAATTTTTTAATGATATTCTTTCTCAGGCCTTTATCAGATGTGGTAGAAAGGCTTTGTATATATATAATATGTATAATATATATATTTTAGAAAGTTTATGAATTTTTGCTTAAGAAATTTTGACATTTTGATTCCAATTGTTTGACTTAGTGTGAATGCTAAATTTCTAGTTTTAATAAAAGATATGCAATGAGCAACAAATTTTACTGTATAGCACAGGGAACTATAGTCAATATCTTGCAATGGAAAATAATTCAGAAAAATTATATGTGTATATGTAAAACTGAATCACCTTTCTGCGCACCTGAAACATTGTAAGTCAACTATACTTCAATAAATATGTATCTCTTTCAGGAGGGAGAAAAGAACAACAACAAAAAGTTAAACAGGTGAAGACTTTACTCAATGCTACTGCAGCTGGAGGGAGAGGCCAAAACTAAGTCTGAACTCAACTCCATGGCAACAGTGAGGTAGGGGTTTTTAAGGGCTGGGGTGAGCTAGTAGAAAAATGCTAGAGGACATTAAGGGGAAGTCACAAGCCATCGGTGTTTGCTAATAGGCTTCATCCAAAGAAAAAATAAAATTTTCATATTTATGGCAAGAGATAGCTGTGGAACCTGGAGCAAGGACATGTGGAGTTGGTCCCTACCCTCCTTCAGTAGCTGGAAAATAGGGGCAAGGCAATCTCCTTTGCTGATTACATTTCAAAAGGAGGGTTCCCAGGTTCTTGAGAAAGACTTTCCTGGGTTGTAAAACTAAGAGGCTATTAAAAAGATTTACATTTCAAAAGGGCAGAGAAAAAAAATTTACAAGTCTTCCAAAGTAAAAGGAGCCCAAGGGCCTCAATTTTAAAAAAAAAGCCTGTTTAAGTTTAGTTAGGCTGAAAGTGAAAGTGTTAGTGGCTCAGTCTGACTCTTTGCAGCCCCATGGACTGTAGCTTTCCAGGCTCCTCTGTCCATGGAATTCTCCAGACAAGAATACTGGAGTGGGTCCTAACCCAGGGATCAAACCTGGGTCTCCTGCGTTGCAGGTAGATTTGTTACCGTCTGAGCCACCAGGGAAGCCCAAGGGGAACATTAAAGCCATTTTGGTAGTGACCTTCTCCTGCACAAAGGCTGCTGCTTGTTATCAACCATATTAATAATTTGGTGATTAAGAAACAAAGTTTTAAGCACTTGACACTTAACAAGATGGTTTGGATTTTTAAGTTATATTTAGGTGTATTAGGACACTTTAGCTAACTGTTTAAGAAATTGCTTGAGGAACTGGAGTTGACGTGCTAATTTTTTTTCCTACTTGAATAAATGTAAAAAGGCTCTAGATAAGCATTTTCATGCAGAACTAAATTTTTAGTAACAGATTACTGATATGCAGCAGGAGGTGACTACATTTCTAAATTGGTTAATTTTTTTAAAGAATTTTAAAAACCATAGATCCAATTTTTTTTTTTTTTTTGGTCCTGCCACATCTTATGGGATCTTAGCTCCCTGACCAGGGACTAAACCCAGCCCCTCAGCAGCAAGAACATGAAGTCCTAACCACTGGTCAGCCAGGGAATATCCCCAAATTTCCTTTAAGGAACTACCTATTTGGTAGGGTGATTTACAGCACACTCATCACATTCTGAATCCTGGAACAAGGCCACATTTAATGAGCTTTCTCTGTGAGTACCCCACTTCTAACCCCACTCTCATCAAGAGCCAGGACAGATGAGCCATCAATGCTCGAAGACCAATAGCAGGACAACCACACTGGCAAATAGCGTAGGAAGCTTGGAAGTGAATAACAAACATCTGTTCTAAAATCCACAGCCCAGGTCCAAGAAGGAGACAGCTGCTAGCCATATTGCCTCTACCCCAAGACAATGCTTTTAAATTGCTATTGGATACCAAAAATTAAAAAACAGAAACAAACAAACAGAATAGAACGGAACAGAATGCATTGTATGATGTCAGGGCTAAGTGTTAAATCAATCACATGTGTATGTATTTGCCCTAGAACATAATATAAGGCATATTCCTTTGAGAACTATTCTAGGAAATGCCCAGTCATTACTTGAGAAAATAAACAAGGTAATACTAGGTGTCATAGATATCTAAAGGCCAGGACTTGAGATCTGGTCCTATTCCCTTCAATTCACCTACCAATCAATATTGCTGGTAATCATTTGGGGAAATTTTGGCTGTCCTAAGTTTTGCATATGAAACTTAGTACTCATTTGATTACCACTCTCCTCTTGTTTCTCTCACCTTGTGGCAAGCAGCCTTTTTCACTTGCTTCTGGTAGACAGGAGGGAATAAAGTGGACAGATATGAATGAAGAAAAATCATATCAATTCTTGTTTTGTAACTGAGCAGGACCCTGTAGAGTTTACAGGAACAGACCTCTGCCCATTATCCTCTGCTGTTAACTACTCTTCGAGGTACCTAGATAATAGTATCTGATACACACTTCCCAAGTTATTTTATAGATGCTAAAACCACCACCAAATGGGAGAAATTAACTACTTGACGATGCTGAACACTCAGAACTACTGTGTCTAAGGATTGATACCTCAACATCAACCAATCAGAGAACTGTGCAAGAGATGGTCACATACCCTGTGATCCCCCCTCCCTCACCTGAGATATAGACAAAAATAATCCTGAAGGACTGTAATGAATATCTTAAATCAAGCTCCATTCCTTTTACAAATGAGAAAAAGTTAATGCCATTGACATGAAGTTATTTACTCAAGGTCATATATTAATAGAAACAGTGGTCAATTCAGAACGAGAAACTTTGTCTTCATATTTTGCCACCAGAGTTCTTCCTGCTAGCATCATGCCCACTGATTGAGAGGTGTGTGAATAGCACATAGATGTGAATATGTCTTTATTGAATTTTACTCGAGTTTGCCCTCTGGACAGTCTAGAAGACATTAGATGGTGGTAAGTGTAGCTGGTGTTCCTCTCCATTATTCCTCAATTTACCTGAAGTCAAAGCATCTGGAGATTAGACTCTGAGTCCACTTTGGCATCACTAATCACACAGCAGTTGTCTTACTATGGCTGAGGATGGTGACTCCCAAGGGTGTTCTGAAGATTGTGTTTCCATATCTGCAACTTACTGACAACTGATGGAAAGTTTATCCACAGTTTATTAAAACACACAAAGACATAACAAAACCAAAAAAAAAAAAAAAAAAAAACCACACACCCGAAGTTCAAGTAGTATGAAACTTAAAATTTTGCGTCATTTTTACCTCAGTAAGACAGAAAGAAGAAGGGAAAGGGGAAGAAGAAAAAGAGAAAGACAAGAAGAAGGAAGGAGAAAGAGAAAGAGGAGGAAAAGAAGAGAATTTTCTTCACCTAAATTCCATAGCAAAATTCTACAGTGTGGAATTGATCTTTAATTTTGTTGTCAGAGTTTTGTAGTTGCCTCACATAAATCTTGTACATATTTTATTAATTTATATCTAATTATTTTATTTGAGGGGTGCTAAAGTTAATGGTATTATGTTTTAATTTCAAATTCCATTGTTTATTTCTTGTATATAGGAAGTTGCTCACTCATGTCTGGGTGGCTCAGACGGTAAAGCCTCTGCCTACAATGTGGGAGAGGGTCCGACCCCTGGGTTAGGAAGATCCCCTGGAGAAGGAAATGGCAACCCACTCCAGTATTCTTGCCTGGAAAATCCCATGGACAGAGGAGCCTGGTAGGTTACAGTCCATGGGGTGGCAAAGAGCTGGACAGGACTGAGAGACTTCACTTTCACTTTCTATTATGTTTAAAATATGTACATAACAATTTAAAAATACTTTATTGCTAAAAAGATGTGAAGCATTATCTGAGCCTTTAGCAAGTCATAATCATTTTGCTGGTTGTTGTCTTTCAGTTCCTCAGTCATGTCCAACTCTTTGCAACCCCACAGACTACAGCATGCCAGGCTTCCCTGTCCTTCACTGTCTCCCAGAGTTTACTCAAACTCATGTTCATTGAGACAGTGAGACCATCCAAACATCTCATCCTCTATTGTCCCCTTCTCCTCCTGCCTTCAATCTTTCCCAGCATCAGGGTCTATTCTAATGAGTTAGCTCTTCACATCAGATAGTCAGAGTATTGGAGTCTCAGCTTCAGCATCAGAACTTTCAATGAATATTCAGAGTTGATTTTCTTTACAATTGACTGGGTTAATCTTGCTGTCCAAGGGGCTCTCAGGAGTCTTCTCCAGCATCACAGTTTGAAAACATCAATTGTTTGGTGCTTAACCTTCTTTATGGTCCAACTCTCACATCCATACATGACTACTGGAAAAACCGTAGCTTTGACTATACAGACCTTTATTGGCAATGTGATATCTCTCCTTTTAATACTGTCTAGGCTGGTGAAGATCCCCTGGAGAAGGAAATGGCAATCCACTCCAGTACTATTGCTTGGAAAACCCCATGGACAGAGGAGCCTGGTAGGCTACAGTCCATGGGGTCGCAAAGAGTCGGAAACAACTGAGCGACTTCATTCACTCACTCACTCAGGCTGGTCATTGCTTTTCTTCCAAGGAGAAAGTCTTTTAATTTCGTAGCTGAAGTCACTGTCTGCAGAGATTTTGGAACCCAACAATATAAAATCTGTCACTGTTTCCATTGTTTCTGCATCTATTTGCCATTAAGTGTTGGGACCATATGCCATGATCTTTTGTTTTTTGAATGTTGTGTTTGAAGCCAACGTTTTCACTCTCCTCTTTCACCTTCATCAAGAGGCTCTTTAGTTCCTCTTCATTTTCTGCCATTAGGGTGGTATCATCTGCATATCCAAGGTTATTGACATTTCTTCTGGCAATCTTGATTCCTGCTTGTGCTTCATGCAGCCCAACATTTCGCATGATGTACTCTGTATATAAGCTAAATAAGCAAGGTGACAATATACAACCTTGACGTACTCCTTTCCCAATTTTGAATCAGTCTGTTGTTCCATGTCCAGTTCTAACTGTTGCTTCTTGACCTACATACAGGTTTCTCAGGAGGCAGGTAAAGGTGGTCTGGTAATCCCATCTTTTTAAGAATTTTCCACAGTTTGTTGTGGTCCAACAGTCAAAGGCTTTAGGGTAGTCAGTGAAACAGTAGATGCTTTTCTGGAATTCCCTTGCATTTTCTGTGATCCAATGGATGTTGGCAATTTGATCTCCAGTTCCTCTGCCATTTCTAAATCCAGTTTGTACATCTGGAAGTTCTTAGTCCTTGTACTGCTGAAGCCTAGCTTGATGGATTTTGAGCATTACATTGCTAGCATGTGAAATGAGCAAAATTGTGCAATAGTTTGAATATTCTTTGGCATTGCTCTTCTTTGGGATTGGAATGAAACTGAACTTTTCCAGTGCTGTGGCCACTTCTTAGTTTCCCAAATTAGCTGGCATGTTGAGTATAGTGCTTTAAAAGCATTATCTTTTAGGATCTGAAATAGCTCAGCTGGAATTCTATCACCTCCACTAGCTTTGTTCTTAGTGATCCTTCCTAAGGCTCTAGGTGAGTGATCACACCATCATGGTTTTCTGGGTCATGAAGACCTTTTTTGTACAGTTCTTCTGTATATTTTTGCCACCTCTTCTTAATATATTCTGCTTCTGTTAGGTCCATACTATTTAAGTCCTTTATTGTGCTCATCTTCGCATGAAATGTTCCTTTGGTATCTCAGATTTTGTTGAAGAAGTCTCTAGTCTTTCCCATTCCATTGTTTTCCTCCATTTCTTTGCCTTGTTCACATTTTGCTGGTAGTGGGGCTTGAAATGTTGTGAGAATTACCACAATGTGACGCATATACATAAAGTAAGCAAATACTGTTGGAAAAATGTTATCAGTAGATTTTGCTCAACACAGGGTTGCCAAAAATCTTCAATTTTCAAAGGAAAAAACAAAACAACGTCAGCAAAACGCAATGAAACACAGTGCAATTAAATTGAATTCTTGTATTCTGCAAACTTGCTATAAGCATTTATTAGTTCCAAGAGATTTTTGGTTGATATTTTCACATTTTCTATATAAATATCATGTACAGAGACTTTATTTCTTCTTTCCTAAACTATACCTTTTATTTCAGTACTTGTCTTAAGATGCATTAGCAAGGACTTCCAGTACAAAGTCGGCAAGGAGTGGTGAGTGAGGACTTCTTTGCCTTGTTTGTGATCTTGGTGGGCAAGCTTCTAGTTTTTCACAAGAAGCATGACATTAGCTGTAGGAATTTGTAGATATTTTTTATCAAGTTAAGGAAATTACCCTCTGTTCATAGTTTAGTGACAGTTTTAATCATGAGTGGGCGTTGGATTTTGTCACATGTGTTTTCTGCATCCATTGACACAATTATCTGACTTTTCTTCTTTAGCCTCTCTATTTGATGAATTATATTAATTGATTTTTGAGTGTTGAACCTGTCTTGCACACCTGGGATAAATCCCACTTCATCATGGTATGTAATTCTTTTCATTCATTAATGAATTCAATTTGCTAATGTTTTGTTGAGGACTTTTGCATCTATGTTCATGAGAGTTAGTGGTCTGCAGTTTTTTCCCCCCTACTATTGTCTTCGTCTAGTTTTGTCATTAGGGCAATATGAACCTCACTGAAGAAGTAGTCACTCTGCTTCTCTCCTCTGAAGGGACTGTAAAGAATCCATATAATTTCATCCTTGAATGTTGGGTAGGATTCATCAATGAACCGCACAGGCTTGGTGCTTTCTGTTTTGGAATATTATTAAGTACTGGTGCAATTTATTTAATAGATATGGGTCTATTCAGAGTGCCTGTTTATTCTTGCTTGAGTTTTGCCAGATTGTGTCTTTCACGGAATTGGTCCATTCCATCTAGTTTAGCAAAATTGTGGGCAAGAGTTGTTCTTAATATTCTTTTAGTATCCTTTTAATGTCCTAGTGATGTTCTCTCTTTTGTTTCTGGCATTAGTAATTTGTGTCCACTCTCTTTTTTCCTTAGTTAGCTTGTTTAGAGCCATATTGATTTTATTGATCTTTTCAAAGAAACTGCTTTTAGTTTCATTGATTTCCTCTACTGATCTCCTGTTTTCAATTTTATTGATTTCTGCTCCAATTTTTTTTCTTTCTTTACTTTTAATTTGCTATTTTTGTTCTAGTTTCCTAAGGTACAAAAAGATAATTGGTTTTAGATCTTTCTTTTTTTCTCTTATATACATTCAGTACTATAAATTTCCCTCTGAGCTTTGCTTTCATTACATCCTACATATCTTTATAAGTTTTCATTCGTTCAAAGTATTTTAAAATTTCTCTTGAGATTTTTTTTCCTTATTGTTGTTCAGTCACCCAGTCATGTCTGACTCTTTGCAACCCCATGGACTGCCACACACCAGGCCTTCCTGTTCTTCACCATCTCCCAGAGTTTGCCCAAGTTCATGTTCATTGCATCAGTGATGCCATCCAGCCGTCTCATCCTCTGATGCCCTCTTCTCATTCTGTCCTCAATCTTTCTCAGCATCTGGGATTTTTCCAATGAGTTGTCTGTTTCCGTCAGATGACCAAAACACTGGAGCCTCAGCTTCAGCATCAGTCCTTCTCGTGAAGATTCAGGGTTGATCTCCCTTAAGATTGACTGATTTGATCTTGCTGTCCAAGGGACTTTCAGGTGTCTTCTCTAGCACCACAGGTCAAAGGCAGCAATTCTTTGGTGTTCTCCCTTCTTTACAGTCCAGCTCTCACAACCGTAAATGACCACTGGGAAGACCATAGCCTTGACTATATGGACATTTGTCTGCAAAGTAATGTCTCTGCTTTTCAACACACTGTCTAGGTTTGTCATCGCTTTCCTGCCAAGAAACAAGCGTCTTTTGATTTCATGGCTGCAGTCACCATCTGCAGTGATTTTGAAGCCCAAGAATAACACACATAAACTGTATGTTATTTAGAAGTGTGATGTTTAATCTCCACATATTTTAGTATTTACAGTTGTATTTCTAGTATTGATTTCTAGTTTAATTTTATTGTGTTTAGAGAGGAGATTGTATGATTTCTACTTATTTAAATTTGTTAAGGTGTGTCTTATGGCCCAGAATGTGGTCTATTCTGGTGAATGTTCCATATAAGCTAAAAAACAATGTGTATTCTGCTGCTACTGTGTGAAGTAATCCTTACATGGCAACTACATCTAGTTGATTAATGGTGCTACTGAGTTCAACTGTGTTCTTACTGATTTTCTGCATGCTGGATCTGTCCTTTTCTGATAGAAGACTGTTGAAGTCTCCTACCATGATAGTGAATTCATCTATTTCTCTTTGCACTTTCATCAGTTTTGTCTTACATTTTTTGCTCTGTTGTTAAATTTATACACATTTAAGATTATTATGTATTCTTGAAGAATTCATCCCTTTATCACTATGTAATGCCTTTCTTTTCCATGGGGATGGTCTTGATCCCTGTCTCCTATAAAATGTCACGAACCTCCGTCCATAGTCAATGAGGCATTCTGTTTATCAGATCTAGTCCCTTAAATCTATTTCTCACTTCCACTGTATAATCATAAGGGATTTGATTTAGGTCATACCTGAATGGTCTAGTGGTTTTCCATACTTTCTTCAATTTCAGTCTGAATTTGTCAATAAAGAGTTCATGATCTGAGCCACAGTCAGCTCCCGGTCTTATTTTTGTTGACTGTATAGAGCTTCTCCATCTTTGGCTGCAAAGAATATAATCAATCTGATTTCGGTGTTGACCATCTGGTGATGTCCATGTGTAGAGTCTTCTCTTGTGTTGTTGGAGGAGGGTGTTTGCTATGACCAGTGCATTCTCTTGGCAAAACTCTGTTAGCCTTTGCCCTGCTTCATTCTGTATTCCAAATTTGCCTGTTACTCCAGGTGATTCTTGACTTCCTACTTTTGCATTCAGTCCCCTATAATGAAAAGGACATCTTTTTTGGGTGATAGTTCTAAAAGGTCTTGTAGGTCTTCGTAGAACCATTCAACTTCAGCTTCTTCAGTGTTACTTGTTGGGGCATATACTTGGATTACTGTGATACTGAATGGTCTGACTTGGAAACAAACAGAGATCATTCTGTCGTTTTTGAGATTGCATCCAAGTACTGCATTTCGCACTCTTTTGTTGACCATGATGGCTACTCCATTTCTTCTGAGGGATTCCTGCCTGCAGTAGTAGATATAATGGTCATCTGAGTTAAATTCACCCATTCCAGTCCATTTTAGTTCCCTGATTCTTAGAATGTCGACGTTCACTCTTGCTGTCTCCTGTTTGACCACTTCCAATTTGCCTTGATTCATGGACCTGACATTCCAGGTTCCTATGCAATATGAAAGAGATGGGAATACCAGACCACCTGATCTGCCTCTTGAGAAACCTATATGCAGGTCAGGAAGCAACAGTTAGAACTGGACATGGAACAACAGGCTGGTTCCAAATAGGAAAAGGAGGAAGTCAAGGCTGTATATTGTCACCCTGCTTATTTAACTTATATGCAGAGTACATTATGAGAAACGCTGGGCTGGAAGAAGCACAAGCTGGAATCAAGACTGCCAGGAAAAATATCAATAACCTCAGACATGCAGACGACACCAACCCTATGGCAGAAAGTGAAGAACTAAAGAGTCTCTTGATGAAAGTGAAAGAGGAGAGTGAAAAAGTTGGCTTAAAGCTCCACATTCAGAAAACGAAGATCACGGCATCTCATCCCATCACTTCATGGCAAATAGATGGGGAAACAGTGGAAACAGTGTTAGACTTTGTTTTGGGGGGGCTCCAAAATCACTGCAGATGGTGATTGCAGCCATGAAATTAAAAGACGCTTACTCCTTGGAAGGAAAGTTATGACCAACCTAGATGGCATATTCAAAAGCAGAGACGTTACTTTGCCAACAAAGTCTGTCTAGTCAAGGCTATGGTTTTTCCTGTGGTCATATATGGATATGAGAATTGGACTGTGAAGAAAGCTGAGCACTGAAGAACTGATGCTTTTGAACTGTGGTATTGGAGAAGACTCTTGAGAGTCCCTTGGACTGCAAGGAGATCCAACCAGTCCATTGTAGAGGAGATCAGTTCTGGGTGTTCTTTGGAAGGAATGATGCTGAAGCTGAAACTCCAGTACTTTGGCTACCTCATGTGAAGAGTTGACTCATTGGAAAAGACTCTTGATGCTGGGAGGGATTGGGGGCAGGAGGAGAAGGGGACGACAGAGAATGAGACGGCTGGATGGCATCACTGACTCAATGGATGTGAGTTTGAGTGAACTCCCAGAGTTGGTGATGGTCAGGGAGGCCTGCGTGCTGCAATTCATGGGGTCACAAAGAGTCGGACACAACTGAGCGACTGAACTGAACTGAATGCCTTTCTTTATCCCTGATACCCTTCCTTGCTTTGAAGTCTGCTCTGTGTGAAATTAATTTAGCTAGGTCCTCCTGCTCTCTTTTGATTAGCGTTTTTATGGCATATTTTCTTTACTTTTAATCTATATGTGTTTTTAATGAATATATTTAAAGTGAATTTCTTGTAGAAAGCAAAATTTTTTGTGTGTTTTGATTCAGTCTGACAATCTGTCTTTTAACTGGTACATTTATACTATTGGCATTCAAAGTAATTTTTAAAAAAATTTTAGGTGCTCTGTGCAGCATGCGGGATCTTAGGTCCCTGACCAGGGATTGAACCTGTGCCCCCTTAACCACTAGATCACCAGGAAAGATGCTCAAAGTGATTATTGATATAGTAGATTAATACCTATCCTATTTATTACTATTTTCTATATATTTTGCCCCTGTTCTTTGTTCCTTTTTGTTTGTTTGTTTTTCACTCTTTGCTTTTTGTCATTTTAATTGAGATTTTTATGATTCCATTTTCTCTCCTTTCTCCTGCACAGATATATGTAAATACTCACACACATATATTATCTTTTTTTGTTTGTTTACCATTTTTAGTGGTTTCCCTAGAGTTAGCAATATACGTTTATAATTAATCCAAGTCCATGTTCAAATAACAGTAGTATACATTTTCTGAGGTAGTATGAGTACCTAGTATAATAAAATAATCTTAACTCCTTCCTCCTATCCCTTGTATCATTGCTGTCATTCATTTCACTTATTAAAAATCTATATAGCATATGTATAGGGCTTTCCAGATGGCACAGTGGTAAAAGTATTCTGTCTGCCAATGCAGGAGATGCAAGAGATGTTGGTTTGACTCCTGGACTGGGAAGATTTCCTGGACTGTGAAATGGCAATCCACTCCAGTATGTTTGCCTAGAAAACTCCATGGACAGGGGAACCTGGTGGGCTATACAATCCATGGGGTTGCAAAGAGTTAGACATGACTGAGCACAACAACAATATAAGCATGTATATACATATATAAGACATACATAAACATACGTAATCAAGTACATTGCTGCTATTATTTTGAGCAGCTGTTATCTGTTAGATCAATTAAGAATATGAAAAATAAAAATTATTGTTTTACTTTCATTTGTTCTTTCTTCAGTGCTATTCCTTTCCTAATGTACCTCTGAGTTTCCAACCCAAACAATTTTCCTTGTCTCTGAAGAACGTCTTTTAGTATTTTGCATGGCAGGTCTACTGGCATCAGGTTCCCTCAGTTTTTATTTGTCTGAGTAAGTCTTTTATTTCTTTTTCATCTTTGAAGGATAATTTCACAGAGTACAGAATTCTAGACTGGTGTTTTTTTCCTCTCAATACTTTAAGTATTTCATTCCACTCTCGCCTGCGTGTTTTCTGAGAAGTCCGATGTAATTCTTAGCATATTATAGATATTTTAAGTTCCCAGTCTAATAAATTTAACATCCTTGACATATTTGGCTCTGACGTTTGCTCTACCTCTTCAAATTGTGTTTTTTGCCTTTTAGAGTGCCCTGAAATTTTTTTTTCTTGATAGCCAAACAGTATATACAAGGTAAAAACTACTATGAATGGGAGTTTAGTAATGTGGTGAAGTGTGACAGGGATAAGAAGCATTCCATAGTACTATGGGTAGGTCTCAATCTTAGTGAGCCTCTGCCTCTGAACTATGAACTTCACAACTGTTTCTCAGCCTTTTCTCCCTGCTTAGGTGGTACAGCATGACTAGAGTGTGTGGGAGTTGGTTATTTTCCTTCTCACAGTTCAGTTAGTCTCTGATATTAATAACATCCCAGCTCATTAAGATCTGGTAACTAGTTTCCCCTGAGGGCAGGCCTTGTTAGAACAGAGTGCTCTGGTATATTTCAAGATAGTTCCTGTCCCATCCCCTGGCCAGAAGCACTGATATTTTCTCTGATATTTACTGTGAGAAGCTGTTTGAGCTCCTGGAGGTACAACTCACAAAAATGTAGTGTCCCCTCTATGACTGAGTCCCCCTAGAGTTTCTAACTTACATACTTGTTCATACTGAACCTCCCCAACAATTTGTCAATTACAATTCAGGTTTCCTGTCTGGGTTTCCCTAATGTCATGGGAAACACCATCATTTCCCATGATGCTTTCACTTTTTAGTCTCCTCTGCAAGGCCTGGATTCCATGTGTTTGTCAGTCTATCTCTATAGTCTTGGGGGAAGAGTTTGCCCTCTGCCCTCTCCTCTTACAGATCCAAGAAGAGTTGATTTTTCAGTCTGTTTAGCATTTTAATTGTTGTTACAACAGAGTGGCAGAGAAGGCAATGGCACCCCACTCCAATACTTTCGCCTGGAAAATCCCATGGACAGAGGAGCCTGGTAGGCTGCAGTCCATGGGGTCGCTAAGAGTCGGACACAACTGAGCAACTTCACTTTCGTTTTTTACTTTCATGCATTGGAGACGGAAATGGCAACTCACTCCAGTGTTTTTGCTTGGAGAATCCCAGGGACGGGGGAGCCTGGTGGGCTGCTGTCAATGGGGTCGCAGAGTTGGACACGACTGAAGCGACTTATTGTAAAACTCAGACTTAAATTGAAGAATGTAGGGAAAATCACTAGGCTATTTAGATAGGACCTAAATCAAATTCCTTACAATTATACAGTGGAAGTGACAAATAGATTCAAGGGATTAGATCTGATAGAGTGCCTGAAGAGCTATGGACAGGGGTTTATAATATTGTACAGGAGGTGGTGGTCAAAATCATCCCCAAGAAAAAGAAATGGAAAAAAGCAAAATGGCTGTCTGAGGAGGCTATACAAAGAGCTGAAAAAGGAAGAGAATGAAAGGAAAAGGAGAAAAGGAAAGATATACCCATCTGAATTCAGAGTTCCAAACAACAGCAAGGGGAGACTGGAAAAAAAAAAAAAAGCCTTTCTAAATGAACAATGCAAAGAAATAGAGGAAAACAATAGAATGGGAAAGTCTAGAGATCTCTTCAACAAAATCAGAGATACCAAGCAAGGGAAACTTTCATGCAAAGACGGGCACAATAAAGGTAGATTTATTTCTAAGTATTTTATTTTTTTCATTGCAATGGTGAATGAAATTGTTTCCTTAATTTCTCTTTCTGTTTTCTCATTGTTAGTGTATAGGAATGCAAGGGATTTCTGTGTGTTTATTTTATATCCTGAAAATTTACTATATTCATTGATTAGCTCTAGTAATTTTCTGGTGATGTCTTTAGGGTTTTCTATGTGGAGGATCATGTCGTGTGCAAACAGTGAGAGTTTTACTTCTTCTTTTCCAGTCTGGATTCCCTTTATTTCTTTTTCTTCTCTGATTGCTGTGGCTAAAACTTCCAAAGCTATGTTGAATGGTAGTGGTGAGAGTGGGCACCCTTGTCTTGTTCCTGACTTTAGGGGCAATTTTTCACCGTTGAAGATAATGTTTGCTGTGGGTTTATCATATATGGCTTTTATTATGTTGAGGTATGTTCCTTCTATGCCTTCTTTCTGGAGGGTTTTTATCATAAATGGATATTGAATTTTGTCAAAGGCTTTCTCTACATCTATTGAGATAATGATATAGGTTTTAATCTTTCAATTTGTTAATGTGGTATATCACATTGATTGATTTGCAAATATTGAAGAATCCTTGCATCCCTGGGTTTAGGTTTTAGGTTGTTGTGTTTTCATTTTCACTTGTTTTATGCATATTTTGATTTATTTTTTTAATTTCTTCTGTGATTTGTTGGTTATTCAGAAGCATGTTGTTGTTTAGCCTCCATATGTTTGTATTTTTAATATATTCCCTATAGTTGACATCTAATCTTACCACACTGTGATCAGAAAAGATGCTAGAAATGATTTCAATTTTTTTTAATTTACCAAGGCAAGATTTATGGCCTAGGATGTGGTCTATCCTGGGGAATGTTCTGTGTGCACTTGAGAAAAAGGTGAAATTCATTGTTTTGAGGTGAAATGTCCTATAGATATCAACTATGTCTAACTGGTTCATTGCATCATTTAAAATTTGTGTTTTCTTGCTAATTTTCTGTTTAGTTGATCTATCCATAGGTGTGAGTGGGGTATTAAAGTCTCCCACTATTATTGTGTTACTTTCCCCTTTCATACTTGTTAGCATTTGCCTTACATATTGCAGTGCTCCTATGTTGGGTGCATATATATTTATAATTGTTACATCTTATTCTTGAATTGATCCCTTTATCATTATGTAGTATCCTTCTTTGTCTCTTTTCATGGCCTTTATTTCAAAGTCTATTTTATCTGATATAAATATTGCTACTCCTGCTTTTTTTTGGTTTCCATTTGTGTGAAATATCTTTTTCCAGCCCTTCACTTTCAGTCTGTATGTGTCCCTTGTTTTGAGGTGAATCTCTTGTAGACAGCATATATGGGGTCTTGTTTTTGTATCCATTCAGCCAGTCTTTGTCTTTTGGTTGGGGCATTCAACCCATTTACTTTTAAGGTAATTATTGATATGTATTATCCCATTGCCATTTACTTTATTGTTTTGGGTTCGAGTTTATAAACCTTTTCTGTGTTTCCTCTCTAGAGAAGATCCTTTAGCATTTGTTGAAGAGCTGGTTTGGTGGTGCTGAATTCTCTCAGCTTTTGCTTGTCTGGAAAGCTTTTGATTTTGCCTTCATATTTGAATGAGATCCTTGCTGGGTATAGTAACCTGGGTTGTAGATTTCTCTTTTTCATCACTTTAAGTATGTCCATTCCCTTCTGGCCTGAAGAGTTTCTATTTAAATATCAGCTGGTATCTTTATGGGATTTCCCTTGTGTGATATTTGTTGCTTTTCCCTTGCTACTTTTAATATTTGTTCTTTGTGTTTGATCTTTGTTAATTTGATTAGTATGTGTCTTGGGGTGTTTCGCCTTGGGTTTATCCTGTTTGGGACTCTGGGTTTCTTGGAGTTGGGTGGATATTTCCGTCCCCATTTTAGGGAAGTTTTCGACTATTATCTCCTCAAGTATTTTCTCATGGCCTTTCTTTTGTCTTCTTCTTCTGAAACTCCTATGATTCGAATGTTGGGATGTTTAACGTTGTCCCAGAGGTCTCTGAGGTTGTCCTCATTTCTTTTAATTCTTCTTTCTTTTTTCCTCTCTGCTTCATTTATTTCCACCATTCTATCTTCCACTTCACTTATCCTATCTTTTGCCTCAATTATTCTACTGTTGGTTCCCTCCAGGGTGCTTTTGATCTCAGTTATTGCATTATTTATTATTGATTAACTCTTTTTTATTTCTTCTAGGTCCTTGTTAAACATTTCTTGCATCTTCTCAATCCTTGTCTCCAGTCTATTTATCTGTAACACCATTTTGTTTTCAAGATTTTGGATCATCTTTACTATCATTATTCTGAATTCTTTTTCAGGTAGACTCCCTATCTCCTCCTCTTTTGTTTGGTTTGGTGGGCATTTATCATGTTCCTTTACCTGCTGAATATTTCTCTGCCTTTTCATTTTTTTTAGATTGCTGTGTTTGGGGTGGCCTTTCTGTATGCTAGAAGTTTGTGGTTCCTCTTTACTGTGGAGGTTGCTCCCTATGGGTGGGGTTGGACTAGTGGCTTGTCAAGTTTTCCTGGTTAAGGAAGCTTGCATTGGTGTTCTGGTGGGTGGAGCTGGATCTCTTCTCTCTGGAGTGCAATGAAGTATCCAGTAGTGAGTTTTGAGGTGTCTATGGGTTTGATGTGACTTTTGGTAGCCTGTATTTTAATGCTCAGGATATGTTCCTGTGTTGTTGGAGAATTAGCATGGCATGTCTTGCTCTGGAACTTATTGACTCTTGGGTGGAGCTTGGTTTCAGTGTAGGTATGGAGGCTTTTGGATGAGCTCTTGTCAATTAATGTTCCCTGAAGTCAGGAGTTTTCTGGTGTTCTCAAGTTTTGGATTTAAGCCCCTTGCCTCTGGCTTTCAGTCTTATTCTCACAGTAGCCTTAAGACATCTTCATCCATACAGCACAGATGATAAAACATCTAGGCTAATGGTGAAAAGATTCTCCACAGTGAGGGACACCCAGAGAAGTTCACAGAGTTACATGGAGAAGAGAAGAGGGAGGAGGGAGATAGAGGTGACCAGGAGAAGAGGGGGAGTCAAGAGAGGGGAGACCAATCTAGCCAGTAATCAGTTCCCTAAGTGTTCTCCATAGCCTGGAACACCCAGAGAAATTCACAGAGTTAAGCAGAGAAGAGAAGGGGGAGGGAGGAGACAGAGGTGACCTGGGCGAGATAAAGGAGAGTCAAAAGGGAAGAGAGCAATCAAGCCAGTAATCATCAGTTCAGTTCAGTCGCTCAGTCATGTCTGACTTTTTGCTACCCCATGAATCGTAGCACGCTAGGCCTCCCTGTCCATCACCAACTCCCAGAGTTCACTCAAACTCATGTCCATCGAGTCAGTGATGCCATCCAGCCATCTCATCCTCGGTCGTCCCCTTCTCCTCCTGCCCCCAATCCCTCCCAGCATCAGAGTCTTTTCTAATGAGTCAACTCTTCGCATGAGGTGGCCAAAGAACTGGAGTTTCAGCTTTAGCATCATTCCTTCCAAAGAAATCCCAGCGCTGATCTCCTTCAGAATGGACTGGTTGGATCTCCTTGCAGTCCAAGGGACTCTCAAGAGTCTTCTCCAAGACCACAGTTCAAAAGCATCAATTCTTCGGTGTTCAGCTTTCTTCACAGTCCAACTCTCACATCCATACATGACTACTGGAAAAACCATAGCCTTGACTAGACAGACCTTAGTTGGCAAAGTAATGTCTCTGCTTTTGAATATACTATCTAGGTTGGTCATAACTTTCCTTCCAAGGAGTAAGCGTCTTTTAATTTCATGGCTGCAGTCACCATCTGCAATAATCATACCCCTAAGTAAAAATGAGTACTGAAGATTAGATTCTTAAAGGTACAAAATTGATTTTAAAAATACCAAAAAGTAAAGATTAAAAATCTAGAGGTTAGACTCTCAAAATTACAATATTAAAAATACAAAACAAAATCAATCATAAAAATTATAAAATATATATATACAAAATTTGCCTTAAAAATAAGGTCTTTTTTTTGTAAGGTAATAGTAGGTTATAAAAATGGAAATTAAAGGAGTAATAAAGAACTTAAAATTTAAAAAATTAAAAATTAAAAAATGATAATAGTAAAATATAGCTAGGAATTTTTCTGGAGCTGTTGAGGGCAGTGTGGGGTCAGTTCAGTTTCAGATAGTTCCTTGTTCCAGCTTATACTTCTTCTCAAGGTATATAGGCCCCTTTCAATGCTTAGTCAATGTTAACTACAGGGTTTTAATCTGTTGCACCTGTCACTTCCAGAACAGTTCCCTCTTCTTTGTTTATTTTGGCTTCCTCTGTTTGCAAGTCTCTTCAGTGTCTAATTTCCACCCAGACACAAGGGGGCGAAGGTGGTCGCTTATTTAGGCTCACTTGTTCAGTTGTGCTGTGGGTAGAAAGAAAGACTGGAAACAAATATCGCTGGTGTGGGTAGGGAGTGCTCGCAGTGTATAGACCACATTGGGTTTTTCCCCACCTTCGGTGCATGTGCTGTCCCAGTCTACACTGCTCAGGCTCCAGGTTGCTCTGCAGGGGAGCTGTCTAAGGCAGACCCTGGATTTTCTGCCCTTCCCAGGTCCAAGCAGCTCAGGCAACCGGGTGCTTGGCGAGTGCACTGTCCCAGGTGTTCTGTATGACTTAATCACCTTTCCAGTCCCGGCTGCTTGGTTTCCTGGGTGTGCTGCGAGAGTGCCGTCTCAGGTGTGCTGTGTGTCTCCTTTGGGGGAGCTGATCTCTGGCTGCAACCTTCCTGGTAGATGCCAACCATCCAGGATCCCATGAAGACTTGGTTAACCACTGGAAGCCTGCTCACAGTGTGGTGGAGGATGCTGTCTCTGAGCCCAAGATTGCCCCTTGCCTTCTGGCTCTGGCTGTCACCCACTGCCTCTCTGCCTCCAGCAAAGGGATGAGCCAGTCCACAGCCAGCTATCTCTCCTTTGGTATTCGCTCAGTCCTTTGTTCAGTCCAAGGCCAAACTTGCCTGTTATTCCAGGTATCTCTTGACTTGCTACTTTTGTATTCCAGTCCCCTCTGATGAAAAGAACATCTTTTTCGGTTTGTTCTAGAAAGTCTTGTATGTCTTCACCTTCAGCTTCTTTGGCATTAATGGTTGGGGCATAGACTTGGATTACTGTAATATTGTATGGTTTTCCTTGGAAATGAACAGAGATCATTCTCTTGTTTTTGAGATTGCTCCCAAGTACTGCATTTCTGTGAGCAGGTCAGGCTGTGCCTTAGGTTAGAGTTTTTCGCAGGAAAGTTCTCTCTCTCTTTTTTCTCTCTCTGGCTATACCTCAGTTTGGGTTTCTATCTCATGTTAGCTCCCTCAGATTGTCCTCAAGGCATTCAGGCCTGGTGTTTACCCTAAGCATGCAACCCATGCCTCCCTGTTCAGCCCCCACTCGCTGGTGGTGGACGTGAGCATCTGGGCTACTTCTCCACTGGAAGTTGTGGTTGGGAGTGTATTCTGTGTGTGTGTGTGTGTGTGTGTTTTCCTCCCAGTTATGTTGCCCTCTGAGATTCCAAAATTCCCCACAGACCTGCAGGTGAGAGAGTTTCCTGGTGTTTGGAAACTACTTTACAACTCCCACCCCAGGATGGGTCTCCATCCCTAACTCTTTTGTCTCTCTTTTTTGTCTTTTATATTTTGTCCTACCTCATTTTGAAGAAAATGGGCTGACTTTCTGGGTGCCTGGTGTCCTCCACCAGTGTTCAGAAGTTGTTTTGTGGAAGTTGCTCAGCATTTAAATGATCTTTTGATAAATTTGTAGGGGAGAAAGTGGTCTCCCCGTCCTATTCCTGCACTGTCTTAGGACCGTCCTAGAGTTGTCTCTTGTCTTGTTGGGAGAGGGTGTTCGCTATGATCAGTGCATTCTCTTGGCAAAACTCTGTTAGCCTTTGCCCTGCTTCATTTTGTACTCCAAGGCCAAACTTGCCTGTTATTCCAGGTATCTCTTGACTTGCTACTTTTGTATTCCAGTCCCCTCTGATGAAAAGAACATCTTTTTCGGTTTGTTCTAGAAAGTCTTGTATGTCTTCACCTTCAACTTCTTTGGCATTAATGGTTGGGGCATAGACTTGGATTACTGTAGTATTGTATGGTTTTCCTTGGAAATGAACAGAGATCATTCTCTTGTTTTTGAGATTGCTCCCAAGTACTGCATTTCAGACTCTTTTTTGACTATGAGGGCTACTCCATTTCTTCTAAGGAATTCTTAGAAGTAGATATTTATCTACTACTGCCTGCAGTAGTAGATAAATGGTCACCTGAATTAAATTCATTCATTCCAGTCCATTTTAGTTCACTGGTTCCTCACGTCGATGTTCACTCTTGCTATCTCCTGTTTGTCCACTTCCGATTTTATCTTGATTCATGGACCTAACATTCCAGGTTCCTACACAATATTGTTCTTTACCGCATCAGACTTTACTTTCACCACCAGGCACATCCACCGCTGGGTGTTGTTTCTGTTTTGGCTCAGCCTCTTCATTCCTTCTGGAGCTGTTTCTCTGCTCTTCTCCAGTAACATATTGGTCACCTACCAACCTTGGGAGTTCATCTTTCAGTCTCATATCTCTTTTTCTTTTCATACTGTTCATGAGGTTCTCAAGGCAAGAATGCTGAAGTGGTTTGCCATTCCCTTCTCCGTGGACCACTGGAGTTTTATCAGAACTCTCGACCAAGACCTGTCAGTCTTGAGTGGCCCTACATGCCATGGCTCATAGTTTCCTTGAATTAGAGAAGGCTGTGATCCATGTGTTTATTTTGGTTAGTTTTCTCTAACTGAGGTTTTCATTCTGTCTCCCCTCTGATGGATGAGGATTTCTCAGTAAAGCTAGGAAAAATTATGTTATATTTTTAAAGCATATACTATATTAAAATAAGAAATCCTCTATGAATTTCACTGTACTGTTTTAGATTTAAAACTCTTCTAGAAACAAATATAGGCTCATAAGTACAGACAACAAACTAGTGGTTATCAGAGGGGGGAGGGTGAGAGGAGGGACAAAATAGGTAAAGTGGGTCAAAAGCTAGAAAGTACTAGTTGTGAAATACATAAGTTACAAGGATATAATGTACAGCACAGAAGACATATTTTACAATATTTTATAAAACTTTGTATGGACTGTAATCTATACAAACATTGAATTACTTTGTTATATACCTGAAACTAACGTAGTGTTGTAAGTCCACTATAAACTTCAATAAAAAATTAAGCAAATAAGATAAATAAATCTTAAATCAAAGAAGAAATTGCAGTGGATTTGTGGACAAAGAGTGTTATCTACCTTATCAGTAAACAAAAGACATTGTAATCATCAAGCCATCAGCCCCTGCAGCCATCCACCTCCTGATGGTGCTTGCTGAGGAATTCAGGACTGAGAAAAACAGGATTCTGGCCCTAGATAAGGTGCATATCAAAGGAATAATTTCATTAAGGCCTGACTCCTTCATCTTCTCATACATAGAAAAGTGTTAAATTAACTTGAGATATCAAGTTTGTTTTTTTTTTAATTGTGTGGATGTATGCTCAGTCATGTTTGACTTTTTGCTGTAGCCTGCCAGGTTCCTCTGTCCATGGAATTTTCCAGGCAAGAATACTGAAGCAGGTTGTCATTTCCCACTCTAGGGAATCTTCCTGACCCAGGGATTGAACTCATGTCTCTTGCATCTCCTGCACTGACAGGCAGATTTTTCACCACTGTGTCACCTGGGAAGACCTTGTCTTTAAGTGGCAGTTATCTTTTAATGGTCAACTACTTACTTTCTTTTTTTTTTTTTTTTCCAAAAATGTCTATGTATCCTTGTTCCTCTCTTGCCTCTCTAAAACAGTCTCTCAGAGCTACCTAAGGCTTAAATCTTTGGTAATTCCCCACATAAAACATAATTCTTAACATTTACATTGTGCTTTTTTTTTTTAGTTGACAGATACTAGAAAACATTTTTAAGAAAGAAAAAAACTCTTCCTCTAAAGCCTCTTAATCTTGAAAATGTATTTAATACTAAGGACTTAATGCAGTTTTTTAGACTTTTAAAGACAAATACTCCTTTCATAAATTAACTGCATGAGGAAAAGTAGCTTAGTTACTAAATAAAATAAATTTTGCTTTAGGAAAGAGCAATATAGGAAAGTAGACAACTTTTTTAGTAGTCACTCATGAATATATCTTTTTTTTCTTCCTTATTAGGGTGTGCAGAGGAAGTATTAGAAACAAAATCTTTCTCCAACCCAAGAAATCTATTGACTTAAAATCTTCAGCCCCGAAGTTGAGAATTATGTTTCATTAGGTGGGAATTTTTAAGACTTAAAGCCCAGAAGACACTATTTTGAATAACCCTGAGAACACATGCTCTGAGGAGGCAAAGGAAGGAGCCAGGTAATATAGAAGTTTCACAACAAAAAGCAGATAGTCTGAACATCAAAAGATTATTGTTAATTAAAGAAAATCAGATGTCTCAAATTAAGGAATTTAGCTCTTTTCTTTGTATGGGAAGATGCAAGAGTCTGGGCTTACTGAAATCATTCCTTTGATATGCACCTCAACTATCTGGGGTCAGTTTCCTGTGTTTTTCACATCCTGAGCCTCCTTTCCTCAGGGCTCACCATAGGGATTGGCTGTAGTCTGAAGGCTGCTAGATGGCAGGTATTCTCCTTGAGTTCCCTCAGGGCTCACTGGCTCACATTGGAAGGCTGCAATCACTGATGAATGTGACATCCTTGTTTACTTATATCTCAAGAAATATTCTAGTTCTCAAACCTCTCCATGAAGGTAGTAGAAAAAGAAACCAGTTTTTTTAAATTGAATAAGTATTAAACTAGAATGTAATGTGTATCACAGGCAGTGTCCTGTTGCTGCTGCTGCTGCTTCAGTCCGACTCTTTGTGATCCTATAGACTGTAGCCTGCCAGGCTCTTCTGTCCATGGGATTCTCCAGGCAAGAATACTGGAGTGGGTTGCCATGTCCTCCTCCAGGGGATCTTCCCTACCCAGGGATCGAACCCATGCCTATTATGTCTCCTGCATTGCACTCAGGTTCTTTGCCACTAGCACCACCTGGGAAGCCCAGGTTGGTGTCTTAAGAGATTGCAAAGATAGAAAAAAACTCACCCTTTTATATAGCCAGACAGATACAACCCATCAAACACATGTTCTGAAGATAAACCAATAACTAGCCCTCAAGTAAGAAAACACAATTTGGCACACATTCTAAGTTCACCTGGAAATTGCAATAGCCATCTGCGTTAACTGACTTTATATGAAGAAAAATGGACTTATCATATCTTTCTGAGAGGATCTAGTTTTGCAATTTGGAGCTAAGCACCCACCAAAGGTAGGCTCCAAGAATCTCAACTGCTAGACAAAGGCACTCTCTCCCTTGATATTTACGCTTCAAAGAGATGGCTCCCCAGCTCCTTGAGAAAGTGTCCCTGGGTTACAAAATTGGTAAAAAGTCTTTTTAAAAGATTTACATACATCTCAAAGAGGCAGAGAAGGAATTTACACTTAGAACTTTTCTAAAGAAAATGCTCTAAGAAAAGAGAGGAGTTTCTTCCCTCACTTTTTTTTTTTTTTTTTTGGTCTTGCCCTGTGGGATCTCAGTTCCCGGTCCAGGTGTTGAACCCAGGCCATGGTGGTAAAAGCCCAGATCCTAACCACTAGGCAACCAGAAAAGTCCCTCTTCCCTCATTTTTAAGAGGGAGAATTAAGTCTCTTACTATTTATATTTGCCCTTAAACGCCAAAATACCTACCTCCCACAATTAGCAAGTATTAAGTTAGTAATGTTTGCTTTGAATTTTTTTAATAAAAGAAAAATATACTGACGTTAAAGTCCCTCTGGAATACTTTCCACCCTCAGTCTCAAACCACCACTATTTTGTATTTGGTGTGCTTTGTTCTGTCAACTACAAATTGGCACTTACCGTGGCATCACCTATCTACCTCTATGAGGTAGGTACCTCATAGGTACCTCTATGAGGATTGAATTATGTGCTGCTTGCTGCAGCTGCTGACCTCCAACAACCCCTGAAAGCAGCTCAGGGTGCAAAGCAGAAATGAGGCACTCTGCTCAGACAAAAACTAGCAGAGCAGGTCTTCAGATAGTTAGATATTTTTAGGAGCCGATTTTATGAGCCCAATTCTTGTTATCCTTCATATCTAGAAAGGCACTACAATCCTTCAAGGTGACTACTGTTTCTCATGACTAGCAAAGCTTCACAAGACCAGCAGAAAACTTCTGGGGAAATAATTACTTAATTGCATCTATTCCACCTTCACCAAAATCACATATATACCAACCTTTCCCCCTTAGCTCTTTGGAACAGTTTCTCAGAGCTCTCTGAGGTGCTGTCTCCTGGACTGCAGTCCTCATTTGGCCCCCAGTAAAACTTAACTCTCAAGTTGTGTGTTTTTTTAAGTCAACAGTTCCAATTGCAGTTGTATGTTTTGTTTACTCTTACAATTTTGGAGTTACCGAATGTCTTTCTTCTACTCTCCACTTCTGTTTGACATTTTTAGATTTCACATGCTCATGAGATTACAGTTTTTTTCTTTCTGTGTCTGGTTTCTTTCACTTAGCATACTGTGTCCAGGTTGTGGCAAATGGCAAGATTTCCTTCATTTTCAAAGCTGAATAACATTCCATTCTCCATGTGCATATGTGTGCCTGTGTATATCACATTGCATTTTTCTTTATCCATTCATCTCTCAACAAATACTTAGGTATTTTTTTCTTTTTCCATTTCTTGACTATTGTGAATAATATTGCAATGTACCTGGGTGTGCAGACGTCTCTTTGACGTACTGATTTTATTTCTTTTGAATATATATACAGTGATACATTGTTGGAGCATATTTTTAGTTTTTCTATTTTTAGTCTTTGGAGGGAGAGAGAGGTGAGGGAAATGGAGAGATGTTGATTAAAGGATACAAAGTTGCAGTCTGTAGGATGAATTAGCTTGTTGGAAAGATACGTTGAGCTTCCCAGGTGGTGTTAGTGGTAAAGAATCCACCTGACAATGCAGAAGAGGTAAGAGATGCAGGTTCAATCCCTAGGTTGGGAAGGTCCCCTGGAGGAGGGCATGGCAACCCACTTCGCTACTCTTGCCTGGAGAATCCCATGGAGAGAGGAGCTACAGTCCATAGGGTCACAAAGAGTCTGACATGACTGAAGTGACTTTAGCATGCAGGAATATTTTTGCTACATATATGTATATCATATCAATTTTAATTGAAATATAAAAGTAAGAAAGATAATGTTTCTCTTTTGTAATGAAAAATATGGAATATAAATGAGATAACTTCCCTGCTGCCTAGCCTGTATTAAGAAGGGAACAATATGGATAAACAACAAGGTTCTACTGCATAACACAGGGAACTATATACAATATCCTGAGATAAACCATAGTGGAAAAGAATATTAGAAAAGAATACACACACACACACATACACACACACACGCATGTATAAATGAATCACTTTGCTATAAGAGAAAGAAGCTTGACTCTCCCTCCATGATCCAACCAAAGAAATGTGGTCAAGTCATGTGAAGATTAGTCATGCTTCAAAAGCTAGACCTGTCAGATTCCTACCAGCCGCTGGCACATTTCCCCTGCTCCATTCCTCCAAGCCTCTGTGCTTCAGAAGCTGGAAAGTTCTTATCCTTATGCACAGGGTGCATGTGCAACAGCAATAAATAGCAATAGGAAGAATATGAGCAACAGATGTTGAAGACTTGTCAATTAGCAAGAGGGTGTTACTTCCTTATAAGGAGATAATGACATGGCTCCTGAGGTTAGAAAGGTACCAAAGGCCAAGATAAGAAAGACTGGGTATCTCAACATCGACCTCCTATGGTGTAACAATATTCACTGGAATGTGTGCGCCCTGATTTGTGTATCCTTTAATGCAACAGTTCTTCCAATGTAGTTCAGAGACCCTGGGGAACTCTCAAATCTTTCCAGGGGTTCCATAAGGTCAAAATTATTTTCAAAATAATGCTATGCCATTATTTGTTTTTTCACTTTCTTTCTCTTATGAATGTAGAATAAAGTGTTCCAGAGGCTGCATGACATTGGTATCATTAACAGAATGAATCTATAGCAGATATGAAAATCAAGCTGTTTTTTGGTTGGCTAAATGTCAGGAAGCATTTAACAGGAGGCTTCCTGTGTGCTGTTCTGGATCTGTCAGGAATTCTCTGTTCCTTATTAATTCCTGAATATTCAGGAATTAAGAGGAGAGACAAATCTCTCCTGGGGGGGGGCTGAGGAATCCAGGCATTTCCTTTGTTAGTTTTTCTATACGGTGATAAGTATCCTCTTCCTTTTTATGAACCATATGGTAAAAGTGATTATTTACAACTCTCTCTCTCTTTAATATGGATCGCCTATGTTTTGTAAGTCTGGACTTTTAATCTTTACCTTTGCTGAGAATAACTACCTTGTAAGACAGTATATGGCATCTGGTCCCATCACTTCATGGGAAATAGATGGGGAAACAGTGGAAACAGTGTCAGACTTTATTGTTTTGGGCTCCAAAATCACTGCAGATGGTGATTGCAGCCATGAAATTAAAACACCCCTACTCCTTGGAAGAAAAGTTATGACCAACCTAGATAGTATATTCAAAAGCAGAGATGTTACTTTGTCGACTAAGGTCCGTCTAGTCAAGGCTATGGTTTTTCCTGTGGTCATGTATGGATGTGAGAGTTGGACTGTGAAGAAGGCAGAGCGCTGAAGAATTGATGCTTTTGAACTGTGGTGTTGGAGAAGACTCTTGAGAGTTCCTTGGACTGCAAGGAAATCCAACCAGTCCATTCTGAAGGGGATCAGCCCTGGGATTTCTTTGGAAGGAATGATGCTAAAGCTGAAACTCCAGTATTTTGGCCACCTCATGCGAAGAGTTGACTCATTGGAAAAGACTCTGATGCTGGGAGGGATTGGGGGCAGGAGGAGAAGGGGATGACCGAGAATGAGATGGCTGGATGGCATCACTGACTCAATGGATGTGAGTCTGAGTGAACTCCGGGAGATGGTGATGGACAGGGAGGCCTGGCGTGCTGTGATTCATGGGGTCACAAAGAGTTGGACACAACTGAGTGACTGAACTGACTGACTGAACTGAAGGCAGTATATATGCCCACACCATGTTGATTAAAACACCTTTGTTCCATCAGAGTTTTGGTCCCCATGTCTTGCTTTCTCTCTCTCGCTTTCTCTCTCCCCAGCTATTTCTTTGGAGCACAGAGGTCCTCTGTGTTCACTTTCCTACCTGGGCTTCTAAGACCCTCTCAAGAAGGTGCTCTGCACCTTCACTCCATCGAGAGGGCACCTGAGGCCTTCGTGAACAGAGCAAGCCCCATGCAGGGGCTTTATTGTCTTTCTGCATAAACCAAGGACTATCAGCCTCTTTCTCTCTCCTTTACTTTCTTATCATCGACCCCGGACCACCAGGTTCCAGTCTATTAAAGGACCTCAACAGCTAAACATCAAAGAGATTTGTAAAAATGTAAAACAATGCCTCCATTCTCAGAGAAAATTGTTTTGGGAGGTTTATTATTTTTCAATAATAAATTGTGTTTTCACAATTATTTATTGCAATTTAAGATGGATTATTAATAAGCCTTTTAAGTTCTTAGTTTAATTTGTAATACAATAGATATTGATAAATGAAAACTATGTAAATAAAATTTTGTTAAAGTTCTCAATAATTTTTAAGAGTATTAATGTGTTCTAAGTCAAAAACATTTGAGAACCACTGCTGAAACATTGGCTTCTTTATTTAACTACTGGTGAAACTCCCCATTTACCATAAATGATAGATTTCTGGTCGAGTTTTCTTCCATTCCATGAAGAAATTAAACTCTTCCAAAACATTGTTTTTGCTATTGATTCTGTCTTTAACCATTTGCATTGAAATCTTCTACATTTAATTTTGTGTTAATTTGAAAGTCTTAAATAATTGCGTAGAGAAATATGCAATTCTCATTAGAAAATTGTTTAATGAATAAGATACATGTTATACTTTAAATTATTATGGCATTACCAATTCCCTTCTTTTTCTTTTCTTTATTTTTTCATGACGTATATTGCAGTGAAAACTTATTGGGGGCTGGCCTCCTCTTCTTTCTCCAGTTGTTAGTTATTAGAATAAAAGTGATTTGGGTTATTCTTAGTTCAAACGCTATATTCGCTTGGGTTTCCACTGAAGCAGATGCTAAAGAAAGGATTTGAAAGCAAGTAATTTATTTGGGATGTGATCTTAGGTTAGAGGAATAAAGAAGTGAGACAAAGATGAAAAGGAAGGCAATTAAAGGAAGGATGAGTTATCAAGTCAGCTGCCATTGTGAGCAACTGCAGTTTAATCCTGCTGGGAAACTCTGGGAATTTGTGTAGAAAGCAGGCCTCTCATTCGTCCCACGAGAGGGGTGAGAGAGCTGAGGTATTTATACACCAATTGCCTTCAGTAAGTGGTCACGGACTCCTGGGCAGGTGTTTAAAGGTAGGCCATCAGAGAAAACCCTCAGAGCATTGGAAATCAGCTAAGGATACACTATAGTGTCAGGAATATGGATAGGGGCATGAACAGTGGCAGCTACAAGTAAAGCAACACTGTATTATTTTGTATGCTTTAGAAGATTTAGACATGGGCATGAGTGCATGCTAAGTTGCTTCAGCCATGTCCAACTTTTTGTGACCACATGGACTATAGCCCACCAGGCTCCTCTGCCCATGGGATTCTGCAAGGAAGAATACTGCAGTGGGTTGCCATGCCCTCCTCCAGGGGGTCTAGAGATTGAACTGCATCTCTTACATCTCTTGTATTGGCAGATGGGTTCTTTACCACTAGCACCAGGTAATTGGTATCAATTTATATTATTAGAGGAGGCAAGAGTTGAAGAGGAAATTTGAGGAGGTCCAGATAGTAGCTTAAACTTGATTGTGTGGAAATAAACAAAGACCACCCAAATGAGAAAAAGAAAAGGCTCTTTATGCAGAGCTTGCTATTGTGGACTCAGCCACAACTACTTGCAATTTAATGAAGACAAGGCAGGCTGAGGAGAGGGAAATCTTTATAGTGGAAAAAGGGAAGCCTCCAGGTATGTTATAATCAGAGGTTGTTGGCATGGAGAAGCTGGTGACCAGCTAAGTAGAAATGAAACATCCTATGTAATTGGTTAGAAGAGCATAATTGGCTTTCTCTGGTTGGTTCCTAGCTGGAATCCATGGCAAAATTTAGGGAAGCTGGCAGTTACTGACCAAAGTCTTCTCTTTTTTCCACAATAAAATTTTCCCACTCATCTGCATGCCTTTGAGTCTCTGCCAAACGCAAGGAATGGTGACTGATTCCCTTGCTATAGCAAGCTCTGAATAACTTTTGCTTGTTCTCATTCAGTTGGTCTTTATTTTCACAAACAATTTTTACTTTCACCCCATGCTCCAACATCATGGCTTTTGTGTGTGTGCCAGCCATATTAAACTTCTCACTTTCTCCAAATAAACAAATAAATCTCGGGTATGTAGGAACATCTTTGCTCATGTTGTATGTCTCCCCTATCTATTAAATTATTTTACTGCTTCTTCAGCTGATAAAGTGAAAGTGAAAAGGAATATGCCAGGACTGTATATTGTCACCCTGCTTATTTAACTTATATGCAGAATACATCATGCAAAATGCCAGGCGGGATAAAGCACAAGCTGGAATCAAGATTGCCAGGAGAAATATCAATGACCTCAGATATGCAGATGATACCACCCTTATGGCAGAAAGTGAAGAGGAACTGAAGAGCCTCTTGATAAAAGTGAAAGAGGAGAGTGAAAAAGCTGGCTTAAAACTCAGCATTCAAAACACTAAGATCATGGCTTCCAGTCTCATCACTTCCATGAGACCATGGAAAAAGATGGGGAAACGATGGAAACAGTGACAGACTATATTTTCTTGGGCTCCAAAATCACTGCAGATGGTGACTGCAGCCATGAAATTAAGATACTTGCTCCTTAGAAGAAAAGCCATGATGCTGCACTCAATATGCCAACAAATTTGGAAAACTCAGCAGTGGTCATAGGACTGGAAAAGGTCAGTTTTCATTCCAATCCCAAAGAAAGGCAATGCCAAAGAATGCTCAAACTACTGCACAATTGTACTCATCTCACATGTTAGTAAAGTAATGCTCAAAATTCTCCAAGCCAGGCTTCAGCAATACGTGAACCATGAACTTCCAGATGTTCAGGCTGGTTTTAGAAAAGGCAGAGGAACCAGAGATCAAATTGCCAACATCCCCTGGATCATGGAAAAAGCAAGAGAGTTCCAGAAAAATATCTATTTCTGCTTTATTGACTATGCCAAAGCCTCTGCCTGTGTGGATCACCATAAACTGTGGAAAATTCTGAGAGAGATGGGAATACCAGACCACCTGACCTGCCTCTTGAGAAATCTGTATTCAGGTCAGGAAGCAACAGTTAGAACTGGACATGGAACAACAGACTGGTTCCAAATAGGAAAAGGAGTACGTCAAAGCTCTATATTGTCACCCTTCTTATTTAACTTCTATGCAGAGTACATAATGAGAAATGCTGGACTGGAAGAAACACAAGCTGGAATCAAGATTGCAGGGAGAAATATCAATAACTTCAGATATGCAGATGACACCACCCTTATGGCAGAAAGTGAAGAGGAACTAAAAAGCCTCTTGATGAAAGTGAAAGAGGAGAAAGAAAAAGTTGGCTTAAAGCTCAACATTCAGAAAACGAAGATCATGGCATCTGGTCCCATCACTTCATGGGAAATAGATGGGGAAACTGTGGAAACAGTGTCAGACTTTATTTTGGGGGGCTCCAAAATCACTGCAGATGGTGACTGCAGCCATGAAATTAAAAGATGCTTGCTCCTTGGAAGAAAAGTTATGACCAACCTAGATAGTATATTCAAAAGCAGGGACATTACTTTGCCAACAAAGGTTCATCTAGTCAAGGCTATGGTTTTTCCTGTGGTCATGTATGGATGTGAGAGTTGGACTGTGAAGAAAGCTGAGCACTGAAGAATTGATGCTTTTGAACTGTGGTGTTGGAGAAGACTCTTGAGAGTCCCTTGGACTGCAAGGAGATCCAACCAAGCCATTCTGAAGGACATCAGTTCTGGGTGTTCTTTGGAAGGAATGATGCTAAAGCTGAAACTCCAGTATTTTGGCCACCTCATGTGAAGAGTTGACTCATTGGAAAAGACTCTGATGCTGGGAGGGATTAGGGGAAGGAGGAGAAAGGGACGACAGAAGATGAGATGGCTGGATGTCATCACTGCCTCAATGGATGTGAGTCTGAGTGAACTCCTGGAGTTGGTGATTGACAGGGAGGCCTGGTGTGCTGCGCTTCATGGGGTCACAAAGAGTTGGACATGACTGAGTGACTGAACTGAACTGAACCGAACCTAAACAGCATATTAAAAAGCAGAGACATTACTTTGCCAACAAAGGCCTGTCTAGTCAAGCTATGGTTTTTCTGGTAGTCATGTATGGATGTGAGAGTTGGACCATGAAGAAAGCAGGAATTGGTGATGGATAGGGAGTCCTGGCATACTGCTGTCTACGGGGTAGCAGAGTTGGACACGACTGAGAGACTGAATTAAGCTGAACTGATATTTGTAGTCTATTAAGTGTACAACCATATTATGTCTAAAAATATATACATACCTCTGTTTAAAAATACCTCTAATTTTAATTCCTTTGCTATTTGCATTGCATCTACTGTTACCTCCTCCACTGAAGTTTTAAACCTTTGAAAGTCATCCATGAGGACTGGAATTACTTGCCTCCAAACTCCTATCAATGTTGATATTTTGCCCTCTTTACATGAATCACAAACCCACTCCAGTGTTCTTGCCTGGAGAATCCCAGGGATGGGGGAGCCTGGTGGGCTGCCGTCTATGGAGTCGCACAGAGTCGGACATGACTGAAGCAACTTAGCAGCAGCAGCAGCATGAATCACAAATATTCTTCCTGGCATGTAGAATGGCACTCATTATCCAAAAGCTCTGATGGAAATGTACAGCCAGATAAATGTTTTCATGTCTGCTAACATAACATCCATTCTACAACACATGGATCAAGGAGTAATTTCAATTTTCCCAATTTATTATTTAAGAAGCACATTTTGTGAGGCTATAACTTACCGAAGATGCTGATTCCTCTGATGAAATCTGGGCAAAGTAAATTGAAAACCTTCTGGAAAATATTCACCATCCTAGATTCTAGAATTAGAAGTGGAGCCTAAAGATGTGGCTGAATGCTACAACTCGTGATAAAACTCCAATGAACGAGCAGTTGCTTCCTATGAATGAAGAAAGTGGTTTCTTGAGATAGAATCTCTCCTGGTGAAAATGCTGTGAAGACCATTGAAATGACAACAAAGAATTTAGAACAGTACATACATTTAGCTGATAAAGCAGTGGCAGGGTTTGAGAGAATGGACTTCAATTTTGAAAGCATTTCTGCTGTGAGTAAAATGTCATCTAACAGCATTGTATGCTATAGAGAAATCATTTGTAAAAGGAAGAGTCAATCAGTGTGGCAAACTTCACTGTTGTCTTATTTTAAGAAATTATCACAGCCACTACCCTGATCAGTCAGCAACCATCGTCACTTTTGGGCAAGCCCCTCCACTTGTCCAAACGTGACTATGACTTGCTGAAGGCTCAGATGATGGTTGGCATTTTTTAGCAATAAAGTATTTTTAAATTAAGGTATGTCCATTGTTTTTAAAGACATGCACACTTAAGAGTATACAATATAGTGTAAAGATAACTTTTATATACACTGGGAAACCAAGGGGGAAAAAAACATGGATTTGCTTTATTGCAACTTTTAGTTCAGTGGTCTGCAACTGCAGTCACAATATCTTTGAGGTATGCTTGTATCTGAAAGAAACCTTCATTATCTGAAAGAGGTGGCTACACTCCCATGTTCATTGCAGCATTGCTCACAGTAGCCAAGATATGGAAACAAACTATGTGTCTGTCAACAGATGAATGGATAAATGGATAAATGGATCTCTCTCTCTCTCTCTCTCTCTCTCTCTCTCTCTCACACACACACACACACACACAATGAAGAAAAAAGGAAAGTCTGCTATTTGCAAAAATAGGAATGAATCCAGAGGACATAATGCTAAGTGGAATTAGGCAAAGAAAGACAAAAACTGCATGATCCCACACATTTGTGGAATCTTTTTTTTTTTTTTTAATGTTGATTCATAGAAATAGAACAGAATGATGTTTACCAGGGCCAGAGAGTTGAGGGGAAAGGTGGATGTAGGGAAGATGAGAAATGCTAGTCAAAGGATTCATTTTTCAGAAGCATAAGTTCTGGGGAGCTAATGTACCACATGGTAACTCTAGTAAATATTACTTTGTTGTGTGCTTGAAATTTGCCACGAGTAGACCTTAAGCATTTTTACCACACACACACACACACACAAACACACACACACACACAGATAGCTATATGAGTAGATGGATGTATTAGTTAAACTGATTGTGGTGGTCATTTCACAAAGTATATATGTATGTCAAATCATCATGTTGAACTTTAAATATGAACAATTTTTTCTACATATTATTCCTCCATAAAGCTGAAAAATAGAAGAAAACTTGATTAAGATATGTGAATATGTACCTAAGATAATTATTTTGCTCATGTATTTTTAATATTTGTATAATCAATATAAAATTTTTAATTTTTGGTCTAACATATACAGATAGATTTTATTTTTTATTTCTTAGAATACTATTTTGAAAATCAGTTCAGTTCAGTCACTCAGTCATGTCTGACTCTTTGTGACCCCATGAATCGCAGCACACCAGGCCTCCCTGTCCATCACCAACTACCAGAGTCCACACAAACCCATGTCCATCGAGTCAGTGATGCCATCCAACCATTTCATCTTCTGTCGTCCCCTTCTCCTCCTGCCTTCAATCTTCCCCAGCATCAGAGCCTTTTCAAATGAGTCAGCTCTTCACATCAGGTGGCCAAAGTATTGGAGTTTCAGCTTCAACATCAGTCCTTCCAATGAACACCCTGGACTATCTCCTTTAGGATGGATTGGTTGGATCTCCTTGCAGTCCAAGGGACTCTCAAGAGTCTTCTCCAACACCACAGTTCAAAAGCATCAATTCTTTGGTGCTCAGATTTCTTGATAGTCCAACTCTCACTTCCATACATGACCACTGGAAAAACCATAGCCATGACTAGATGGACCTTTGTTTGCAAAGTAATGTCTGCTTTTTAATATGCTGTCTAGGTTGGTCATAACTTTACTTCCAAGGAGTAAGCGTCTTTTAATTTCATGGCTGCAGTCACCATCTGCAGTATTTTGGAGCCCAGAAAAATAAAGTCAGCCATTGTTTCCACTGTTTCCCCATCTATTTGCCATGAAGTGATGGGACTAGATGCCATGATCATAGTTTTCTGAATGCTGAGCTTTAAGCCAGCTTTCTCACTCTCCTCTTTCACTTTCATCAAGAGGCTCTTTAGTTCTTAGTTTGGAATTAATTTTTTTTCATAGATCCACCAAAGTAATATAATTAATTTGTTGATCAATATGCATATATTTCAAAAATCTTGGAAGTAACCATAAATTATTTTTCCCACCTCCTTTTAATCTCAAAATGGTACTGTTTGGAAGATAATACACGTGGTGAACCTCCCTACTCATAGATTCATGCTCTGGGACTCTGTCTAACTGGTCGTCTACTCTATCTGACTCAAGATAAAGCACCATAAATAGCACACGGACACATTGCAGCACAAGTTATTTAAAGAAGGTGTCTCATGAAGGAGCTGGGAGGGTGAGAAAGGAAGAAGGGAGAGCAGGAGCAGACACTATTGCAATCAGAACTTATAGAATTTTAAGATCTCCTCCCCTCCATATCATTCTTAGTCCACCAACAACATGCTAAGCTAAATCGGAATATACCTTGGGATTTCCCTGGTGGCCCAGTGGTTAGGACTATGTGCTTTCACTTCGGAGGTTTGATCTCTGGTCAGAGAACTAGAATTCCATGAGCCACATGGCCAAAAAAAAAAAAAAAAGAGTATACCCCACTTTCCATTATATCTGTGAATATTATCTTTCCTCAACTTTATTAAAAATCATTTTTTACTTTTGAAATTTTACTGTATCTATTAGGATCCACAAGGGGCTCATAGTGAATTGTTAAAAAAAAAATGGCCCATTGTGGTGACCTGACAAACAAAGGATGAAGTCACAGTGGCCACATTGCCCTGGTGGCATCCTCTTTTTTCCTTAAGGAGACAGCCTGTTTTTCCCTGCTGGTGCCAGTCAGACCACCTGACCATGAGACCCTTCTGACTATGTGATCACAAGACCCCAGCTGCAAGCTAAAGATAAGCTAAGGACACCTTCCTTCAGGGCACAATTTCCCATCAGTAGGGTACAAGAAAGATAGGCTGTAAAAGGGGGAGCACCGATTTCTCTCTAAAGCCAGTCACTCTTTTTCTTCCTGTAATAAATCTTTCTCTGCCTGACTGCCCGGCTCACTCTCTTTTGCTCGTGCTCACCTTACAATGTCTTGTGACCCTTACAAAGAAGTTGTCATCAAACACATTAGGATAAGCAGAGTAGTTGTCCTATCGGGTAGCTCAGCAAGGGGGTTATCTAGCATTTTACTAGGAAGGCTATAATCTAGAAGATAGCACTACAGACTTGAGTTCTTTGCTTGTAAAAGCCCAGCATCTTTACAAATTATCATAGTGAGTTTTAAAAATGGATTTTTATTAGTAATTAGTGATAGTGTTCCCATGCTTTCATGAACAGAGCTCTGGAAGCCTGTAGACCTAAAGGACAATATCCAAATCTTGATCCCCAGACAACCTGCATCCAGCCATCAGCTCAGAGGATTTGGGGTCTGTGAGCCTGACTCTTATCCTGATTAACTGAAAGAACTTGCTGGCTAGGTGTGCTCTGGGCCTCTAAAGTGACAGCAGATTGAACTTATAGAGCAGGGCCTCACAGACACGCTTTCACTGTAACTTGGTAGGGAGAGTGCACGTGAGTGGCTGACCCTCGCCCACCTCTAACTATGTGAGACTCAGTTAAAAGGACCTCATAGTTGAGTATGCCCTGTCCCTCCATTTGCTTCTTTTTAATTTTTTTCAGGTTTCTAGGATCTAGACCAGTGGTTCTCAAAGTGCGGTCCCCAGGCTAGCAGTACCAGCATCATCTAGGAACTTGTTAGAAGTACGAATTCTCAAGACCCAACTCGGATCTGCTAAATCAGAAGCTCTGGAGCTGTTTTTGCTTTTTCAGGTGATCCTTATGCCTGAATGTTTGAGAAGCCCTGGACCAGATTGCATTTTGCCATCTAGCTATCTTTTCTTGGTGGCTTTCATTTTTACTTCATTTACTGCCCCAGTTGGGCCTTATTTGAGATTCTTCACATTGCTACTTCTCTCTTACCATTATGTGTTGTTCAAGATTCTCCATAAATCAAGACCCACAGGCAACTTTTAATCAGAATTCCTCACTAATCAGGTTCCTTCATACTCCTTGTATTAAGTTGATTTTATGAACAATAGTTTCAGAAATTCATGCTCCTCTGTGAAGCAGCAGCAACAGTGCAGTGACTGCCAAGCTCTGTTCTTTGGAAGCTGAGGTATTTCTCTGAGTCTCCTGAGGGGACACCTGGAAAGCTGAGAGAGGAAGAATAAGGCTTCTTATTCTTGTCTTTTTTGAAGCCAACATTTGTTGAGTACCTATTTATGAGCCAGGCATAGTTCTGGTCCCATCATGTGCTAATGCATTCATTTAGGTCATATTCCGCCCAGCTTTTCTATCATAGAAGCTGTTGTTTAGTCACATTCGACTCTTTGTGACACTATTGAATCTAGCCCACCAGGCTCTCTGTCCATGGGATTTCCCAGGCAAAAATACTGGAGTGGGTTGCCATTTCTTTCTCCAGGGGATCTTCCTGACCCAGGGATCAAACCCACATCTCCTGCATCGGCAGGCAGGTTTTTTTTTTACCACTGAGCCACGAGGGAAGCCCCAGAGAAGAGGGTATTCTCAGGCATTTTATTTACTGGGTTGCAGCATAATTTTTTTTTTAAAGGATGCTAAAGACAAAACAAGCTGCACCCTTTACTCACTGAGCTCCTAGTATCCAGGCTTTTTCTCTAGTCCTGGAATACACAGGTTCTTTCCTATCCCAGGCTTTCACATGGTCTTCCCTCTTCCTGAAGCTTTTCCCTGAAGCAACCATAGTAGTCTCTCTAGCATACTTTAGTTTTCTACTTAAATGTTATCCCTTTTAAGAGAAACTTAGCCATCTGATCTGTTTTAGTTATTTCCCCTCCTTTTTTCTTTTATAAAGAACTCTTACTTTTATCTTTATAGCATTTAATGCAATTTATTATGATACAGTTTCCTTATTCAATTTTTGTAGTCTGTTCCCCACTGGATTGTAAGCTTGGCAAGACCTGAAACCTTATCTATCTTGTTCTTTTTGTCTAATGAGCACTTACTAGTGTCTGGCACAATGTTGTGCTTAATAAATATGTGGTAATTCAATGACCAATGAGTATAATGAGGCAACTTGAGTTCTCATTCAGGCTCTTTCATTAACTAAAAGTTTCATCCTTAAATGAAGGTTGGATGAGATGATTTTGCTTCAGTGTCACATGGTTCAAATTTAACTTTTAATTTTATACTTGTGTGCTTATGCTTTTGGTGGGCAGGTGTGTTATATCCTTCCTTAATTGATCATTGTGTAAGGGAACGCATTTAAGTTAATTTCTCTAGTGAACAAGAATAAAGATGTTAAAATACAAAATTGAGATCACACTTGAAAACTTACTGAGCAGACAGAACCAGTTAAGCCGCATAAGCAACACCTAGTATAGCTTATTCTGCAGAGTAAACGAAACTTAACTTGGATTGTAAATGCCCCTGAAAATCGCAAACTAAACCTACTTTGGCCACCTCACGCGAAGAGTTGACTCATTGGAAAAGACTCTGATGCTGGGAGGGATTGGGGGCAGGAGGAGAAGGGGACAACCGAGGATGAGATGCCTGGATGGCATCACAGACTCGATAGACATGAGTCTGAGTGAACTCCGGGAGTTGGTGATGGACAGGGAGGCCTGGCATGCTGCGATTCATGGGGTCGCAAAGAGTCGGACACAACTGAGCAACTGAACTAAACTGAAACCTAAATTGACCTAAACTGTTTTAGGTTGCCTAAAATGGCATATGAAGACCACTTTTAACCAATCCCTTGTCATTTGGAAAAACCCCACTGCTATAACCAATGATTATAAAGATTAAATAGTTTTTGTGTTTTCAATATATAAGCCATCCTATAACATGTCTCTGTGCTTAACACCACTGTTCACTTGAAAACCCCCAGTTTTAAAACTATTCTTCTATGCACAATAAACTCTTACTGCATATAGCTTTATTGATTTGGTTTTATTTTCAACAGTATGGATTTTGACATGGGCTGCCTGAAAACTTTATATTAGACCAGCCATAAGAATTGGAATCTGGACCTCATGCAGTCATGCTACACAGACATTAACTGTAAAGAGAAATTTAGAAAAACTTTGATCTGGGTCAAAGAAAATAAGTATGGAAATAATGTGCATTTACATTTTTCAATGAATTAGGATTTATTTATAAAATCATGATTATGACCAACCTAGATAGTATATTCAAAAGCAAAGACATTACTTTGCCAACAAAGGTCCATCTAGTCAAGACTGTGGTTTTTCCAGTAGTCATGTATGGATGTGAGAGTTGGACTGTGAAGAAAGCTGAGCACTGAAGAATTGATGCTTTTGAACTGTAGTGTTGGAGACGACTCTTCAGAGTGAGAGGGTAACAGGCAGGAAGTCCAGGGGTCTCCAAATGGAGGAAATAGCCTGCAAGTGTCAGGCATTTTTATCTCCCTTAAGCGGCAGGAGGAAACAGACTAGGGATATTTTTTTCCTTCTCTATACAAATTTAAAAGGAGGTTTCTCTTAAAATTCTGTGTTGCCATGACACCTGGTTTCACCTGAAGTTAACCAATGCCTTTTTCTTATGGAAATATTTATCTTAAGCTATGCTAATGTACTATGCATTTACCCCAAACTCTGTCTTCAAGTCAGTTCCGCCTTTTGGGCTCAGAACCTACTTGATAAACCAGTCTGTTATACTCCGATATTGTTCCTCTAATCTATGTAAATGAAACTATTTGTATGGTGCTCTGCCCTTCTTCAAGATTCAAGTTAATCCTTTTATGGCCCAAGATAAACCATTCGGAGCCAAGATTATCCCAAAATACATCTTATGGGTGAGGGGCCTGGTGCCATTCTAAGTTTTGAGACATTCCTTTCTTTCATTAACCGACTGCTGATGACTATATAGCATCCAGCTGAAGACTAGCAGGGGGGTACTCTTTCTGCCCCCTTCTGATGCCTATGTCAGAAGCTTTCTCTATCTCCCTTATACTTTAATAAAACTTTGTTACACAAAAGCTCTGAGCGATCAAGCCTCGTCTCTGGCCCCAGATTGAATTCTTCTCCTCCGGGGGCCAAGAATCCTGGCGTCGTAATTCAACAACAACCTTTCAAGAGTCCCTTGGACTGCAAGGAGATCCAACCAGTCCATTCTGAAGGAGATTGGTCCTGAGTGTTCTTTGGAAGGAGTGATGCTAAAGCTGAAACTCCAGTACTCTGGCCACCTCATGCGAAGAGTTGACTCATTGGAAAAGACTCTGATGCTGGGAGGGATTGCAGGCAGGAGGAGAAGGGGACGACAGAAGATGAGATGGCTGGATGGCGTCACCAACTCGATGCATGTGAGTTTGAGTGAACTCTGGGAGTTGGTGTTGGACAGGGTGGCCTGGTGTGCTGCGATTCATGGGGTCGCAAAGAGTCGGACATGACTGAGTGACTGAACTGAACTGAACTGAACTGACATTTATTAATTGAATTTTAAAATGAGTAGAGGATCTGAATAGAGATTTTTCCAAAGGATACACAAAAATTGCCAACAAGTACATGAAAAGGTGCTCAGCATCACTAATCATCAGGGATTTCCCTGATGCAAGTCAAAATGACAATGAGATACTATCACTTCATATCTATTAGAATGGCTATCATCAAGAAGACCAGAGATGACAAGTTTTGGCAAAGGTATAGAGAAAAGGGAACTACTGTGCACTGTCGGTGGGAATGTATAGGGTATAGTCCCTATAGAAGCAGTATGGAGGTTTCTCAAAAATCAAAAAATAGAACTACAACATCATCCGGTAACCTGACTTTTGGGTATATATTCAAAGGTAATGAAAACAGAATATCTAAGAGATATCTGCACTTGACTGTTAATTGCAGCATTATTCACAATAGCCAAAATATGGAAGTTACTTGTGTCCAATAGACGAATATATAAAGATACATACATAGAACGTTATTCAGCTAGGAGGAAGAAGAAAATCCTCCCATTTGCAACAACTTGGATGAAACTTGACAGTGTTGTATTAAGTGAAACATGAAAGACAGACAAAAGACACATTTGGCATGGTATCACTTATACGCAAAATATATTAAAAAAAGAAAGTTAAATTCATAGAAACAGAGTAGATAAGTGTTTACCAGGGACTGGGAGGTGGAGGAATAGGGAAAATGTGATAAAAGTACAAACTTTCAGCTATGAAATGAATAAGATAGAAGATCTAATGTAAAACATGGTGACTATGTTGATAACACTATGTTAAATAGTAATTGAAATTGTATTATATAACTGAAATTTGCTAAAAGAGTAGAATTTAAATGGTTTAACAACAAAGAAGACAAATATTTGAGGTGATGGATGTGCTAATTCAGTACATGATGGGAGGCAAGAATGTACAGTAGAGAAAAGAAAGTCTTTTAGATAAGTGGTTGTAGGGGAAAAGGTCAGCTACATGTAAAAGAATGAGATTAGAACATTCTCTATCACCACATACAAAAATAAACTCAAAATGGATTAAAGACCTAAATGTGAACTATAAAACTCCTGGAAGAAAGTACAGGCAGAACATTCTTTGACATAAATTGCAATATTTTTTTGACTCTGTCTCCTAGAATAATGGAAATAAAAGCAAAAATAAACAAATGGGACCTAATTAAACTTAAAAGCTTTTGCACAGCAAAGGAAACCATAAACAAAATGAAAACAGAACCTCCAGAATGGGAGAAAATATTTGCAAATGATGCAACCGACAAGTGCTTAATTTCCAAAATACACAAACAGCTCATAGAACTCAATATCAAAAAAACCAAACAACCCAATCAAAAAACGGGCAGAAGATCTAAATAGACATTTCTCCAAAGAAGATATACAGATGGCCAACAGGCACATGAAAAGATGTCTGGAGAGGGTATACAGAAAACGGAACCTTCCTACACTGTTAGTGGCAATATATTAATAAATTTGTGCAGACAACAATGAGAACAGCATAGAGGTTCCTCCAAACACTAAAAACAGAGTCACCATGTGATCCAGCAATCCCACCCCTAGGTATATATCCAGGAAATGCAAAAACGCTGATTTGAAAAGACACATGCATCTTCATGTTCCTCTTGTTCCTAATGTTGTTCAGGTGCTCAGTTGTGTCCTACTCTGCAACTCTATGGACTGCAGCACACAAGGCTTTCCTGTCTTTCACCATCTCCTGGAGCTTGCTCAAACTCATGTCCATTGAGTCAGTGATACCATCCAACTATCTCATCCTCCGTCTACTGTTCTCTTCCTGCCCTCAATCTTCCCCAGCATCAGGGTCTTTTCCAGTGAGGTAGCTTTTCACATCAGGTGGCCAAAATATCGTAGCTTCAACTTCAGCATCAGCCCTTCCAAAAAATATTCAGGGTTGATTTCCTTTATGATTGACTGGTTTGATCTCTTTGCTGTCCAAGGGACTCTCAAGAGCCTGCTCCAGCACCACAATTCAAAAGCATCAATTCTTCGGGGCTCAGCCTTCTTTATGGTTCAACCTTCACATCTGTACATGACTACTGGAAAAACCATAGCTTTGACTATGCAGACCTTTGTCAGCAAAGTAATGTCGGGTTTTTAATATGATGTATTGGTTTGTCATAGTTATTCTTCCAAGGAACAAGTATCTTTTAATTTCATGGCTGCATCACTGTCCACAGTGATTTTGAAGCCCAAGAAAATAAAGTCCTTCACTGTTTCCATTTTCTCCCCGTCTATTTGCCATGAAATGATGGGACTGGATGTCATGATTTTAGTTTTTTGAATGTTGAGTTTTAAGCCAGTTTTTTTTTTTTTTTTTTTTCACTCTCCTTTTCCACCTTCATGGAAAGGCTCTTTAGTTCCTCTTCATTTTCTGCCATTAGGGTGATGTCATCTGCATGTCTGAGGTTATTGATATTTCTCCTGGCAATCTTGATTCCAGCTTGAGCTTCATCCAGCCTGGCATTTCACATGATGTACTCTGCACGTAAGTTAAATAAACAGGATGACAATATACAGCCTTGACGTACTCCTTTCCCAATTTTGAACCAGTTCATTGTTCCATGTCCCATCCTAACTGTTGCTCCTTGACCTACATATAAGTTTCTCAGGAGGCAGGTAAGGTGGTCTGATATTCTCATCTCTTCAAGAATTTTCCATAGTTTGTTGTGATTCCACACATTAAAGGCTTAACCATAAACAAGAAGTAGAAGTACATGTTTTTCTAGAATTCTTTTGTTTTCTCTATGATCCAGCAAATGTTGGCAATTTGATCTCTGGTTCCTCTGCCTTTTCCAAACCCAGCCATACATCTGGAAGTACTTCATTCACGTACTGCTAAAGCCTACCTTTAGCATAACCTTACAGGCATGGGAAATGAACACAACTGTACAATAGTTTGAACATTCTTTGGCACTGCGCTTCTTTGGGATTGGAATGAAAACTGACCTTTTCCAGTCCTGTAGCCATTGCTGAGTTTTTCAAGTCTGCTGACATATTGAGGGTAGCACTTTAACTTTGGGGATTTGAAATGACTCAGCTGGAATTCCATCACCTCCACTAACTTTGTAGTAATGCTTCCTAGGACCCCTCCCCCCTTGACTTCACACTCCAGGATGTCTGGCTCTAGGTGAATGATCACCCCGTCGTGGTTATCTGGGTCATTAAGACCTTTTAGTACAGTTCTTTTGTGTATTGTTGCCACCCCTTCTTAGTATCTTCTGGTTCTGCTAGGTCTGTACCATTTCTGTCCATTATTGTGCCTATCTTTACATGAAATGTTTCCTTCATATTTAATTTTCTTGAAGAGATTGCTAATCTCTCCCATTCTATTGTTTTCCTCTATCTTTGCATTGCTCACTTTAAGAAGGCTTTATCTCTCCTTGCTATTCTTTGGAACTCTGCATTCAGATGGGTATATCTTTCCTTTTCTCTAATGTCTTTCCCTTCTCTTTTCTCAATTATCTGTAAGACCTCCTCAGATGACCTCCTCAGCACTATGTACAATAGCCAAGACATGGAAGCAACCTAAATGCCTGTTGACACATGAATGGATGAAGAAGATGTTGATAGCATGTATATGCAACAGAATGTTACTCAGCCTTTAAAAAAGAATGAAATAATTCCATTTGCCACAATATGGACTGACCTAGAGGTTATCATATTAAGTGAAGTAAGTCAGACAGAAAAAGACAAACATTATGTGATATCACTTTAGTGAAAGTGAAAGTTGCTTAGTTGTGTCCGACTCTTTGTGACCCCAAGGACTATACAGTCCATGGAATTCTCCAGGCCAGAATACTGGGATGGGTAGACTTTCCCTTCTCCAGGGGATCTTCCCAACCCAGGGATTGAACCCAGGTTTCTCACATTGCAGGTAGATTCTTTACCAGCTGAGCCACAGGGGAGTTCAAGAACACTGGAGTGGGTAGTCTATACATTCTCCTGCAGATCTTCCCAGCTCAGGAATAGAACTGGGGTCTCCTGCATTGCAGACAGATTCTTTATCTGCTGAGCTACCAGGGAATCCTGTAATGGAAAAGAATCTGGCAAAAATATATATGTCAATATATATATATATGACTAAATCAGTTTACTGTAACACCTGAAATTAACACAACATTGTAAATCAACTATCGGTCCAGTTCAGTTGCTCAGTCGTGTCTCTTTGAGAACCCGTGGACTGCAGCATGCCAGGCCTCCCTGTCCATCACCAACTCCAGGAGCCTGCTCAAACTCATATCCATCGAGTCAGTGATGCCATCTAACCATCTCATCCTGTCTTCCCTTTCTCCTTCTACCTTCAATCTTTCCCAGCATCAGGGTCTTTTTCAATAAGTCAGTTCTTTCCATCAGGTGGCCAAAGTACTGGAGTTTCAGCTTCAGCATCAGTCTTTCCAATGAATATTCAGGACTGATTTCCTTTAGGATCAACTGGTTGAATCTCTTTGCAATCCAAGGGACTCTGAAGAGTCTTCTCAAACACTACAGTTCAAAAGCATCAAATCAACTATCAGTTCAGTTCAGTCGCTGAGTCGTGTCCGCCTCTTTGCGACCCCATGAATCACAGCACGCCAGGCCTCCCTGTTCATCACCATCTCCCGGAGTTCACTCAGACTCATGTCCATTGAGTCCGTGATGCCATCCAGCCATCTCATCCTCGGTCATCCCTTTCTCCTCCTGCCCCCAATCCCTCCCAGCATCAGAGTCTTTTCCAATGAGTCAACTCTTCACGTGAGGTGGCCAAAGTACTGGAGTTTCAGCTTCAGCATCATTCCCTCCAAAGAAATCCCAGGGCTGTTCTCCTTCAGAATGGACTGGTTAGATCTCCTTGCAGTCCAAGGGACTCTCAAGAGCCTTCTCCAACACCACAGTTCAAAATCAACTATACTTCAATAAAAATAAGTAAAAACCTTCAGATCATTAAAAAAAAACATGAGATTATGAAAGTTTTAATAGACTTGGTGGTGGGAATATTTTCATAATTAAAATAATAATAATAAAGCAATGAATTCAGATTGTAATCACTGAACAATGAAAAATGAATTTTGATGAAAAATAGTAGAAACTTTTCTAGATTTTCACTAGGCCTTTTGTTATGCATGTATGTGTGCTAAGTTGCTTCAGTCATGTCCTGTTCTTTTTGACCTTATGGACTGTAGACCAGCAGGCTCCTATGCCCATGAGATTCTCCAGGCAAGTATACTGGAGTGGGTTGCCATGCCCTCCTCCAGGGTGTCTGCCTCACCCAGGGATCGAACCCCTGTCTCCTTTGGTTTCTGCAATGCAGGCGGATTCTTTTCTGCTAAGCTACCAAAGAAGCCCCAGGCCTTCTGTTACAGAGAACAAATCTGACTCCGTAGCATATCTGTGTGTTTTTTTTTTTTTTTTAACTTTAACTTTTATTTTCTATTGCTTTTGCTTTGAGTTAGTAATGTTGCATATAGCCTGAAATATACAGGGAATTTTATTCTCAAGGCTCTAATCTTTGAGATTCCATTCATATAGAGGTAAAAAGTTGCAAAACAAACAACATTTGTCTTGTTGGAGATTTATGGAAACTTCATGACCTGATCTTCTCTGACCTCTGCAAGAACACAGAATTCCTGCACCAAGAAGTCTGCAACAACGAACCTCAACCCTGCCTCACTTGCCTTCAAAATTGCTTTGCTGAAACTCTTCTGGGAGTTTGGGGTTTGGGGAGCAGGAGCCACCCATCTTTTTGTATGGCCTTGCAATAAACCTTTCTTAGTTCCCAACTTCAATGTTTTGGTTTGTTTGGCCTTACTGTGCAGGAAGCACATGAACTTGTGTTCCTTAACACTTTCACATTGTAGCCTTTCTTTTTTTTTTTTCGGCTGTGCCCTGCCTCTTGCAGGATTTTATTTCCCCATCCAGGGATTGACCCGTGCCCCCTCCATTGAGAGAGTGGAGTCTTAATCACTGAACCATCAAGGAAATCTCTCAGTTCTTTTTAGATGTTTCAAAGAATCTTGGAGAAAACAAAATGTATGAATAGTTAATTTTTCTGGTCAGATTCAAGTACACTGTTTATTAATTAACCCATACTCATTGTCTCTCATTAATGAAAAGTTAATATTCACAGTAAACCAGGAAGTTACATTGTCCTTGTTTATACACATGAGAAAACTGAACTATAGAAAATTAATTTAAGATTAAACAGCCTTTATGCTAATAAAATAGCACCTAAGAATATAATCATCAAAAATCTTCTAATTTGACCCCAAATACTCAAATCAACAATAGCGTACAGTTACCAAGAAGCATTTCTGTTCCATGGTGAATGTTATCAACACTTGCCATTTCTCCATGAATATAAGTATGGACTAATTGGCCAGAATATGCCTTCTAAATAATCCCAGCATAGTACTCAGACTGTCCTTCAGCTTCCACCTGTATTTGGCTTTGCACTAAAAATTTCTAGTGGCCTTGTGCTTTTCTGCCTTACCTTTTTCCTGTGTCAGTGTGACCTTAACTTTGCTTACTGCCTCTCTTTCTTCATTTACGACTCAGTACAACCTACCAACTTTGTTTATTTGGAATGTACTATTAGCTCATTGTTAGATCCTTACATACTTTATTGTCATCGTGCAGGGATCAAAACAATAAGCATTTACTATGCCACAGTTCTGTGGGTCAGAAGTCTAGAAGTGGCTTAACTGTGTGCTCCTCAAGGTCTGTCATAAGGCTGCCATCAGTGTTGGCTGGGCTTGTGGTCTCACCTTAAGGCTTGACTGAAAGGATCAACTTCTAAGTTCACTCATGTGATTTTTGGCAGGATTCAGGCTTCTCAAGCTGTTAGATTGACTGAAAGCCTCAGTTCCTTGTAGGCATTGGCCTGGAACCTCTTTCAATTCTTTGCCATGCAGGTCTCTTCATTCTCTACCACAGTTAGCAAGTCCAAGCTCACTTTGCTTGCCACATGACAGGACAATAATTCCAAGAGATGAGCTGTTGAGGCAAGGAATACGACTTTATTCAGAAAGCCAAGGAGATGGCAGACTAATGTCTCAAAGTGAAGGTGAAATTCACTCAGTCATATCCGACTCTTTGCAACCCTATGGACTATAACTATTAACTACATGGAATTTTCCAGGCCAGAATACTGGAGTGGGTAGTCTTTCCCTTCTCCAGAGGATATTTCCAACCCAGGGATCGAACCCAGGTCTCCTGAATTGCAGGTGGATTCTTTACCAGCTGAGCCACCAAATAGCTATCTTATCGGAGCCTGGATGCCAGGTTCTTTATAGAACCATAGAAAGAAGTGGTGAAGAGCTAAAGTCGAAGGCAGAATAGAGAGAGAGAGAGACAATGAGGAAGCAAAGTGAAAAGGGCCATCAGCCCTGCAAAACATCTCTGGGAATGGCCAGCTTCTAGAAGTGATGTTTTCATCTTTTCTTTTTTACAGCCATTCACAGGTGGGCAGGCTTAGATTATCTCTCTATGAGCTGAACAAAGTCACTTTAATTTAACAGTGAGGCACTGATGTTTGAGTATCTCAGCCGTGTTCAGCTCTTTGCAACCCCATGGACTGAAGCATGCCAGACTTCCCTGTCCTTCACTATCTCCCAGAGTTTGCTCAAATTCATGTCTGTTGAGTCAGTGATGCTATCTAACCATCTCATCCTCTGCTGCCCTATTCTTTGCCTTCAATCTTTCCCAGCATCATGGTTTTTTACAATGAGCTATCTCTTCACATCAGGTGGCCAAAGTATTGGAACTTCAGCATCAGTTCTTCTAAGGAACATTCAGGGTTAATTTCCTTTCAGATTGACTGGTTTGATCTCCTTACAGTCCAAGGGACTCTCAAGAGTCTTCTCCAATACCACAGCTCAAAAGCATCAATTCTTCAGTGTTCAGCTTATGTTATGGTCCAACTTTCATGTCCATACATGACTACTGGAAAAACCATAGCACTGACTAAATAAACTTTTGTTGGCAAAGTAAATGTCTCTGCTTTTGAATATGCTGTCTTGGTTTGTCATAGCTTTTCTTCCAAGGAGTAAGTGTCTTTTAATTTCATGGCTATAGTCACCATCTGCAGTGATTTTGGAGCCCTCCAAAATAAAGTCTCTCACTGTTTCCATTTTTTTCCCCATCTATTTGCCATGAAGTGATGGGACCAGAAGCCGTGATCTTTGTTTTTTGAATACTGAGTTTGAAGCCAGCTTATTCACTCTCCTCCTTCACTTTCATTAGGAGGCTCTTTAGTTCCTCTTTGCTTTCTGACATTAGGGTGATGTCATCTGCATATATGAGGTTATTGATATTTCTCCTGGCAATCTTGATTCCAGCTTGTGCTTCCTCCAGCCTAGTGTTTCTCATGATGTACTCTGCATAGAAGTTAAATAAACAGGGTGACAATATACAGCCTTGACCTACTCCTTTCCCAGTTTGGAACCAGTCTATTGTGCCATGTCTAGTTCTAACTGTTGCTTCTTGACCTGCACACAGATTTCTCAGGAGACAGGTAAGGTGGTCTGGTATTCCCATCTCTTTCAGAATTTTCTACAGTTTACTGTAATCCACACAGTCAAAGGCTTTAGCACAGTCAATGAAGCAGAAGTAGATGTTTTTCTGGAACTCTCTTGCTTTTTCTATGATCTAATGGATGTTGGCAATTTGATCTCTGGTTCCTCTGCCTTTTCTAAATCCAGCTTGAACAGCTGGAATTCTCAGTTCATGTAATATTGAAGCCTTGCTTGGAGAATTTTGAGCATTACTTTGCTAGTATGTGAAATGAGTGCAATTGTTCAGTAGTTTGAACATTCTTTGGCATTGCCTTTCTTGGAATGAAATTGGAATGAAAACTGACCTTGGGATTGGAATGAAAACTGACCTTTTCCAGTCCTGTGGCCACTGTTGAGTTTTCCAAATTTGCTGGCATGTTGAGTGAAGCACTTTCACAGCATCATCTTTTAGTATTTGAAATAGCTCAGCTGGAATTCCATCACCTCCATTAGCTTTGCTTTTAGGGATGCTTCATAATGCCCACTTGACTTTGCACTCCAGGATGGCTGGCTCTAGATGAGTAAGCACACCATCATGATTATTTGTGTCATTAAGATCTTTTTTGTGTAGTTCTTCTGTGTATTCTTGCCATCTCTTCTTGGGGCAGGGTCCTCTGAGGCAGGCCATTATGCATAATTATAATAACAAAAGCAATGTAAAGCAAGTCAAAGAAACAGTTCCAACATGGATTCAGAACTGGCTCTTCCCTGCAACACAAAATGGCAGCTAACTTTTGTCAAAACAATAGAACATGGATGTGATAAAGAGCAGGAAGGATCAAAGTCGCAATCTTTTTGTAACTTATTCTCAGAAGTGACATCCTATAATTTTTGCTGTTTTATTTGTTAGGAGTAGATCACCAAGGTTCAAGGTGCACTCAAGGTGAAGGGGTTATCCAAGGGTATAAATAAGGGAGACTTCCCTGGAAGCCCAATGGTTAAGAATCTGCCTTTGCAATGCAAGGGATACAGGTTTGATCCCTGGTTAGGGAACTAAGATCCTGTATGCCAGGTGCCACTGTTAGAGAAAGCACACTGACTGAAACTGCCCACCCTGGCCAGGCACCATAGTAACCACTTGCATGAGTTACTTTATGACAGGAGGTCCTCATAAGGACTTGGACCTAGTAAGCCACCACCAACCAGAAGAGTTTGGAAAAGGTCAAAAGGAGACACTTGTCCAACCACCTCCCAGAATCCTTCTCACTGGCATCCATCTTGGCTGAGGACTGCGCGCACCACCAGGAAGGACTCTGAGTCAGAAGGACTGGCCAAAGACAACCCGGAAGCTAATCCCATCACTATAAAACCTGAGACTGTGAACCACATGGCAGAGCAGTTCCCTGGGTTCCCTTACCCTACTGCTCTCCGCCTGAGCACCCCTCCCCAATAAAATCTCTTGCTTTGTCAGCATATATGTCTCCTCGGACAATTCATTTCTGAGTGTTAGACAAGAGCCCTATTTGGGCCCTGAAAGGGTCCACCTTCCTGCAACACCTCAAATATTAATGTATAAAGAGTCTGTGTGCAACAACTGGAGAGTCTGCACCTCAATGAAAGATCCCCCGTGCCACAACTAAGACCCGATACAGGCAAATAAATACATTTAAAAAAAAAAAAAAAAAGAAGGTGAAGCAATCACTATGGACCATCTTACAGGCTACCTAAGAGTTTTTTCCTAAATGAAATCCTACATTGTTTATTCTCTGGGGATGAAAGGCTAAATGGACACATGAACTTTCTGTATAATTTGAGTAACTGTATGCTTATTCCAGAGAAGCCTGGAAGTCTGGCTACTGGGCCAAGATAAGGATAGACAGTGATACACCGGGTTAACCAGCTGCATAGACTGGTTTTAGTTATCTAGTGCAGAGGATAAAAGACCCCTGGATAGACCTGTTCCTCAGCATCCCTGAGATTGCTGCATCTCGCTCCTGTCTTGGTGGTTCATAGTCAGTCCACAGACTAAGAAAGGGCCCTGGGAGCTGTGCCCAGAAGACCCAGCTTTCTCTGGCTGCCTGCACTTTGTACCTCTGCTGTACTACATACTTCTTTTTAAAAATTGCCCAAGTGTATCCTGCAAAGTCACAGGAACTCTTCCAATGATCCAGTCCCATAGAATTGCTTCAGTTGGGCAGAACTGTCACCACACTGTGTGCACTTGAGATATCGCCACTATGTCTAAATTCCACTGGTATTCAAGGGGCTTTGGAAACTCCATTAGCATCAGTCAAATCATCGGCAAAGAAACTCATCAAATGCCTTTCCCTAGAATCAATTTTTCTCTTTGACTTCTTTCTGCACTGCTCTTCATGACGTTATCTCTTACTGTTTCTCTCTTTGTACATTACCCTTCTGAGTTTTCTACTGCTGTAGGAGTGCTTATTGCATTATATTACAATTACTCTCAGTTTCTAGCTGCTCCTTGAGTACAGGAGCCCTGAGTTAGTTATATTTGTATTCACAGTGCCTATTGTCTAGCACAGTGCTGTCCAGTAGAAATGAAATGTGCACTACATATACAATGTTAAATTTTCTAGTTGTTGTCTTAAAAAAAAGTAAAAAGAAACTGGTGAAATTAACAATATATTTCATCTAACTCAATATATTTTAAATGTATTATCAATATGTAATTAATATAAAAATTATTATGAGATATTTTATATCTTTTTCTTTTCTTTTGAATTCTGGTGTATATATCTTCCATGTACAGCTCATCCTAAGTTGTATGAACTTCAAATTCTTAAAAGCCATATGTGACTTGTGGCCACTGAATTGGACAGCACAGGCTAGCACATAAAAGGTGCTCAAGTATCTGTAAGTACATGAAATGTCCTCATTTTTTTAGGATTTGTCAAATGCTATGCCAATTAATTATTCAACACTTTGCATATATTATCTCGTTTAATACACACACCACCTTGAGACGCAGGGATCTTTATCCCCAGTGTCAAACAGAAAAAGCACTTGTTTTCCTCGCCATTATTTACCCAATTCCCAGTTTATTTTTTAAAAACTATTTATTTTATGAATAAGTGAATGACTATTAAAGAGTGAATATTTGGGCTTAAAAGGTTAGATAACTTGTGTTAAGCGAGTAATAGAGGCCAAGTTTCAAAGCCAGCTCTCTGACTTGACTCCAGAGCACCTCACTCTTCTTGATGCCTCCTCTATAGATAGATGAAAGAACTGATATGTTAATTAATAACCATTACATTGATAAGAACATGAAACCTAACCAGAAATATAAGAATCCATCATGTATTACTTATGTGAAGCACTAGTGGATCCGAAAATTTTTTAAAGTAGGATTATTAAAAAATAAATATTAAGACACATACCATGACGTGGTGTCATGTGACTAATAAAAAGTGAAGCCTAATTGCAACCAACATCATTATATCTATCACTAGAAAGAAAATAACTCTTTTAAACAGCCCTGGAGTTTCTTAGAGTGCAATATCCCACAGCCTTTTAATGAGCAAAATAAATTCTTGGATGTAATTAAATCTGAAGCAGACAGAGGACTGGTTCATTTACCTGTGTAGCAACTACAAGTAGGCATGATCTTGACAGCCAAAACCAAGACTAAGTGACCAGCAGAATCTGTATAAAGATTTCCTATGTGGTTTGACAGACTTTTACTTTAAATTTTTTTGGGGAGGTGGGGTGGGGTGGGAGGAGCAGTTGCTGAAGAAGCTGAAGTTGACAGATTTTACAAGACCTTCTAGAACTAACACACAAACAAGATGTCCTTTTCCTCATATGACATTGGAATGCAAAAGTAGGAAGTCAAGAGATACCTAGAGTAACAGGCAAGTTTGGTCTTGGGGTACAAAATGAAGCAGAGCAAAGGCTAACAGACTTTTGCCAAGAGAACATGCTGATCATAGCAAACACCCTTTTGCATAACACAAGAGATGACTCTACACATGGACATCACCAGATGGTCAATATTGAAATCAGATTGTTTATATTCTTTGCAACCAAAGATGGAGAAGCCCTATACAGCAGTAAAAACAAAATCTGGAGCTCAGCATGGCTCAGATCATGATCTTCTTGCAAAATTCAGTCCTGCATTGAAGAAAGTAGGGAAAACCACTAGGCCATTCATGTATGACCTGAATCAAATCCCTTATGATTATATAGTAGAGGTAACAAGCAGATTCAAGGGATCCGGTCCAACTGTAACATTGTACAGGAGGCAGTGACCAAAAGAAAAAGAAATGCAAAGAAGGCAAAGTGGTTGTCAGAGGAGGCTTTCAAATAGCTGAGGAAAGAAGAAAAGTGAAAGGCAAGAGAGAAGGGGAAAGATAAACCCAACTGAATGCAGAGTTCCAGTGAATAGCAAGGAGAGATAATAAGTCCTCCTTAAGTGAACAGTGCAAAGAAATCAAGGAGAACAATAGAATGAGAAAGACTAGAGATCTCTTTGAGAAAGTTGAAGATGTGAAGGGAACATTTCATGCAAGGATGGGCACGATAAAAGACAGAAATGGTAAGGACCTAACAGAAGAAGAGATTAAGAAGTGGCAAGAATACAGAGAAGTACTGTACAAAAAAGGTCTTAATGACCTGGATAACTATGATGGTGTGGTCATTCATCTAGAGCCAGACATCCTGGAGTGTGAAGTCAAATGGGCCTTAGGACGCATTGCTATGGACAAAGCTAATGGAGGTGATGTAATTCCAACTGAGCTATCTCAAATCCTAAAAGATGATGCTGTAAAAGTGCTACACTCGACACGTCAGCAAATTTGGAAAACTTAGCAGTGGCCACAGAACTGGAAAAGTCAGTTTTCATTACAACCCCAAAGAAGGGCAAGTCAAAGAATGTTCAAACTACCATACAATTGTGCTCATTTCACATGCCGACAAGGTTGTGCTCAAAATCCTTCAAGCCAGGCTTCAGGAGCACATGAACTGAGAATTTTCAGATGCACAAGTTGGCTTTCAAAGAGGCAGAGGAATCAGAGACCAAACTGCCAACATTCATTAGGTCATGGAGAAAGCAAAGGAGTTCTAGAAAAACATCTACATATGCTTCATTGACTACACAAAAGCTCTGGACTATGTGGATCACAACAAATTGTGGAAAACTCTTGAAGAGATGGGAATACCAAACCACCTTACCTGTCTCCTGAGAAACCTGTAGGTAGGTCAAGAAGCAACAGTTAGAACTGGACATGGAACAACAGACTGATTCAAAATTGGGAAAGGAGTACATCAAGACTGTATATTGTTACTCTGTTTAGTCCTGATGTTTATTCCCAAGATTCTTCCTGATGAGGGTAAAAGAAGAGAGAAAAGGCTGACTTGAACCTCAACACTCAAAAAACTAAGATCATGGCATACAGTCCCATCATTTCAGGGCATATAGAAGTGGAAAAAGTAGAAGCAGTAAGAGATTTTCTTTTATTGTTCTCCAAAATCACTGTGGACAGTGACTGCAACCATGAAATTGAAAGACGCTTACTTCTTGGAAGGAAAGCTATGACAAACCTAGACAGCATATGAAAAAGCAGAGACATCATTTTGCTTACAAAGGTCCCTATCATCAAAGCTATGGTTTTTCCAGTAGTCATGTAAAAGTTGGACCATGAAGAAGGTTAAGCACTGAAGAATGGATGCTTTCAAATTGTGGTGCTGGAGGACTCTTGAGAGTCTCCTTGGATAGCAAGGAGATCAAACCAGTCAATCCTAAAGGAAATCAACCCTGAATAGTCATTGGAAGGACTGATGCTGAAGCTGAAATTCCAATACCTGATGCAAAGAACCAACTCATTGGAAAAGTTCTTGACGCTGGGAAAGATGAAATGCAAAAGGAAAATGGGGTGGCAGAAGATGAGATGACTAGATAGCATCACTGACTCATTGGATGTGAATTTGAGCAAGTTCTGGGAGATAGTGGAGGACAGAGGAGCCTCGCATGCTAGAGTCCATGAGGTTGCAGAAAGTCGGACATGACTTAGAGGTTCAGTTCAGTTCAGTTGCTCAGTTGTGTCCGACTCTTTGCAACCCCATGAATCGCAGCACACCAGGCCTCCCTGTCCATCACCAACTCCCAGAGATCACTCAGACTCACGTCCATCGAGTCCGTGATGCCATCCAGCCATCTCATCCTGGGTCGTCCCCTTCTCCTCCTGCCCCTAATCCGTCCCAACATCACAGTCTTTTCCAATAAGTCAACTCTTCGCGTGAGGTGGCCAAAGTACTGGAGTTTCAGCTTTAGCATCATTCCTTCCAAAGAACACCCAGGACTGATCTCCTCTAGAAAGGACTGGTTGGATCTCCTTGCAGTCCAAGGGACTCTCAAGAGTCTTCTCCAACACCACAGTTCAAAAGCATCAATTCTTCGGTGCTCAGCCTTCTTCACAGTCCAACTCTCACATCCATACCTGACTACTGGGAAAACCATAGCCTTGACTAGATGGACCTTAGTCGGCAAAGTAATGTCACTGCTTTTTAATATGCTATCTAGGTTGATCATAACTTTTCTTCCAAAGAGTAAGGGTCTTTTAATTTCACCATCTGCAGTGATTTTCGAGCCCCCAAAAATAAAGTCTGACACTGTTTCCACTGTTTCCTCATCTATTTCCCATGAAGTGATGAGACCGGATGCCATGATCTTCGTTGTTTGAATGTTGAGCTTAAGCCAATTTTTCACTCTCCACTTTCCCTTTCATCAAGAGGCTTTTTAGTTCCTCTTCACTTTCTGCCATAAGGGTGGTGTCGTCTGCATATCTGAGCTTATTGATATTCTCCCGGCAATCTTGATTCCAGCTTGTATTTCTTCCAGTCCAGCATTTCTCATGAGGTACTCTGCATAGAAGTTAAATAAGCAGGGTGACAATATACAGCCTTGACGTACTCCTTTTCCTATTTGGAACCAGTCTGTTGTTTCATGTCCAGAGGTTGAACAACAACAAAGCTGTGTTGGGTCTTCCTTGCCATGCACTGGCTCCTTGTTGCTGCACGTGGGCTTTTTTCTAGGTGCAGTGAGGGAAGTCTACTCTCTAGTTGTGTGGTGGCTTCTCTTCTTGTGAAGAACTGGCTCTAGAATGTGTGGGCTCAGTAGTTGTGTTGCACAGGTTTAGTTTCCCAGCATGAGGGATCCTAGTTCCCAGACCAGGGATCGAACCCATGTCCCCTGCATTGGCAGGTGGATTTTAACCAATGGACCATCAGGGATGTCTGCCTTTTCAACATTTAGAAAAAAATAATTTTATCAGTGTATAGTTGATTTATAATGTTGCATTAGTTTCAGATGTACAAAGTGATTCAGTTATATATATCCATATATCCATTCTTTTTCAGACCCTTTCCCATACAAGTTATTAGAGAATGTTGAGTAGAGTTTTCTGTGCTATACAGTAGTCATTGTTGGTTATTTATTTTATATATAGGAGTATGTGTATGTTAGGTACAAGTTCCTAATTTATCCCTCCCCACCAAGTTTCCCCTTGGGTAGTCATTAGTTTGTTTTCAAAGTCTTTTGAGTCTGTTTCTGTTTTATAGATAAATTTTTACTGCTTTTTAAAATTAGATTCCACGTATGAGTGATATCATATGATATTTGTCTTTCTCTGTCTGACTTACTTCATTCAGTATGAAAATCTCTAGGTCCATCTATGTTGCTGCAAATGCCATTACTTTGTTCTTTTATAGCTGAGTAAGAGTCCATTTACATAGGTGCCACATCTTCTTTATCTGTTACTTTGTCAATGGACATTTAGGTTGCTTCCATGTCTTGTCTATTGTAAATAGTGCTGCAATGAACACTGGGATGCATGTATCTTTTAGAATTTTCTTCAGGTATATTCCCAGGAGTGGAATTGCAAGATCATATGGTAATTCTCTTTTTAGTTTTTCAAGGACCCTACAATGTGTTCTCCATAGTGACTATACCAATTTACATTCCCACCAGTAGTGTAAGGGGGTTCCCTTTTCTCCACACTGTCACTCGCATTTATTGTTTATAGACTTTTTGATGAGGGCCCTTCTGACCAGTGTCAGGTGATTTAGCTCATTTTAGCTATAATTTGCATTTCTCTGATAATCAGTGATATTGAGCATCTTTCATGTGTTTTTGGCTGCCTTTATGTCTTCTTTGGAGAAGTATCTGTTTAGATCTTCTGCCCATTTTTTGATTGAGTTGTTCTTTTGCTTTGGGTTTTTTTTTTTTTCTTTTTTTTTTGGACAAAGAGCTGCATGAGCTGTTTGTATATTTTGGAGGTTAAGCCCTTGTTGGTCACTTCATTTGCAAATATTTTCTCCCATTCTGTAGGCTGTCTTTTCATTTTGTTTATGGCTTCCTTTACTGTGTAGAAGCTTTTAAGTTTAATTAGGTCTCATTTGTTTATTTTTGTTTTTATTTTCATTACTCCAGGAAGCAGATCAAAAAGGACAATGCTGAGATTTATGTCAAAGAGTTTTCTGCCTGTTTTCCTCTAAGAGTTTTATAGTCTCTTGCCTTATATTTAAGTCTCTGATTTATTTTGGGTTTATTTTTGTGTATGGTGCTAGAGGATATTCTAATTTCATTCCTTTACAAGTAGCTGCCCTGTTTTCCCAGCACCACTTACTGAAGAGATTGTCTTTTTTCTATTGTATATTCTTGCCTCCTTTGTCATAGATTGATTGACCATAAGTGTGTGGGTTGGTTTGATAGGCCTTTAGGAATCTTGTTTGTTGGTTATGTAGGGGGATATCATTGGCTACTTCCACTGTGACTTCATAGTAGCACCGTCCAGTAGATCTATATCTGGCTAACAGTGTAGCTTCTAGGCACATGTGTCTATTGAAGAATTGAATTTTTAACTGTATTTAATTTTAATTAATTTAAACCTAAATACTTCATGTGGCTATTTGGCTATATGTTTCATACTAGGTGGTATAGAGTTAATAAAATGGGTGGGAAATTCCCACAAGTGGATCTCTCAGTCACTAGGATTCCCATAGGTTTTTGCCAGATAGGATTAAGACCTGGCAAACCCCATCAGAGGCCTTATCTAGGTTCCTTGTGGGTCCCAGGTCCCTTGTGGGTCCAATCTAGGACCTGGCAGCCCTCCTGCCTCCTGATCTTAATTTTTTCAACTTCCAGTGAAGAGGAAAATTTGAAAACTTGCACCCAGCTAGAAATAACCTCATGCTCATTCTGCTTCTGCAACTTAGCTAGCTCCTTGCAAAGTCATGTCCGTTAAATAGTTTTGGGAAGACAGAAGCTTGCAACAATGATAGGAGCTGAAATTTACCTCACTCACCCTTGTCAATTACTCAGCCCCTGTAATCCTGTTTAACCATGTTTGTATATAGGTCAGGCATCCCGCCCCACTGCTGTGTTCTAACCCTTGTTCTGGAGTGAGCAGAATCCCTAGTTTGAACTGACCTATCAATAGTCAGCACTGCCCACTAAAGTCTGGTGTTATGAACTGTCTATAAAAACTCTGTAACTTCTTTATCTGGGGCTCAGAGCTAGAAGTGTTAACCCCTCTGGGCCTGCCGGCATAATAAACCTGAGTTCTCCAATTCTCTGAGTGCGATGCCTGGTTTCTCCACAGACCAACTTCTGCAACATTTCTGGAGGTACCAGCGAGATTCCAACCATGCGGGCCCCTTGAGCTGCCAGACCAGTGGCTTGACCAGGCCAGAGTGGAGGAACTCCAAGACAAATAAGGAGACTCACCACCTGACGATTTTCCGGGTTCTCTTTCTGACCAGGATTCCAACTCGCCAGATGGCCGAGCCCCAATTGGACTTACTGGAGGGATGGACCAACTCACTAGGAACACAGCTACATAATAAGGTAAGACCCCGGGGCACAGAACCCAGTCAGGTCCCGTCTCTGGATGGTAGAGGAGTTTGATCACCTCCTGTGGTCTTCAGTAAGAAGACCACCAGTTAGGGACCTTCCCAGGGAGGGGAGGTACTATATGATAAGCTCTGGCCTGAATGTGTGTGTGAGTGAGTGCCCTGGATCATCTTGTTCCAGTGCAATTGTGTGGCTTCACAGCCTTTGTGGCTACGGAGTCCAAGTGGGCCCTAACCTGTGGTTTCATGGTGACCTCATATGGCTCAACATGGTGTCTGTCTCTGGGGGACCCAGTCCCTCCCTGTGAGTCAAATCTGAGTCAGGGGTTTATACTGACCCATCGAAGCTAGTTCAGTTCAGTTCAGTCGCTCAGTCGTGTCTGACTCTTTGCGACCCCATGAATCGTAGCATGCCAGGCCTCCGTGTCCATCACCAACTCCCGGAGTTCACTCAGACTCACGTCCATCGAGTCTGTGATGCCATCCAGCCATCTCATCCTCTGTCGTCCCCTTCTGCTCCTGCCCCCAATCCCTCCCAGCATCAGAGTCTTTTCCAATGAGTTAACTCTTCGCATGAGGTGGCCAAAGTACTGGAATTTCAGCTTTTGCATCATTCCTTCAAAAGAAATCCCAGGGCTGATCTCCTTCAGAATGGACTGGTTGGATCTCCTTGCAGTCCAAGGGACTCTCAAGAGTCTTCTCCAACACCACAGTTCAAAAGCATCAATTCTTCGGCACTCAGCCTTCTTCACAGTCCAACTCTCACATCCATACATGACTACTGGGAAAACCATAGCCTTGACTAGATGGACCTTAGTCGGCAAAGTAATGTCTCTGCTTTTGAATATACTATCTAGCTTGGTCATAACTTTTCCTTCAAGGAGCAAGCGTCTTTTAATTTCATGGCTGCAGTCACCATCTGCAGTTATTTTGGAGCCCCAAAAAATAAAGTCTGACACTGTTTCTACTGTTTCCCCATCTATTTCCCATAAAGTGATGGGACTGGATGCCATGATCTTCGTTTTCTGAATGTTGAGCTTTAAGCCAACCTTTTTCATTCTCCTCTTTCATTTTCATCAAGAGGCTTTTTAGCTCCTCTTCACTTTCTGCCATAAGGGTGGTGTCATCTGCATATCTGAGGTGATTGATATTTCTCCCGGCAATCTTGATTCCAGCTTTTGTTTCTTCCAGTCCAGCATTTCTCATGATGTACTCTGCATAGAAGTTAAATAAGCAGGATGACAATATACAGCTTTGACGTACTCCTTTTCCTATTTGGAACCAGCCTGTTGTTCCATGTCCAGTTCTAACTGTTCCTTCCTGACCTGCATACAGATTTCTCAAGAGGCAGGTCAGGTGGTCTGGTATTCCCATCTCTTTCAGAATTTTCCACAGTTTATGGTGATCCACACAGTCAAAGGCTTTGCCATAGTAAATAAAACAGAAATAGATGTTTTTCTGGAACTCTCTTGCTTTTTCCATGATCCAGCGGATGTTGGCAATTTGATCTCTGGTTCCCCCACCTTTTCTAAAACCAGCTTGAACATCAGGGAGTTCACGGTTCACGTATTGCTAAAGCCTGGCTTGGAGAATTTTGAGCATTACTTTACTAGCATGTGAGATGAGTGCAATTGTGCGGTAGTTTGAGCATTCTTTGGCATTGCCTTTTTTTGGGATTGGAATGAAAACTGACCATTTCCAGTCCTGTGGCCACTGCTGAGTTTTCCAAATGTGCTGGCATATTGAGTGCAGCACTTTCATAGCATCATCTTTTAGGATTTGAAATAGCTCAACTGGAATTCCATCACCTCCACTAGCTTTGTTCGTAGTGATGCTTTCTAAGGCCCACTTGACTTCACATTCCAAGATGCTGGCCCTAGACTAGTGATCACATCTTCATGATTATCTGGGTCGTGAAGGTCTTTTTTGTACGGTTCTTCCATGGATTCTTGCCACTTCTTTTTAATATCTTCTGCTTCTGTTAGGTCCAGACCATTTCTGTCCTTTATGGAGCCCATCTTTGCATGAAATGTTCCCTTGGTATCTCTAATTTTCTTGAAGAGATCTCTAGTCTTTCCCATTCTGTTGTTTCCCTTTATTTCTTTGCATTAATTGCTGAAGAAGGCTTTCTTATCTCTTCCTGCTATTCTTTGGAACTCTGCATTCAGATGCTTATATCTTTCCTTTTCTCCTTTGCTTTTTGCCTCTCTTCTTTTCACAGCTATTTGTAAGGCCTCCCCAGACAGCCATTTTGCTTTTTTGCATTTCTTTTCCATTGGGATGGATCCCCGTCGAAGCTAAGAGACCCCTAAATTCCCCACAAGGATGTGGCCAGGTGGGCACCTGAATGATCTCTTCTTTTGAGGAGGCATCCATCCTTGTTTGTCCTCACGCCACTGACACAGGGCAGGATACACGAGGAGGGGGAACAATTGGTTACTGATTTTATTTAAAATTGTATTATGTCCAAATAGCCCTTTGCCCTAGGGCCCTCCATCAAAATTATTTTCCTAAAATTTTAAGCCTCACTCTCCCCTCCTGTCAGATGACTCTTTGAGCTAATGTGTTGAAAAATTAGGTTTCCCTTGAAAATCTTGCCCCTTTTGCCAGACTGATTTGTATCCCTCTCTCTTGATTCCCTGAGCCAGCCTGTGTGGAGTGGCACATTCTGACGTGCTCCTGCACACTTTTGAATTCTCACTATGAAGCTACCTTCCTTTGTCACCTTTTCCTTCATAATCCCCTGATTCCCAAGGATTTCAGGCCCTTCACCTAAGCAAGGAGTACATATACTGCTCTCTCCACCTGCTCAGTGCCCTTAAGATGGTCAATCATCCCAGACTCTCTGAAGCCCTGCCTGAAGTTATTCCTCCATGAATCCCATTACAAGGGATCACCTCCTTTCAGTTCCGACCCCCTGAGGCATTTAGCAATCAAGGCTATCTTCAAGGAGGCACGTAATGTTGCTGTCTGGGAATACTAGGCCTTCCAGGAGTGGTGACATCAGTGCTACCTAGTATATAAGGCACTAAGACAAGGCCCTTCCCATGCACACCCCTCTCCTTCCTGGTCAGAAAGGTAGATTATATTTGTCAACATGATGGGGATGGGGGGCAAGTTCCTCTAAGCCAGTGGTTTTAGATTGTATGCCCTATTGGCCCTACTCTCCACCATGGGTTACAAGGTGTTATGGAAAAAGGCCCAGATCTGCAAACAGGAGGTCAAGTACCTTGGATTTGTCATTGAGAAAGGGCATCGGGTGCTGGGACATGAGAGGAAGCAAACCATCTGTTCAATACCCAGGCCAAGTACCAAGAAAGAAGTCTGTGAGTTATTCAGGGCTGCTGGATTCTGCTGGATCAGATACCAGCCTTTCCTGAAATTGCTTAACCATTGTACGAGCCACAGCAGGATCTGGTAAGGACCCCCTAGAGTCGGGGCCTGAACAAGAAAAAGCCTTCAGGGAGATAAACAGACACTTGACCAGCGCTCCAGCATCAGGGCTGCCAGATGTGACACAGGTCCGTCTAGTCAAGGCTATGGTTTTTCCTGTGGTCATGTATGGATGCGAGAGTTGGACTGTGAAGAAGGCTGAGTGCCGAAGAATTGATGCTTTTGAAGTGTGGTGTTGGAGAAGACTCTTGAGAGTCCCTTGGACTGCAAGGAGATTCAACCAGTCCATTCTAAAGGAGATCAGTCCTGGGTGTTCTTTAGAAGGAATGATGCTAAAGCTGAAACTCCAGTACTTTGGCCACCTTATGCAAAGAGGTGACTCATTGGAAAAGACTCTGATGCTGGGAGGGATTGGGGGCAGGAGGAGAAGGGGACGACAGAGGATGAGATAGCTGGATGGCATCACCAACTCGATGGACATGAGTTTGAGTGATCTCCGGGAGTTGGTGATGGACAAGGAGACCTGGCATGCTGCAATTCATGGGGTCACAAAGAGTCGGACATGACTGAGCAACTGAACTGAAATGAACTGAACTGAAATAATGTGACATGGGACTTTAACCTCTTTGTGCATGAGAAAAATTACACTGCACCAGGGGTCCTCATGCAAACAGTTGGACCATGGGAGCTCCTGGTCATGTGCCTGTCCAAACAACTGGACTGTGTGGCCACGGGATGGCTGCCATGTCTCTGGGCATTGGCTGCCACTGTGGTCCTGGTCAGAGAAGCAGATAAGCTTATCCTGGGACAAAATATAAATGTTAAAGTTCCCCATGCTGTTACTGTGCCGATGAACAGCCAAGGGCACAAGTAACTAACCAACACCAGGATGACTCACTGTCAGGGACTGCTTTGTGAAAACCCACAGGTCCACCTCGAGACTGTGCAGATGCTAAATCCCACCACCTACTTACCTACAGAGGTGGGAACCCTTGATCATAACTATGAGGAGGACCTGCTGGACACTCCCCTCTAGAACCCGGTACTGGAACTATTTACTGACGGAAGCAGTTTCGTCCAGGATGGCTATGCGATAATGACAACAGATGAGATCGTAAAGGCTGAGGCTTTGCCACAAGGATGATTGGCATAGGGGGCTGAGCTGTGGGCACTCAACCAGGCGCTAAGGCACACTGAAGGAAAGCAAGTTAACATCTACACTGTCTCAAGGTACACCTTTGCTGCGTTACATGTTCATGGAGACATTTATAAAGAAAGGGGACTATTAACAGCAGGGGAAAGGAGATCAAAAACGAAGAAGACATCCTTCAGCTGTTAGAGGCAGTCTGGACGCCTTCCCAAGGGGCAGTCATCCATTGCAAAAGCCATCAAAGAGGAACCAATCTAGTCAGCAAAGGGAATCAGTTGGCCGACCAGGCAGCCAAGGAGGTGGCAACACAACTGAGTCCCACAGTGGGCCCTAAACCAATCTCTAAGGTCCTCTTGGCACCAGAATTGCCTCTGTCCCTGAGATATACCAAGGAAGAAGATCAAAGGGCTTTAGATGAGGGAGGAACAAAAGGAAAAGAAGGCTGGTAGAAGCTTCCAGACCTGTCCCCAGCAATATACAGTCCAGCTGGTGAAACAGCACCATGAGACAACTCACTTAGGGAAAACTGCCTGGAAGGTTTACTGAGTTATTACTATTTCATTCCTAAGTTCCCAACCCTGTGTGCCCAGATCAGTGCTAGACGTGTGAGTTGTGCACAAAACAATGCCAGTCAAAGACCAAGACCCAGCCCAGGGGTGCAGATAGTTGGGACACTGCCCTTTAAAGATTTAGAAGTGGACTTTATTGAAATTAAGCCCTACAGGGGCTATAAGTATTTACTTGTGGTAGTCTTCACCTATTTGGGATGGGCTGAGGCCTACCGCATGTGCACTGAATGGGCATGACAGGTGGCCAAGGCCCTACTGAGAGACATAATCCAGAGATATGGGCTACCTCTCTTCATAGGGTCTGACAATGGGCCAGCCTTTGTGTCTGAGATAATCCAGACCTTGTCCAAGATACCAGGAGTCAAATGGAAGCTCCACACTGCTTAAAAGCCACAAAGCTTTGGGCAAGTTGAGCACATAAATCGGACCCTCAAGACTATGTTAGCTAAGCTCTGACAGGAGATCCAGTTACCTTGGGTCAACATGCCACCCCTGGCCTTACTCTGAGCCTGATGCACCCCAAGGTCCTCAGGCCTCAGGTTCTCCCTTTGAGATCTTATATGGGAGACCACCCCTAGTGATAGGAAAGCTCAAGAGAGACCTCCAGCAACTAGATGACCTGGAGATGTCCCAACACCTCCTGGCCCTGGGAGAAGTCTTATGCCGTATCACCTGGGAAACCTTAGAAAGGACTCCCATTCCTTTTTGTAATTGGGTTCATCCCTATCAGCCAGGAGATGAGGTATGGGTTAAAGACTGGAAAAAGGAAGCAGTTCAACCAGTTTGGACAGGCCCCCCTACTGCTGTTAAAGTTACAGGTGTCACCCCTTGGATCCACCACACCAGAGTCAAGACAGCAGCAGCTCCCCACAATAAGGAAAGCAGTTCGAGACTCCAAGAACCCACTCAAGGTCTGAATCCAAAATCAACAGCCCTGCTCTAGTCACTCCGGGAGCTGACCAGTCAACACATGGCAGAAGCTTGAGGATTCTTCAGCCCTGCTCCAGCCACATCCTGTCAACTGGCTGGTCGATGTACAGTGGAAGCTTGAGGATCCAGTTATCAGAATCCAATGCATGAAAGTAAAAAGTGAAAGTGAAGTCGCTCAGTCGTGTCCGACTCTTAGCGACCCCATGGACTGCAGCCCATCAGACTCCTCCATCCATGGATTTTCCAGGCAAAAGTACTGGAGTGGGGTGCCATTGCCTTCTCCAGTCTGAGTCACTAGGGAAGCCCATATCCTGCTAAGCTGTAGTGTATTGGCTTAGCTGTAGTGTATTAGAGTGGAGAAGGCAATGGCACCCCACTCCAGTACTTTTGCCTGGAAAATCCATGGACGGAGGAGCCTGGTGGGCTGCCATCTATGGGGTCACACAGAGTCGGACACGACTGAAGCGACTTAGCAGCAGCAGCAGCAGCAGTGTATTAGAGAGTAAAACAGACCCCACATGTATTTCATGCATTCACATGACTAGATCAGGTCGGGGGTCACTTGGATCTTGCTTTACCATACTCACTTCTCTTGCCAAGGAGAGGTAAAGGAAACTTACGTACATAACAAAACAACCTGTTCTGTTTGTCAACAAGAAGACCAATATATTTGTTTTGACCCCTGGTTTCCTCCTCAATGAAAATTCATTAGAAGTTTGCCACCTAGAAGGAAGGCTCCTGATTAACTGAACACAAATTACTAATTTAGAACACCTGGTGTTGGTGTACTTTGATGTATGCACTGCTGCTGACAAAAACCCTAATTCTAAATTGCAAGGGCTTATCATGGGAACAAGAATATGCATTCAATGACAAATATATGTGTAACCTGGCATGCCATAACACCAGGTGTTGTGAAGATATGTGGTATTGCTGCTGGACCTGGGCCTGTGTCAGTTGCGAAAACTTGGAAAATATAGAAGCATGTATGGATGTGAGAGTTGGACTGTGAAGAAAGCTGAGCGCCGAAGAATTGATGCTTTTGAACTGTGATTTTGGAGAAGACTCTTGAGAGTCCCTTGGACTACAAGGAGATCCAACCAGTCCATTCTAAAGGAGATCAACCCTGGGATTTTTTTGAAGGACTGATGTTAAAGCTGAAACTCCAGTACTTTGGCCACCTCATGAGAAGAGTTGACTCATTGGAAAAGGCTCTGATGCTGGGAGGGATTGGGGGCAGGAGGAGAAGGGGACGACCGAGGATGAGATGGCTGGGTGGCATCACTGACTCGATGGACATGAGTCTGAGTGAACTCCGGGAGATGGTGATAGACAGGGAGGCCTGGCGTGCTGCAATTCATGGGGTTGCAAAGAGTCTGACACAACTGAGCGACTGAACTGAACTTGGGAGAATAAGGACAAAGTAGCACTCCTCCAAAAGAGAAATGTTGATCCCAAATGTAAGCTGGGGACATGTAACCCAGTCAATTTCACTATTTTCAACCTCAGAGACCTAAAATGGAAAAAGGGTAATCAAATCAACATCTGTATTAATGGGAAAGGTAGTGACTCAAGAATTGTATTGATATTCAGAGCATTTCTGTTCCACTCTGAATTTCCACACACAGGCTCTTCCATTCCTTTAATGAAGAGATGGAAAGTGGCCCTCCCCCTATTTCAGCCAAGACTAAAAATCTGTTTCTAGCCCTAGCAGACCATAGCCCAGACTTTGATGGTTACTTCTTGTTATGTGTGGAGGAACTAATATGGGAGACCAATGGCCCTGGGAACTAAAGAATTAGATCCACAAAGACCCTTCAACAATTCCGAAAAATTCAAGAAGACCAGGGTCAGAATTTGGCATTTAAAGACTTCCATAATTGGCAAAAAAACAAAACCAAAAACAACTGCCTGACACGCTGGGGCCCATGTCAATGATCTGGTAGGAAAACTCACTTGTCTTGGCCAAATACAATTACTCATACGTCTATCTGGTGGGGAAGCCCACACTATACAGAGCCTAATCCTCAACCTCTAGCAAGCTTCCCCAATTTAAAGACCCAATGGGATGACTTATCCACTGAAGGCCATTGGCCTGCTCCAGAAAGATTATATTGGATTTGTGGAACAAACACATATTCAGTTTTGCTAGCCAACTGGTCAGGGGCATGTGTACTGGGGACTATCTGTCTCTCCTTTTTCCTATTCCCCCTAGCCCAAGATGAATCACTCGGAGTCCCAGTTTATAAAGAGAGAGGCCCCACCAAAAAGCACAGGTCTCTACAGATTGGAGACTGGAAAGATGATGAATGGCTTTCTGAATGCATAATCCAGTAAGTACTACAGGCCAGCCACATGGGCAGAAGATGGATTCTGGGACTACCAAACCCCAATTTACATGCTTAACAGAATTATCTGGCTCCAGGAGGTGATTGAAATTATTACTAATAAAGTGGCCAAGGCTCTTAATTTACTGGCAGAACAACAAACCAGGATGTGACAACAAACCAGGATGCTATTTATCAAAATTTCCTGGCCCTAGATTACTTATTGACTGCAGAAGGGGGCATGTGTGGAAAGTTCACTGTTGCCTACAGATAGATGATAAGGGCAAGGTTATAGAAGAAATAACCAGAAAGATGACTAACATAGCTCATGTTCCAGTCCAGACTGGAAGGGATGGAATCCTGGAGAGTTATCTGGGGGATGGTTTTCTTATCTAGGAGGATTCAAAACACTAAGATTCAAAACAAACCTCCTCCTCTTTGCTTGTCTCTTGCCATTATTCGTGAGGACAATTTCCAGCCTAGCTGAGGCTGTTGCAAACAGGAGGGCCACCACACTCTTCCTAGCACTGAAAAGTTATCAGCCCTTGAGCCAAGAAGATCAAGAGGTTGATGCCTTATAAGCTTTAAGGGGCATCAAGAGGGGAGATTGAAGAGGAAAATTTTAAAACTTCCATCCAGCTAGAAATAATCTCATATTCTGCTTCTGCATCTCAGCTGCTGCTGCTAAGTCACTTCAGTCGTGTCCGACTCTGTGTGATCCCATAGACGGCAGCCCATCAGGCTCCCCCGTCCCTGGGATTCTCCAGGCAAGAACACTGCCGTGGGTTTCCATTTCCTTCTCCAGTGCATGAAAGTGAAAAGTGAAAGTGAAGTCACTCAGTCGTGTCCGACTCTCAGCGACCCCATGGACTACAGCCCTCCAGGCTCCTCCGTCCATGGGATTTTCCAGGCAAGAGTACTGGAATGGGGTGCCATTGCCTTAGCTCCTTGCAAAGTCATGTAGGTTACATAGTTTTGGGAAGACAGAAACTTGCAACAATGCTAGGAACAGAAATTTACCTCACTCACCCTTGTCAATTACCCAGCCCCTGTAATCCTGCTTAGCCGTGTTTGTTTCTGTAAAGGTCAGGCGTCCCCTCTGCTGTGTCCTAACTGCTGTTCCCTCCTGAGTGGAACTCCTAGTTTGAACTGGTCTATTAACATTCAGCACTGCCCACTAAAGTCTGGTGTTATGCACTGTCTATAAAAACTCTGTAATGCCTTTGTTCAGGGCACAGAGCTGGAAGTGTTAGCTCCTCAGGGCTTGCTGGCGTAATAAACCTGAGTTCTCCAACTCTCTGAGAGCAGTACTTGGTTTCTCAACGGACCGACTTCAGCAGCACCAGGATGTGGGCCCATAACAGCACATGTACCCGCTTGTAATTTACACATCTGCCTTCAAGCACTTTGCTTTCTGTTTTAGAGTGAAATTTGTCATATTGACATCCTATAGAACATTAGTCCATTTCTTGGATGATATGCTAACTGGACCTGACAAGCAGAAACTAATGACCATTCTGTAAGACCTAATAAGGATTTCTCTGGTAGCTCAGATGGTAAAGAATCTGCCTGCAAGGCAGGAGACCCAGTTTCAGCCTCTGGGTTGGGAAGATCCACTGAAGGGAATGGCTACCCATTCCAAAGACTTAATAAAGCACACATATGCCAGAGGATATGAAATAAACCTTGTTAAAAATTCAAGGGCTGGGTACATTAATTATGTTTTGGGTGTCTAGAAGTAGTCTGGTGCAAATGTACCACTTCCAGAGAAAAACAAAGCTGACTCCATATTGGATCTGTTCCTTTAGCTGTAACCTTTGTGTTCTGTTGCTGTGCTTAGTCATGCTGGCTCTGCACCTTGGTCTAAAAGAATGTTGCCTACAGCGTGAAACGTGCATGATAGCCCATTCTCAGGACTCTGCCTCCCAGGCTTGACCTTTAAAGGTATAACATTTTCCATTCAAATAGAGATAAACTGTTGCAGAACAGAATAACAGTTGTCTTGTTGGAGGCTTACAGGAACATTATACAAGACTATGTGGATAGCTGCAAGAATAAAAGATTATCACATCTTCTCTGGGGTATAACCTACACCAAGAAGTCTGCAACAACTAACCTCCCTTATTAATATAAAAGAAGCCTGAATTCTAACTCATGTAAGATGGTAGGGATACTAGCCTGCTATCTTCGCCATTGCTATTCCTTGCCCCAATACCTTGTCTCTCAATTTGAGCTTGGACTCAGTAACACTACCACAAAGAGGCATGGTATTTGATGGGCCTCTGGATGTGTTGCCCTAAGCAATTTATCAAGTAACTCACAGGACTCCAGATCTCTGCAGGGCCTCAGATAAGGGAAAGTTCCCCAGCAGGCCCAGGGGGTGGTGCAACCTGCACTGCTCCTCAGTCTAGTGGCCCCACAAGCCCATTGGTACAAGGAGTTTCAGTGCTGTCTGAAACCTCCCACAAGCATCTTTTAGGAGAATCCTAGCAAATTCCTTAGCACTACGTCCTCTTTTGTTAACATATTTTCACCATTTGAGAAGAAGCTCCTAGGTTGCTACTGTGCCCTGTTCTTTTTTTTTTTTTTTTTTTTTGTGCCCTGTTCTTAGGACACGAATTGACTATGCAGACTCAACTGCCCAGGAATGCAGTGTTATCTGATTCACAAAGCTCTGTAATTGAACCAGTGCCGCAGCAAAACCTGAGCGCCGGAGAACTGATGCTTTTGAACTGTGGTGTTGGAGAAGACTCTTGAGAGTCCCTTGGACTGCAAGGAGATCCAACCAGTCCATTCTAAAGGAGATCAGTCCTGGGTGTTCTTTGGAAGGAATGATGCTAAAGCTGAAACTCCAGTACTTTGGCCACCTCATGCAAAGAGTTGACTCATTGGAAAAGACTCTGATGCTGGGAGGGATTGAGGGCAGGAGGAGAAGGGGACGACAGAGGATGAGATGGCTGGATGGCATCACCGACTCGATGGACATGAGTCTGAGTGAACTCCAGGAGTTGGTGAAGGACAGGGAGGCCTGGTGTGCTGTGATTAATGGGGTCGCAAAGAGTTGGACACGACTGAGCGACTGAACTGAACTGAACTGAGCAGCATTTCACTGTTAAGTGGAAATAGTATGTACATTACCAGTTCATACAGGTCTTGAAGGCATAATTAAAACATAAACATGAAGCCCAGCATTCTGTCATAAACGCTCCTTCTGTACTAACTTTCCCTCAGACCACATGTATGGCCTTATGAGGAGTGAGGAAAGAAATTAGGGTCCTGGTGTATTTGGGTACACCCATATATGGTTTGTACAGTATGCTGACTTCAAGAGAAGTATTTTATAGCTTATCTCAGAGATGATACGAAAAGACAGTAGTGAAGCCAAAGTCATTATAGCCTGCCACCAAGAACAGAGAAGAATCAATACTCTAAATCATTTCTAGTTACTTATACTCCAATACCCCACAGCCTCTACAAGAGCAAATTCTTGGTTGGGATTAAATGTGGAGCAAAAACAGAAAGTACTGCTTCATTTACCTGGGTAGCATCTACAAACTAGTCCAGACAGGTCAAAACTAACAATAACTACCAGAAATCTGTACAAAATGCCAGAGTATATGGTTTGATAAACCTATTAAACAAGTACCAGAGTGCCTGAAGAGCCAGTGTATTTGGTTATTAATTTTGGAAATAGATGGCTATGTATCCTCTTTTGAAAATGTTAATTCATGGACAGTGACTAATGGGTTGACCTACTGGTGAAACCTTAGGAAGAACAAAATTGCAAGACTGGTGAAGTCTAGGGGAAAAGTTATGTGGAGGACTTCTCAGAATGGGCATGTATGACAAATCCATGACGCATATCAGTGCTCATCAGAGGACATCTATGGCAGAAAAGCTCTCAGTAATCAGATAGACAGTACATTCTGTCATATGGATGTCAATCAACCTCTTTCTGCAGCTACCTAGTACTTACTTAACAGGCCCATTTATGAAGTGAGATGACAACAGGAAAGGAGGCTGTGTATGAGCTTTTCTTCACTGAGGTTGATCTGGCTTCTGCCTATTCTGAGTTCCCATGTGATAAAAGCCAGGGCCATGCTGAGCCCCTGATTGAACCCACCATTCTCCCAGGAACCAGTGAGCCGCTTGGAGGCAAACTGATGCATTGGACACTTTCCATCATACAAGGAGCAGATATTGTCCTCTTGGGAATAGAAACATTTTCCAGATATGAATTTGCCTTTCCTGTGTAAAATGCTTCCACTGGCACTAAACAGAAGGCCTCATTCATTGCCATTCATATTCCATTCAAACCACCTCAGACCAAGGAATCTGTTTGCAGAGAAGGACATAATAGATTGAAATTATACTTACAGAATTCATTAGCATTATCACAAGCCCCAGCAACCCAGAAGCATCTGGCTTGACAACGTGGTAGAATGGCTCAGTGACCACATCGGCTAAAAGAAAATTACCTCACAGGATTGTTATACAAGATGAATGTGTGACTTAAACCAGTGGAAATACATCGCAACCTCTCCCTCATAGCTAAATACATGAGCCGAGGAGCTAAGGAATGGAGGTTCACAAAGGTTCTATTCATTTTTCCCCTTCAGATCAGTTCAGTTGCTCAGTTGTACCTGACTCTTTGCGACCCCATGAACCACAGCACACCAGGTGTCCCTGTCCATCACCAATTGCTGGAGTTCACCCAAACCCATGTCAGTGATGCCATCCAACCAACTCATCCTCTATCGTCCCCTTCTTCTCCTGCCCTCAACCTTTCCCAGCATCAGGGTCTTTTCAAATGAGTTACCTCTTTGCATCAGGTGGCCAAAGTATTGGAGTTTCAGCTTCAACATCAGTCCTTCCAATGAACACCCAGGACTGATCTCCTTTAGGAAGGACTGGTTGGATCTCCTTGCAGTCCAAGGGACTCTCAAGAGCCTTTTCCAACACCACAGTTCAAAAGCATCAATTCTTCGGTGCTCAGCTTTCTTTATAGTCCAACTCTCACATTCCATACATGACTACTGGAAAAACCATAGCCTTGACTAGATGGACCTTTGCTGAGAAAGTAATGTCTCTGCTTTTTAATATGCTGTCTAGGTTGGTCGTAACTTTCCTTCCAAGGAGTAAGCGTCTTTTAATTTCATGGCTGCAGTCACCATCTGCAGTGATTTTGGAGCCCCGAAAAATAAAGTCTGACACTGTTTCCACTGTTCCCCATCTATTTGCCATGAAGTGATTTTTCCTCTGCTTTTTAAAAATTGAGACATAATACACAATACGTATAAAGAGTACAATTCAGTGATTCAGTATTTTCATTAAGTTTGTGACCATAACCACTATCTAATTCCAGAATACTGTCATCATCTCCAAAATAAATCCTGTACCGTCAGCAGTCACCTCCATTCCTCCTCCCCCAGTCCTAGGTAACCACTAATCTACTCCCTGTGGGTTTAGTTGCCTATTATGGATATTTCATATGAATGAAATCATGTAATAGGTGGCCTTTTGCATCTGGTTCCTTTCATTTCAGTTCAGTTGCTCAGTTATTTCCAACTAATCGTGACCCCATGGACTGCAGCACACCAGGCTTCCCTGTCCATCACTAACTCCCAAAACTTGAGCCATGATGCCATCTGGTGATGCCATCCAACTATCTCATCCTCTGTCATCCCCTTCTCCTCCTGCCTTCAGTCTTTCTCAGCATCAGGGTCTTTTCCAGTGAGTCAGTTCTTCGCATCAGGTGGCCAAAGTATTGGAGCTTCAGCTTCAGCATCAGTCCCTCCAGTGAATATTCAGGACTGATTTCCTTTAGAATTAACTGGTTTAATCTCCTTGCAGTCCAAGGGACTCTCAAGAGTCTTCTCTAACACCACAGTACAAAAGCATCAGTTCTTCAGTGCTCAGCCTTCTTTATGGTCCAACTCTCACATCCATACAGGATTACTGGAAAAACCACAGCTTTGACTATCTGTACCTTTGCTGGCCAAGTAATGTCTCTGCTTTTGATCCTGATTACCAAGGGAAAGTCAGATTGCTGCTAGCTAATGAGGGAAGGATATCAGTTCATGTCTGCAATTCATGGAAATGGGGATGACAGAACAGATTTAAGAAATGTAGAGGAAACTATATTTCCAAAACTTTGTGACTGGTGAGGCATACAGATTGAGGACAAGGAAGGACTCTTGACTTTGTCATTCTTTCTTTAAGTTTTCTTATCTTTTTCTGTTTTTTTTTTTTTTGGTTTGTTTGTTTGTTTCTATTTTTCTATTAATTATTTGGAGAGGGGTGAAAAAATAACTGAAAACCATTTCTAATAATAACTGAGAAAGTCAAATTCTCAGTTTTGTCACTTTCATTCCTACATAACAGTCTGCTTTGAAACTCTGTTATTAAGTGCATATATATTTTGCATAGTTTGCATTGGTATGTTGTCTTAATGACTGATCCTTTTGTGATCACGAAATATATTTCTATCTCTGCTAACATTCCTTGTCCTGAGGTCCACCTGTCTGACACACACAGCCACTCCAGTTTTCTTAAGACCAGAGTGTGCATGGTGTAACTTTTAATGTGCTTTTAATTTTAACCTATTTGAGTCTTCATATTTAAAGATTACATGAATAATATATAGCAGCATATATATATTTAATATTAATATCATTTTATACATTAAGATATTAATCCTTTACTGTACTTGTAGTCCAAATACTTTCCTGAACTACATCTCATCAATTTCTTGTATTAGTGGATTTTATTTATTTAATTTTTGGCCATACCACATAGCATGTGGGATCTTAATTCCCCTACCAGTGATCGAACCTGTGCCCCCTTGCATTGGAAGCATGGCGTCTTAACACTGGATTGCCAGGGAAGTCCTTATTAGTGGATTTTGAAAGGAGAATTTTTGAAGGGAAAGTGAAAATAGAGAGTACATGCCTTAATTCTTGTTCCAGGAAATTTTTACCCAGGGAGATAGGACTAAGAGGAATGAATAACTTCACTGCTTACCTCAGGAGATGTCTGCCAAGCAGTGTGTCTGGGCAGATCATCCACAGGAATAGCTTTCCTATTAAAATAACAGCTTGGTAACCTGGACAAAGAGCTTGCTTCTCTGACACCAGTTTGCTTATCAAAAATTATTTTAAAATCTTCACTTTGCAGTTATAAACTTTGCCTAGCTCCAAACAAGTCCCTACCTTGAAGGACCATCTTTAAACCACAAGTCTAGGCCTTCAAACTCTTAATCTTCAGTCCTATCCTAATCAGCAGCCTCGCTCCTGGGTCACAGTTGAATACAGGGGGTCTCTTCTGTGCTGCAGGAACATCAGTGAACTCAGCTTGATTGAGTAGATTTCTTCGGTGATCTTATGGGAAGCTGAGAAAATTTTGACAATAAAATGGGTATTTTTTTTCACAATTTTTAGATAAATAAAATTCTCTGTCAAATAGAGAATAATTAATAATAATATAATAATATCATTTTTTTTCAAAAATTTTGTTGGAGTACATGATTTACAATATTATGTTAGTTTCAGGTATACAGCAAAGTGAATCAGTTATACATATACAGAATCACCCATTTTTTAAAATTCCTTTTCCATATAGGCCATTAAAGAATACTGAGCCATGTTTTCTGTGCTATACAGCAGGTTCTTATTATAGTGTGGGTATGTCAATCCCAATCTCCCTATTTATCCCTCCTCCCTCTTATCCCCTGGTAACCATGTTATTTTCCCTATATCTGTGACTCTACTTCTGTTTTGTGAATAAGTTCATCTGTACCCTTTTTCTAAGACTCCACATATAAGTGATATCATATGATATTTGTCTTTCTGTGTCTGACGTACTTCACTTAATATGACAGTCTTTCAGTCCATCCATGTTGCTGCAAACGGCATTGTTTTGTTCTTTTTTATGGCTGGGTAGTATTCCACTGTATACATGTACCACATCTTCTTCTTCATTCCTCCATTGATAGACATTTAGGTTGCTTCTGTGTTCTGGATATTGTAAACAGGGCTGCAATGAACATTGGGGTTCATGTATCTTTTTGAATTATGCTTTTCTCTAAGTATATGCCCAGGAGTGGAATTGCTCAGTCATACAGTATTTCTTTATAAGGAACTTGCATAATAGTGGCTGCATCAACTTACATTCCCCCCAACAGTATTGAAGGGTTCCCTTTTTTCCACACCCTCTCCAGCATTTATTGGTTGTGGACTTTTTGATGATGGCCATTCTGACCAGTATAAAATGATACCTTGTTGTAGTTTTGTATAATCTATTCTTTTATATCCTACTCTCATTTTTTCCTATCACTTATCAAAATCAAATTAAAATAACAATACTTTGGTAATTCCCTGGTGGTCCAGCAGTTAGAATTCCACATTTTCACTGCTAAGGTTCAGGGTTCATTCCTTGGTTGGGGAACTAAGATTCCGCAAGTGGTTCAGCCAGAAAAAAATTTCAGATAAATAAAATGATAGCACTTGGCCTTTTGAGGCCAAATAGTACAAATTTGTTAACATTCTCAAGGTCAGGTTTTTGTTTTGTTTTTGCCATATAATTACTAGTATGCTCTCAGCTAGTAAAGAATTCATCTGCAATTTTGGAGACCTGGGTTCGATCCCTGGGTTGGGAAGATCCCCTGGAGAAGGGAAGGGCTACCACTCCAGTATTCTGGCCTAGAGAATTCCATGGACTGTCCATGGGGTCGCAAAGAGTCAGACACAACTGGGCGACTTTCGCTTTCACTTTCTCAATATAATAAGTAAACATATTTGGTCAAGATTAGGACTTGCATCTTTGAAGGGAGAAGCTGAACAATTAATTTTACCTGTTTTACATCTAAAATATCCCTAGTTACTTTAACTTAATGTGAGAATTTGTAGAAAATAGAATATGGTAGGTCTGCTACACTTTGATTCTTCATTTATTCAGAGGGATGTTTTAGAGTACAAATATGATCTTGTCAGCACTTTTGTGCATGGTTTCTAATGCCTTTCTATTGCTCCAAAAGTAATTTGTCATCATCCTTAGTATGATGCAGTATAAAAGGCACTGCATTCTGTGATTCCTGCCTAAGTGTCAGTTTTCATGTCTCAGTTTGCTCTTCTCTCACTGTTTCCCAATGCCCCAAATTCCTGTGGCATTTCTTCAAGCACCCCCAAATTCCTCTGACATTCAAGGCCTTCACATTTGCAGTGCCCTTTCCTGGAATGTTTCCCCACTTCCCTTCTACATTCCTTTTTGCTCCTCTAAGCCTTATCCTTTAGATTTCACCTTAAATATCATTTCCTAGGACTTTTCCCCAGGCTTCCCAGTTTAGATTGTCTTCCTTCTATGGTTTTCTTTGCACTCTGCCTTCTCCCTCCTGGCACAAACCTCAGTTGTTAAGTTTATGGTTATTTGCATGCTTATTCCATGCTGTCTTTCCCACTGGGCTCTAAATTCTTTGACACTTTGTTTACTGGACAGGACAATGCCTGTCTCGGAGGAGGACTCTATAGATATTTGTGGAGCAGATGAAAGAATTTCTAAAACTGACATTTAAATTAGTGCTTTATTTCATAATCTTCCTCTCAAAATAGGAAAAGTGTGTTAAATAAAATAAATTGTTCCTTTTCCACGCCAAGTGTGGTGACCCAAAGGCTAAAGAGCAGATAAAATGAAGGAGGGTCTTGGAATTCAGGACAGAAAAATCAGACCCTTATTGTCCTTCCTTCCCCCATGCTGTTAACTATTAGTGGATTTCAGGTCTTCCTGAGCAGTATAACTTGTCTCCCTTTCTATCCCACACAGAGAAAAGGTATTTCCCCCACCCAGTACATGTGCCTCATTCAATCAGCAAATGATCCGCAAGACCCCTATCCCACTCCTTGTACTCTGGGTATAAAAGTGGACTAAGGACCCCTGTTCAAAGTCGGCTCTCCCTTGAGCTGGCCCACTGTTCTAACAGCATCTCCTACCTTAATAAACTTTATTTACCTCTCATTCTGTCTTACATCTGGAAATTCTTTTCCAACCCACTCCTGGACCATGACACCAAGGTCCTGATAGACAGATTTTAAGATTAATTTTCAACAAAACCTTATATATAATTTCCGATGTGCTAGGCATTGTCTTAGTGAAAGTGAAAGTCACAGTCATGTCTGACTCTTTGCAACCCCATGGACCATACTGTCCATGGAATACTCCAGACCAGAATATTGGAGTGGGTAGCTATTCTCTTCTCCAGGGGATCTTCCCAATACAGGGATCAAACCCAGGTCTCTTGCATTGCAGGCAGATTTTTAACCATCTGAGCCACCAGGGAAGCTCAGGCCTTGTCTTTAAGTCCTTTATAGTTAGGAACTCATTTTATTATAATGCTCTGAGGTATGTATTGTTATTGTTTGCCCCTTTATTTAACTTTTAAAATAAATTCTCCACCCAGCTTGAAGGATCTTAGTTCCCTGACCCAGGGATGGAACCTCTGCCCTTGACAGTGAAAGCACAGAGTCCTCACCACTGGACTGACAGGGAATTCCTATTAGTGCCCTTTTATAGATGAAGAAAGCAAAGCAGAGAGAGGTAAAGTATTGAATAGATTGTCCAAGGTAGCACAACTAGTAAATGACAGAGCTAGGATTTGAACTCCGGGAGGCTGATTCCAGAGTCTGTACTTTTGACCATGATTCCATGCTATGAAGAATAGTGTCTGGCGCATGGTAGGTGCTCAGTGAATGCTAGCGAGATAAAAAGTGTTTTTCTGTAATCTTTCTTTGCCTGGGTTGCCAGCTAGTGTTTAATTTTAAGGTGTTACAGCAGGCAGGTAGTTAGATAAGAGCAGAGAAATGGGGGCAGGGGCCAGGTGGCAGGAAATCATGCATCTTGTAAACAGCGGGGGTTCATGGGCAGACAGAGGAAATCAGGAACAGGCAGACTGAAAGGAAACCACACCTTTTGGGCAATAAGTGTCCTGGAAGCAGATAAAGAAAGATGAAGGCAGGAATCTCCTGCATGTGAATGTAACTTGTTGTTAAATATGTTCTCATTGCTATAAAACTAGCCTTGCAGATAAGAAGTACCCATCATGCACCTATGCTGTGACACTTACGATCTAAGCTAAGTAAGAAAAAAATCCCTCCTGCCCTCAGGAAGATAGAGTGGGGATGAAAATCAGGAATATGACCCCCAAACTCCTCCTTCCCCAGTGAATGTTTTGCCCCTTCATTTGCATGGCCTTCATAACCAGCTGGCCAAAGAGAAACAGGACAGCAGCTCCTCATCTGTCTACCTGCTCTCCCTCTGAGTATTCTTGCTTAAATAAATTCACTTTACTTTTTAACCTCCCTGTTTCATCTCTGAATTCTTTCACAATGAGGCAAAAACATTAAATTCTTGTTCTGCCAGGAACAAAGGCAAACACTACATCTTTGAATTCTGTATCTCGGTGCTTAGCAGTCACAGCCTAACTATCAGCTCATTGAAAAGTCAGGATGAAATCACTACTCTCTGACTCTAAATCCTAGATACTTTAGCTCCTGCTGAAGTTGGGTTCACAGGCCATTGAGAGGGCTAGTAGCTTTATAGTGCATGAATGAGATTGAAATCTTTGAAAAACAGGTTTAATTTGTCAAATGCCTTTTCTGCATCTATTGATATAATAACATAATTTTTATACTTCAGTTTGTTAACGTGGTGTATTACGTTGATTGATTTTTGAATATTGAACCAGTTCTTACACCACTGGAATAAATACCACTTAATCATAGTATATAATCCTTCTGATGTATTTTTAATACTCAGTTTTCTAATAATTTGTTCAGGATTTTTGCATCTATGAACATCAGGGATATTGGCCTGTTAATTTCTTTTCTTATTGTCCTCACTTAACTTTTGGTAATATTGGTCTTGTAAAATTTTGGAATTGTTTCCTCCTCTTCAATTTTTGGAAAAGTTTGAGAAGAATACAGGTCTTATATCTTTTCTGAATTGGGGAGATAACTCACCAGTGAAGCTGTCTGGTCCTGGACTTTGATTTTTGGGAAGTTTTTGATTACTGTTTCAATCTCTTTGCTAGTGATTGGCTTGTTCAGATTTTCTATTTCTTCATGATTCAGACTTGGAAGATTGTGTGCTTCTAAGAATTTGTCCATTTTTCTTTCTGTGGTATCAATTGTAATTTCCCCGCTTTTTTCCTGACTTTATTCTTTCATTTCTTAGTGAGTCTAGCTAAAACTTTGTTCATTTTATTTCTCTTTTCAGAGAACCAGCTCTTAGTTTCATTGATCTTTTTTGTTGTTTTTTTACTCTCTATTTTATTTACTTCTGTTCATATCTTCATTATTTCCTTCTCTCTATTGACTTTGGGCCTTGTTTGCTCTTCATTATCTAGTTCCAGTAGGTGTAAGGGTAGAGTGCTTATTTGAATTATTACTTGTTTCTTGAGATAGGCCTGCATTGCTATAAACTCCCCTTTTAGTACCACTTTTGCTGCATTCCTTAGATTTTGATATATCATGTTTTCATTTTAGTTTGTCTTCAGATATGTTTTTATTTCTCTTTTAAGTTCTATGTTAAATTCAATAGCTGTTAAATAACATGCTGTTTAGTTTCCACATATTTGTGATTTTTCCAGCTTTCTTCTAGATTATAATCATTGTGGCCAAAAAAAAAAAAAAATGCCTGATATGGTTTTGATTTTCTTAAATGTATTGAGACTAGTTTTGTTTTCCAAATTTTGATTTATCCTGGAGAATTTTCCATATGCACTTGAGAAGAATGTGTAATCTGCTGCATTTGGTTGGAATGTTCTCTGTGATTCTATTAAGCCCATCTGATATAAATTTTTATTTTAAAGCCACTGTTTCCTTGTTGACTTTCTGCCTGAATGATCTATCCATTGATATAAGTATGGTATTAAAATACTCCACTATATTGTGTTGCTGTCAGTTTCTCCCTTTAAATCTGTTAACAATTAGCTTATATATTTTGGTGGTCCTATGTTAGATGCATATATATGAATAATCATTATGTCTTCTTGATGAGTTGTCCCCTTTATCATTATATAATATCCATCTTTGTCTCTTATTATGTTTTTTGGCTTGAAGTTTATTTTTGTTGGATATAAGTATGGCTACATTTGCTTTATTGGGCTCTCATTTACTTGGAGTATCATCTTTCATCCCTTCACTTTTGGGCTTACATTTGTCTTTAGAACTAAGTGTTCTGGAGTCTGCATTAAGTTGGGTCTTGTTTTCAAACTCATCAGCTACTTTCTGTCTTTTAATTCATGGATTCAATTTCCAGGATGATTTTTGATAAATGAGAACTTAGTACTGCCATTTTATCTTTTATTTTCTAGTTGCTCTATATCTCCATTGTTTCTTTTTTTTGTTTGTATTTCTGTCTGCCATTTTAGTTTCAGGGCTTTCTATTTTGTTTTTCTCAGTTTCCTCTTCTTTTTCACTGTTAAATAAGACACAATAGAAAAACAAATGGCTGATGTTTTGCACATTGCATTTTCTTTAGAGCAAAGGATCATTTATATTTCCATAATAGTTCAACACCACAGATTGAAAACAGAACTAGAGAGAAAACAGCTGAATTTGCACTTGAAGTCAACTTCCCCTTGACTGCAAAATTCAAGGTTTCTCAGATGTCAATACAGTGTTGAAAGCAGTGGATAAAACTTTACAGATTGCTTGTGTTTTTCCCAGGCTATTGCACTAGTAAACCCACAGGCTGTATTCTTCATTGTTCGCATCTGTAGTCTTCAAAGCCAATAAGCTTTTTCCTGCACCCAGATCATCATCATAACATACCATTCAGGTGATTAAATACAGAGCATACCCATGTAAAACATCATACTGATCTGATGTGGATACTTCTATACCAAACTTGGTAAGCTGCATAGTAAATTCTTCCTCCAAAGGGATGAAAGGCAATTTTTTATCTTTCTGAGTGACAGCTATATAATTTATCAGTTCTAGTGCCCCCTCAAGACTTTACCCTTCAGAGAGTTTCAGTTTCTCAATTGCATCAATGTATTTTCCTTTTTTTTTTTTTTTTTAAATAAATCCTGCACAGGTATCTGAATTATTGTTGCTTTGTCCTGGGATCTTGGTGGAATTGGTGTCAAGGTTTGCCACCTTGCTGGATGGTGAAAGCCCCCCAAGGCTGGAATCTATAGACTTGCCCTTAGTACTGATTTCTCTGCTCTGGGAATTGCTACTATTATATTGCTTCTTGTCTTTCTGAAACATCTTACCACATAGCTGATCCAGAGGCTCTCACTGCAGAATCCAACACTATTTTATCATCTTCAAAGACTCCACAGACAGTGGTCTGTGCAGATAACTTCTTTTCATTCTAACATGGTCATTTCTCATCAGAAAAACAAGGGTACCTTACCACTGTCTGCACTCAGGGTCATAGACTCACCGCCTGGGCAGCTTGAGCCACTGTTGCAACTCCTGTTCTACTCAGTTTCCTCTTTTAATAGGCTTTGTGTCTCTCTCTAGACTTGTGGTTAACATGTTCAGTTCAGTTCAGTCGCTCAGTCGTGTCCGACTCTTTGCGAACCCATGAATTGCATCACGCCAGGCCTCCCTGTCCATCACCAACTCCCAGAGTTCACCCAAACTCATGTGCATTGAGTCGGTGATGCCATCCAGCCATCTCATCCTCTGTCGTCCCCTTTTCCTCTTGCCCCCAATCCCTCCCAGCGTCAAAGTCTTTTCCAATGAGTCAACTCTTCACATGAAGTGGCCAAAGTACTGGAGTTTCAGCTTTAGCATCATTCCTTCCAAAGAACACCCAGGACTGATCTCCTTTAGAATGGACTGGTTGGATCTCTGTGTAGTCCATGGGACTCTCAAGAGTCTTCTCCAACACCACAGTTCAAAAGCATCAACAAGAGGTTTCAATAAAATGTCTCAAATAGTCCTTTTTCTGTCAATGACATGTTCTCTTCACTTGCCTATGTGAGATCTGTCCTGTTCCTCTTACCTTTTTATGGTTTTGTTGTTGCAAATTGTCTCATTTTATGTTGTAAGTTTGTTACCAAATTGAAGTACCTATAGTCCTGGGTCAGGAAGATCCCCTGAAGAAGGAAATGGCTACCCACTCCAGTATTCTTACCTGGAGAATTCCATGGACAGAGGAGCAGGTTGGGCTACTGTCCACGGGGTCGGAAAAGAGTCAGATGTGACTTAGTGACCAAACAACAGCAAAATGGTTATTTTTACTGCTCCCCCCACTTTAACCTTATAATTGTTGAACAACCTATACTGATATAGAGTTGTAATTTTCTGATTCAGAAATTATATTTATCACCTTATTCAAAGTTTTGTATACTTTTGCTTTCAGGTGGTTGGTGGCTAGGATTGCAATCACGGCCTCCACTTTTCCCCTAGTTCTGCCTCCACTATGTATTCCAGTGCACACCTTTTTGAGGTACTGATGTGTAGAACTCTGGTGTCTTGGTGTGTTGGTCAGGGGGATCTTGGTTTAGTTATGGATGTTTTACTGATTGTAAATTGAAGGGGAGAGACAAAAGGAGGGTATCATGCCACTATAGTGCTGATGTCACTCCCAGACTTTATTTTTTAGTAGATTTAAGATCACAACAAAATTGAGGAAGGAACCCCAAGTACCCCCTGCATAGGTTCTCCCATTACTGATATCCCCACCAGAGTGGTACATTTGTTACAGCTGATGAATCTGTAGTGATCCAAAATCCACATTTTACCTTAGAGTTCACTCTTAGTGTTGTATATTCTTGGGATTTGGACAGATAATGACATGTACCTATTATTATAGTATCATATATATAGAATTTTCATTTGCCTTTTCCAGAATATCTTAGTTGGAATTGTGTAGTATGGAGGTAGGTTTTCCAGGTTGGCTTCTTATTCACTAAGTAATGTGCTTTTAAGATTCCCTCATATCTTTTCATGGCTTGGTAGCTTGGTTTTGTTTGTTTTCTTTTGTTTTGTTTTGCATTGAATAATATCCTGTTGTCTAGATGTACTATTATTTATCTATTCACCTACTTAAGGCAATGTTTTTGCTTGTAAGTTTTCACATGAATAAAGCTGTTATAAGGCTTCCCTGTGGCTCAGATGGTAAAGAATCTGCCTACAATGTGGGAGACCCAGGTTCAATACCTGGGTCGGGAAGATCCCCTGGAAAAGGGAATGGCAACCCACACCAGTATTCTTGCCTGGAAAATTCCATGGACAGAGGATCCTGGCGGGGTACAATCCATGGGGTTGCAAAGAGTCTGTTATAGACATCTGTGTGCAAGTTTTCAACTCCTTTGGCTAAATACCAAGGAACATGATTGCTGGCTTATATGGTAAAAGAGTTTATTTCTGTAAGAAACCACAAACTCTCTTCCAAAGTGGGTGAAATGCATTGCATTCTGACCAGCAATATATGAGACTTCCTGTTACTCCAAAGGCTCTCTGGCATTTGGTTTTGTATGTTGAATTTTGTCCCCTTTAATAGATGTATTGCCATTGTTCAGTGGCTCTATCATGTCAGACTCTTGTGACCCCCATGGACAGCAGCATTCCAGGCTTCCTTGTCCTTCATTATCTTCCGGAGTTTGCTCACTCATGTCCATTGAATCGGTGATGCCATCCAACCATCTCATCCTCTGTCAGTTGACAGATTTTATTTTCTTGAGCTCCAAAATCACTGTTGATGATGACTACAGCCATATTAAAAGACGGTTGCTCCTTAGAAGGAAAGCTATGAGAAATCTAGACAGCATATTAAAAAGCAGAGACATCACTTTGCCAACAACGGTCCATAAAATCAAACCTATGGTTTTGCCAGTAGTCATGTGTGGATGTGAAAGATGGACTATAAAGAACGCTGACGCTGAAGAATTGATGTTTTTGAACTGTGGTGTTGGAGAAGACTCTTGAGAGTCCCTTGGACTGCAAGGAGATCAAACCAATCAATCTTAAAGAAAATCAACACTGAATATTCGTTGGAAGGACTGATGCTGAAGCTGAAGCTCCAATACTCTGGCCTCCTCATGTGAAGAGCTGACTCATTGGGAAAGACCTTGATGCTGGGAAAGATTGAGGGCAGGAGGAGTATGAACTCACTGAATGGCATAACTCAATGGACTTGAGTTTGTGCAAACTCTGGGAGACAGTGTAGGACAGGGAAGCCTGGTATTTCAGTCCATGGGGTCATGAAGATTTGGACATGACTGAGCGACTGAGCAACAACTTCTGGTCTCTCTACTCTGCTTCACTAATCTACTATTTTTTCTTGGATATCACACTATTTTGATTATTGTGACTTTATAGTAAGTCTTCAAGGCAGGGAATGTCAGTCTTTCAACTCTATTCTCCTTCAGTATTTCATTGAGTATTCTGGGTCTTTTGCCTGTCCATAAATTTTTTAGAATTAGTTTGTTGATATTCACAAATAACTTGTTTTGATTATGACTGGGAGCACTTTGAATTTATAGATCAATTTTAAAAAACAAAAAATAGAAAGAACTGAGTTGAGGTAATTTCCCCAAAACCAAACAACTTGATATTTTACTCAGGCTATACAGTCATGAGTAAATAAATGATTTATACTTGATAATTCGATATCTTAAAAATAGAGTTTGGAAAATATATTAGGTTGGTACAGTAACTGTGGTTTTGAATTGTTAAAATTTGCCATTTGATATTGGAATACACTCTTAAATAATGTGGTTATGGTGTATATCACTTTAATATGCATTTCTTGCTTTACAGTTTTTAATGACTTATTACTTGTTGCTTATTTTATATTTATTTTACACTACGGAGGTGATGTTCAACAAAAAGCAAATTTGAGCAATTTTTTTTAATTCGAGTTCAAAATGGATTGTAAAGCATCAGAGACAACTTGTAACATCAACACAATTGGCCCAGAAACTGCTAACGAACGTACAGTCTAGTGGTGGTTCTAGAAGTTTTGCAAAGGAGACGAGGGCCTTGAGGATGAGCAGGGTAGTGGTCGGCCATCAGAAGTTGACAACAACCAACTGAGAACAATTATCAAAGCTGATTCTCTTACAACTACATGAGAAGTTGCCTAAGAACTGAATGTTGACTATTCTATGGTCAACAATTTGAAGTAAATTGGACAGGTGAAAAAGCTCGATATGTTGGTGCCTTATAAGTTGACCACAAACCCAAAATATTGTTGTTCTGAAGTATCATCTTTTCTTATTCTCTGCAACAACAACAAATGATTTCAGATTGTGATGTGTGATGAAAAGTGGACTTTATATATGAACCAGTGATGACCAGCTCAATGATTGGACAGAGAAGCAGCTCCAAAGCACTTGCAAAGTCAAATTTATACTAAAAAAAGACAATGGTCACTTTTTGGTGGTCTGCTGCCCATCTGATCCATGACAGCTTTCTGAATCCCAGTGAAACCATTACATTTGAGAATTATGCCCAGAAAATTGATGAGAAGCACTGGAAACTGCAGTGCTTGCAGCCAGCTTTGGTCAACAGAAAGGGCCCAGTTCTTAAACATGACAAAGCCCAACCACATGTCACACAACCAACACTTCAAAAGTTGAATGAATTGGGCTACAAAGTTTTGCTTCATCTGCCATATTCACCTGACCTCTCAAAACTACCGCTTCTTCAAGTATCTTGACAACTTTTTGCAGGGAAAACACTTACACCACCAGCAGGATGCTTTCTAAGAGTTTGTTGAATCCCAAGCACAGATTTTTACACTACAGGAATAAATAAAGTTAATTCTCATTGCCAAAAATGCGTTGAATGTAAAGAATGGTTTCTATTTTGATTAATAAAGAAGAGCTTGAGCCTAGCTATAATTATTTAAAATTTACGGTCCAAAACTGGAATTATGTTTTCACTAATCCAACAGTATCCCAAGGTAGGAGCCACATTTTGGATATGTTCAGTTCAGTCACTCAGTTGTGAACGACTCTTTGCAACTCCATGAACTACAGAACGCCAGGCTTCCCTGTCGATCATGAACTCCGGAAGTCTACCGAAACTCCTGTCCATTGAGTCAGTGATGCCATCCAACCATCTCATCCTCTGTCGTTCCCTTCTCCCCCTGCTCTCAATGTTTCTGAACATCAGGGTCTTTTCCAGTGAGTCAGCTCTTCGCATCAGGTGGCCAAACTATTGGAGTTTCAGCTTCAACATCAGTCCTTCCAATGAATATTCAGGCCTGATTTCCTTTACGATTGACTGCTTTGATCTCCTCGCAGTCCAAGGGACTCTAAAGAGTCTTCTCCAACTCCACAGTTCAAAAGTGCTCCACAGTTCTTCAGTGCTCAGCTTTCTTTATGGTCCAACTCTCACATCCATACATGACTACTGGAAAAACCATAGCCTTGACTAGATGGACCTTTGTTGACAAAGTAATGTCTCTGCTTTTTAATATGTTGTCTAGGTTGGTCATAACTTTTCTTCCAAAGAGTAAGGGTCTTTTAATTTCATGGCTGCAGTCACCATCTGCACTGATTTTGGAGCTCCCCAAAATAAAGTCTGACACTATTTCCACTATTTCCCCATCTATTTGCCATGAAGTGACGGGACCGGATGCCATGATCTTAGTTTTCTGAATGTTGAGCTTTAAGCCAACTTTTCCACTCTCCTCATTCACTTTCATCAAGAGGCTCTTTAGTTCTTCACTTTCTGCCATAAGGGTGGTGTCATCTGCATATCTGAGGTTATTGATATTTTTCCCGGCAATCTTCGATTCCAGCTTGTGTTTCCTCCAGCCCAGAGTTTCTCATGATGTACTACTGCATAGAAGTTAAATAAGCAGGGTGACAATATACAGCCTTGAACATACTCCTTTCCCAATTTGGAACCAGCCTGTTGTTCCATGTCCAGTTCTAACTGTTGCTTCCTGACCTGCATACAGGTTTCTCAAGAGGCAGGTCAGGTGGTCTGGTATTCCCATTTCTTTCCAAATTTTCCACAGTTTTTTGTGATCCACACAGTCAAAGGCTTTGGCATAGTCAATAAAGCAGATGTTTTTCTGGAACTCTCTGGCTTTTTTGATGATCCAGCCGATGTTGGCAACTTGATCTCTGGTTCCTCTGCCTTTTCTAGAACCAGCTTGAACATACAGAAGTTCAAGGTTCATGTACTGTTGAAGCCTGGCTTGGAGAATTTTGAGCATTAATTTACTAGTGTGTGAGATGAGTGCCATTGTGCGGTAGTTTGAGCATTCTTTGGCATTGCCTTTCTTTGGGATTGGAATGAAAACTGACCTTTTGGAGACCTGTGGCCACTGCTGAGTTTTCCAAACTTGCTGACATATTGAGTGCAGCACTTTCACAGCATCATCTTTTAGGATTTGAAATATTTCAACTGGAATTCCACCACCTCCACTAGCTTTGTTTGTAGTGATCCTTCCTAAGGCCCACTTGACTTCACATTCCAGGATGTCTGGCTCTAGGTGAGTGATCACATGATCGTGATTATCTGGGTCATGAAGATCTTTTTTGTACCGTTTTTCTGTGTATTCTTGCCACCTCTTCCTAATATCTTCTGCTTCTGTTACGTCCATACCATTTTGTCCTTTATTTAGTCCATCTGCATGAAATATTCCCTTGGTATCTCTAATTTTCTTGAAGAGATCTCTAGTCTTTCCCATTCTATTGTTTTCCTCTATTTCTTTGCATTGATCACAGAGGAAGGCTTTCTTCTCTCTCCTTGCTATTCTTTGGAACTCTGCATTCAAATAGGTATATCATTCCTTTTCTCCTTTGTTTTTCTTTTCTCTTTTCACAGCTATTTGTAAGGCCTCCTAAGATAACCATTTTGCTTTTTTGCATTTCTTTTTCTTGGGGATGGTCTTGATCCCTGTCTCCTGTACAATGTCACAAACCTCCGTCCATGGTTCATCAGGCACTCTATCAGATCTAGTCCCTTAAATCTATTTCTCACTTCCACTGTATAATCATAGCAATCAGAGCATGCCATACCATTGACCAATGGAATGTAACATACCTAAAATACAGCAGTTCCCTGATCAGTGGATCTCCACAATTGCCTGGAATCTCAAGCAAATCACCAACTTGGAGTTACAGAGAGAGAAGAGAATAAAAGACAGGAAGGAAGCAACTAAAGGACTTAAAACAGAAAAGGCTAAATTTTCTTTCCTGCCCTTCTCTTTCAATTCAGGTTAAGAGTGTAGGTTTTTGGGTATCTTAAAAAAAAAAAATCTGTTTATCTCATAGATCAATCTATCCTAATTAGACAAAGCAAATGCTAGGATAAATTATAAAGGTCCCTTTTAAACCTCAGACATTCTATTAAAATTTTTCCTAAAATACCATCCAAGAAAATAATGTTATCTGTGAAGATGGTGCCCTGGTCCAAGTTCATAGCTCCATTCCTCTCTAAAATCTATACTGGGTTGACTCAACACTAAGAAGTGTGGGTTAACTTGTTTAAGACTGTTGCCTTACAGCCTGTCCTCCAGGAAAAGGAGTTGGCCACTGCAAGTTCAGTTCAGTCGCTCAGTTGTGTCCAGCTCTTTGCGACCCCATGGAATGTAGCACGCCAGGCCTCCAGGTCTATCACCAACTCCTTGAGCTCTCAAACTCATGTCCATTGTGTCAGTGATGCGATCCAACCATATCATCCTCTGTCATCCCCTTCTCCGCTGGCCTTCAGTCTTTCCCAGCATCAGGGTCTTTTCAAATGAGTCAGTTCTTTGCATAAGGTTGCCAAAGTATTCGAGTTTCAGCTTCAGCATCAGTCCTTCCAATGAATATTCAGGTCTGGTTTCCTTTAGGATGGACTGGTTTGATCTTCTCCCAGTGCAAGGGACTCTAAAGAGTCTTCTCTAACACCACAGTTCAAAAGGATCAATTCTTTGGCACTCAGCTTTCTTTACAGTCCAACTCTCATATCCATACACGAGTACTGGAAAAACCATAGCTTTGACTAGATGGAACTTTGTTGACAAAGTCATGTCTCCACTTTTTAACATGCTATCTAGGTTGGTCATAACTTTCTTTCCAAGGAGTAAGTGTCTTTTAATTTCATGGCTGCAATCACCATCTGCAGTGATTTTGGAGCGCAAAATAAAGTTTGTCATTCTTTCCACTGTTTCCCCAACTATTTGTCATGAAGTGACAGGACCAGATGCCATGATCTTAGTTTTCTGAATGTTGAGTTTTAAGGCGAACTTTTTAACTCTCCTCATTCACTTTCATCAAGAGGCTCTTTAGTTCTTCACTTTCTGCCATAAGGGTGGTGTCATCTGCATATCTGAGGTTATTGATATTTTTCCTGGCAGTCTTGATTCCAGCTTGTGCTTCCTCCAGCCCAGAGTTTCTCATGATGTATCCTGCATATAAGTTAAATAAGCAGGGTGACAATATACAGCCTTGGTGTACTCCTTTCCAGATTTGGAACCAGTTTGTTGTTCCATGTCTAGTTCTAACAGTTGTTTCCTGACCTGCATAGATTTCTCAAGAGGCAGGTAGGGTGGTCTGGTATTTCAACCTGTTTAAGAAGTTTTCAGTTTGTTGTGATCCACACAAAGATTTTGGCATAGTCAATAAAGCAGATGTTTTTCTGGCACTCTCTTGCTTTTTCGATGATCTAACAGATGTTGGCAATTTGATCTTTGGTTCCTCTGCCTTTTCTAAATCCATCCTGAACATCCAGAAGTTTATGGTTCACGTACTGTTGAACCCTGGCTTGGAGAATTTTCAGCATTACTTTACTAGCATGTGAGATGAGTCCAATTGTGCAGTAGTTTGAGCATTCTTTGGCATTGCTTTTCTTTGGGATTGGAATGAAAACTGATCTTTTCCAGGCCTGTAGCCACTACTGAGTTTTCCAAATTTGCTGGCATATCAAGTGCAGCACTTTCACAGCAAAACAGCTCAACTGCAAAAGCGCCATTAAAGCTGGCCACTTACTTAAGACAATCAATCCCTGACTCAGCCACTAAGTGTGGGTTAACTTGTTTAAGACTGTGGCCTTACAGCCTGTCCTTCAGGAAAAGGAGTTGGTCACTGCAATACCTCCATTAAAGCTGGCCACTGGCTGAAGAAAATAAATCCCCAGTCCCAAGATACCTGGTCCTACACAGGAAAGGCAGACCTCTCCACCCACTCAGTGGCACCCACTCTGTGGCACAATCCAGAAACAAGATTCCTCCCTTTTTACCCTTACCCTGTCTACCTACTATTAAGTCCTATTGGGTCTCACTCCAACACGTCACCATTCAGATGGATATTTTTACTCTATATTTCTCCTCTAAAATTAGTCTTCATTAATTACAGTTTACATTTTGCAGTCAATTCTTTCAGTTCAGTTCAGTCACTCAGTCGTGTCCAACTCTTTGCGACCCCATGAATCACAGCACACCAAGCCTCCCTGTCCATCACTAACTCCCAGAATTCACTCAAACTCACGTCCATAGAGTCCATGATGCCATCCAGCCATCTCATCCTGGGTCGTCCCCTTCTCCTCCTGCCCCCAATCCCTCCCGGCATCAAAATCTTTTCCAATGAGTCAACTCTTTGCATGAGGTGTCCAAAGTACTGGAGCTTCAACTTTAGCATCATTCCTTCCAAAGAAATCCCAGGGTTGATCTCCTTCAGAATGGACTGGCTGGATCTCCTTGCAGTCCGAGGGACTCTCAACAGTCTTCTCCAACACCACAGTTCAAAAGCATCAATTCTTCGGCACTCAGCCTTCTTCACAGTCCAACTCTCATATCCATACATGACTACTGGAAAAACCATAGCCTTGACTAGATGGACCTTAGTCGGCAAAGTAATGTTTCTGCTTTTGAATATGCTGTCTAGGTTGGTCATAACTTTTCTTCCAAGGAGCAAGCGTCTTTTAATTTCATGGCTGCAGTCACCATCTGCAGTTATTTTGGAGCCCAAAAAAATTAAGTCTGACACTGTTTCTACTGTTTCCCCATCTATTTCCCATGAAGTGATGGGACCAGATGCCATGTTCTTTGTTTTCTGAATGTTGAGCTTTAAGCCAACCTTTTCACTCTCCTCTTTCAGTTTCATCAAGAGGCTTTTTAGTTCGTCTTCACTTTCTGCCATTAGGGTGGTGTCATCTGCATATCTGAGGTTATTGATATTTCTCCCAGCAATCTTGATTCTAGCTTGTGTTTCTTCCAGTCCAGCATTTCTCATGATGTACTCTGCATAGAAGTTAAATAAACAGGGTGACAACATACAGCCTTGACTTCCTCCTTTTCCTATTTGGAACCAGCCTGTTGTTCCATGTCCAGTTCTAACTGTTGCTTCCTGACCTGCATACAGATTTCTCAAGAGGCAGGTCAGGTGGTCTGGTATTCCCATCTCTCTCACAATTTTCCACAGTTTATTGTGATCCACACAGTCAAAGGCTTTAGCATAGTCAATAAAGCAGAAATAGATGTTTTTCTGGAACTCTCTTGCTTTTTCCATGATCCAGCGGATGTTGGCAATTTGATCTCTGGTTCCTCTGCCTTTTCTAAAACCAGCTTGAACATCAAGGAGTTCACGGTTCACGTATTGCTGAAGCCTGGCTTGGAGAATTTTGAGCAACACTTTACTAGCATGTGAGATGAGTGCAATTGTGCAGTAGTTTGAGCATTCTTTGGCATTGCCTTTCTTTGGGATTGGAATGAAAACTGACCTTTTCCAGTCCTGTGGCCACTGCTGAGTTTTCCAAGTTGGCTGGCATATTGAGTGCAGCACTTTCATAGCATCATCTTTCAGGATTTGAAACAGCTCAACTGGAATTCCATCCCCTCCACTAGCTTTGTTCGTAGTGATGCTTTCTAAGGCCCACTTGACTTCACATTCCAAGATGTCTGGCTCTAGATTAGTGATCACATCATCATGATTATCTGGGTCATGAAGATCTTTTTTTGTACAGTTCTTCCATGTATTCTTGCCACCTCTTCTTAATATCTTCTGCTTCTGTTAGGTCCAGACCATTTCTGTCCTTTATCGAGCCCATCTTTGCATGAAATGTTCCCTTGGTATCTCTAATTTTCTTGAAGAGATCTCTAGTCTTTCCCATTCTGTTGTTTTCCTCTATTTCTTTGCATTGATCGCTGAAGAAGGCTTTCTTATCTCTTCTTGCTATTCTTTGGAACTCTGCATTCAGATGCTTATATCTTTCCTTTCCTCCTTTGCTTTTCACCTCTCTTCTTTTCACAGCTATTTGTAAGGCCTCCCCAGACAGCCATTTTGCTTTTTTGCATTTCTTTTCCACGGGGATGGTCTTGATCCCTGTCTCCTGTACAATGTCACGAACCTCATTCCATAGTTTATCAGGCACTCTATCAGATCTAGACCCTTAAATCTATTTCTCACTTCCACTGTATAATCATAAGGGATTTGATTTAGGTCATACCTGAATGGTCTAGTGGTTTTCCCTACTTTCTTCAATTTTAGTCTGAATTTGGCAATAAGGAGTTCATGATCTGAGCCACAGTCAGCTCCCGGTCTTGTTCTTGTTGACTGTATAGAGCTTCTCCATCTTTGGCTGCAAAGAATATAATCAATCTGATTTTGGAGTTGACCATCTGGTGATGTCCATGTGTAGCGTTTTCTCGTTGTTGGAAGAGGGGCATGAGGTGGCCAAAATACTGGAGTTTCAGCTTTAGCATCATTCCTTAGGTAGGTATTTATTGATTTATCTTTCACTCTTGCATCCTACTTTCTATTTTTTTAATTCCCTTCTTCCTGAAGGACTTCTTCATCCTTTCTTTCCCTGGGGTTTTTTCTTTGTATTATGCATAAAGTAATATTCTACACACAATTGCCCTGAACCTCATAACACTTAAAAGATTGAATTTCTTTTTACTAAGTCAGTGCAGTCTTCCTTCATTCTCTGCTGAAATTCAGTATCATTAATTATTCATTGGTACTTGTAAGTGTGGTACTGGAGAAAACTCCTGAGAGTCCCTTGGATAACAAGATCAAGCCAGTCAATTCTAAACAAAAAATAGTAGCAGTCAATTGAACATTAAAAAAATATATATTTCTTTACTTGTTTGGTTATGCCAGGGCCTTAGTTGTGGCATGCAGGATTTTTAGCTGAGGCATGTGAACTTAGTTGCAGTGTGTGGGATCTAGTTCCCCGACCAGAGATTGAACCCAGAACCCCTATTTTGGGAGCAGAAGCCTTAGCCACTTAACCACCAGGGAAGTCCCTCAACACTGTTAAGTACACATGTGCAACTCTAAATATCTTACCTGATTTGAGAAAAATATTTGCAAGTTATTTGATAGAGGTGAGACCAAAATTTATCCATCTAATTGTGCTTGTTCCAGAATCACTTTAACCACTATTTTTTTTTTACAATCTTAAAAACTGAGGAGACTCAATAGATATTTTTCAAAATTTAATCTATGACAAATCGAAACACATTTTTAAAAGCATTTTTCATTTAAAAGTAACTCCATTACATGATTAAATAAATAACATTTTGGAACTTCTCTTGAAGTCCAGAGATGAGGACTCTATGCTCCCTCAGTTGGGGAACTAAGATCTGCATGCTGAGTGGTACAGCCAAAAGAAAAAAAAAGTTACGAAAAATAATTACCTAAACAAATTTGAGAAAAGCATTGTTTTACTTTTTGCAAATATAACTTTATAGCATACAACTGAATTGTCTAATTTACTTGTGCCTTCTGTTGCTCAGATATATTGTCTTGACATCAACAAAATCCAATCTCAAATAGTTTTATATAGTGTGTTCATAGCCTTTTCAGATAATCATGCATCATTCCTGATACTGTATCAAAAGTTGACAAGCAACTATTTCATAAAGACTTGGTGGTGATGAAGTCACTCAGTCGTGTCTCTTTGCGACCCCATGTACTGTAACCTACTAAGCTTCTCCGTCCATGGGATTCTCCAGGCAAGAATACTGGAGTGGATTGCCATTTCCTTCTCCAGGGGATCTTCCCGACCCAGGGATAGAACCCGGGTCTCCCGCATTGCAGGCAGACGCTTTAACCTCTGAGCCAGCAGGGAAGCCCTTAGTGGCAATGAATTTAGCTTTACTTCTCAGCTGGTAAGAAGCTGATACCATAAATTTTCATATTATTTTATTAAAATCCACTGGTCTACCTGGCATTTTGAATGGATCTCTTTCTCTTTGCATTGGTCATCAGAAATATTGGTCCAGTAAGCTATATAGATGTTCCAAATACTGGCACTTTGGTGTATAGTATCAAAAATACTTATGTTCATTAATATTCTCATTGAGTTGAATATGGGTCCAGGTAGTGGGATGCTATCAAATGCATGGTCTTAGATAAAAAAATTCCCCAAATCCCAATTTTTCTTTGAAAGCTTAAATTTTATCACTGACAACAAATACTTGTATTCACCTTGAATTATCAGGATGATGTAGTTTGAGACAAACATGTCAGATGACTTCAAGTAAAAACGATGTTCCATGGGACTACTTCTCAATGACCATATCACCATTGCTTTTATATCTCTCTTGCTTTACATCATTCTGGAACGTATATAGTTCATATGTGCTTGCTATTTCCTGGGACATTTAAAAGATGTATATTCAGGGGTTGAGACTTAACAACTTGCACTACTTTATCAAAGACATTCTTAAGGGAGACTTTTTGGAGAGATCCCAGCTGTAAAGAAGACAATGACCAACATGAGGACCACTGTTAGTCTAGAACTATTGCATTGCCTCAACTGATGCCATTTCACAACTTTTGCTTTTCTAACGGAAACTTCTACTGACATTTAAACTCATGATGAGCACAGTGACTTTTCCTATGGAAGCATGCTGCTTAATATTTTGATAAGCCCCATCTTCTGAACTCTTCAGATAGTATTTTTAAAACTTGTGAAAAATGAGTTACCACCTCACAGATGTTTATGAAACTGCGTATGTCTGCAGTGCTAAGAATATTGACTCCCCATTTCTCCCTTGTTTTTCAGTTGGTCTGTCATTTCTGACTCTGCAGCCCCATGGACTGCAGCACACCAGGCTTCCCTGTCCTTCACCATCTCCTGGAACTTGTTCAAACTCATGTCTACTGAATCAGTGATACCATCAAACCATCTGGTCCTCTGTCATCCCCTTTCCCTCCTGTCTTCAATCTTTCCCAGCATCAGGGTCTTTTCTAATGAGTCAGGTCTTGGCATCAGGGGGCCAAAGTATTAGAGCTTCAGCTTCAGCATCAGTACTTCCAATGAATATTCCATTTCTCCCTACTCCCAGAAAAAATTTTAAAATGTATTTTAAAAATTTTGTAACATTAAGGTTTTATGAAAACAAATTTGTACTTCTAGTTGTCATATAGAGTAAAGCCCAGTAACATTTGAAGAATTTTATTTTGCCTTCCTTGAAATTTCCTAAACCTAGAAAAATTTTTGCTCCTCTTCTGAATAAACCTGAAAACATTTAACATTTCTTTTAAAAACACCTTTCTAAAATGTGCTGCTGTGAGGATAGGCAACAAAATTAAAATCAAACCATTTCCAACCTAGTTTTTAAAAAATAAATGTTTATTTCAAGTATGAAAAGTAATGTTTAAACATTATTCCAAAAACTGTATTCAGTTTAACAAGTATAAAACAAGACTTCCGACAAAAAGTTAACAATTCAGTATAAAATACTAAAGAATATACTTCGACATTCACAGTGAGCATTTCTGAAAAAATAAGTTTTGCTAGAAAGTTTTAAAAACAAAAATACAGTCCCAGAGGAAATAAACTAGTCCTTAAATAAGGAACAAATCTCCCTTAGGATGGATAGTTAGCATTTCAAAACAAGATTTGTATAAAATAATGGTACACTTGGTTCAATAATGTCAGAATTCAATAGCTTATGGTTTCCTTGACAAATACCGCCTATTTCTTATGTCTGTTACCCACAAAATAAGGTTCTCAAGCCAATTTAATTAATTTCAATGATATGTATAACCTAAGGGGTAACCAGACTCAGAAATTTTATCATGGCTATCTTGAGTATTTCCAGAAAAATATTTAACAGAATTTTTCTGGTGGTAATTACAGAACCACCAGAAGAATTAAAGTCTCAAAATTATTCTAAAGGACTGCTACCAAGACTTCTGCTTCTCTTCTCCATATACAGCTTTTTGTAGGTTTCGAACATTGCTTTTGAATCTTTTACTGGGTTTTGTAGTATCTCAAATCCATCTGCACTGCAGTTTCTCTTGGAGAGCCTTGAATTAGCCAAAACACTATCATCTAAGGAAACAAAAATTTTACTTTGTTACTCTTAATGTTAGTGAACAGTACAATCAATATAAATTGAGAGGGAAAACATGCATTCTTATCTGCAATAAAGAGTAAAGTGTAACAAACAATGGCTCTTTACCTATAGAATTATAAAGTATATGAACAGGACATCTTGCCTCTCCTTTAGGGGTCATTTACTACCCCATCCCCATCTTCACTGACCAGGGCTATTCTCCTTTACCTATACCCCTACCCAGTAAAATCTCTTTGTCATTTGCATACTATTAAGAATGTGACTTTCCTAACAGCCATCTAAACTAGCAATATAAAATGAACCAAGGTAAGCCAGTTCCAAAGAGCGCATATAAGTACAGTTTGCATATTCTGGCCTTACTATGCATCAGGTATTCTAAGAAATATCTGTATTTCTGTTTCTTTCAACTATAGTGCTATGATTAGTCTTACTATCCTTTTTGTGATGGGCCCAGCCAGCTATTCCTCTTTCTGTGCATTTTAAAATGTACCTCTTTATCTGAGAAGCTATTCCAATTCTGAGTTCCTATACTTTGGCTTCCTGCTCTAGCCATTCCTTTCTGGATTAAAAGTCCTATTTTACTTCTTTCAGCCTGGATGGGTCAAGTACTCTGTCCTCTTAATTATTATTCTTCATTTTTAGGTAACAGAGTATGGTCACTGTTAAATTCTTAATGTTTGAAGTTCTTCTCTGACCACATTAGTTTTCTGTCCTGAATGCTGATCCTTAAGGTGGGCTCTAAGTGGTTTTCCACTGGATTCTGTCATCTCCTCCTCTACCTCAGCCTGACAGTTTCACCACTTGCTCCATTTACATGCCAACCTTTGCCACCAAATTTACTGTCACTTATCTAAAATGTATTTTTAAGAACTGAAAACCTTTGCTTTAAGCTTGTTCTAGTTCTCTAGCCTCTTCATCTTGGTATGCTTTTTCATGATTTTCTTAAGTCTCATTAGACTTTTGACAGAGCTCCAAACTTGTTTCTTAGCTTTCCTCTCACCCTGCTGCATGCAGCTCTTCTCTGGGCCCTGGTCTGTGTCTTTTTCATCATGAACCTGAGCACTGATGTCCCACCTTCAGTTTATTGCTCATCCTGTCTGCAGTTATCTTCTTGTGTGTTGTTTAGCTCATGACGTTTCCTGAGCCTCTCTGGTCACTCTGCGAATGTGTCTGTCTTCTGAGTATTTTCGGACTCAGGTTCCAGTTATGCCTCTCATCTCCGAGGCAATCAGGCAAGTTGTGTCCCCTCCCACTTCCAAAAACCTTTCTCGCCCCAGCTGCCACACCCATTACATCTTTCTCATGTCTGTGTTCCAACTTTAGGAGTGTGTTTTCTACTTTCTCACTAATTCATTTTTTGCACTTTCCATTGTCTTCCTATTCTAACTAAGACTTCCTTCCTTTTTCTTTCAATTCGATTCAGCTGAATTTTTGTCCTGTACACATCTTCAATGTAGAAGACTCAAATTATACATGCCTGTTTATATATATTTGTTTTTTAACTCTTCTGTGGGCTTCCCTGATGGCTCAGCAGTAAAGAATCCACCTGCCAGTGCAGGAGACATGAGTTTGATCCCTGGGTCTGGAAGATCCCCTGGAGAAGAAAATGACAACCCACTCCAGTATCCCTGCCTGGGAAATTCCATGGACAGAGGAGCCTAGTAGGCTATCATCCATGAGGTTGCAAAAGAGTTGGACACACCTTAGCAACTAAACAACAATAATAAACCTTTGTCACACTTCCTCTCTTGCTTCTCTTTATTGCTGCTATGTAACTTTAATCAAATGATCTAACCTCTCACTGATAAATATGAATCTTTGTCTACTTGGTTTTGAAAATTAAATTAATTTGCAAATAAATCTAACTGAGGGTAGGCTAATAGGCATGTGGGCCAAGCCCAGCCTCTACAAGTTTTAGTAAACTTTAATTGGAATATAGCCCATATTCATTTGTTATTTTACAGCCATTTTTCCATGTTATCATAACGTTAAAGTCTAGTATTTAGGAAACATGATTTGCAAAACCTAATATTTATTGGGCATGGTTTACATAGGAAAAGTATGCCAACCCCTTGCCTAAGTCAAGGGGAGAATTTTCTTCTTAAAAGGAAACAGATCACTACTTTTCTGTCCAAAGCATGACAGAAAACATAGGAGAATGTCTTCCCACTACTCAAACACTGAATCATTTTTTAAAAGAAATATGGATAAAAACCAAGCTTCACGACAGTTTCAGAACTATAATCCAGTTTAGATATGAGTGTCAGGTAAGTAAAATAAAAACTTCAAATAGATAGTTTTACCTATTTCTTGGTTGGCTTCCGGCATCCTTTTCTCCTCAGTCACACATTTTAACCAGTCTTCTTTTGTACTTTTTATTCCTGAAACTATTTAAATATTCATTTTCAGATCTCTAGACTTTGCTACTCATCTCTTCTAGTACTATAATGAAGGAAAACCACGTAAGCCTAAAACAGATTTTAGAAGGCATTAGGTATACTCACACATTAACTCTAAAAAGGGCCTGGAAAAATGCTCTCTCCGTATGAGGTGACTGAATCTCACAATTAAAAATAATGATAATGTAATTATGTTTCTCTCACCTGGACTGAACACCAACACATGTCAATGTACTTAAAGGCATGACACAGAACATATCTCACACTGCTGAAGCTACACCCAACATTTCTGTTACAATCAGGTTCTCAGATTCTAATAATCTAGTTTCAAGAACCAAGTGTAATCAATACAAATTTATACTCTATATACTCACATATCCATATACCTTCTAAGAAAAAGTAACTTATTCATTGTAACGTTATACACACCAACACTGTCTGAACAGTGCAAGAGAAACTAAGATTTCCATTCAAATCCTTTAAAGGGTTTTCCAATCTGGGTTTCCTCAACACAATGTTTTGCATATACTAACCACCACCCTTAAATATTTCCTTATTGAGTCCCCTATTTTCTCCTTCCATCTTGCACTATGTTGAGAATTCTATCCTTCAGCTAACGAACAGATATGATTGCCATTCTGGGGTATATGAGAAGATACCACTTTAACCTTAGTGATATAATAGTCACCAACTGACTCAAAGATGGCAAGAAGTCGAACTACTTCTGTATATACAAAAAGACTTCATTAACAATTACAGCTATTAATATTTAGACCAAAACTTCAAAATCACTGGGGGTCTGAAATTGTAAGCCCAAAGAACTGAACAAAAAGCAAGACTTAAAATAATGTATACTTGATACTTTTATAACTGCTCAAAGCATGTTCTTCACTCCTTAGTGAAAAGGGAGATCTTTTGTATTTGGAAAACCTTGCAAATTTTATAAGCCTTGTCATTAATGTGCATGTAATATAATTTACAGCAAGTGGGGCAAAACTTTTAAAACAAATATTGACCAATGAACTATCAACATACCGAGAAAACCTCAGTAAATGCAAAATAATTTTACGTGTTTCCTAGCTACCCAGACGTCGAGAGGTGCTCTGCCACTTGCTGACCTACAATGCATTACACTTTTGCAGACACCAGCAAAAAAAAGTCATACTGGACCTTGCACAGGGGCTTGCTCCTTCCTAGGTGTGTGCTGCAGATCCTTCTGGTCTTCAACAGTGTTTGTATTTTTAAACACTCCATCTGGACATAATTTAAACTCCAGCATGCTTAGTTTTTCTGTGGTGTCTTTCACAGGTAATAGGTTCTTAGATTTACCTTCTGGTCTCTTTTCTTTAAGCTTCCTGGGTGAATTGTCTAATTTTGTGAGACAAATGCGCTCACGTTCAGTGCATTTAAATGCAACTCTGTTCAGATACAGCTTCCTTTGATCCTTTGTTTGGGAAGACATTCGGCTTAATTCACCTTCATTATTTATATTATTTAAATTTTTGTCTAGCTTGGTTCTATCAATCCACATTTTATCAGACTGCTTTCCACCAACTGTTCCTTTAATATTCCTTGAAATGTATGTTTTAGACTCTTTGGAATGATGGGTTTTGATGCTTTTACCATGGCCGGTACCAATACTTAATGATTCCTTGCAGGTCTGTACACTGCCATTGGGCCTCTCATTTGATTTCCCAGAACTTTCCACTTGCACAGAAAGTTTACCGGGCCTCATATGCTGCGAATCACAATCTTTCAGATAGTTTTTCTTCAATGCTTCCTTATGCTTCTGCCTTGATAAATACTCCTTTGGTGACAGAACTCTATTCATTTTAGATGAGCTATCCTTAGAGCCCGAGGATTTAACATTTGATACTATCTTTTCTTTAATCCAAGTTCTTTCATTTGGGGTTGAAAAATTACAGAATTTAAATGCACCACCTCCTACATTTTTATTCTGCTCTTGTTTATCATGTTTCTTCCTCTTTATCTCTGAATCAAATATGATCCCTTCATCTAATTTCCTTTCTTCCATAGATTGTTTAGAGCCTCCTGATTTCAATTTTCTCTTTTCTGGTGATACTGACTGTACCAAAGAACCATTCTTCATATTCAAATCTTTAGTTTTGCTTGTCAAAAAACTCATCTTTGGTTTTAGTGGCCCTAAGTTTTGTGCCATGAACTTCCTCTGCAGGCTCTCCTGAGAAAATTTTGTAATTTTACTAGCAGAATGAAAAGTTTCTTCATGAAATTGCAGATTTCGCTTTCTTTTGTGACTCTGCCAAGAATCCAGTTTTTTATCACCTTTAGATAAAAGTTGACTGGATAATTCTTGCTCTGTCCTTAGTGAACTGTTACTTTCTGTTTTGGATTTGTCTTTTATATTGCTGCTTTGCTTTGTTTCAGGAAAATGTTTTTTCTCAACTGGACAAGTAAGAGGAATCTTTGGAGGATTATTTGGAGCACTGTTAAATGCAACAGGAACATCTCTGTCAGATGTTCTCTCTCCTTGTTTATAACTCTTGGCCTCTGAAGGAGAACATGGATTTTTCTGTTTTTTTTCTTCTGAAGTTGACTTAATGGAATTACACTGGCATTGAGGTACTCCTTCATAAACCATAGAGAGCCACCCCAAAGCACAGCAACGGATATCATCTTTTTCTGAATCCAATGGTACAGAAGCACAATGTTCTTCAACTCCACGTGCCTGTGGGTCACACTGGTTCTCTTCCTTTGTTACAGGCTTTTCTTTCTGAGGTTCTGTCAATTTGTCAACCTCATTGGGTTGATCGTCCTGTTCAGGAAACAATTCTTTCATCTGATCTGTGTTTAGTATTGTAATTTGTATCTGGTCTGTTGAACCTTTGGAGTCACAATCAGTTTTACCACAAGTTTGAGCTTCGGAGATTTGGTCTGCCATCTGCTGTACCACAGAACTTTCATGCATGTTCACAGGTTCGATACCATAGGGAAACTCTTTTAAAAGTTCTGACAGCTGATCATGTAGGTATAAGATAGATGTCTTATCATGGAGACTTTCATCTGTTGTAGGATCCTGTTCAGTATAACTGCAGGGCAAATCAGCTTCCTGAGGGTAACTATCCTGCTGAATAGCAGCTGATGAACATGTATCATTTGCCATGTTTTCATTTTCAGTGATATGCTCCAAACTGCTTTCCTCTAGAATTCCACTCTTTGCTTCAACACATTTCAAAGGCGACAGTGCTGGAGGTTGCAGTGATTCTGACTGATCTGTTATTTTATTTGAAACATCTGTGCACTGCACAAATTCATCTTCTTTAAAGACAAAGTCTTTATTTTCAGTGAAATGTTCATTTTGTTGTCTACTATTCATTATTTGGTGATTGGGTAGAGGTTTCTGTGACTCAGCTTTTTGCAAAGGGAGCAAGTTGAATATCTCTGCTATTCGGGAATCATAAGAGGTATCACCTTCAACAAGAGAACAAATACTGCCAATCTGTAATACATCACTGCCCACACTACTACTGTTCTCTGAAATATATGAGGCTTGCTGATCACTCACAGGACACTGGATATCTGGTTCTGATTCATTGTGCTTTCCTTGACTGGTATTAGGTGTGCCTTCTGAATTAGTATTAGTTGACTGACTTTGCTTGTCCTCAATTAGTGGGAAAATCGTGATGCCTGTAGTACTTGTTACTGGTTCATTAACATTAATCTTCAAAACAGCAGTATTTTCTGTCAATTTATTTTGTAAGCTACAAACACTGCCTTCTTTAATAACTGGATATGCTGTTTCAGGTAAAGCTTCAGATGTATCTTTCACAGACAATGTATTGACATCTGAAAGAATTAAGGGTGATACTACAGCAATCCCTTTTGTAGTAGTTGTTCCTGAAGACTCATAATTTTGTGCTACCACTGATGAAATAGTTTCTTGTGAAGTGTTTACTATCTTATTCTGACAATTTCCCACAGGTGAAAATGGACTACTCTCACAGATGGGCGCAGGCTTTGAAACTGCAATGGCTGTTGTGTTTGTTTTTGACTCATTATCCTGTTTTTCTTTGGTAGGTTCTGAAGGTTGCTTTTTCCACAAAGACAGACATGTTGCTAGCAATTCCATGGAAAAGGGAGAGCCACTGTTAGAAGACACCCCATTAAACGATTTATACTCAAAGCAAGAAGTGTCTGCAATTTTGGCATTTATATTACAAGTCCTTGGAGGATTTACATTTTCCATGGTTTTCAGTTGGTTACCAGTGTTTTCAGTATTTGGATTCATTTCAAAATTATGCAGTTTAGAATCTTGAATACATTCACTACTATCTTTTAATAATTTCTTCTGAGTTTTACCTCCAGAAGTAAGTAAACTGAGAATTAGCCTATTTTTATTTGGATATTTTGAAATATATTCCTCAGATGATGTAGAATGAGGAAGAAAAGTTATTTCAGAATTTGTTGACACATTTTGTGCAACGCTGACGAAATTTCCTGATGAAAGTTGGGTGTTATGTAATGGTGCCTGAGTTACCTCAGCAGTTGATGTCTTTAAAGGATTCACAGCTTCCGAATCATGGACTTGTTCTGGTATTGGCAACTTTTCTGAACAGGAAGAATTCAGTAAAACAGAACTGACTTGGTTAAAATTTCTGTTCTGAAGGTTGGAACTCAACACACTATGTGGTCTATTAGTTTCTTCTGCAGATTCCATTCCTGTTGGTGGTTTATCCTCCACAGTCTCTGGAGTGACTAGGGTTAGTTGTGGTCCAGACTGGATTTTGGCAGTTTGTTTCAAAGACAATCCAGAATTTTGAGCTGATTCACTATAAGAGGTATTAGGTGTTTTAATACAGCCTGCTGCCATCAAGAGACTTTTATTAATTTTAATTTTCCTTGCAAGATCTGAAAACTTCTTTTTTATTTCTACTAATGTTTTAATATCCCTCACTAACTTCTCTTTTGTGACACTTGTGTCCAGTACTTGATTTGAAGTTAGATTTTGAGAATCCACTCTTCTCTCCTGATTATTTTGAGCAAGAGCCTGAGCACCAGTCACAGATGACCTAACAGGTTCATTAAAAGAATGATTGACACTGGTATTTACTTTCAAGTTACAGGAACTTCCCATCATACTGAAATTTTCATTCGGGTTTTGCCACTGCTGTTGAAAGTCTCTACAAAAGTCTTTCCTCATTTCAGGTAAGTGCATTTCTTGACTCTGAGGAACTTCCATAGAGGATTGTTTAACAACACGTGGAGTACTCTGCAAAGACTGGCTTGCATATCTACAGTCATAAGGAGGAGGAGGTCTTTTGTCAGTTTGAGTAACTGTATATTGATATGATGGTATAGCTGCAATCTGCTTTGACTTAAATGTCAGTGCAGGATTTGGAGACTGACTATTTTTAACTTGGAATGATACAGATGACATAGGGTTTTGTTTCTGAAGAGTAGGCTCCTGCGAAAAGCTTCGTGATGAATAACTGTATTGCTTTGGAAGTGGTCTGTAATCCTGGTAAGTCAGTCCACTGGATGCTTGCTGAGGTGCCCAATCAACCTGTTGCTCTGACAAAGGTAGGTTTCGTCTTGGGTTTCCTTGGTAACTTATAGGAACTCTTCCAGAATTAGAAGGGATCACATGTACTTGCATAGAATAAGTATCTGATGTTAGAAACTGATTCTGTAGTGCATGCACATTGGGTATATTCGTTCCAAAACCAGTTTGATGAGATACAGTTGCCCCTGTATGAGAAAGCGTAGAACTCCCCATTGGCGAGTTCAACCATACATCTTGTGTAACTCCTGAAGAAATCTGCAAATCATGACTTAGTTGTTTGGGTCCTTTAACATTTGCATATGTTATTCTTTCTACTGAAGTCTGTGAAGTCACAATGGTTCCACTATGCAAATCAGAAATAGGGATTTGTGGAGGAGTCTTCTGATTCCTGATGTTGAGCAGTGGCTGTGAAACTGGATGTGAATTACTGAGAAATAGGCATGGTTCTTGGTTACTTCCAGTATGGAAAGAACTTTGAGATGTTGTGCTAAGTCCTTGCTCCAAAAAAGATGCTTGTTTTTTAGGATACTGGGGTGGGAAGGAGAGACTGTCTGGTTTTGCATTCCAATTCATTGTCATGTTGATGCAGTATCAGTGTGTTAAAAGCCAACTGTTTTGAATGCCAGGAATCTGTAGGAAATAAACATCTTTTATTAAAAAGCTGAATTTTTAAGATAATTTTCTCAGCTTACCTTTATTACTAATGCTGACCATGTCAAACAAAATTCCTTACCTCACACTAGACAAAGCTTCATCTTCAATTCACGTAAGATAAAGAGCAAAGGAAGATGTAACAATATATGGAAAATCTCAATAAAATTTTTGGTGGTGTTGCATAGGAACCTAGAATGTCAGGTCCATGAATCAAGGCAAACTGGAAGTGGTCAAACAAGAGACGGCAAGAGTGAACGTCAACATTCTAGGAATCAGCGAACTACAATGGACTGGAATGGGTGAATTTAACTCAGATGACCATTACATCTACTACTGCGGGCAGGAATCCCTCAGAAGAAATGGAGTAGCCATCATGGTCAACAAAAGTTCGAAATGCAGTACTTGGATGCAATCTCAAAAACGACAGAATGATCTCTGTTCGTTTCCAAGGCAAACCATTCAATATCACAGTTATCCAAGTCTATGCCCAAACCAGTAACACTGAAGAAGCTGGAGTTGAACGGTTCTATGAAGACCTAGAAGACCTTTTACAACTAACACCCCAAAAAGATGTCCTTTTCATTATAGGGGACTGGAATGCAAAAGTAGGAAGTCAAGAAACACCTGGAGTAACAGGCAAATTTGGTCTTGGAATGCGGAATGAAGCAGGGCAAAGACTAATAGAGTTTTGTCAAGAAAATGCACTGGTCATAGCAAACACCCTCTTCCAACAACACAAGACAAGACTCTACACATGGACATCACCAGACGGTCAACACTGAAATCAGATTGATTATATTCTTTGCAGGCAAAGATGGAGAAGCTCTATACAGTCAACAAAAACAAGACCGGGAGCTGACTGTGGCTCAGATCATGAACTCCTTATTACCAAATTCAGACTTAAATTGAAGAAAGTGGGGAAAACCGCTAGACCATTTAGGTATGAGCTAAATCAAATCCCTTATGATTATACAGTGGAAGTGAGAAATAGATTTAACGGCCTAGATCTGATAGAGTGCCTCATGAACTATGGAATGAGGTTCGTGACATTGTACAGTAGACAGGGATCAAGACCATCCCCATGGAAAAGAAATGCAAAAAAAAGCAAAATGGCTGTCTGGGGAGGCCTTACAAAGAGCTGTGAAAAGAAGAGAGGCGAAAAACAAAGGAGAAAAGGAAAGATATAAGCATCTGAATGCAGAGTTCCAAAGAATAGCAAGAGATAAGAAAGCCTTCTTCAGTGATCAATGCAAAGAAATAGAGGAAAAGAGCAGAATGGGAAAGACTAGAGATTTCTTCAAGAAAATTAGAGATACCAAGGGAACATTTCATGCAAAGATGGGCTCGATAAAGGACAGAAATGGTCTGGACCTAACAGAAGCAGAAGATATTAAGAAGAGGTAGCAAGAATACACAGAAGAACTGTACAAAAAAGATCTTCACGACCCAGATAATCACGATGATGTGATCACTCACCTAGAGCCAGACATCCTAGAATGTGAAGTCAAGTGGGCCTTAGAAAGCATCACTACGAACAAAGCTAGTGGAGGGGATGGAATTCCAGTTGAGCTGTTTCAAATCCTGAAAGATGACGCTATGAAAGTACTGCACTCAATATGTCAGCACATTTGGAAAACTCAGCAGTGGCCACAGGACTGGAAAAGGTCAGTTTTCATTCCAATCCCAAAGACAGACAATGCCAAAGAATGCTCAAACTACTGCACAATTGCACTCATCTCACATGCTAGTTTAAAGTAATGCTCAAAATTCTCCAAGCCAGGCTTCAGCAATACATGAACCATGAACTTCCTGATGTTCAAGCTGGTTTTAGAAAAGGCAGAGGAACCAGAGATCAAATTGCCAACATCCGCTGGATCATGCAAAACGCCAAGAGAGTTCCAGAAAAACATCTATTTCTGCTTTATTGACTACACCAAAGCCTCTGACTGTGTGGATCACAATAAACTGTGGAAAATTCTGAGAGAGATGGGAATTGACCTGCCTCTTGAGAAATCTGTACGCAGGTCAGGAAGCAGCAGTTAGAACTGGACATGGAACAATGGACTGGTTCCAAATAGGAAAAGGAGTATGTCAAGGCTGTATATTGTCACTCTGCTTATTTAACTTCTATGCAGAGTACATCATGAGAAATGCTGGACTGGAAGAAACACAAGCTGGAATCAAGATTTCCGGGAGAAATATCAATAACCTCAGATATGCAGATGATACCACCCTTATGGTAGAAAGTGAAGAGGAACTAAAAAGCCTCTTGATGAAAGTGAAATTGGAGAGTGAATGGCACCCGGTCCCATCACTTCATGGGAAATAGATGGGAAACAGTGGAAACAGTGTCAGACTTTATTTTGGGGGGCTCTAAAATCACTGCAGATGGTGACTGCAGCCATGCAATTAAAGACGCTTACTCCTTGGAAGAACATTTATGACCAACCTAGATAGCATATTCAAAAGCAGAGATATTACTTTGCCGACTAAGGTCCGTCTAGTCAAGGCTATGGTTTTTCTAGTGGTCACGTATGGATGTGAGAGTTGGACTGTGAAGAAGGCTGAGCGCTGAAGAATTGATGCTTTTGAACTGCGGTGTTGGAGAAGACTCTTGAGAGTTCCTTGGACTGCAAGGAGATCCAACCAGTGCATTCTGAAGGAGATCAGCCCTGGGATTTCTTTGGAAGGAATGATACTAAAGCAGAAAGTCCAGTACTTTGGCCACCTCATGCGAAGAGTTGACTCATTGGAAAAGACTCTGATGCTTGGAGGGATTGGGGGCAGGAGGAGAAGGGGACGGCAGAGGATGAGATGGCTGGATGGCATCACTGACTCGATGGACGTGAATCTGAATGAATTCCGGGAGTCGGTGATGGACAGGGAGGCCTGGCCTTCTGCGATTCATGGGCTTGCAAAGAGTCAGACACGACTAAGCGATTGAACTGAACTGAACAGAAACTCATTCTACTCAATATAATTAGCAATTTTTTTGCTACACTTAAGAGACAATTACTTTCTGTATATATTTATTTTAACCGGCTCTTTATTCTAAGATACCCATAATCACTGTAAAAAAATTAAAAACATAATCAAGCATATACTATAAAGTCTTTACTACTACTGTTCATCTCCAATGTCTAACTCCCTAGGGCTATCTACTACTGTTAACTTTTCTTTCAGAAAATTTCTATACAGAAAAATCACCAAAGCATAAAATCTCATTCTTTGAAAACAGAATCCTACCAAACATGCTGCTTACAGTTTGCCTGATTTTCATCCCTATAACTAGGACATCTTATCATTCCACTACACATATACCTATTCACTGTCTGCATAAACATTCCCCTTTTGAGTGGATCAATATTTAACCATTTCTCTATTGATGAATATTTGGTTTTCTTAGGTGTTTTTACTTATAAACTATCCTACACTAAAGCATGTATTTATGCTTTTATATTTGTGCTAAATGTTCCTGGAAATTTCCAGAAGTGAAATTCAAAAGACATTAGAATTGTTTTCATAATCAGTGACAAACTGCCTTCCAAACAGATTGAAATAAATCATACTCTCACCAACACTTACATGAAGTGAAGTGAAGTCACTCAGTCGTGTCCGACTCTTTGTGACCTCCGGGGACTATAGCCCACCAGGATCCACGGGATTTTCCAGGCAAGAATACTGGAGTGGTGTTGCCATTTCCTTCTCCAGAACACTTACATGGACATATCTAAAAAACGGACAAATCTGTAACCATAATGGGATTCCCTGATGGCTCAGCTGGTTAAAAGAACACCCGCCTGGCAATATAGTAGACGCAAGAGACATGAATTCAATCCTTAGGTCAGGAAGATCCCCTGGAGAAGGAAATGGCAACCTACTGCAGTGTTCTTGCTTGGAAAATTCCATCGACAGAGGTGCCTGGTGAGCTACAGTCCATGAGGTCACAAAGTCAGACATGAATGAGTGCGTGTGTGCATGTGTGTACACACACACAACTGCATTAAATGACAGGGTAAACAAATTTGACTCAAACATATTAACAGTATGTCAAACAACTGCAGAATACACATTCCCTCCAAGAACACATGGAATTTTTACCAATATTGACCATATTGCAAGGACATAAACAGATCTTATTTTTGAAGGATATTTCAGATTAATTCACAGTGGAATTAATCTAGAAATTGTAGAAGGAACTAGGAAATTGCCAGTAATTCAGAAATAAACAATGCAGTGGGCTCTGGTGTCTCTTCCTCTAAATATCCAATAGGATATCAGTCCTACTGAAGAAGATTCCACCCTTGTTGTCAGGGACATTTAACTTTAAGGGATCCAGTATCTTGCATTTCCTTTCTTTGTGTGCCATTTCTCAAGGACTCTCTGTTCCTTATCAGTTCCTGGAATACAGGAATGAGTAGAGCTGCACACAGTTCTCATGACTGAGATCACCAGAAAGAGCACCTGTTTCAATTCCCTTCAGGGACTCCCTTCAGCGACCTTGTACTTAATAGACTATCCATTTTGTTGCAACTGGTGGAATTTCATTCTTTTTAACGGCTGAGTAATCATTTTACTGAAGATATATAAGCATGCATTTCTGCTAATAAAATACCCTTGTTTCACTAGAGACTTGGGTCCCCCACGTCCTTCTTTCTGTCTCTGGATAGTTCTTCAGAGCGTGGAATCCTACCGATCTCACTTTCTCGCCCAACTGGGCTTTCAAGACCTCCTTGAGAGGACACTGTGGGCCTCCGTGAGTGGTGTAAGTCCTATGTATGGGCTTTACTGGTTTTCCACATAACCCGAGGGATAATGCTCCTTCTCTTTCTTTTCGTTTACTCCAGTCCCCAGGTCCTGGTCTGTAAAAGACCACAACACTTTATGACCTCATTAAACCTTAATTATCTCCCTTAAAGGCCCCATCTCTAAAAGTCTCACTGAGGTTAGAGCTTCAATATATACATTTGGTGGGAAGGTAGGAATAGAGGACAAGAAACACAGTTCAGTCCATAACAGGTCCCATCCTTATATTAAGATAAGACTTGATTTATTTAATAGAAGACTGGGAGACTGTGGAGGAGGTGGTGAGGAATGATTAGAGTCTGTGTATGTTGTGAAGGAGGAAATCACAGAATTTGCTGGACATGTGAAACAGAGAGAGAAGTCAATAAAGGAGAAATAAAATGAGTTGATGTATGTTTAAAAAAAAAAGACTGGGAGATAATCATATAAATTTAAGAATGACAAATTAATCCAAGGAAAAGACAGAGTGAAATAAATAATGAAAACAGAGATAAACAAGTCACAAGTTGGTGAAGAATAAAAACTAATAAGCCTCTGTCAACACTGGTCATTAAAAAAAACCCTGTATTGGGAAATGAGAGTATCACTAGACCCTATAGACATTAAAATGATAGTGTATTTATTAACTAATTTTAAAACATTTAAAATTTAAGTGGAATAGAGAAATTCCTTGAAAAAAACATACCTTAACCAGAGTTGACATAATAAAAATACTATCTCTTTAAAAGAGGGGACACTTCATAACTTATTTACTGAGTCTCTGATACCAAAGCTGAAAAGAAAGACAATTAAGGTGTCAATCTCTCAGAAACAAACGCAACAATCCTAAGCAAAATGTGAGCTTAGGACACAGTGACAGACTGTATTTTCTTGGGCTCCGAAATCACTGCAGATGGTGACTGCAGCCACGAAACTAAAAGACACTTATTCCTTGGAAAAAAAGCTATGACCAACCAAGACACCTGATACAAAGAACTGACTCATTGGAAAAGACCCTCACGCTGGGAAAGATTGAAGGCAGAAGGAGAAGGGGGCGACAGAGGATGAGATGGTTGGACGGTATCACCAACTTGACGGACATGAGTTTGAGCAAGCTTTGGAAGTTGGTGATGGACAGGGAAGCCTGGCATGCGACAGTCCATGGGGTCTCAAACAGAAACAACTGGGCAACTGAACTGACTAAGAACAATTCATTAAAAGGACAATTGTATGAAACAAAAAACAGAAGTTTCCTTAATTTTGATAAATGGTAACTTTTAAAAAATTTAGACTAGCAAACAGTAATGTTATTAGTAATAAAACAATTTAAATAAAGGCGCCACTATCACCCACTTCTGTTCATTGTTGCACTGAAGATCATAAAAAGTGTTAAGAATTGAGAAGGAAAATATACAACAAACAATTCATATCAGTTATGTAGAATGTCCAAAACAATCTGTAGATCTTTTAGATCTATTACATTATGGATCATAGTGCACTCAAACTAGATTGAAGAAGGAACAAGTTTTGGTTTTATGTGTATTATTCTTGGGAATATATATGTTTACTTTTGTATTTGCTCATAACTAAATAGTCTTTCCTGATGGTTCAGAGGGTAAAGAATCTGCATGAAATGCAAGAGACCCAGGTTCAATCCCTGGGTTGGGAAGATCCCTGGAGAGAAGGGAATAGCAACCCATTCCAGTATTCTTGCCCTAGAGAACTTCATGGACAGAGGAGACTGGTGGGCTGCAGTTCATGGGATCATGAAGAGTCAGACATGACTGACTCACTCACACACACAATGTAATAGGAGGGAGCCTTTCAAGGCCTTGTGAAATCTGTGTGTCCTGACCTGTCATTTGATCAAGGTACTAAAGAAACCTCCTCTCTTAGAGATTTTAATTTGTCAGGGAACCAGATCATCCGTATCCATCAAGACAGCATATATTTTGGTTTAAAAACAGGTGCTAAGAAGAAAGAGCTATATTTTCCTCATAGGCCTTCTCTCAGCAAAGCTCCTTGAATAAGACAAGTGACCAGGGAGAAGTATAATACAAACTAAAAAGCTTTAAGACTTCCCTAGTGGTCCAGTGGTTAAAAATCCACTTGCCAATGCAGGGAAAGGAGTTTGATCCCTGGTGTAGGAAAATTCCACATGCCACAGGGGAACGAAGCCCATGCACTGCAACTTCTGAGCCCGTGCATACCCAGAGTCCATGGTCTGCAATAAGAGAATCCACCATGATGAGAAGGCCGCACACTACAACTAGAGAAATCCCATTCACAGCCAGAAGACCCAGTGCAGCCATAAACAAACAGCAGTACTGAAAATATTGATGGTGAATTCCCAATAATTCCCTATTTCTTATGTGAGCTTGGGGGGGTAGGACACTGTTACAGGATGAATTCTGTCCCCTCTAAATTCATATATTGAAGTCACATCCTCCAGTGTGATTGTATTTGGAGATAGGCTCTCAGGAAGGCAATTAAGGTTAAATGAGGTCAAAAGGGTTAGGACCTTAATCCAACAGGATTAGTGACCTTACAAGAAAGGCACCAGGTACATGCACACAATGGGAAAGACTAGAGATCTCTTCAAGAAAATTAGAGATACCAAGGGAATATTTCATGCAAAGATGGGCTTGATAAAGGACAGAAATGGTCTGGACCTAACAGAAGCAGAAGATATTAAGAAGAGGTGGCAAGAATACCCAGAACTGTACAAAAAAGATCTTCACGACCCAGATAATCACGATGGTATGATCACTCATCTAGAGCCAGACATCCTAGAATGTGAAGTCAAGTGGGCCTTAGAAAGCATCACTACGAACAAAGCTAGTGGAGGGGATGGCATTCCAGTTAAGCTATTTCAAATCCTGAAAGATGATGCTGTGAAAGTGCTGCACTCAATATGCCAGCACATTTGGAAAACTCAGCAGTGGCCACAGGACTGGAAAAGGTCAGTTTTCATTCCAATCCCTAAGAAAGGCAATGCCAAAGAATGCTCAAACTACTGCACAATTGCACTCATCTCACATGCTAGTTTAAAGTAATGCTCAAAATTCTCCAAGCCAGGCTTCAGCAATACGTGAACCATGACCTTCCTGATGTTCAAGCTGGTTTTAGAAAAGGCAGAGGAACCAGAGATCAAATTGCCAACATCCGCTGGATCATGGAAAAAGCAAGAGAGTTCCAGAAAAACATCTATTTCTGCTTTATTGACTATGCTAAAGCCTTTGACTGTGTGGATCACAATAAACTGTGGAAAATTGTGAGAGAGATGGGAATACCAGACCACCTAACCTGCCTCTTGAGAAATCTGTACGCAGGTCAGGAAGCAGCAGTTAGAACTGGACAGGCAACAACAGACTGGTTCCAGATATGAAAAGGAGTACGTCAAGGCTGTAATTTGTCACCCTGCTTATTTAACTTCTATGCAGAGTACATCATGAGAAATGCTGGACTGGAAGAAACACAAGCTGGAATCAAGATTGCCAGGAGAAATATCAGTAACTTCAGATATGCAGATGACACCACCCTTATGGCAGAAAGTGAAGAGGAACTAAAAAGCCTCTTGATGAAAGTGAGAGAGCGAAAAGGTTGGCTTAAAGCTCAACATTCAGAAAACAAAGATCATGGCATCTGGTTCCATCACTTCATGGGAAACAGACGGGCAAACAGTGGAAACAGTGTCAGACTTAATTTTTGGGGGCTCCAAAATCACTGCAGACGGTGACTGTAGCCATGAAATTAAAAGACGCTTGCTCCTTGGAAGAAAAGTTATGACCAACCTAGACAGCTTATTCAAAAGCAGAGACATTAGTTTGCCAACACAGGTCCATCTAGTCAAGGCTATGGTTTTTCCAGTAGTCATGTATGGATGTGAGAGTTGGACTGTGAAGAAGGCTGAGCACCAAAGAATTGATGCTTTTGAACTGTGGTGTTGGAGAAGACTCTTGAGAGTCCCTTGGACTGCAAGGAGATCCAACCAGTCCATCCTAAAGGAGATCAGCCCTGGGTGCTCTTTGGAAGGAATGATGCTAAAGCTGAAAGTCGAGTACTTTGGCTACCTCATGCGAAGAGTTGACTCATTGGAAAAGACTTTGATGTTGGGAGGGATTGCGGGCAGGAGGAGAAGGGGACGGCAGAGGATGAGATGGCTGGATGGCATCACGGACTCGATGGACGTGAATCTGAGTGAACTCCAGGAGTTGGGGATGGAGAGGGAGGCCTGACGTGCTGCGATTCATGGGGTTGCAAAGAGTCGGAACCAAACTGAACATGCACACACAAGAAAAGACCATGTAAGGAGACATAAACAGATAGCTGTCTACAAGCCAAGAAGAGAGACCTCAGAAGAAACCAGAAACTTTTATCTTAGACTTCCAGACTCTAGAACTGTAAGAAATTTATTGTTTAAGCTCAGCTGATGAAAAAAATGACGAAACTGTGGTCATTTTGTCAGAGCAGTCCTGGCAGACTAATAACAGCCTACAGTAGTGTACCATTAGTCGCTCTGTCGTGTCCGACTCTTTGCAAACCCACAGACTGTGGCTCACTAGGCTCCTCTGTCCATGGGATTCTCCAGGCAAGAATTCTGGAGTGGACTGCCAATCCTTTCTCCAAAAGAGCCTATGAGTAGGAAGAAAAATGCTCTTTACGAGTAATTTGGGGTTGTCGGATTTCCTCCCCCACTCCACCTCTCGTGCTGGCACAGAAAAACTCAACATTGAACTAATTAAATTAGAAGGAGTTACGGGAATTTCCTGGGAGTCCAAAGGTGAAGACTCTGCACTTCCACTGTAGGGCTGCAAGCTCCATCCCTCATCTGGGAACCAAGATCCTACATGCTGCTTGGTGTGCCACCCACCCCCCACAAAACGGAAGGAGTTCGAAGTTTTCTGATCTTTTTCCTGACTACAGTTTCTACTTCTGGATATAATACATTCTTAGATATTTCAAAATATACTTTAATGGAGATTACCAGAGTCAGGATTTCAATGGTGTATCATTTAACTTTTTCTTGGAAAAAAACTTTTGCCCCCAAATCTCCATACCCTCTGATCACCCCCAACTTGTGACAGCCATGGCACTTACCTAACAAATTCCAACGAAGGCTGAACTTCAAGAACCTCTCTGCACAGGAGTAGCCAAAGTTATCTGGGAGGTGGGGGAAATCACACAAGCCAACGGATTGAGTTTATACAAACATCAACAGGTGAACAACAATTCTATTTTATTTTGCTGAAACTTTAAAGTAGTTTTATTTTTCCCACTATTCTCTCCTCCCTGCTCCCCAGAGACACCAACCCATAAACCTGCTCCCGCTACTCAGGGGCTTATATTTCAGAGGGGAAAAAAAAAAATAGCACTATCTGCCACCGTACTATCACCAAATCTATAATATCACAGCCTTGCAAATGTAATCTGTATTTACAGTATCAAATCTCTGTATTTAAAATCCTACCTCTGGGAATTCCCTGTGGTCCAGATGTTAGGACAGCACTTTCCCTGTTTGGGGCCTGGGTTTGATACTTGGTCAAGGAACTAAGATCCCACATGGCTGCCTTGAGCTATGGCATTAAAATAATGTAAAATCACAAATACAACAAATCAGATTTTAGGATGCTTACTTAACACCCTTAAAGATAGAAACAAAAATGATTTTTAAAGATAATTTTCTTTATTGTTTTTGGCTATGGTACGTCTTTGTTGCTGCAAGGGCTCTTCTCTATTTGTGGTGAGGGGGCTACTGTCTAGTTGTAGTGCTTGGGTTTCTCACTGTGGTGGCTTCTCTTGTGCAGCATGGGCTCCAGGGCACGCAAGCTTCAGTAGCTGCAGCGCATGAGCTGGGCAGTTGCTGCTCCTGGGCTTCAGAGCACAGGCTCAAAAGCTGTGATGCACATAGGCTAGTCATAGGGCTTCTAGAATTTGTGAAAGATGTTTTCCATGGCCCTTATGGAACTTTCTCACATGTTACTCTGTAGCATGTGGGTTCTTCCCAGACGAGGGACTGAATCCACATCTCCTGCATTGGATTCTTTAACACTGAGTCACCAGGGAAGCCCCCAAAAATGACTTTCAAAAGTAATCTGTGCTTTTATAAAATAACTTTTAAAATATACATTGAAAAAATTATTAAAGCAGCTAAAATGACACATTAGAAAATATTCACTTAATGCAAAAGAAAATAGTGAGAAACAAAAACATATGAGACAGAAAATAAAAAGTATAAACAGCAGATATAAATCCAACTATATTAACAATTTCACTAAAAGTGAGTGGATTAAACAATTCAAATGACAGAATGTCAGATTATTTTAAAAGGGCTAGCCAACTATATATTTCAATAGGTATACCTTCGATTCAAAGATAAAAATGACAAGAAAGGCAGAATAACTATATACATTATCAGAAAAAAGTAAGACTAAAACAAAAAATTTTTCTCTACATAAAGAGGGACATTTTATAACCATAAAAGGGTCAATCCACCAATATGTGACAACTATGTATATGCACTTCAGAGAGCATTAAAACGTAAGTAAAACATAGACAAGTCAAAAACAGGCAATTCACCAAAGTCAAAGACTTCAATTCCCCACTTTTGATAATGAACAGAATTGGCAGGGAAAAAAAAACACACAAGGAAATAGGAGTTTTGAACACACTATACACACCCACCTTTCTAGTTTATAGTGGAGATTTTTAAAAGATTAAAAAACTGTAGTACCTTAGGTTGTAGTACACAGCTGTCCATTGGATGCTTTGTAGTTTTATGGTTGTCTGCTCTCTGGCAGTTACTATAGATTGGATTCAACAGTTCAGGTACTTTTGTCAAGTGGTAAAAGGGTCAGCAAGCAGTCTAGTGATGGGTGCACATGCCAGCAAGCCACCTAGCTCTACATGTTTATACTCTGCTGTAGGGAATGCTCCTAGCTATGAATAGCTATAGGTAAATTAGCAAGCCCTAAATAATGATCCTTGATATAGCTGGCACAAAGTTTGGCTCTACTAACCCACCCATCTGAATGTCGGTTTTACAGTTTGGAGAACAAGCAATATTAATCTGTTGATGCTGATAAGGTGAGGTGGCCCTCACCAGGACGGGAGGCAAGCAGTCCGGGTGTGTTGATATTGCTAAAGTGCTAGGGTCTACACTGGCGGGGGGTGGTTCACAGTCGTAATTCATATACTCCTATTTCAAAGAGAATCCATGGAAATGTTCTGTGTGTCATCACAAAAAAAAAATCTTTCAAATTTCTTAATTAAAAAAAACTTTTATCCTGAAAACAGACAAAAATTTAGCTTTGACGATCCCTACATTTAAATCTTACATATTATTAGTATTACTTGGTCTGAGAAAAAGTGGGAGGAAAGCAAGTCACTAAAATCCATGGCCGAGTAAGTAATGAACAGCAAGCTGTAAACTGCAAAATTAAGATCAATTTGTGAAGCAGGAAAAAGAAGAGAAGTCAATGGCTGCAGTAGACTAAATGTAACAATGCCTGTGCATTTCCACATAAAATTTTCATGAAGACCTCACTAACATTAAGACTTGTAAATATTTTAAAAATATTCTATATCCATACAAAGCAAAGAACATGGTTTAACTGGAAAGCCTCCTTTATTTTAAAATCAGCCTTATCACAGAAAATTACAAACCAAAAAATAACCTAAAAATCGTACCTTTAAAGAATAATCATATTAACACCTATCTTACGCACAAGCACATACAACCACCAAAAGAAAGAGCTCTACTGAAATGGATCTTTTATGGTTTCTCATGGCTAGGCCTACTTTAGGTTATACAAAATAGTAGAAACAGAACATGAGAGGACAAATTAGGCCACATGAATAATCATTTTACATGCAAGGGTAACCATTAATTTATCAAAGAAACTGGAACATTATCATAGTGAAAGATAAAGCTATTAAAATCAGAGAGATGGGTTTTTGAAAAGGCTGTTTCAGGGTAACCTAAAAGATGCATATATAAGGGCTTCCCCGGGCTTCACTTGTTAAGACTCCATGATTCCATGGCAGAGGTCACAGGTTGATCTTTGGTCAGGGAACTAGGATCCCACATGCAGTGCTGCGTGGCCAAGAAATATTTTTAAAAGGATACATATCTATAGTAGTTGTCTAGCAAGCTTTGATAAATGTTTGTCAAATGAATAAATAATAACTGCTGAAGACCAAGTTAGAGAAGTCCCTATTTAAAGTTATAGATGGGAAAGTCTCCACCCCTCCCTTCACATCTGTGTCAACCATAAACATTGCATGATTTCATCTGTCAGCATTCCAATACCTCAAAAAATATACAATTTCTTAAAAAAATATGATACTCTTCTCATACCTCAAAAACACTTGTATCTGTTCTGGTATTTTAAATTGGACCTTTCCCTTATGGCTTTCATTCTGCTTCTGTTTCTTTGGAGAGTCCCCTGATGTGGTTAAATTGAGGAAAACTAGTATTTTTCATTTAAAAACTGATCTGCAATGGAAAAAGGTATAGATACTTTAAAAAAACTCAACGAAACCACAAATACCAGCAAATATAAAACCCACTTCTGAGGAATTCTAAAGCATCAAGATTTACTCAAGCTATTTCAGGTCTGGCTTTTTCTGTCCCTGTCCTTGAATTAGGCTTTCAAGAATAGACTATCCTAAATTTTACATTTTATAATACAACTCTATAATTAGTAAGAGCTAACCTTTGAAATTTATGTCAACTGTACTGAATGCTTTGAATGCACTGTCACATTTAATGGTTACAACAAACGCATGAAGCCAAGCAGTCCTAAGCAGAAGGGCCAGGGCTGGCAGGGCTGGAAGTCCCACTGTCCTGGCTTTTAGGCTGGCTTTCTACACTACTGCAGAAAGAAAGCAGATTAAGACTGAATGGATTCTTATGAAGTGGTTTTTTCTAACACAAATAGCAAAACCAACATCAGTGTCCTTAGGCCCATAAGGCAATACAGAGGCGGATGAGAAAACAGACTGCTGAGAATTCTAAACTGCAGTCATTTCATAGCCTGCAGCTATACCCCAAAGGGAAGGAGGCTGTTAAGTCTTTGGTGCAACTGAATCAAGGGAGGCAGAGAGAATCACCTTGTACCATTTTTCAGGAAGCTGCTTATCAATGTCTGTACCAGGGGGACCTGTGGGGTGTCTTGTCAAAGTATCAGTGGCCTGAGATTAAACAAAGCTTTCCTGTGAGGCCCTACAAAAGAAATGTCACCAGAGCACCAAGGTGAAGCTGTTCACGTCCATCTCTGCTCTCCAGTCTTTCAGGTATCCAGTTCCAAACGGGATTCAGAAGCACAGGTCAACTCAATCAGATGCCCTCTTCAGTCACTCAGTGGTGTCTGACTCTTTGCGACCCCAAGGACTGCAGCATGCCAGGCTTCCCTGTCCTTCACCATCTCCTAGAGTTTGCTCAAATTCATGTCCACTGAGTCGGTGATACCCTCCAACCATCTCATCCTCTATTGTCCCCTTGTCCTCTCTGCTTTCAGTCTTTCGCAACATCAGGGTCTCTTCTAATGAGTCAGCTCTTCACATCAGTTGGCCAAAGTACTGGAGCTTCAGCTTTGGTATCAGCCCTTCCAATGAATATTCAGGGTTATTTCCTTTAGGAGTTCCTTTAGGTTTGATCTTACAGTCCAACGGACTCTCAAGAATATTCGCCAACACCACAGTTCAAAAGCAAATTCTCTGGCACTCAACCTCTTATTTAAGTATATTTCCACTTAGTTAACACTGAGTAAGGGTGACTAGACAGTAAGTCCCAGCAAGATGATGATCAGGCCATAACCAGGCTCCCAATATGTCCCAGAGGCCACTGAGGTTCACCATTCAGCTCCCATAAAGTTATGATGAAATGCCTCTAAAGGGACAACTGATATAATCTTTTACTGTTAGTTATTCCTGCCATTACAGGCACATTATAGTGATTGCTTTGGTAGTCCCAGGTTGTTGACAGGATTCTAAGAACTGCAATGGAGGCATTTTGTTGTCATGGGGTTAAGATCCAGATTTTATAAAACCAGAGGTTGACATTAATGATGCAAAGAGACCCCCAAGTACCAGGAGAGACACACAGGACATAATCTACCTTATCTTCAGCAGGGTCAAGTAAAGGATGACAGATCCAGCAAACAGTTAAATTCAGAGCCAAAACTACATTCTAGAAAATTTATACAAGAGAGTTCTGCTTCCCCTTAATCAGAAAACCATGAGAAATCATGACTAATAGGATGAGGTTTTCAGGCCTTTGCCCAAGGACACAGCTCCAAGGACACAGCTCCAAGGACATCCACTCCCCGAATCAGCAGCTGCTGAGTTTCCAAGTGTCCTTATAATTAAGATTTTCATTTGGCCTGCAGCTATGTTGAAGATAATGGTAACAGTCTAGGGTAAATCAATGACTTCTATGCACCCCCAATCCCCTGATCAGTACTGTCTTCCTTCTCCAGCAAGCATGGGGGAGCCATTCAAATTCTGCTGCATGAGAAAGAATGTGATATAAAGTGAACAGTCCCATGCACCTGAGCCACAGCACTTTGCCAAATAACATGATTGTATAGAAGGAAACAGTAAAACCTGATAGAATTTGTGGCAGTGACTCTTTAGGGACCTAATGAAGCAGTGACCCACTGGAGATTTCCATCATCCTATAAAATACTGAGGTAGAAACCATTAGGGAGTTAGTATAGGAACTCTGAGACCTCAGCCTGTTTCAACAATCATCCCACTCCTTAACCTAAAACTATATCCTTTGTCTCAAATTCCTGGCTCTCAGAGGAATGTGTCCTTGGTCTGATAAATTATCAGCTCTTAGATCCAGGAAAGGGTAGTAATTAACTTCTGTTCCATATGCCTGAGAGAAAAACAACTGGTGATCATTAAACTTTAGCCCTACATCTGGTCCACTGTAAAATGGTGGGGGGTCATGAGAAAAGGTCAAGGGATGGCGACTTAATGTAAAAGAAAACTAAGGATACCAAAAGCAGAAAAGGGGGAAAAAACAAACAGTAAAACTACAGACCAATTTATTATGAATATAGATGGAAAAATCTTCAACAAAATGCTAGCAAAACAAAGATAACAGCATATAAAAATGATATGCCATAATGAAATGGGACTTATCCCAGAAATACAAGACTGACTTTTCTTTTTTTTAATGTAGAGCCAATATCCTGTAACACATCAATACAATAAAGGACACAAACCACATGACCATCTGAAATGGAGGTATAAAAAGCATCTAACATGACTGAAATTAAATGCATCCTAAAATCCAACATCCTTTCACATAAAAACACTACAACTAGAACAAAGGGGAACTTCATCAATTTAATAAGACATCTAAAAAAGCCACAGCTTTAAAGCCTGAATGTTTTCCCTCTACCTAGTAAACTACCTTTACTTGCATATGGCATCATCTTGTATATCGAAAATTATAAGGAATCCACTAAAAAAACTAACAGAACTACTTTGACTAGGTTGCCTAGTACAAGCTCAATATACAAAAATCAAATGTATTTACAGTTAACAGCAAAAGAATGAAACACTTTGGAATAAACTGAACAAATGTGGAAATTTTACAGAAATTATTATACATAAATTATATAACTTCAAAGGAAACTAAAGACCTAAATGAATGAGTGGAAAAGTATGCCACATTCAGACACTCTCAAGGTGGCAGGCAGTACTTCTCAAATTGATCTACTGATTCAGGACAACCCTTACCGAAGTTCCAGATGACTTCTTTGCAGAAATTGAGAATCCGATCTTAAAATTCATTTTGAAAAAGAGTATAATATATTGAAGGACTCACACCTCCCAATTTTTAAACTTAAAACTACAAAACTACAGTAAAAAAAAAGCCATGTGGGACTGAATTAGGATAGACACTAATCAATGGAACAGAAACCAAGAACAAATCCTCACCTACATGATCACTAGCAAGAAACTAGAATCCAGAATATACAAAGAAATGGTGACAGTGTTAGTCGCTCAGTTGTGTCCAACTCTTTGCAACCCTCATGGACTGTAGTCTATGGATTGTAGCTCCTCTGTCCATGGAACTCCCAGGCAAGAAAACTGGAGTGGGTTGCCATTTCCTTCTCCAATGCATGCAGTCACTTCAGCTATGTCCAACTCTGTGTGACCCAATGGACAGCAGCCCACCAGGCTCCTCTGTCCACAGGACTCTCCAGGCAAGAATACTGGAGTGGGTTGTCAACTACCATGGTAAAGCAATAAAATCACAGGATACCACTTAATGCTCACTATAATAGTTGTAACCAAAAAGACAAGTGTGGTAAGCATGTGGACAAACTAAAATTCCTATATGTTGCTATTGAGAATGTACATGGTTCATCAAAAATAGTCTGGCAGGGACTTTCCTGGCAGTCCAGTGATTAAGACTTTGTGTTTCTACTGCAGAGGGCACAGGTTTGATCCCTGATCCTGCATACCACAAGGTATGGCCAAAAAAATCTGGCAATTTCTCAAAAGGCCAAATATAGTTACCAAATGATAAGACAGATCAGTTCCACTCCCAGGTATATACCTAAGAGAACTGAAAATGCATGTCCATACAAACACTTGTACACAAATGCTCACAGCAACATCATTCAGAGAATCCAAAAAGCATAAATGATCCAAATGTGTGTGAACTGATGAAAGGGAAACAAAATGAGGTATATTCATACAATGGAATTACTACTTTGCAATGGAAAGGAAGGAAAGACATATGCTTCAATATGAACGCATCTTGAAAACCTCATGCAAGGTGTTCAGGGTCCTAAGAGACCACATATTATGACTTCATCTATAAGAAATGTTCAGAATACAGTAATCTAGAGACAAACTAGATTAATTAAATGGTTGCCTGCAGATGGGTAGAATGGAGAGTGTCCGTTAATGAGTACAGAGATTCTTTCCGGGGTCAAGAAAATGTTCCAAAAGTGACTATGGTATTAGTTACATAGTACTGAGTATATGCAAAACCACTGTACATGGTAAATGGATAAACTGAATTGCATGAATGACATATGAATTGTATCTCTAAACTGTAGCTTAAAAAATTTTTTTCCCAGTTATTAGCACAGACATGGGCACATGACACAATGAAGTACAGGCTTTTGGCAGAGCACACAGACCAAAGGCATGTTCTGTGCAAGTTGAAGCTGACTGATCATACACATGGAGATGTTAGGGCTATCCAATGAAGGGATGTGTGCCTGAGAATGAAGTCAATGCCAAAGCAGAGAGCAGATCTCAAAGACAGTGTTTCAAGTCTTTAAAACTTTCAGATTCAAATGTTGGATCCAGTCAAACCTGAAAGTCAAGCCACATGGAACTCTTTAAGTTATATGACCCAATAAATTCTCTTTGGGAGCTTAAAAACTAAAAACTTGCTTATGACTGTTTTTTAAAATCTAACTGGAAAATGTAATAATTTCTTATAATACTCTGCGATTTTAACCACAAGATTTTATTTACAAGTGATTTCAGTTCCGTTGCTCAGTTGTGTCTGACTCTGGGAGACCCCATGGAATGCAGCACATCAGGCTTCCCTGTCCATCACCAACTCCCAGAGCTTGCTCAAACTCATGTTCATCGAGTTGGTGATGCCATCCAACCATCTCCTGCCTTCAATTTTCCCGCATCAGCGTCTTTTCCAATGAGTCAGTTCTTCACATCAGGTGGACAAAGTACTGGACACAGTTTTCATTTACAAGTGAAGCCCTGCAATTTAATACACCTCAAGAGAATCTTGGTGATTGTCACAAAATCTCTGCAATCATTACATATTTGTTTCACTTGAGACATTTACAACAGGCTAGCCTCTAACACTGCCCTTCAGTTTATAAGCACTCTTATGATATCAAGGATGGACATACCACAGAGCTGTCTCTCAACAACAAAGCACTTAGAATTCTTCAAAGGTCCATAAGATACTTCTTTACAAGGTTTATTACAAAGCACATTTTAATTTGCATTTCAATAGATTGGGTTGGTAAACTGTCTGGTTAAGGGGGCACGAAAGGATGAGATAGTTGGGATGGCATCACTGGACTCAGTGGACATGAATTTGAGCAAACTCCAGGAGATAGTGAGTGAAAAGGAAGCTTGGCATGCTGCAGAGCATGGGTCACAGAGTCATACACAATGGAGGAACTACATAAAAGTCTCAAATTGAATGTTTTCTGAGCCTGTTTCACACAGAATATGCCTTTGTGGGGCTAAGGGTGGCGGTGCAGAGATGACTAATTTAAAATGAAAAGCAATTCCTGAAATTCACCTCTCTAAATCCTTTTTAAACATTAGGTAGGATCACTTGCACTTAACATTTGCACTTTATCACATCTAAAACATTGCTAATCTAAATGGGAAGTGGTGGTGGTTTGGTCGCTAAGTGGTGTCCAATTCTTGCAAGTCCATGGACTGTAGCCTGCTGGGCTCCTCTGACCATGGAATTCTCCAGGCAAGAATACTAGAGTGGGTTGCCATTTCCTTCTCCAAAAATGAAAGCGAAAGTCACTCAGTCCTGTCCAACTCTTTGCAACCCTATGGACTATACAGTCCATGGAATGAATTCGCCAGGCCAGAGTACTGGAGTGGGTAGCCTTTCCCTTCTTCAGAGGATCTTCTCAACCCAGGGATCAAACCCAGGTCTCCCACATTGCAGGCGGATTCTTTACAGCTGAGCCACAAGGGAAGCCCAAGAATACTGGAGTGGGTACCCTATCCCTTCTCCAGTGGATCTTCCTGACCAAGGAATTGAACCAGGATCTCCTGCATTGCAAGCAGATTCTTTACCAACTGAGCTATCAGGGAAGAAGGGTCCTGTATATCCAGAACAGGGAACATAATGCTTTTGGACAAATCTGCCCTGGCTGGAAAATTTTGTAGAAGCATTACTGACTTCTAACATGCCTGCAGGTAAAAACTAGAGTTGTGTCTGATACTTCCTTACAAAAATAGAACTTACAGGATCTACAGGGAAGGGTTTAATCAACACAAAGCTGATAAACTGATTTAGAGTTTAAATGAGTGAACTATCTATTTAAGACAGGCCATAAAATATATTTCCTCTAACATGACAACAGCTAAAATTTATTAAGTACTTACCATTTACCAGGAGCTGTTCCAAGTGTGTTTTATCTACAAAACTCATTAACTTACCGTAACAATCCCATGAGGTTGATACTATTGTTATCTCTATTTTACAAACGATGAGGAAACTGGTACAGAGAAGTTTAGTAATTCTCCCAAGGCTGCATAGATGGTAAGTGGAAGAGCCAAGATCTGATGCTCAGCAGTGTGACTGCAGGGACCATGGTCTCAAATCATTACAGCAAGTTTCCTAATACTACTTGGGAGTTTACAGAATGGACACCCCAGAAATGATCACTTTGGCTGTACAGGTCCCTATTTTAGGGATCGGTTCTCTCAGAATTCTGCTCTGTGCTGCCTTATCCCATGTGCCACAAGTAATAAATTTGAATAATAAAATAAGAAACAGACCATGTAGAGAATAATGTTAAGTAGACCTCTCCCTCAGTAATTTAGACCATCATCTATTCCTTTTCTAGTAAAGATGAATAAATGAATTCCTTGCTATGTCAACTGTATTATTTCTCCTCAAACTTTGTCATCAAATCCTTTGTAAGCTGGTGGTGGTGTCAGCCGCTCAGTGCTGTCCAACTATTTGTGACCCCAGGTACTGTAGCCTGCCAGGCTCTTCTGTTCACAGAATTCTCCAGGCAAGAATACTGGAGTGGGTAGCCATTCCCTTCTCCAGAGGATCTTTCCAAGCCAGGGATAGAACCCAGGTCTCCTGCATTGCAAGTAGATTCTTTACTGTATGAGCCATTGTAGTTTAATACTGAACCAATACTGGTTCAGCTTAATCATTCTGTTCCACAACAGATAAATTAGAGGAGACTACTTAAAGCTGACTCACTTACCTTTAAATATATTACTCCTTTATTACTGTATGTTACCATTTCCCTCCAAACTTGTCAGTACCACTCCACACAGTGTTTACTTCTTTGGTCCTAGGGACAGCAGTAAACATTTTATAATTGACAATAAACTCAATATAAAATTTATAATTGTATTTTTATTTATATAAAATTCACATTAAACTTATAATAAAGATACATACTAATTTGCTTACTTGATATGACACTGCCCCTCAAACTGTGTTAAGGCTGGATCAAAAGCAAACTAAGCTTACTGAATTCTTAAGAAGGCAAAGTAACAAATAGAACTGGGTCTGCTGTAAATTACCATTTACTTTTTCAGTGATAATTCAAGTGCACGCCTCCTGATCCACTCCTTCTATCACTCTGAACACTTTCAACTTAACAATTCTTTATCGAATTAGTAAATGAGAATCCAACTGCACAGGAAAAAATAAAACGGTAACTCTTTCATGTTAACACCGATTAGAACTCATCTGATTTAGAGTTAACGCATCAATCAGAAAAATCCCCGAACAACCTCCGCGACCCGTCTATTTAAATGCACCCCAGCTCATCCCCTTCACCTACTCTTCTTTTTATTTTGAAGGCAGGCATTAAAATATTACAAATAAATGGTTTTCACTGAACCATTCTCTGAAAACTTGCTGTTCCCAAAGGACATCTGCTTAGGAAATTCGTATCCCTCGAGAACATCTAAAATCCGTACGCATTTGTGCATTTAAAAATGCCTCGAGGGACTAACTACTGCTGAGGAACGGAAAGCGACTCCAGCACAAACGTGTTTGCGGGCCACTTGGAGACGCAAGCTGAGCAATTTTGTTTTGGGAGGTTCGGCCTAATGGGGGTAGGGAAGAAGGGAACACTGGAAAAATAATTCAAAACAAAGATTTTTTTTTTCAAGCGAGCGACAGGAAATCATTAAAAACAAGCCACTCTCACATCCATCAGTCTAACCAATGGCCTTGCAGTTTAACAAAATGCGTCCTCGCAGTCGCCACCCGCGACCTCTATGGTGAGGAAAGGCGTTCTACAGAGAACACCCGGCGAGGCGCCGCCCTCCGATTAGGGGTCGACATCCGCCCCGGTTCCCGGCCCTCCCCGCGCGGTGGGCGGGCACCAAGCCGAGCCCGACGGGCCAGCCCTCACCGCTGGCCCGAGACCCGAGCCCCCGGAGCTGCCGCTGAGTCCCCACCACAGAACAAAAGCGATCGCCGCCGCACACCCAGCCCCCGCCTGCGGGCACTTGGGCTGCCGGTGCCCCACCCCGCCGCGCCGAGAACCCGAGGAAACGTGCGAGTGCCGGCGGGAACCAGGTCCCCACTTACCTACCGGAGCTGAACCCAACCTGGGCGAGCCGGGAAAACGCAGCGCCTCTCGGCCCCGGAGTTTAAGTCAACTCGGGTCCGCCTCTAGGGGCGGGTCGAGGGGGAGGCCCACTCCCGGAAAGCCAACCCCGCCCCGGCGCAACGGCAGTAGCGAGACCCGGTATCTGGTACCGGGGTCCTAGTGCCGCTCGGATGAAGTAGAGTCCGGGGAGCCCGGCCCTCCAGTTATCTCCCAAGCTTGCACAGCCAGCTCATGTATCTGAAGAAGAAAACTTCTCCAACAGTGGCTGTCTTTAACTTGCATCAGAATCTTTTGAAGGTTGTTAAAAAGGGACTGAAAAGCACCACCTACAAAATTACCCATGCAGTAAGTCTAACTCCGGGCTGAAAATGTGTATTTCTAACAAAGGGGAACATCCTTTAACACAGAGAAACTTTCTGAAAGGAAATAGACTCTTTTTGCCTGAAGGTTTCTATAGATCAAAGTTGTGAAAATTAACACAGTAAAGGGAAACCTCACCAAAATAGAGTTGAGAGGCCAGAAGGGGGAGCTGTCATACAGTTCGGTACCACTCTCAGTAAATTACAGAAAGAATTGTCAATTACAGGGCCCAACAGGAAAAGATATAAGCTGTCCAACAAACTTTCTGACCAATCCATACATTGCGGCTCCTAAAAGAAATAGACTACCCCACAACTCAGCCAATGAGAAATTGTCACCCTCACTTTTCCCCAATGATATTTCCTTCAAAAGAACTGCAAAAGAACAAAGCAAAAGTAACTTTGCTTTGTTTGTTGGACTCTGGCTTTTGCTATAGTTTGCTTGACCCAAATTGCAGTTTAGTTACCAAATGCAAACTGACACTGCCTGCTGCATGACTTGCCAATAAATCGAGGGGCCGGTTGTTGGAACAAAGAATAGTGACTTTATTCAGAAAACCAGCAGACAGAAAAGATGGCAGACCACTGTCCCGAAGAAACATCTTAAACCTGAATTAGAATTCAGGCTTCTTTTATACTAAAGGGGGAGGGAGTGTGGTTGGCTGTTGCAGGTATGAAGGTGTGACCTTCTTGGTGCAGGTCATACCCCCAAGGTGATGTGATAACCCTCTGCTCCTGCAGCTATCCACATAGGTCTGGTTATGATGGTCCTGTAAACATAAAACAAGACAATTGTTATTCTCTGTTCTGCAATTTTTTATCTCTGCATAAAAGAAAATTGGGCTTCCCTGGTGGCTTAGTGGTAAAGACTCTGCCTACCAATGCAGGAGAACCAGATTTGATCCCTGGGTCAGGAAGATCCACTGGAGAAGGAAATGGTAACCCACTCCAATATCTTTTGCCTGGTAAATCCCATGGACAGACAGCCTGGTGGGCTATGTATGGTCTATGGGGTCATAAAAGGGTAACAGTAACCAAACAGCAAACAAAAACTGTCACATATTTAAAGGTCAAGCCTGGAAGGCAGAGCCTTGAGAACAAGACTATCATGTACATTTCAGGCTACAGGCAACATTCTTTTGGACAAAGCTGCAGAACCAGCATGACTGAGCACCAGCAAAAGGTTAGAGCTAAAGGAACAGATCCAATACGGTGTCAGGTTTGTTCTTTGTGTTACAAGTCCCCTGCTATTCTAGAATAAACCCATTTTTAGCTGGGAAAATAACTTTCATTTTTAAAGTCAACAAAGTAAACAAGTAATCCAATCTGAGTGAATAAGAATGAGAAAGGGCAGAGGTGCTTAGTTCTTGCAATATACAGGAAAGGGTATTCCTTTGCCCTCATGACCCTGCCACTCACTAGACATACAGCTTTGGGGAAATTAGTTAACCTGTCTCTGCTCAGATTTCTCATCTGTAAATTGAGAATAACATTAATATTTACCTCAGGATCGTTGGGATACTTACATCAACAAATACATGGCTAAAAGCAGTTCTTGGAATATGGGGTGGTATACTAGGGTCACATAAGGGTTTTTCTAGAACCTAAGCCACACAAGTCAGCAAACAGAAATGAACCCAAGAAACAAGATGTTTTGTTGCAGGAAAGTCTGACACAGATCCCACTCCTATAGTCTGTCTCTCTGTTATCGCTGAGTTGTGTCCAACTCTTGCAACCCCATAGACTGTAGCCTGCCAGCCTCCTCTGTCCATGGGATTCTCCAAGAAAGAAAACTGGAGTGGGTTGCCATTTTCTTCTCCAGGGGATCTTCCTGACCAGGAATTGAACCCACGTCTCCTGCATTGCAGGGAGATTCTCTACCAACTGAGCTGCAAGGGAAGCCCCCTATAGTGCCTAAGGAAGGAAGCCTAAGGAAGATATTAGTCCAGCAAGATGTAGTGCCCCGGAAGCTACAACTCTATTTGAGATGGAGTTGCTGATCTCCGTGCTGTGTATCCTTGCCTGTGTTTGTGCTGACTTTCTCCTGTCTCCTTTAGACAATGAAAGCCTGTCTGATTTTCCAAAGTGTAGTCTTTCCACCACTTCTAAAGTACAACTGACGTTTGTCAATACAACAGCCCTGAAGGGTCACCAGCAAGGAGACTTGCACGGGGAGGACACAATCTCCAGGACCTGAAAGTTGTTTAATCAGGGGCTGGACTATAAGTTGCCTTCTCTTTAAGACATTTATAACTCAGTATGCCAAATGAGTAACTTTGTTATCTGGTCAGGCTGGGGAAAGAGCCCTCAAAAGATCAGATTGTTCTGTGCTGTGTCTGCTGTCATAAATTACAGATGCTCTCCCTGTGTTTTACAATATTCAAAAGAAAGTCTCTCAAGTCAAATTACTTTGCTATAGATGTTATCTCAGTCTTTCAAGAGCATAATACTTAGACTCAAGGCTTGTTAATGCCTTAACTTAAAAAACATGTTTTGGAAAAGTGCATGACATCATTAGCAAGTCCATAGTAAGAAATTTGTAAAAAATAAATAAAGATGCCTATTATTCATTTAAGAGATAAATGAGGTCGTTGATTTTCTTTTCTTGTGCTTAGTCGCTGAGTTTTGTCTGACTCTTTGTGACCAAACAGACTGTAGCCCACCAGGCTTCTCTGTCCATGGGGATTCTCCAGGCAAGAATACTGGAGTGGGTTGCCATGCCCTCCTCCAAGGGATCTTCCCACCCAGGGATCAAACCCAGATCTCCTGCATTACAGGCAGATTCTTTACACCCACCAGGGAAGCCCTGGTTGTCTCCAATATTCTGTTTCTCCTTGTTAGTAGTATTTAGGTACAAGGTCACCTTCCTGGAGAATACATCCCCCAAGCCTCCCTTGCAGCTAAATATTGCCACATTTCAGATCTCACAATGACAAATGAGCAAAAAATGTTGTATGCAACTTCTGTGTGAAGGAATGTCTTAACCCTGAAATTCCTCTCTCTGATTTGTTTATACTGGAATGTAGAAATGACAGTAACCTAATTTCAACCTCAGAAAGGAAAACTGTTCCTGAAGGCAAAAATTCTTTTCCTTTCTTGTGCCATGAATTTTTCTGGCAGTTTGGTGGAGCCTATAGACCCCTTCATAGAATAATGTTTTGGAATGCTTAAAATAAAATATATATGATTACAAAAGAAATTAATTGAGTATAAAAACTTAACAAAATATTTTAAAAAACAAATGTGTGATATGATAATGTTTCTGTATTAACAAAACAAATAAGATCTAGTAGCAGATCTAATAACAACTGTGATTTTGAAAGTGATGGACATAAAATGCCATTTCAAGATTATCTGCATTAACTCTAATAACATAAGGATACCTGTGATTTTTATGGTGAAAAAACATTAATAGTACTATATTTCTGTGGCTTTGTTGCCAACATTACATTTGAAGGAAATGGTATCTTTCAATAAAATGTTTAGTGAAAATAAAGTTAATTGTTTGCCATCCAAATTCATGGTATTCCTAAATTCTATACATGGATGTGGTAGGCATAAGTTTGCACCATGTGATTTTCACCTCCTGGTGTTACTACATGGTAATTATTTAGTTCAGTTCAGTCGCTCAATTGTGTCTGACTCTTTGCAACCCCATAGACTGCAGCACGCCAGACCTCCCTATCCATCGCCAACTCCCGGAGTTTACTCAGATTCATGCCCATTGAGTCAGTGATGCCATCCAACAACCTCATCCTCTGTTGTCCCCTTCTCCTCCTGCCTTCAATCTTTGCCAGCATCAGGGTCTTTTCCAATGAGACAGTTCTTTGCATCAGGTGGCCAAAGTATTGGAGCTTCAGGATCAGTCCTTCCAATGAATGTTCAGGCCTGATTTCCTTTGGGATGGACTGGTTGAATCTCCTTGCAGTCCAAGAAACTTTCAAGAGTCTTCAATACCACAGTTCAAAAGCATCAATTCTTTGGCACTCAGCTTTCTTTATACTCCAACTCTCAAATCCATACATGACTACTGGAAAAACTACAGCATTGACTAGATGGACCTTTGTTGGCAAAGTAACGTCTCTGCTTTTTAACATGCTATCTAGGTTGGTCATAACTTTTCCTCGAAGGAGCAAGCATCTTTTAATTTCATGGCTGCAGTCACCATCTGCAGTGATTTTGAAGCCCCAAATAATAAAGTATGTCACTGTTTCTACTATTTCCCCATCTATTTCCCATGAAGTGATGGGACCGGATGCCATGATCTTAGTTTTCTGAATGTTGACTTTTAAGCCAACTTTTTCACTCTCCTCTTTCACTTTCATCAAGAGGCTCTTTAGTTCTTCTTCACTTTCTGCCATAAGGGTGGTGTCATCTGCATATCTGAGGTTATTGATATTTCTCCCAGCAATCTTGATTCCAGCTTGTGCTTCATGCAGCCCAGCATCTCTCATGATGTACTCTGCATATAAGTTAAATAAGCAGGATGACAATATACAGCCTTGACGTACTCCTTTCCCAATTTGGAACCAGTCTGTTGTTCCATGTCCAGTTCTAACTATTGCTTCCTGACCTGCATACAGGTTTCTCAGGAGGCAGGTCAGGTGGTCAGGAATTCCTATATTTTTAAGAATTTTCCAGAGTTTGTTGTGATCCATACAGTCCAAGGATTGGCATGAAATAGATGTTTTTCTGGAACTCTCTTGCTTTTTCAATGACCCAACGGATGTTGCAATTTGATCTCTGGTTCTTCTGCCTTTTCTAAAACCAGCTTGAACATCAGGAAGGTCACAGTTCACGTATTCTTGAAGCCTGGCTTGGAGAATTTTGAGCATTACTTTACTAGCATGTGAGATAAGTACAATTGTGAGGTAATTTGAGCATTCTTTGGCATTGCCTTTCTTTGGGATTGGAATGAAAACTGACCTTTTCCAGTCCTGTGGCCATTCCTGAGTTTTCCAAGTTGGCTGGCATATTGAGTGCAGCACTTTCACAGCATCATCTTTTATAATTTGAAATAGCTTAACTGGAATTCCATCACCTTCACTTGCTTTGTTCATAGTGATGCTTTCTAAGGCCCACTTGACTTCACATTCCAAGATGTCTGGCTCTAGATGATTGATCACACCATTGTGATTATCTGGATCGTGATGATCTTTTTTGTACAGTTCTTCTGTGTATTCTTGCCACCTCTGCTTAATCTCTTCTGCTTCTGTTAGGTCCATACCATTTTTGTTCCTTATTGTGCCCATTTTTGCATGAAATGTTCCTTTGGTACCTCTAATTTTCTTGAAAATGTCTCTAGTCTTTCCCATTGTGTTTTTTTCCTCTATTTTTTTTGCATTGATCACTGAGGAAGGCTTTCTTATCTCTCCTTGCTATTCTTTGGAACTCTGCATTAAAATGGGTATGTCTTTCCTTTTATCTTTTGCCCTTTGCTTCTCTTCTATTCACAGCTATTTGTAAGGTCTCCTCAGACAACCATTTTGCCTTTCTGCATTTCTTTTCCTTGGGGCTGGTCTTGATCCCTGCCTCTTGTACAATGTCATGAACCTCCTTCCATAGTTCTTCAGGCACTCGATCTAAGAGATCTAATCCCTTAAATCTATTTGTCACTTCTACTGTATAATCAAAGGGATTTGATTTAGGTTATACCTGAATGGTCTTTTCATACTGTTCATGGGGTTCTCAAGGCAAAAATACTAAAGTGGTTTGCCATTCCCTTTTCCAGTGGACCACATTCTGTCAGACCTCTCCACCATGACCTGTCCGTCAGTCTTGGGTGGTGCCACATGGCCTGGCTTAGTTTCATTGAGTTAGACAAGGCTGTGGTCCATGCGATCAGATTGGCTAGTTGTCTCTGATTGTAGTTTCAGTCTGTCTGCACTCTGATGACCTCTCTCAGCACCTATCATCTTACTTGGGTTTCTCTTACGTTGGATGTGGGGTATCTCTTCATGGCTGCTCCAGCAAAGTACAGCCACTGCTCCTTACCTTGGACGTGGGATAGCTCCTCACAGACACCGCTCCTCACATGGGATGTGGGATATCTCCTCTTGTTGACTCCTGCACCTGACAGCCACTGCTCCTGCACCACGCAGCCAGGTCTGTAAGTGCCCAATATGGTATTGGAGATCAGTGGAGAAATAACTCCAGAAAGAATGAAGGGATGGAGTCAAAGCAAAACAACACCCAGTTGTGATGTGACTGGTGATAGAGGCAAGGTCCAATGCTATAAAGAGCAATATTGCATAGGAACCTGGAATGTCAGTTCCATGAATCAAGGCAAATTGGAAGATGTCAAACAGGAGATGGCAAGAGTGAACATCGACATTCTAGGAATCAGCTAACTAAGATGGACTGGAAAGGGGAATTTAACTCAGATGTCCATTACATATACTACTGTGGGCAAGAATCCCTTAGAAGAAATGGAGTAGCCATCATGGTCAACAAAAGAGTCTGAAATGCAGTACTTGGATGCAATCTCAAAAATGAGAGAATGAACTCTGTTCATTTCCAAGGCAAACCATTCAATATCACAGTAACCTAAGTCTATGCCCCAATCAGTAATGCTGAAGAAACTGACGTTGAACGGTTCTATGAAGACCTACAAGACCTTTTAGAACTATCACCCAAAAAAGATGTCCCTTCATTATACAGGATTGGAATGCAAAAGTAGGAAGTCAAGAAACACTTGGAGTAACAGGCAAATTTGGCCTTGGAATACAGAATGAAGCAGGGCAAAGGCTGATAAAGTTTTGCCAAGAGAATGCACTAGTCATTGCAAACACCCTCTTCCAACAACACAAAAGACTCTAAACATGGACATCACCAGACGGTCAACACTGCAATCAGATTGATTATATTCTTTGCAGCCAAAGATGGAGAAGCTCTATACAGTCAGCAAAAACAAGACTGGGAGCTGACTGTGGCTCAGATCCTGAACACCTTATTTCCAATTCAGACTTAAATTGAAGAAAGTGGGGAAAACCATTAGACCATTCAGGTATGACCTAAATCAATTGCCTGATGATTATACAGTGGAAGTGGGAAATAGATTTAAGGGACTAGATCTGATAGACAGAGTGCCTGATGAACTGTGGACGGAGGTTTGTGACACTGTACAGGAGACAGGGATCTAGACCATCCTCAAGAAAAAGAAATGCAAAAAAGCAAAATGGCTGTCTGGGGAGGCCTTGCAAACAGCTGTGAAATGAAGAGAAGCGAAAAGCAAAGGAGAAAAGGAATGATATACCCATTTGAATGCCGAGTTCCAAAGAATAGCAAGGAAAGATAAGAAAGCCTTCCTCAGCGATCAGTGTAAAGAAATAGAGGAAAACAATAGAATGGGAAAGACTAGAGATCTCTTCAAGAAAATTAGAGATACCAAGGGAACATTTCATACAAAGATGGACAGTAAAGCACAGAAATCGTACGGACGTAACAGAAGCAGAAGATATTAAGAAGAGGTGGCAAGAATACACAGAAAAACTGTACAAAAAAGATCTTCATGAGCGAGATAATCATGATGGTGTGATCACTCACCTAGAGCCAGACAACCTGGAATGTGAAGTGAAGTGGGCCTTAGGAATCATCACTACGAACAAAGCTAGTGGAGGTGATAGAATTCCAGTTGAGCTATTTCAGATCCTAAAAGATGATGCTGTGAAGTGCTGCACTCAATATGTCAGCAAGTTTGGAAAACTCAGGAGTGACCACAGGACTGGAAATGGTCAGTTTTCATTCCAATCCCAAAGAAAGGCAATGCCAAAGAATGCTCAAATTACTGCACAATTGTACTCATCTCACACTCTAGTAAAGTGTTGCTCAAAATTCTCCAAGCCAGGCTTCAGCAATATGTGAACCGTGAACTTCCAGATGTTCAAGCTGGTTTTAGAAAAGGCAGAAGAACCAGAGATCAAACTGCCAACATCCGATCATCAAAAAAGCAAGAGAATTGCAGAAAAACATCAATTTTTGCTTTATTGACTATGCCAGAGCCATTGACCGTGGATCACAATAAACTGGAAAATTTTGAAAGAGATGGGAATACTAGACCACCTGACCTGCCTCTTGAGCAATCTGTATGCAGGTCAGGAAGCAATAGTTATAACTGGACATGGAACAACAGACTGGTTCCAAATAGGAGAAGGAATACGTCAAGGCTGTATATTGTCACCCTCCTTATTTAAATAATATGCAGAGTACATCATGAGAAATGCTGGGCTAGATGAAGCACAAGCTGGAATCAAGATTGCTGGGAGAAATATCAGTAACCTCAGATATGCAGATGATACCACCCTTATGGCAGAAAGTGATGAAGAACTAAAGAGCCTCTTGATAAAAGTGAAAGGAGAGTGAAAAAGTAGGCTTAAAGTTCAACATTAGAACTAAGATCATGGAGTTTGGCCCTATCACTTTATGGCAAATAGATGGGGAAACAGTGGCTGACTTTATTTTGGGGGTCTCCAAAATCACTGCAAATAGTGATTGCAGCCATGAAATTAAAGATGCTTACTCCTTCGAAGGAAAGTATGACCAACCTAGACAGCATATTAAAAAGCAGAGACTTTACTTCGTTTACAAAGGTCTGTCTAGTCAAGGTGATGGCTTTTCCAGTAGACATTTATGGATGTGAGAGTTGGACTATAAAGAAAGCTGAGTGCAGAAATTGATGCTTTTGAACTGTGGTGTTGGAAAAGACTCTTGAGAATCCCTTAGACTGCAAGGACATCTAACCAGTCCATCCTTAGGGAAATCGGTCCTGGGTGGTCATTGGAAGGACTGTTGTTGAAGCTGAAACTCCGATACTTTGGCCACCTGATGCGAAGAGCTGACTCATTGGAAAAGACTCTGATGCTGGGAAAGATTGAGGGCAGGAGGAGAAGGGGATGACTGAGCATGAGATGGTTGGATGGTATCACTGACTCAATTAACATGAGTTTGGGTGTACTCTGGGAGTTGGTGATGGACAGGGAGGCCTGGCGTGCTGTGGTTCTTGGGTTTGCAAAGAGTTGGACACGACTGAGAGACTGAACTGAACTGAACTGAATGATCTACTGGTTTTCCCTACTTGCTTCAATTTAAGTCTGATTGGTTATTATTTGCGGGGGACTGCCCGTGAAGGGTTAAGTCTTGGGAGCTGCTCGGCAAGTTATGCAGAGCCCTAGGCATGTTCCTAAGCTCCCTGTCCCGCCCCCCTGAAGAATTTTTATAGCCCTTAAGGCTCCAGGACGTCTAGTTCTTGCAACATTTCATAGAAGATAGATTATCTTATTGTTAGAAGATAGATTATCTTATTGTGATCTGTACACAATGGTAAGGGTCTGGTGATTGTATCTGGAGATTAAAAACAATCTTGTAAATGTCAGAAGTCACGTACTTTATCCTATATATACTGCAACACAATAAAGAAAGGCATCAGCCATTTTGGTCTGATCCTCTCAACCCCATCTTTTGTCTCTCTCTTATTTTTCTTAGCGGGGAAGCTCCGTTCTCTCCCTGTGCAGGTGCGACTCTTGCTTGTGCTGGCCGCGGCAATTATTGCTTGCAAAGAAAAAGGACTTTGCAGATATAACTAAAATTACTAATGAGCTGACCTTCAAATAGGCAGATTAGCTTGAGTTATCTGGATCTAGGTGAAGCAGCCAGCATAATCATTTGAACCTTAAAACCCAAACAATGAGGATAAGAGAGGAAGCCAGAGAGAGGTGGCACAGGTTGTGGTGGTGGGTGGTTTAGTCGCTAAGTCATGTCCAACTCTTGTGACGCCATGGACTGTAGTCTTCCAGGCTCCTCTGTCCATGGGGTTTTCCAGGCAAGAATGCTGGAGTGGGTTGCCATTTCCTTCTCCATCACAGGGAGTATGTGAGAATGAAAGCATGAGGAGGGCTCAACTGTTGCTGGCCTAGAATTGGAGGGGCCATGTGCAAAGCATGAGAAGGAAATAAATTATGTCAACAAATAAATTATGTCAACAACCTGAATAAGCTTGGAAATGAAACTGTGAGGTAATAAGTAGGTGTTAGTCAAGCAGCTCAGTTTGTGGTGATTTGTTGTGTCAGCAACAGAAAAGTCAATATAGTGGACTCAATGTTATAACCTCTGCCCAAGGGAATGTTTAAGGAACAAAATAGAAGTAAACTAGGTACTGGAAAGAAGAAGTAAACTAGTCCTGTAAAGAAGAGCTTTCCACCAGCTGGGGGGACCAGCTACACTATTACTATTGTTTAGTTGCTCAGTTGTATCCAACTCCTTTGCAACTCCACGGACTGTAACCCACCAGGCTCCTCTGTCCATGGGATTTTCCAAGCAAGAATACTGGAATGGGTTGCCTTTTCCATTTCCAGGGACAAACTGGCATCTCCTGCGTTGGCAGGTGGATTCTTTATCACTAAGCCAGCCACCAAGAAAGGACTATTACAGAGAAAAAATAAATTTCTCTCACTTATAAGTTGATAAAGTTCTGGTTATGAAACAGTATTAATTTATGTAAAGTGTGTAATGAGGAAAGTGTCCAGACCAAGTCTTGAAAAATTCTAGTGTTTAATAGAAAGGGAGGAAGATACACCCTGAAGGGAAATGGGAATAGCCAGAAAAACAGAAGGAAAACTAGAAGAATACTCCGAGAGGCAGAGAAAGAGAGCAGTTCATGTAAGCAAGAAAAAAAAAAAAACCTTTCAGTCCTCTGAAAGATCAAGTAAGAATAAACTGGAAAATATTCTTTGGATTTGACAAGAAGGGGAGTAATTGGAGACCTGAGCCTGGAAATGCAAAGGACCAAGAACAATGAAAACAGTCCTGAAGAACTGTTTAAAAGGACTTTCACAACCTGATTTAAAGACATACTATATGATAACCAAGAAGTGTGGTATTGGTGTAAGTATAAACCACTAATACAAACCACTAATTCCCCCTAATCCATATGTACATCAGTACTTTTATCCATGCTCATTTAACCATATATTAATGTACATATACAGAGATACTACTCACCATTTTATTAAATACAATATGGTTCACTCTTTTCTGATTCTTGCTTTATGCAATAAGCCATAGCAATCCCTCCAGGTTATAGTAATAGCTCTAAGCCATTTTTAATAATTACCTAAAATTCATTATTATTCTAATGAAACTTGCTTTGTTTCCAACTTTGCCACTTGTGAACAATCCACAAGTATTTGAAGAATTCCCAGGAAGAGAATTGCTAGGATGAACTGTAATTTCAACATAACAGATATTGCCAGATTACTTCCTTTAAAGGCTAGAACAGTTTTCAGTAGTGCCAAGAAAGTCATTCTTTTGCTATGATTGACAATGGGTGTTAACATCTCAATCTAGGTAAAGTGATCTCATTGTTGTGTGTATTTGAATAGTCAAAAAGATCTGGTGAGTTGAAATACCAACTGGAAAACAAAATTCAAGGTTAATTTGGAAAACAAAGAACAAAAAGTGAGAAGGTAGCCACAGGATTCAGCAATCAAAAAAGAAAATAGCCCAGCAATTCAGGTGCTAAAAGCTTTGAGTCTTGGAGACTGATGCTGCTAATCAATTCACTATTGGAAGTTACTGTTCTTTCAAGATTCATGATTAAGGAGGATAAATTCAACTTGTTTTTAAAGACCTTACTTTAACCCCGTTCTGTCAGGTCTGTTCCTTCTCAGTGGTGATATCCAAGGTGATACTGAAGGTTGTGAGAGATTGAAAGACATAAGTGGCCTTCTCATGTCATTGTCCCCACAGTGGTTCCTCCTTACCCCTACTTGCACATGACCATAACCCTTACCTATCACCACCCCTCAATTCCTCTTGACCAAACAGTGGCTACCAATAGTTAAGAATCATTTCTTTCTCAAGGACCCATCTTTGGCCATCTGTTTCTCAAACTGGCTAAATTTCAATGGGCCCCTCTTGCTAAAATGCCATCCTTGCTCATACCCAGCATTCTTCAATAAAGTTTTATGCAAACAGTGTTCCGGCCCATTTTCTAATATTGTGGCACTTCAGTTCCAGTGAGGACTGGACCTCTTGCTACTCAGACCCCGGGCACAACAAGGAGACAAGAACATGCCTGAGACCCCTTTTCACGTCCCCTCATGTTGCAAGGAGCCCTGCTCCTGATCTTGCTGTCTGTATCGAAGCATCACCTAAAACTTTATTCTTTTCATTATCTGTGGTGCCAGCCTCCTGATTTGTTTTCACTATTTCAGGTTCTCACAGATGAACTGGGCTCATAGCTCCAAGACACCTTCCTGGCCCACTTATTCTTGTTTGCTCTTGTCATTTGAAAATGGCATCAAAATTTGGGGGGCAACAAGTATTCAATATTGGAAGCTCTGGTAGGATATTACCAAGGACACTTTCTTTCTTTTCGGTTGTACCACATGCATCTGGGATCTCAGTTTCCTAATCAGAGATCGAACTCATGCCTCTGCAGTATAAATGGGGAGTTTTAACCACTGGACAACCAGGGAAGTCCTTCATAAAAGACACTTCAGAACTTCAGTGGTTATTCTGGGGAACTTGGGATATGAATAAGACAATTTATTTGCTTACTACCTTAGAAACAGTGGTTGAAAGATTCTAAAAATTTAACTATTTGCATTTTCAAATGAGCATTGTTAGTAAGGAAGGGATGGGATTGAACCAGATTGTGTCATATCTTGCAGAAGTAGAATAACAGGTAAAAGAGAAATACTATAGTAGCATACACTGGACAAGCTTATTTCAGAACCCCTCTGTGTTCTCTTTGCTGATGATTGGGGGAAAGATAAACTATGGTTTCCTTGGTGTTCCTGTGGAAACAAAGAATAGATCTCAGCAATTAATGATTTTAAAAGGAACAAAGAATGCAGGAGCAAATGACTATTAGCAGGAAGGAGAAGTAACCAAAGCAAAGATAATAAATCAGTCATAAAGACTTTTAGCTCTGTTTCAAAGGTAAAGATCAGTTTGAACCACATTCATGAGCTGTTTTGCAAGATCCAAACCCCCAGGGCACTCAACCACCAGACTAAGTGGAGCCTAAGGATTGATGATGCTGACCTTCGCTGACCCTCTTGACTTCTTTCAATTAGATGCCTGGATTTTGTCAACCTAGAGTAACCTTTGCCTCATTTTAAAGTTAAAATCTCTGCCCCAAGGGCGGGGATAGCTGCTGTGCTTTAAACAGCAACATCTGTCTGACTGAGCCAGTTGTCACACTGCACAATCACCTCTAGAACTCCACCTCTAATGGAAGATCACACTCATCCATTCTTGAATATGCAGATGCCCTTAGCTTAGAACTCCCCCTATCCTGCTGTTTGGAGAGACAGTGCTTTGAGAACGCTATTTTCTCACCTCTTTACTTGTCACAAGTAATAAATACTTCTGCTTTGACAGAAAGTACTGGACATGGAACAACAGACTGGTTCCAAAAGGAAAAGGAGTACATCAAGGCTGTATATTGTCACCCTGCTTATTTAACTTCTATGCAGAGTACATCATGAGAAACGCTGGACTGGAAGAAACACAAGCTGGAATCAAGATTGCCAGGAGAAATATCAATAACCTCAGTTATGCAGATGACACCACCTTTATGGCAGAAAGTGGAGACAAACTGAAAAGCCTCTTGATGAAAGTGAAAGAGGAGAGTGAAAAAGTTGGCTTAAAGCTCAGCATTCAGAAAACTAAGATCATGGCATCTGGTCCCATCACTTCATGGGAAATAGATGCGGAAACAGTGGAAACTGTCAGACTTTATTTTGGGGGGTTCCAAAATCACTGCAGATGGTGGTTGCAGCCATGAAATTAAAAGACGTTTACTCCTTGGAAGGAAAGTTATGAGCAACCTAGATAGTATATTGAAAAGCAGAGACATTACTTTGCCAACAAAGGTCCGTCTAGTCAAGGCTATGGTTTTTCCAGTGGTCATGTATGGATGTGAGAGTTGGACTGTGAAGAAAGCTGAGTACTGAAGAATTGATGCTTTTGAACTATGGTGTTGGAGAAGACTCTTGAAAGTCCCTTGGACTGCAAGGAGATCCAACCAGTCCATCCTAAAGGAGATCAGTCCTGAGTGTTCATTGGAAGGACTAATGCTGAGGCTGAAACTCCAATACTTTGGCCACCTCATGCGAAGATTTAACTCATTGGAAGACTGTGATGCTGGGAGGGGTTTGGGGGCAGGAGGAGAAGGGACAACAGAGGATGAGATGGCTGGATGGCATCACCAACTTGATGGACATGAGTTTGAGTGAACTCTGGGAGTTGGTGATGGACAGGGAGGCCTGGCGTGCTGTGATTCATGGGGTTGCAAAGAGTCAGACACGACTGAGCAACTGAACTGAACTGAACTGAACTTAGCTCATTTGTTGGCACAGACTCATTGAGTCTGGCAACAGCATGAAGAACCCTCTAAAAGAAAATTTGAAAATTCCTGCCGTTAATGATGCCTCAGGAAAGGCTAATAAACATGTGGAAGATCTAAAATCCAACCTTAAAATCTCTTCTCTTTCTTCTGATCCAAACCTAAATTGATTTTCCTCCTCGACCCCTGTATCTCCTCTTCCTCCTACCTCTCATTCTGCTCATCCTCTTTTTCCTGTGCCTTCCCTAGATTCTCTTCCCTTCTCTCCATTGCTCCTTTTTAAAGATACCCCTTTCACCAAACGATGTCCCTTCATAATGTCTTATACCAGAGGTAAAGATGATGACCAACTGTGCTGACCTCATAGCTTTAAGCTTGGTCAAGGTCAGGTTTGCATAATGTCATTAACAACTATCTACAGGATTCATGGGGTCGCAAAGAGTCGGACACGACTGAACAACTGAACTGAACTGAACTGATGGAGAAGCAAATGGCAACCATTCCAGGATCCTTGCCTGGGAAATCCCATGGATGGAGGAGCCTGATAGGCTACAGTCCATAGGGTCTCAAAGAGTCGGACATGACTGAGAAACTAAACAACAACGGATGCAGTGCCAGCCGTCCCCCTGTACTAGACAGGGCCCCGATGGGGCTCATCTTTCTGGCAGAAATCCAAGAAAGCTAAGAATTCTAAATTAATTAAAACTGCCTTCCAAGTTATCAAGATGGAAAGGTGGAACAAGTTTCATGTCACTGTTCCCTGGCTTGGTTTACAATCTTTCAGTTCTGTAGACGATGGTATGCGGGCTCTGGCTGTGTTCTCTGCCCAGGGCAGGGTCAGGCTTGGATTCTTCCAACTGAGTGTAAAGAGAGGCCAGTGTCCTCTGATAATACCAGTTCTTGCCCACTGGGACTCTACTGTGTACCAGCTACTCACTTTTTCTCTAACCCTCAAGATAACCTTGAAAAGGTAAAGTTTTATCCCTTTCCACTGGAGGAAGTTGAGGCTCAAAGAGCCAAGGTCACCTGCGGAACGCCACGTGGCTGGAAGTGGCTGTGGTCAGGCCTTGCGCCGGTCCCCCCTTGGCTGCCCCCACCCCAGGTTCTGGGCGAGGATGGCGAGCTATGGATGTGACACTGTACGCTGTGCCCACTGCTCAGACCAAGTCCGTGGCTTGACCCTCGGATGTCTGGGGACAAGGTCCCTTCCATTTGCTCACCCGTCCCCGGTGCTGCGGGATGTCCCCAGCCTCGCCCTGCTCTTGTGCATTGCAGCAGCCTCCGCGAGGGCTCTGAGCCCCTTACTAGGCACAGCAGCACTCAAGGGGCGTCGCGCACGCTTCCGGTGCTGGAGGATCTCAGTGAGGGCCTGACCGATGAGCGAGGAGGGATTATTGAGCTTCACTGCGCTTGCGATGAGCATGATCTCTAGGACACAGAAGCACCTCAGCCGCCGTCCCCACCCAGCCCAGTTCAGTTATACAGAGAGGTGGGGCAGTGGAAATCCTGCCCCAGGACAGCTGCTCCAAGGGCTGGACCAGAGTGGCTACTCCTTGAGGCAGCTTGACACACTTTTGTCCCCCCACCCCCATCCCCTTTAAGAATCGATACTCTCTTATCACTCCGCGGATGGACAGTGGTCTTTGCTGGGCGAGCTGCTCAGGAAGGCGCCTCTGTGTTCCTGCCGTGCACGGTGAGCAAGCCCGGAAGAGGCTGTGTGCCCTCCGGGGCCCTCTGCTGGCTCAGCCACCATCCTGAGAAATGATCTGCCTTTTTTTCCCCTGAAATTGACCTGTGTCTGTTGGAACGTACCCGGAAATGGAGGGGTGGTGTGCTCAACTCCTTGGAGCCGCCAGACCAGGAGACAGGAAGCAGTTCTCACCCACATTTCAGACGAGCAAATGGAGCCACACGTCTGCCTTCCTTCTGCCCCTATGACTGCTTCCCTAGCACCCACTTCCGTGAGTGCTGCCCCCGGCAGCTTTAGGACCAACCTGCCCACGTAACGGAGGGGAAAAGTTTTCTAAGAATGAATGCACCAAGGCTATTTTTAAGGCTAACAGGGCAGCATCATTAAACACCATTTTCCCCAGAACAGAGTTGGCTTTTCTATCGTCTGTCACTGAAACTAAACAATGACAAAAACACCGGGTCCGTGAGCACACTGGGAAGCTGGGCAGGTGGTCCTGCAGAGAGAGTAGGAGCCCTGTCAGGAGTATGGCGAAGCAAAGGGCTGAGTCCCCACGAACCCTGCAGTACCTTCTGTGGGACCATATGGGGGTTATTTTAAATATATAAATGAATATTGTATATATATATTTGCTATTAAAACAATAAAATGGTAAGTGTTTGAGAGAGAGAGAGAAAAAAAAAGAACTGTCTAAATCCTCCTAAGGAAAGAGAGAAATTTATCTTGTTGCTATTTAGTGGCTACGTTGAGTCTGACTCTAAGACTGTAGCTGGCTAGGCTCCTCTGTCCATGGGATTTCCCAGACAAGAATACTGGAGTGGGTTGCCATTTCCTTCTCTAGGGGATCTTTCCGACCCAGGGATGGAACCGCATTGGCACTGCCGAACGAATTCACTGAGTCACCAGGGAAGCCCTCTATGGAATCTCTAAACTCCACCAATTAGTTCATCTATTTATGAGACCCAGAGATGGGGAAACTCTAATATAAGGTGTAGGTCTTCTGTTATGCTCTCCAGATAGAAAGTTCTTGAAGAATTGATTCTGTCCACTTGCTCATAGTATTATCAAATGAGAGATGCAAGTTTTCAATGGATAAACTACAATCTTCAAGTCAAAGTTCTTTGTGTTAGTCATGATATCACCATATAAAATGGAAAGTATTTTTTGCTTCAGAGAATGGATACTCTTCATAACTTTATTTGGCTAATTACCAAAGCATAATTTGGAAGAGTTCTTAATTCATGGGGCGTGGTAGACATGGATTCCTAACTTTCTCTACTGGCTGCCTCTTTGTAAGATCTTAACTAGTAGACGGATCTGAATCCTTGCCATGAATAGATTCACCACCCTTGGACTCCCTAATTATCATAAGCCTTTATTTCTATTTGTATATAAAATATCAGGACAAATTCTAGGGCTCTTAACAATAGCACAATGGAATCAGAGACCAGTTGATTATATCCCCCTATTTTCACCCCATAGCAAAAGCCCATCCAACAACTCTGGGTGCAACAGCAGCAGCTGGAACTAAACTTTACTATTTATATTTAACTTCATGGTCCCTGATGAAGTTCAGACCTTATTATGTTTTTTTGTTTGTTTCTTTCTTTTGTTTTGTTCAGACCTTGTTTTTTAATTAATTAGCTAATTATGGGATAAGGGATCTTTTTTGCATCATGCAGGATCTTTCATTGAGGTGCACAGACTCTCTAGTTTTGGCCCATGGGTTCTGGAGTGTGTGAAAGCAATAGTTGCAGCACCAGCTTAGCTGCCCTGACACATGTGGGATCTTAGTGATTGAACTTGTAACCCCTGCATCGCAAGGTAGATTCTTACTGGACCCCTGGACCATCAGGGAAATCCCCAGATTCTATTTTTGACAAAAATACCTTTCATTTTTTTGCCTCTAGATTGCCTTCCTAAAAAGCCATATCCTCTCCTCCTGCACATATGTCATCTGTTGCAAAAATATGCTAGGCTCCACTGCTGTTCTGTCTCACTCAGTGGAAGGCAGACGTCACAACTGTCATGTGCTTATTTGGGAATTTACCTGCCTCATTCTGACTTCTTTGAAACTCGTTTAAATGTCCACATCTGTGTGGATGGGCACTAGTTGAGTACCAAACAATGATGCAGTCAAGCTAGACATGCTGGCACAACGCACTCAGCCTTGCTTTCCCAGTGGCTCAGCGGTAAAGAATCTGCCTGCAATGCAGGAGCTGCAGGAGCCATGGGTTTGACCGTTGGGTCAGGAAGATCCCCTGGAGGAGGGCATGGCAGCCCACTCTAGTCTTCTTGCCTGCAGAATCCCATGGACAGAAGAGCCTGGTGGGCTACAGTCCATAGGGTTGCAGAGAGTTGAACACTTAAGTCTTAAGTGACTTAGCATGCACTCAAACCCTCTACCAGAGGCCAAATCTGCACAAGAGTTTGACAGTCTTTTCAGTAACAAACTATGTGATATGATAAAAATTACATCTTTGAAGTACTCTGGAGGCTCAGTAGTTAGGACTCAGGGCTTTCACTGTTGGGGCCAGCAGCCCAACACCCTGAGCAAGGTGTTCCTGATCCCACAAATCATGTGGCATGAGCCAAAAAAAAAACAAAAATTGTATCTTTTGAAGAAATATTTGTTTTCTTAACTAAAAATTCATTGAATAGAACAAAGAAGGTAATGGTTTTTGCTATTTTAAGGCCCCAAATTTCAAAATAAAAGAATGCTAAATGCTATGGTGTGTTTTTTCCTCCAAGTTTTCAGTTCCAGACCAAAGTAGACAGGATCATAAACAATACAAGTAGTATGATGTCTTTGTAGTATGTCAACTTAGCTAAGTTCAAGCTAACATTCCCAAAATTTCTTTCCCTGCATGATTCTGAGTTACAGTTGGCCACAGGAGAAGCATGAGCATTTTTTGGAAGGCCTGAGTGAATTGACTGTCATGTTTTTTCACACTGAAAATCAGTATACTGTGTCAGGCATCATCATAGTGAGCACATATTGTCACTGATCTGCTAATGCACGTTGTGAGGGTTACAGTGGTACCCAATGCATAGTTCCTCAAGCAAACCCATATCTCCTCATTCAACTTTTCCTAGTCCTGGGTCAAATGCATAGGTAGTTTCATGGTGAAGGGCACCAGCTTCTCCTGCAGTTCACTCAACATCATGATTTACACTTGTGGTTTCTAGTTTATCCTTATAGATTCTAGTTCTTGCTCATCCCTACTTTAATAGCCAGCTCCCTTGGTTACTAGCCTGAATGACTTCAGGTCCTACACAATACAGAGCCAACAGCCTTGCACAGACTTCTTAATCAGCTACCATAATTGTCTAAGGTCTAATGCCTATAATAAATTTCTTATTGAATTATCCATGGTGTTTCTGCTTCTGTCTTCAAACTCTGCCTGATACAAGAAGTCAGTATACATATGCAAAAAGCATCTTAAAAGATTCTTGCTCCTTGAAAGAAAAGCTATGACAAACCTCAGTTCAGTTCAGTTCAGTTCAGTCACTCAGTCGTGTCCAACTCTTTGAGACCCCATGGACTGCAGCATGCCAGGCAAACCTAGATAGTATATTAAAAAGCAAAGACATTATCTTGCCAATAGAGGTCCAGATAATCAAAGCTATGGTTTTTCCAATAGTCTTGTATGGATGTGAGAGTTGGACCATAAAGAAGGCTGAGTGCCAAAGAATTGATGCTTTTGAGCTGTGGTGTTGGAGAAAACTCTTGAGAGTCCCTTGGGCTGCAAGGAGATCAAACCAGTCAATCCTAAAGGAAATCAGGTCTGAATATTCACTGGAAGGACTGATGCCGAAGCTGAAGCTCCAATACTTTGCCCACCTTATGCGAAGAGCTGACTCATTGGAAAAGACCTTGATGCTGGGAAAGATTGAAGGCAGGAGGAGAAGGGGATGACAGAGGACTCGATAGTTGGATGGCATCACCAACTCAATGCACATGAGTTTGAGCAAGCTCTGGGCCATGGACAGGGAAGCCTGGTGTGCTGTCCATGGGGTCACAAAGAGTCAGACATGACTGAGCAACTAAACAACAACAAAGAAGGAACATGAAATTACATTTGGTACATTCATTGAGTGCTATGCACCAGACGTTTTACTAAGTGTGCCTTATCTGTTTTGATCTCTACTACAACACTATTTTCCAGGCAAGGAAATTGAGCTCAAAGAGACTGATAAATTTGCCCAAGAACACACTGCTAGAATATCAAAAGCTGGGCAATTGAGAGCTTCTACTCAAAACTGTGTCATTCTGCCTCCCCAAGGGGCATAAACTCTGCACGGCAGTGATTTCTGGGCAAGAATGGTAATTTTTTTTTTTACTTCATGGGTATTTTGACTTCATTCATTTTTGTTTTTTGAAGCAGAATAAAAGAAACCTCATTTTAAATGGAGTTAAGGGGCCAGAATGGGGAGCCCTCCTGCACTACCACTTGTCATCAATTACAAATCCCAACAGGAACCATCAATTACAAATTTAAACAGGAAGAGTTCTTCTTGCCCAGCAATAAGTCTGGCAATTGGGAAAAGCTTGGCCACCCTGATTCTCACTTTTTTCCGATGGACTTTTGTTCAAAACTACACCTCCCAACTTCCTCGTCATTCTCTATAAAATAAAAGTTCCTCTCCTTTGCTAATTGGGCTTGCCTATGGTTTTTGCTATAAATTTCTTGTCTCTAATTGCAATTCCTCTCCTATTCCTGAATAAACCCATTATACTGGTCAGATAACTGGTTGTTTTATTTTGTAGGATAAAGGTTTGAAAGAGATCAGAATATGACACCTCTAAATATGCCACATTGATATAAAGACTATTTTGAACTGAAGGCATTAAGAAACACTCCCACCCCCTATCCCCACCAGGGAGAGAAGAGTGTCAATTTGCATAAACAAATTCTTTCTAAAATAGCCTTTATCTTTCACTAGTTTCATTTCCCTAGGAGTTTTTGTCCCTTGAAGTTCAATCCCTCCCAGGCTCCACTTTGTTTGTTTGTTTGGCTACCCTAGTGGCATGTGGAATCTTAAATCCCTGACCAGGGATTGAACCCATGCCCACTGGAAGTGCAGAATCTTAACCATTGGACAACCAGGGAAGTTCCTCAAACCCCTTTTCTTTTGATGAAACTCTGCTTCTTTGAGTTTCACTTCTTTTCTGTGAACTCCTACTCACATTTAAAAACAAAACAAAACTTTTCTCCTGTTAATCTGTCTTTTTTAGTTTAATTAGCACACTTCCAGGCAATAAACCTTTTCAAGTAGGGTTTTTCCTCTCACTGCCTTAAGTTAAAACTAACTGTTTTCCAAGTAAATCATCCAAAGAAGTTGCTTTGATTAACAACACAGTACAGAAATGTCTTCCTAGTCAAAACTTGGAAAAGACCTGCTGTCTGTGTAATTCAATCACACTTTAAAGCATTAACTTGCTCTGTTTTACAGACCTAACTATCAAATGCTCATTATATGAGGTAAAATTCTCAGGTATGGGGAAGAACACAAACTACATGTTTTTGTAAACGCCACAAGAGACCAGCTTATTGCATCACCCATCTTAAAAGAAGAGTCAGGACACGCTGAAACATGCTGCGTTTTGTTTGTACCACCATTTTCCTTCTTATAAAAATAATAGGACTTTCTGTGTCTGATCCCTGGTGCGGAAAGATTCCACATGCAGTGGGGCAGCTAAGCCAGGGAGCCACAACTACTGAAGCCTGTGTGCCTAGAGACTATGCTTCAAAACAGGGAAGCCATCACAATGAGGAGCCCATGAACTAAAACTAGAGAGATGTCCCCACTTACCACAACTGGAGAAAGCCTGTGCGCAGCAATGAAAACCCAGCACAGCCAAAAATAAATTATTTAAAAAATAATACATGCTCATTAGACAATGAGAAAAATTTTTTAAATAAAATGTTATTAATAATCTATTTCTCAAAGAAATACATTAATATACTGATCGATGAAGTAAAATTCATGTTTTAAGCCACGTTAAGAAAATTAAGCAGAACGTATTAGCTGTTTGTATTGGGTCTTCCCTAAATGTGCAGTGTGCATCAGCATTATACATTAACCAGACATCCTTAAAGGTGGGAATGTCTGCTCAGCCGTAAAGATCAATTTTTTCCCCTTCTTCTGACTCTAGAAACATAACTACTTATGTTGGGGCCAGTGTGAAGACAGCAGGAGAGACTCCATCTTGAAGCCTGTCATCCACCTTAAAGACAGGATATGAACTGGGCCTGAACCCTGCCCAGAGTGAGGAAACCATTGCTAGTGAAACCGTGTCTCCTGAAGACTTCCCTCCCTACAGATGACAAACGGAGATTGTAGTTGAGGTCAGGCTGCACCGGTTAGATTAACCATGGAGACATCCCCCCTTGATGTATACTCACTGTTACCCCCCTTTAACCTTAATTGTTTGTTCTGCTAGTACCTACTTGTTGTAAAACTCAATCATATACAACAAACAGGTTGTTAACATGTAACCAGTCATGTAGTGGGGGGTATAAAACTGGGCCTCTCAGAAATATCAGGGTCCTTATAGGGAACTGATTCCCCTTGGACCCGCTGGTGTAATAAACTGTACTCCACTGTCTTGAGTGTCCTCTGAGGTGTGTTTTGTGACCCCGCATTCCACAACACTTAGAAGATAACATTCTTTTCTTAATGCTCTAAGTAATCATGGTGACCTACTACACTCTTGGTACCTGTAGGTCGAGACTAAGTATCTTTGGTGAACTTCATGTAAAATGACAGTGGACATCTTTTGTGTCCAAACTGTATAAAACTGTATCTTTGACTTCTAGCAAGTGGAACAGTCTTCAGAGTTTCCTAAAAGACTGTCACCTGGGTTACAATCCTCAAGTTGACTTGAATAAAATTCTCTATTTCTCCCATAAATCAACTATTCATTAATTTTTCTTTGTTGTGATGTTTTTTCTCTCATGTTTTCTTTATTGTGCATAGTTTTATTTTTATTTATTTGCAAAATGTATTTATGTATTTAGCTGCTATGGGTCTTAGTTGCAGCATGACGAATCTTTGATCTTGGTTGTAGCATGCAGGATCTTTAGTTGTTGCATGTGAGCTCTTAGTTACGGCGTGTGGAATCCAGTTCCCTGGCCAAGGATCAAACCAGGCCCTCTGCATGGGGAGCACGAAGTCTTAGCCACTGAATCACCAGGGAAGTCTCCAGTGCTGTTTCCTTGAGAAAACAGTTCAGGGACTTCCCTGGTGAGCCAGTAGTTAAGACTACACACTTACAATGCACGGGGTACATGTTCAATCCCTGGTTGGGGAAGTGAAACCAAATGAGGCCCTGTGGGGCTTCCAGGCATGAAGACCCTTTTCTGTCCTCCATTTCTTATAGGCAAAACTCCAGCATCCTTGATCTTTCTTTAGATCCAAAGATGGATTCCAACAGTTGCTAATCTAGGGAAGAGTAGCCAAGAAACCACCTGAGGCAAGACTAAAGGGACCAGAGAAGTTCATCAAGATTAGGAGACCAATCACTAGAGAATAAGGGGTTACAAGTCCCACTCACACCCTAATCTTGTCAAAGACCCTACTTTGAACTACTGTTATAAAACTCTTCATCAAATCCTCTGTGATGGGGACACATAGTTTTTGGGGGCAGATTCCTGGTATGTCTCCCTTTATGTGAATTTACTCTTCCTGATTTTTTTTTTTAATTAACAAATCATATTCTTTTGAAGTGATAGAAGAAGAATTTTAGAGTTATTGTGTATGTTCAATTTCAAACTGTTTTTCAAAGGTGTATCAGTTTACACTCCCAACAGCAGAGCATAAAGTTTCCTATTGCCATTTTTTTTTTTAAACCAGTATGTGGGTTTTTTATCAGCCTTTTAAAAATCAGTCATTCTGGTGCATATATAGACATAACTTATTGTGATTTTACTGATTATTATGGGAATTGATTAGCACCTTAACCTATTTGCTGTTTGGAATTTCTGTTTATTTTTATATATTTTTTAAGTATAGCTAATGTACAATGTTATATTAATTACTGCTATAGAGCAAAGTGATTCAGTAATACATATTTATACATTTTTTCTATATTCTTTCCATTATAATTTATCATAAGATATTGAATATAGTTCTCTGTGCTATACAATAGACCTGGAGGAGAAAATGGCAACCCACTCCAGTATTCTTGCTGGGAAAATCCCCTGGATAGAGGAGTATGGTGGGCTACAGTCCATGCACCCCAAAGAGTCAGACTTGACTTAATGACTGAGCAAGCGCACATGCTACATAGTTGGGCCTTGTTTATTCATTCTATATGTAAAAGTTTACATATGCTAAGGCAACCTTCCACTCCATTCCTCCTCAAGGAATTTCTATTTGATGTTGAAACTGGGCAGGACCCTTTGGGGCTCCTGGGCACAAAAAGCCTTCAGCGTCCCCTTCCCTGAGTTCCAAAGAGCAGGTTCAAGAAATTGCTAATCAGGGAAGGGAGGGGATACAGAGACAGGGAGGAGAAACAATAGGGCAGCCTTGGGGCAGGTCCTTGGTTTCTCCTCAGGGGATATACATAACAGTATCTTTGAGCTTTTCTGCAGCTAAAAACTAAAACCTCCACCAAATGGAAGATATTCAAGAGAAGGTCACAATTCAGGAACCTCAGGAACAACAGATCAGGAGACCACCCAATTCCAGAAAATCTTCAGAAGGAAGAAGGGATGCAGGCCCTGGACACATCTTGATCCTTATCAACAGCTCCACCCCTTGACCATAAAACTCCTCACATCTCATCCCTCCCCGCAACCTGAGCTGGGACACCGGGGTGCAATGGTAAAGAATCTGCCTGCCAATGCAGGAGACACAGGAGACTTGGGTTTGATCCCTGGGTCAGGAAGATCCTTTGCAGTGGGAAGTGGCAACTCACTTCACTATTCTTGCTGGGATATTCCCATGGACAGAGGAGCCTGGCAGGTTACAAGTCCATGGGGTTGCAGAGTCGGATGCGACTGAGCACCCACTAGTGTACAGAGGCCAAATTTCACTATCAATGTGATGCCTGTTAAAGCTTTTAGTACATTTGGAGAAAAAAATATCTAGATTTTCTTTGATTTTATTGATCATCCTGGAATTGATTTTTGTGTAAGGTAAGTTGTGAAGCAGGAGGGAAGAGGGCAGGGCACAAACTTTAAAATAAAGCATAGACCAAAGACACAGCATAAGCTGATTAGAACTAAATGGGTCCAAGATGGCAGACTTCCACTAGACTTGAGCTTCAGTATACAAGCTCATTGTAATATATCAACAAGCTCAGTGACACACCCACAGGCACCATGACACTTCCATGGGCAACCATCACAGACCACAAAGTGGGTGGTGACCCAATTCATGGAAATCTCCACCCTTTCCCCAAAATAGTTGGATTAATCCTCCCACTCACTAGCCTATGAAATTACCCAGCAGATAAAATTAACCACACCGCATGTCAACGCTGCTCTAGCCCTTTGCAATGGTGCACATTCTGTCTGTGGAGTGTATTTCTCTCTCAATAAATTCACTTACCTATCATTTTGTCTCTTACTGAATTATTTCTGTGATGAGACATCAATAACATGAGCTTCATTAAGTGTTAAAACTAGATGTGTGATCTCAGTTGGAAGATCATGGGTATGGCCAGGCTTGAGTTCTGGCCAAGTGGGTTCAAGTCCTAGTGTGAGTTAGACGGTTTCGGTTGTAGGAGTTCAATGATCACTTTCCAGTTAGTCACTCTTCATAATACTACTCACTGAATAATTCATTCCCAATAATTGATAATATAGAATCAATACTTCTATATGTTTATGTATGCTTATCTATCAATAGTGTCAGCTAGTCAGTCATTTCAGTCACTCAGTCATGTCGGACTCTTTGCAACCCCATGGACTGCAGCACGCCAGGCATCCCTGTCCATCATCAACTCCCGGAGTACATCCAAACTCATGTTAATTGAGTTGGTGATGCCATCCAACCATCTCATCCTCTGTTGTCCCCTTCTCCTCCTGCCCTCAATCTTTCCCAGCATCAGGGTCTTTTCCAATGAGTCAGCTCTTCGCATCAGGTGGCCAAAGGATTGGAGTTTCAGCTTCAACATCAGTCCTTCCAATGAACATTAAGGACTGATTTTCTTTAGGATTGACTGGTTTGATATCTTTGCAGTCCAAGGGACTCTCAAGAGTCTTCCAACACCACAGTTCAAAAGCTTCAATTCTTCTGCACTCAGCTTTCTTTATAGCATAACTCTCATATCCATACATGACCACTGGAAAAACTATAGCCTTGACTAGATGGAACTTTGTTTGCAAACTCATGTCTTTGCTTTTTAATATGCTGTCTAAGTTGGTCATAACTTTTCTTCCAAGGAGTAAGCATCTTTTTATTTCATAGCTAAAGTCACCATCTGCAGTGATTTTGGAGCCTAAGAAAATAAAGTCTGCCACTGTTTCCACTGTTTCTCCATCTGTTTGCCATGAAGTGATGGGGCTGGATGCCATGATCTTAGTTTTCAGAATGTTGAGCTTTAAGCCAAATTTTTCACTCTCCTCTTTCACTTTCATCAAGCTCTTCAGTTTTTCTTCACTTTCTGCCGTAAGAGTGGAGTCATCTGCATGCTGTTGCTAAGTCGCTTCAGTCGTGTCCGACTCTGTGTGACCCCATAGACAGAAGCCCACCAGGCTCTCCCGTCCCTGGGACTCTCCAGGCAAGAACACTGGAGTGGGTTGCCATTTCCTTCTCCAATGCATGAAAGTGAAAAGTGAAAGTGAAAAGTGAAAGTAAAGTCGCTCAGTCGTGTCCAATCCTTAGCGACCCCATGGACTGCAGCCTACCAGGCTCCTCCATCCATGGGATTTTCCAGGCAAGAGTACTGGAGTGGGGTACCATTGCCTTCTCCGTCATCTGCATATCTGAGATTATTGATAATTCTCCTGGTAATCTTGATTCTAGCCTGTGCTTCATCCAGCCCAGTGTTTCTCATGATGTACTCTGCATAAAAGTTAAATAAGCAGGGTGACAATATACAGCCTTGATGTACTCCTTTTCGTATTTGGAAACAGTCTGTTGTTCCATGTCCAGTTCAAACTGTTGCTTCTTGACCTGCATATAGGTTTCTCGAGAGGCAGGTCAGGTGATCTGGTATTCCCATCTCTTTCAGAATTTTCCACAGTTTATTGTGATCCACATAGTCAAAGGCTTTGGCATAGTCAATAAAGAAGAAACAAATTTTTTGCTGGAACTCTCTTGATTTTTCAATGATCCAGTGGATGTTGGCAGTTTTACCTCTGGTTCCTCTGCCTTCTCTAAAACCAGCTTGAACATCTGGAAGTTCATGGTTTACATACTGTTGAAGACTGGCTTGTAGAATTTTGAGCAACACTTTACTAGCGTGTGAGATGAGTGCAGTTGTGCGAGAGTTTGAACATTCTTTGCCATTGCCTTTTTTAGGGACTGGAATGAAAACTGACCTTTCCCAGTCCTGTGGCCACTCCTGAATTTTCCAAATTTGCTGGCATATTGAGTGCAGTACTTTCACAGCATCTTCTTTCAGGATTTGAAATAGCTCAACTGGAATTCCATCACCTCCACTAGCTTTGTTCGTAGTGATGCTTCCTAAGACCCACTTGACTTCACATTCCAGGTTGTCTGGCTCTAGGTGAGTGATGACACCATCGTGATTATTTGGGTCATGAAGATCTTTTTTGTACAGTTCTTCTGTGTATTCTTGCCACCTCTTCCTATTCTCTTCTGCTTCTGTTAGGTCCAGACCATTTCTGTCCTTTATTGAGCCTATCTTTGCATGAAATGTTCCCTTGGTATGTCTAATTTTCTTGAAGAGACCTAGTCTTTCCCATTCTCTTACTTTCCTCTATTTCTTTGCACTGATCACTGAGGAAGGCTTTCTTATCTCTCCTTGCTATTCTTTGGAATTCTACATTCAAATGAGTATATCTTTCCTTTTTTCCTTTGCTTTTCCCTTCTCTTCTTTCACAGCTCTTTGTAAGCCCTCCTCAGACAGCCATTTTGCTTTTTTGTATTTCTTTTTCTTGAGGATGGTCTTGCTCCCTGTCTCCTATACAGTGTCACGAACCTCTGACCATAGTTCATCAGGCACTGCGTCTATCAGATCTAGGGCCTTAAATCTATTTCTCACTTTCACTGTATAATCGTAAGGGATTTGATTTAGGTCGCACCTAAATGGTCTAGTGGGTTTCCCTATTTTCTTCAATTTAAGTCTCAATTTGGCAATAAGGAGTTCATGATCTGAGTCACAGTCAGCTCTCAGTCTTGTTTTTGCTGACTGTATAGAGCTTCTCCATCTTTGGCTGCAAAGAATATAAACAATATGACTTCATGTTGACCATCTGGTGATGTCCATGTGTAGAGTCTTCTCTTGTGTTGTTGGAAGAGGGTGTTTGCTATGACCAGTGCACTTTCTTGGTAAAACTCTATCAACCTTTGCCCTGCTTCACCTGTATTCCAAGGCCAAATTTGCCTGTTACTCCAGGTGTTTCTTGACTTCCTACTTTTGCATTCCAGTCCCCTATAATGAAAAGGACATCTTTTGGTGGTGTTAGTTCTCAAAGGTCTTGTAGGTCTTCACAGAATGGTTCAACTTCAGCTTCTTCAGTATTACTGGTCTGGGCATAGACTTGGATTACTGTGATATTGAATGGTTTGCCTTGGAAATAAACAGAGATCATTCTGTCATTTGTGAGACTGTATCCAAGTACTGCATTTCAGACTCTTTTGTTGACTATGATGGCTATTCCATATCTTCTAAGGGATTCTTGCTGCTGTAGTAGATACAATGGTCATCTGAGTTGAATTCACACATCCCAGTCCATTTTAGTTCACTGATTCCTAAAATGTTGAATTTCACTCTTGCCATCTCCTTTTGTTCACTTCCAATTTTCCTTGTTTCATGGACCTAACATTCCATGTTCCTAAGAATTATTGCTCTTTGTAGCATCGGACTTTGCTTCCATCACCATTCACATCCGCAACTGGGTGTTGTTTTTGCTTTAGCTCTGTCTCTTCATTCTTGCTGGAGTTATTTCTCCACTGATCTCTAGTAGCATATTGGGCACCTACTGACCTGGGGAATTCATCTTTCAGTGTCCTATCTTTTTGCCTTTTTGTACTCTCCATGGATTCCTCAAGGCAGGAATACTGAAGTTCTTTGCCGTTCCCTTCTCCAGTGGACCATATTTTGTCAGAACTCTCCACCATGACCCATCTGTCTTAGGTGGTCCTACATGGCATGGATCATAGTTTCACTGAGTTAGACAAGGTTGTAGTCCATGTGATCAGATTGATTAGTTTTCTGTGACTGTGGTTTTCAGTCTTTCTGCCCTCTGATGGGGGCTTCCCTGGTGGCTCAAAGAAGGACAAGAGGCTTATGAAAGCCTCCTGATGGGATAGACTGACTGAAGGGGATACTGGGTCTTGTTCTGATGTGTGGGGCCATGCTCAGTAAATCTTTAATCCAATTTTCTGTTGACAGATGGAGCTGTGTTCCCTCCCTGCTATTTTCCTGGGGCCGAAGTATGGTGGAGGTAATGAAGCTAATGGTGACTTCCCTCAAAATATCCCCATGCATGTACTGCTACAGTCTGTGCCCCCAACCCTGCAGCAGGCCATCACTGACACACGCCTTTGCCCGAGACTCATAGACACCCACAGGCAAGTCAGGGACAATCTCCTGTGAGATCACTGTTCCTTTCTCCTGGGTCCTTGTGCACAAGGTTCTGTTGTGCCCTCCAAGAGTCTATTATCAGTACTAGGTAAGTCCTGGCAGCTCTCTGGTGGGGTTAATGTTGACCTCCTCCAAGAGGACTTATGCGGTACCCACACCCAGAGTCCCTGTCCCTGTGGCAGACCACTGGCGACCCGTACCTCACAGTTCTGTCTCAGTCTCTGTGGGGTCCCCGGGTCTGGGTGTGCACAAAGTTTGCTTGAGACCTCTGAGCATCTTTGGTGGGAATGGGTGTATATAAATTCTATTAAGACTTCCTTTCAGTTCAGTTCAGTTCAGTTTAGTCGCTCAGTCGTGTCCGACTCTTTGCGACCTCAAGAATCGCAGCACACCAGGCCTCCCTGTTCATCACCATCTCCCGGAGTTCACTCAGACTCATGTCCATCTAGTCCGTGATGCAATCTACCCATCTCATCCTCGGTCGTCCCCTTCTCCTCCTGCCCCCAATCTCTCCCAGCATCAGAGTCTTTTCCAATGAGTTAACCCTTCTCAAGAGGTATCCAAAGTACTGGAGCTTCAGCTTTAGCATCATTCCTTCCAAAGAAATCCCAGGGTTGATCTCCTTCACAATGGACTGGTTGGATCTCCTTGCAATCCAAGGGACCCTCAAGAGACTTCTCCAACACCACAGTTCAAACGCATCAATTCTTCGGCACTCAGCCTTCTTCACAGTCCAACTCTCACATCCATACATGACCACAGGAAAAACCATAGCCTTGAATAGACGGACCTCAGTCGGCAAAGTAATGTCTCCGCTCTTGAATATACTGTCTAGGTTGGTCATAACTTTGCTTCCAAGGAGTAAGCGTCTTTTAATTTCATGGCTACAGTCACCATCTGAACTGATTTTGGAGCCCAAAAAATAAAGTCTGAACTGTTTCCACTGTTTCCCCATCTATTTCCCATGAAGTGATGGGAACAGATACCATGATCTTCATTTTCTGAATGTTGGGCTTTAAGCCAACTTTTTCACTCTCCTCTTTCATTTTCATCAAGAGGCTTTTTAATTCCTCTTCACTTTCTGCCATTAGGGTGGTGTCATATGCATATCTGAGGTTGTTGATATTTCTCCCAGCAATCTTGATTCCAGCTTGTGTTTCTTCCAGTCTAGCATTTCTCATGATGTACTCCGCATAGAAGTTAAATAAGCAGGGTGACGCTATGCAGCCTTGAAGTACTCCTTTTCCTATTTGGAACCAGTCTGTTGTTCCATGTCCAGTTCTAACTATTGCTTCCTGACCTGCATACAGATTTCTCAAGAGGCAGGTTAGGTGGTCTGGTATTCCCACCTCTTTCAGAATTTTCCACAGTTTATTGTGATCCATACAGTCAAAGGCTTTGGCATAGTCAATAAAGCAGAAATAGATGTGTTTCTGGAACTCTCTTGCTTTTTCCATGATCCAGCGGATGTTCGCAATTTGATCTCTGGTTCGTCTGCCTTTTCTAAAACCAGCTTGAACATCAGGGAGTTCACAGCTCACATATTGCTGAAGTCTGGCTTGGAGAATTTTGAGCATTACTTTACTAGCATGTGAGATGAGTACAATTATGAGGTAGTTTGAGCATTCTTTGGCATTGCCTTTCTTTGGAATTGGAATGAAAACTGACCTTTTCCAGTCCTGTGGCCACTGCTGAGTTTTCCAAATTTGCTGGCATATTGAGTGCAGTACTTTCACAGCATCATCTTTCAGGATTTGAAACAGCTCAACTGGAATTCCATCACCTCCACTAGCTTTGTTCGTAGTGATGCTTTCTAAGGCCCATTTGACTTCACATTCCAAGATGTCTGGCTCTAGATTAGTGATCACATCATCATGATTATCTGGGTCATGAAGATCTTTTTTGTTCAGTTCTTCCGTGTATTCTTGCCACCTCTTCTTAATATCTTCTGCTTCTGTTAGGTCCAGACCATTTCTGTCCTTTATCGAGCCCATCTTTGCATGAAATGTTCCCTTGGTAGCTCTAATTTTCTTGAAGAGATCTCTAGTCTTTCCCATTCTCTTGTTTTCCTCTACTTATTTGCACTGATTGCTGAAGAAGGCTTTCTTATCTCTTCTTGGTATTCTTTGGAACTCTGCATTCAGATGCTTATATCTTTCCTTTTCTCCTGTGCTTTTCGCTTCTCTTCTTTTCACAGCCATTTGTAAGGCCTCCCCAGACAGCCATTTTGCTTTTTTGCATTTCTTTTCCATGGGGATGATCTTCATCCCTGTCTCCTGTACAATGTCACGAATCTCAGTCCATAGTTCATCAGGCACTCTGTCTATCAGATCTAGTCCCTTAAATCTATTTCTCACTTCCACTGTATAATCATAAGGGATTTGATTCAGGTTATACCTGAATGGTCTAGCGGTTTTCCCTACTTTCTTCAATTTAAGTCTGAATTTGGCAATAAGGAGTTCATGATCTGAGCCACAGTCAGCTCCTGGTCTTGTTTTTGTTGACTGTATAGAGCTTCTCCATCTTTGGCTGCAAAGAATATAATCAATCTGATTTTGGTGTTGACCATCTGGTGATGTCCATGTGTAGAGTCTTCTCTTGTGTTGTTGGAAGAGGGTGTTTGCTATGACCAGTGCATTTTCTTGGCAAAACTCTATTAGTCTTTGCCCTGCTTCATTCCGCATTCCAAGGCCAAATTTTCCTGTTACTTCAGGTGTTTCTTGACTTCCTACTTTTGCATTCCAGTCCCCTATAATGAAAAGGACATTTTTTGGGTGTTAGTTCTAAAAGATCTTGTAGGTCTTCATAAAACCGTTCAACTTCAGTTTCTTCAGTATTACTGGTCTGGGCATAGACTTGGATAACTGTGATATTGAATGGTTTGCCTTGGAAACGAACAGAGATCATTCTGTCGTTTTTGAGATTGTATCCAAGTACTGCATTTCGAACTCTTTTGTTGACCATGATAGCTACTCCATTTCTTCTGAGGGATTCCTGCCCGCAGTAGTAGATGTAATGGTCATCTGAGTTAAATTCACCCATTCCAGTCCATTTTACTTTGCTGATTCATAGAATGTCGACGTTCACCCTTGCCATCTCTTGTTTCACCACTTCCAATTTGCCTTGATTCATGGACCTGACATTCCAGGTTCCTATGCAATATTGCTCTTTACAGCATCGTATCTTTCTTCTATCACCAGTCACATCCACAGCTGGGTATTGTTTTGCTTTGGCTCCATCCCTTCATTCTTTCTGGAGTTATTTCTCCACTGGTCTCCATTAGCATATTGGGCTGTGGAAAATTCTGAAAGAGATGGGAATACCAGACCACCTAACCTGCCTCTTGAGAAATCTGTATGCAGGTCAGGAAGCAACAGTTAGAACTGGACATGGAACAACAGACTGGTTCCATATAGGAAAAGGAGTACGTCAAGGCTGTATATTGTCACCCTGCTTATTTAACTTGCATGCAGAGTACATCATGAGAAACACTGGGCTGGAAGAAGCACAAGCTGGAATCAAGATTGCCAGGAGAAATATCAATAACCTCAGATATCCAGATGACACAACCCTTATGGCAAAAAGTGAAGAGGAACTAAAAAGCCTCTTGATGAAAATGAAAGAGGAGAGTGAAAAAGTTGGCTTAAAGCCCAACATTCAGAAGACGAAGATCATGGCATCTGGTCCCATCACTTCATGGCAAATAGATGGGGAAACAGTAGAAACAGTGTCAGACTTTACTTTTTTAGGCTCCAAAATCACTGCAGATGGTGACTACAGCCATGAAATTAAAAGACACTTATTCCTTGGAAGCAAAGTTATGACCAACCTAGATAGTATATTCAAAAGCAGAGACATTACTTTGCTGACTAAGGTCCGCCTATTCAAGGCTATGGTTTTTCCTGTTGTCATGTATGGATGTGAGAGTTGGACTGTGAAGAAGGCTGAGTGCCGAAGAATTGATGCGTTTGAACTGTGGTGTTGGAGAAGACCCTTGAGGGTCCCTTGGACTGCAAGGAGATCCAACCAATCCATTCTGAAGGAGATCAGTCCTGGGATTTCTTTGGAAGGAATGATGCTAAAGCTGAAGCTCCAGTACTTTGGACACCTCATGAGAAGAGTTGACTCATTGGAAAAGACTCTGATGCTGGGAGAGATTGGGGGCAGGAGGAGAAGGGGACGACCCAGGATAAGATGGCTGGATGGCATCACTGACTCAATGGACATGAGTCTGAGTGAACTCCGGGAGATGGTGATGGAAAGGGAGGCCTGGCGTGCTGTGATTCATGGGGTCACAAAAATCGGACACGACTGACCGACTGAACTGAACTGTACTGAATGACCTGGGGAGTTCCTCTTTTGATATCCTATCATTTTGCCTTTTCATACTGTTCATGGGGTTCTCAAGGCAAGAATAGTGAAGTCGCTTGCCATTCTCTTCTCCAGTGGAGCACATTTTGTCAGGCCTCTCCACCATGACCAGCCCGTCTCGGGTTCCCCCGCAGGCATGGCTTGGTTTCATTGAGTTAGACAAGGCCGTGGTCCTAGTGTGATTAGATTGACTATTTTTCTGTGAATATGGTTTCAGTGTGTCTGCCCTCTGATGCCCTCTTGCAACACTTACCATCTTACTTGGGTTTCTCTTCTCTTGGCATGGGGTATCTCTTCACGGCTGCTCCAGCAAAGCACAGCCGCTGTTCCTTACCTTGGTGGAGGTGTATCCCCTTACTGCCGCCGTTCCTGACCTTCAACGTGGGATAGCTCCTCTAGGCCCTGTTGTGCCTGGGCAGCCACCACTCCTTGGGTTGCTCTTCCCGGCCGCCGGCCCTGGCCTCAGGCGTGGGTGCCTCCTCCCAGCTTCCACCCCTGGCTCGGGCTCAGGGTGGCTCCTCAAGGTCACTGCCCCTGGCCTTGGGCGCGAGGTGGCTTCTCCTGGCTGCCCCTGATCTCGGATGCGGGGTGTCTCCTCCCGGCCGCCACTGGCGTCGGACGGGGTTAGCTCCTCCTGGCCGCCACCCTGACCTCGGACACAGGGTGGCTCCTCTTACATTACATAAAGTGCATGGGTAAATTTTAGAACTTCCTGGCTTGTTCATTTGTTTTAATTTTTAGCCATACATCATAGCATGTGGCAGAGAAGGCAATGGCACCCGCACTCCAGTACTCTTGCCTGGAAAATCCCATGGACGGAGGAGCCTGGTGGGCTGCAGTCCTTGGGGTCGCTAGGAGTCTGATACGACTGAGTGACTTCACTTTCACTTTTTACTTTCATGCATTGGAGAAGGAAATGGCAACCCACTCCAGTGTTCCTGCCTGGAGAATCCCAGGGACGGAGGAGCCTGGTGGGCTGCCGTCTATGGGGTTGCACAGAGTTGGACACGACTGAAGTGACTTAGCAGCAGTAGCAGCATAGCACGTGGAACTTCCCTGTCTAGTAGAACCCTTAAGACTTAACCATTAGACTAGGTTTTCCTTTTTTTTTTTACATGGAGTCCTCTAATCTAGGAGCATAGTAAATCTCTCCATCTGTCTTCATGTTCTGTTATTCTTTTTTTTTTTCTCTCTCTCTTTTTTGTTTTTATTCTTTATTTTTTCTTTTCTTTTTATCTTTGTGTTCTTTTATGCCTTTTTATACAGTTACAATTTTCTTCTGAGATAGTCTAGTTTCTCTTGCTGTTATAAAGATTTTTCCAATTATGTTTTCTGATTTCATCTTTTTTCTATACACAACAGAATTGTGGTACAATACTTGTGACAAAAATATACCATTTTAAACGTGCAATTTAGTATCATTAAGTACATTCACAATGTACAACTATTACCACCATACTATCCTCTCATTTTTCCTTTTTAAAAAAATAAATTTATAAATTTATTTTTGGCTGTGCAATGTCTTTATTGCTTCATGGGCTTTTCAGTAGTTGGGGCAAGCAGGGGCAACTTTCTAGTTTGAGCTCACTGGCTTTTCACTGTGGTGGCTTCACTTGTTTCAGAGCATAGGCTGTAGAGCAAGGGCTCAGTAGTTGTGGCACACAGGCTTAGTTGCACTGCAGCATATGGGATCTTCCTGGATCAGGGATAGAACCAGTGTCTCCTGCATCGACCCACAGATTCTTTACCACTGAGTTACCAGGGAGGACCTGATTTTTTTTCTATGTTGTATTTATGTAATTCCTGCATACATTACTGAAGCCTATCTACTCTGAGAGCTCTTTTTAGACAATTTCAATTTGCAAAAACATTGATAACTAAAAACTCAAAAGCATTCACAGCAAACTGTTCTATTTTCCATAAATTAATTTTTTAACTGAGAGCTTTCCATCAAACTTAAAGCAATGAAGGATTTGATTACCTGAGGAATCTAGTTTAATGAAGAAAATAATCAGTTATTCAATAATTGTTGATTGGGAAAAGGCTGCAACAAGGGCAGACAATCTCTTCTCATTTGCCTGAACCTGCTTTGTATCCAACCAACTTCTCATTCTTTGCCTTCTCAGCTGGCAAATGTTCCTTTTGACTCAAATCCCAAAGAAGAGCAATGCAAAGTGAAAGTGAAGTCGCTCAGTTGTGTCCGACTCTTTGCAACCCCATGGACTGTAGCCTACCAGGCTCCTCCCTCCATGGGATTCTCCAATCAAGAGTCCTGGAGTGGGTGAATCTTCTAACTACTAGGGATTTTCAGCTAAGATTAGAACTATTTGTCTCCCTGAAACTAGCTAACTAGAGAGAAAAATATTTGTTCCAGTAATTGACTAAGACTAACCTTGATTACAAAACAAGGTCAACTGTAAATCACCCCCAACAATACTTACTTATCCCTACCTATGAAAGTCTAAGGCAAGACCACCTTGCTGAGGTACTCCGATCTGAATAAAATCAATCTCCTTTCCTGTCTGTTTCTTATTCTTAAGTTACTTATTAATTTTTGGCAGTGCTGAGTCTTCACTGTTATACCACTCTTCTCTAGTTGCCCACCTTTGTCAGCAAAGTGATGTCTCTGCTTTTTAGTATGCTATTTAGGTTTGTCATATCTTTTCTTCCAAGCAGCAAGCATCTTTTAATTTCATGGCTGCAGTCACTGTCCTCAGAGATTTTGGAGCCTAACAATATAAAATCTGTCACTGCTTCCACCTTTCCCCTTCTGCTGCTGCTGCTGCTAAGTCACTTCAGTCGTGTCTGACTCTGTGCGACCCCATAGGCGGCAGCCCACCAGGCTTCCCCGTCCCTGGGATTCTCCAGGCAGGAACACTGGAGTGGGTTGCCATTTCCTTCTCCAGTGTATGAAAGTGAAAAGTGAAAGGGAAGGTGCTCAGTCGTGTCCGACTGTAGCGACCCCATGGACTGCAGCGACCCCATGGACTGCAGCCTACCAGGCTCCTCCGTCCGTGGGATTTTCCAGGCAAGAGTACTGGAGTGGGGTGCCATGATGAGACTGAATGCTATGATCTTAGTTTTTTGAATATTGAGCTTTAAGCCAGATATTTCACTCTCTTCTTTCACTTTCATCAGGAGGCTTTTAATTCTTCTTCACTTTCAGCCGTTAGAATAGTATCATCTGCATATCTGAAGTTGTTGATATTTCTCCCTGCAATCTTGTTTCCAGCTTGTGATTCATCCACCCCAGCATTTTCCATGAAGTAATATAAATTAAATAAATAGAGTGACACTATATAACCTTATTATACTTCCTTCCCAATTTTGAACCAGTCAATTGTTCCATGTCTGATTTTGTTACTTCTTGACCTGCATACAAGTTTCTTAGGAGACAGGTAAGATGTTCTGATACTCTCATCTCTTTAAGAATTTCCACATTTGGTTATTTTCTACACAGTCAAAAGCTTGAGCATAGTCAATGAAACAGAAGTAGATGTTTTTTTGGAACTCCCTTGCTTTCTCCATGATCCAATGAATGTTGGCAATTTGATCTCTGGTTCCTCTGCCTTTCCTAAATCCAGCCTGTTCATCTGGAATTTCTTGGTTCAAGTACTGCTAAAGCCTAACTTGAAGGATTTTGAGCATTACCTTGCTAGCATGAGAAATTAATGCAACTATACAGCAGTTGGAAGATTCTTTCACATTGCCCTTCTTTGGAATTTGAGTCAAAAGGGACATTTACCAGTATTATGGCCACTGCTGAGTTTTCCAAATTTGCTGACATATTGAGTGCAGCATTTTCACAGCAGCAGATTTTAGCATTTGAAATAGTTTGCTGGAATTCCATCACTTTCACTAGCTTTCTTCATAGTAATGCTTCCTAAAGCCCACTTGACTTCACACTCCAGAATGTCCAGATCTAGGTGAACAACCACACCAACATGGTTCAGTTCAGTTAAGTTGTTCAGTCATGTTCGACTCTTTGTGACCCCATGAATCGCAGCACGCCAGGCCTCCCTGTCCATCACCAACTCTTGGAGTTTACCCAAACTCGTGTGCATTGAGTTGGTGATGCCATCCAGCCATCTCATCCTCTGTCATCCCTTCTCCTCTTGCCTCCAATCCCTCCCAGCATCAGGGTCTTTTCTAATGAGTCAACTCGTCGTATGAGGTGGCCAGAGATCTAACCATAAAGAACATTTTTGCATAGTTGTTCTGTGTATTCTTGTCATCTCTTCTAATCTCTTTTGTTTCTGTGAAGTCCTTATTGTTTCTATCCTTTATCATGTCCATCCTTGCATGAAATATTCTCTTGATATCTCTAATTTTCTTGAAGAGAGCTCTAGTCCTTCCCATTCTATTATTTTCTTCTATTTCTTTGCATTGTTCATTTGAGAAGGCCTTTTATTCTCATCTTGCTATGCTCTGGAACTCTGCATTCAGTTGGGTATATCTTTCCCCTTTCTTCTTTGCCTTTTGCTTCTCTTCTTTCCTCAGCTGTCTGTAATGCCTCCTCAGACAACCACTTTGCCTTCTTGCATTTCTTTTCCTTGGAGAAGGTTTTGGTCATTGCCTCCTGTATGATGTTATGAAGCTCCATCCATAGTTCTTCAGGTACTATGTCTATCAGATCTAACCCCTTGAATCTATTGTCATTTCCACTGTATAATCATAAGGGATTTTATTTAGGTCATACCTGAATGGCCTAGTGGTTTTCCCTACTTTCTTCAATTTAAACCTATATTTTGCAATAAGGAGCTCATAATCTGAGCCACAATCAGGTCCAGGTCTTATTTTTGCTGACTATATAGAGCTTCTCCATCTTTGGCTGCAAAGAACATAATCAATCTGATTTCTATATTGACCATTTGGTGATGTCCATGTGTTGAGTCATCTCTTGGATTGTTATATGCTATTCCTATTCATTATTTTGCCTTTTCATACTGTTCATGGGGTTCTCAAGGATGACAGAGGATGAGATGGTTGAGTGGCATCACCAACTCAGTGGACATGGGTTTGGGTTAACTCTGGGAATTGGTGATGGACAGGGAGGCCTGGGGTGCTATGGTTCATGGGGTCGCAAAGAGTCGGACACGACTGAGTGACTGAACTGAACTGAATTCATTATTTTGTAAGTTATAGGAAGAAAGGCTACATTTGTTAGAGTCATCATAAGTGATTTATCTTCTTCCTCAGTCGGTTCGGTTCATTTGCCGTGTCCCACTCTTTGTGACCCCATGAATTGCAGCACGCCAGGCTTCCCTGTCCATCACCAACTCCCTGAGTTCACTCAGACTCATGTCCATCAAGTCAGTGATGCCATCCAGCCATCTCATCCTCTGTCGTCCCCTTCTCCTCCTGCCCCCAATCCCTCCCAGCATCAGAGTCTTTTCCAATGAGTCAACTCTTCGCATGAGGTGGCCAAAGTACTGGAATTTCAGCTTTAGCATCATTCCTTCCAAAGAAATCCCAGGGCTGATCTCCTTCAGAATGGACTGGTTGGATCTCCTTGCAGTCCAAGGAACTCTCAAGAGTCTTCTCCAATACCACAGTTCAAATGCATCAATTTTTCAGTGCTCAGCTTTCTTCACAGTCCAACTCTCACATCCATACATGACTACTGGAAAAACCATAGCCTTGACTAGACGGACCTTAGTCAGCAAAGTAATGTCTCTGCTTTTGAATATGCTATCTAGGTTGGTCGTAACTTTTCTTCCAAGGAGTAAGCGTCTTTTAATTTCATGGCTGCAGTCACCATCTGCAGTGATTTTGGAGCCCAAAAAAAGAAAGTCTGCCACTGTTTCCACTTTTCCCCATCTATTTCCCGTGAAGTGATGGGACCGGATGCCATGATCTTCGTTTTCTGAATGTTGAGCTTTAAGCCAACTTTTTCACTCTCTTTTTTCACTTTCATCAAGAGGCTTTTTAGTTCCTCTTCACTTTCTGCCATAAGGGTTGTGTCATCTGCATATCTGAGGTTATTGATATTTCTAGGGCCTAGAAAAATTTTATCATATGAGGTGCATAAGAAATTAAAAATTTGACTTTAGTACTCCTGGGAAATATTAATTTACATTCTTGGGAATTCATCCAAAGGGATAATCTTATGCAGAATCTCTAAGATATAGCTGAACATCTTTGTTTAGCTGAGTTTTTCCTCTCTTACTCATGAGCTGTTGAGGTTGAGGAGTGCAATAAAGCATACTGTAAAGTACCTGCTATTAGTTTATAAATCAGAAGATCTCAATTAAAGCTTCAACTCTGGTACTAAACTTTCATAAGTAATTTAACCTTTGAGCATTTGATTTTTTTCTTTAAAAAACTCAACTAGGTTGAACTAGGTTGCTTCCAGATGTCTTTGCCTGTTAAAAAACAGCAGTATAATTAGCCTATAATAGGTAGAGCACTTTTCTTAAGGAAACCCAGATTCTAGGCCTCTCTCCTTCACATCTACCAATTAATTGAATGTGAGTTTTCATTTCTAAGCTGCTTGCTTTTCCTTTTGCTTCTCTTTCTTTCCTTCCCCTTTCTCTCCCTTCTTTGCTCTTTCCCTTTCTCTTCTCTTTTTCCCTCCCTCCCTCCCTTCCCTCCCCCCCTTCCCCTTTCTTTCATCACCATGTGGAAATTTTTTATCTCATGTAATGTGAGGTCTAGATGTAGGCCTTTCTGCCTTTTAACATAATACAATATTCACAAATTTTTTTGAGAATTTTTTTTAGGAATGGAAAGCAACTTTCCATTTTACTTATCTGTAGGGATGTCCTAGTTGTGACTTAGGGATTTATACGTCTTTGGGAACCACCCCAGGGTAAGCACACTAATCATGATTACTTTTGTAGGCTAGGTTTAGAATAGCCATTTAAATAAAGCTGCCACCTGAGTCCTCAGTCTCCTAATCCTCCCTGAGGATTTATTAAGTTCAGATTTTAGGGGCTCTTTTTGCAAGACCAGTCTTTATGCTTAATCATCTTCCCTTACTAAAATCCCACAGGAAGACTCCACTATTTGCAATCTACTGAACTAATGCCAAATAAAGGGCAGAATTTTTTTAAAAAATATGATTGAAATTTGTGTTGCCCAAAAGAACAAGGTTTGTTGACCAGTTGAGTTGTATCAAGTTTGAATCCTCAGTTATCCCTTCCAGAATCTTTTCCCACATCCAGCTGTTAGGGGACGCACACTGACTGAAATCGCCCACCCTGGCCAGGCACCTTAGTAACCATTTGTGCGAGTTACTTTAAGACAAGAGGTCCTGGTAAGGAACACAGAACTAATAAGCCACCTCCAGCCAGAAGAGTTCAGGAAAGGTCAAAAGGGACACCATGTATCCAACCACCTCCTAGAATCCTTGCTGGTATCCATCTTGGCTGAGCAATGTGTGCACACCAGGCAGTTCTCTGAGTCAGAATGATTGGCCAAAGACAACCCAGAAACTAATCCCATCACCATAAAACCCAAGCCATAAGGCAGGGCAGTTCTCCTGGGTTCCCTTACTCTACTGCTCTCCACCTGGGCACTCCCTCCCAAGAAAATCTCTTGCTTTGTCAGCACATCTGTCTCCTCAGACGATTCATTTCTGAGTGTTAGACAAGAGCCCACTTTCGGGCCCTGGAAGGGATCCCCCTTCCTGCAACACAACTTACCCTTGTTTTACATCAGTCCTTACTAACTCTTATCCCACTTGATAGTCTATTATCTCTCAAGTTTATATCAACTAAAAAATACATGCCACATGTTGGGAGTTAGGTTTTATTTAGTGGGAATTTTAACACTTGAGCCTGGGAGACAGTATCTTAGGTGATCTGGAGAGAGCTGACTCCAAGGAGACTAGGGAGGAGCCAGGCTATATGCAAGTTTGCAGCAAGGGGCAGATAATCTGAATATTAAAAGGTTACTGTTAATGAAGAGAAAACTAAATCCCTCACATGAAGAGATTTAGCTATCTTCTATGTATGGGAAGAAGCAAGTGTCCAGGTGTGCCAAAATCATTTCATTCATATGCCTCTAGAAAGGGGCCAATCCTGCTTTCTTTATTGTTCACATGCTAATTCCCTGTTTACTGTAAAAGATGGTGAACGTGGGGATGGCCACCTCCCCCCCGACTCTTCAGTGTTTACTGAGGAGGAAGTGGCTAATGGCTTAAATAGCTGGCTTTATTTCAGCTGGGCTCAGAAATTTGCATTTGGAAAAGGCTTGTTTACTGGTAGAGTATAGAGCAGAAAACATTTCATTTTAATCACATACTCTGTATCATCCCAGGCTTCATACTGCAGTCTCATATACTTCACATACACATAATATGTGCTATGGGAGGAAAAATATAATAGAAACCCTGATCTCATGGAGCCTGGAACTTTAGAGGAAGGAAGATATGGAGACATGAAGCTATTATAAATCAATATAAAGAGTTGCTTTGAAAATGAATTAATTATTTAAAGTCGAAATTTCCACATCTCATGCCATTAGTAGTGAAGGATTTTAAACTAAAAAGATAGGAAGCATAACAAAGATAAGGAGGGACTTCCCTGGCAGTCTAGTAGTTGGGACTCCAGTCTTCCACAGCAGGGGGCATGGGTTCAATCCCTGGTCAGAAACTAAGATCATGAAAGGGGCAGGTAGGTCTTGGCCAAAAGTGAAAAAAATAATATTTGACAAACTATAGATTTTTACATTTGAAGAGTCTCTAAATTAAAAGAAAAAGTGAAAACAAAAATTTATACAACATGACAAAAGCTTAATATCTTCAATATGGCAAGATGAATATTATAAAGTCCTTATGCTCCTAGGATAGACTAATAGTTTCATAGCTATGATATAAAGTAACCCTCTGAAATCAATTTGCTTTCCCGGAAATGCCTTTGAAAGCTGACCAATCAGAGACAGCCTAGTTTCCCTGAAATCAGCTATTCAACAAGTCTTGCCAGAATGACCGACTCTCATCTCAGGAACTAGCACAAGTCACATTTCTACAACTAGTGCAAACCTACTTTTACCTCTATAGTCAATAAAACTAGTAGAACTCTGCTTCCCAAAGCCCTCATAAGACAGGAAGTTAGCTTGTCTCAAGGATATTGTGCTCAAATAGCATAGTTTTGTTGCAGGAAAGGGCACTTCTTCCAGGGCCCAAGAGTGAGCCTTTATCTGTTGTTCAGTTGCTCAGTCTGGTCTGACTCTTTGCGACTCCATGGACGGCAGCACGCCAGGCTTCCCTGTCCTTCACCATCTCCCAGAGCTTGCTCAAACTCATGTCCATTGAGTCAGTGATACCATCCAACCATCTCGTCCTCTGGCATCCCCTTCTCCTCCTGCCTTCAGTCTTTCCCAGCATCAGGGTCTCTTCCAATGAGAGGGCTCTTCGCATCAGGTGGCCAAAGTATTGGAGCTTCAGCTTCAGTATCAGTCCTTCCAATGAATATTCAGTGTTGATTTCCTTTAGGATTGACTGGTTTGATCTCCTCACGGTCTAAGGGACTCTCAAGAGTCTTCTCCAACACCACAGCTCAAAGCATCAATTCTTCAATATTCAGTCTTCTTTATGCTCCAACTCTCACATCCATACATGACTACTGGAAAAACCATAGCTTTGACTATCCAGACATTATTTGGCAAAGTAATGTCTCTGCTTTTCAATACCCTGTCTAGGTTTGTCATAGCTTCCAAGCAACAAGTGTCTTTCCCTCGGATGCAGTCACCGACTGCAGTGATCTTGGAGCCCAAGAAAATAGCCTGTCACTGTTTGCAGTGTTCCTCCATCTATTTACTATGAAGTGATGGGACCAGATTGAATGGTCTTTGTTTTAGAATGTTGAGTTTAATCCAGCTTTTTCAGTCTCCTCTTTCACCTTCATCAGAGGCTTGTTAGTTCCTCTTCTCTTTCTGCCACAAGGGTGGTGTCATCTGCGTATCTGCGTTTACTAATATTTCTCTGGGCAATCTTGACTGAAGCTTGAGCTTCATCCAGCCTGGCATTTCGTATGATGTACTCTGCCAAGAAGTTAAATAAGCAGGGTAACAATATACAAACTTGATGTACTCCTTTCTTGATTTGGAACCAGTCTGTTGTTCCATGTCTGATTCAAACTGTTGCTTCTTGACTTGAATGCAGGTTTCTGAGGAGGCAGGTAAGGTGGCCTGGAAGGAGATCCAACCAGTCATTCTGAAGGAGATCAGCCCTGGGATTGCTTTGGAAGGAATGATGCTAAAGCTGAAACTCCAGAACTTTGGCCACCTCATGCGAAGAGTTGACTCATTGGAAAAGACTCTGATGCTGGGAGGGATTGGGGGTAGGAGGAGAAGGGGACAACAGAGGATGAGGTGGCTGGATGGCATCACGGACTCGATGGACTTGAATCTGAGTGAACTCCGGGAGTTGGTGATGGACAGGGAGGCCTGGTGTGCTGCGATTCATGGGGTCACAAAGAGTCAGACACGACTGAGTGACTGAACTGAACTGAACTGAAGAATTTTCCAGTTTGTTGTGATCCATATAGTCAAAGGCTTTAGTGTAGTCAATGAAGTAGAAATCAATGCTTTTATGGATTTCTGTTGCCTTTTCTATAATCCAACGTACGTTGGCAATTTGATCTCTGGTTCTTTTGCCTTTCTGAAATCCAGCTTGTACATCTGGAATTCTTGGTTCACTGCTGTTGAAGCCTTGCTTGGAGGATTTTGAGCATTACCTTGCTAGCATGTGAAATGAGTCCAATTGTGCAGTAGTTTGAATATTCTTTGGCATTGCCTTTCTATGGGATTGGAATGAAAACTGATCTTTTCCAGTCCTGTGGTCACTGCTGTGTTTTCCAACCTTGCTGGCATATTGAGTGCAGCATTTTAACAGCATCATCTTTTAGGATTTGAAATAGCTCAGCTGCAATTCCATTACTTTCACTAGCTTCAGGATGTATGGCTCTAGGTGAGTGACCACCCCGTCATGGTTATCTGGGTCATTAAGATATTTTTTGTATAGTCCTTTCATGTATTCTTGATACCTCTTCTTAATATCTTCTGCTTATGTGAGGTCCATACCATTTCTGTCCTTTACTGTGCCCATCTTTACATGACATGTTCGTTTGGTGTCTCTAATTTTCTTGAAGAGATCTCTAGTCTTTCCCATTCTATTGTTTTCCTCTATTTCTTTGCATTGTTCACTTAGGGAGGCTTTCTTTTTTTTTCTGCTATTCTTTGGACCTCTGCATTCAAATGAGTATATCTTTCCTTTTCTCTTTTGCCTTTCACTTCTTTTCTCAGCTCTTTGTAAGGCTTCCCCAGACAACCATTTTGCCTTTTTGCTTTCCTTTTTCTAACCCTTGTCTAACACTCTGAAATAAATTGTCTGAAAAGACAAATGTACTGACAAGGCCAATGACTTTATTGGGAAGGGGGCGCTCAGGAGACAGCCTCAGTGTAACAGAACCCAGGAGAACTACTCTGTCATGTGACTCTCAGTCTCAGTTTTTATGACAGTGGGGTTAGTTTCCAGATTGCCTCTGGCTGATCATGTTTCTTGTACCTGTACTTGATCTGACTCAGGGTCCTTCCCTCTCTCAATCAAGATGGATTCCAGTTCCATGGCTTCCGAAAAGTTGGCAGGACATATTGTCTCCTCCCTCTACCTTTTGGCCCCTCCCAAATTTTCAGGTTAGTTTTATAAGACATACAATAGGCTGGTGCCTCCTTCCTCCTTTTGGTCCCTCCTGAATTCTCTAGGTTGGTTTTCAGAGGCAGCTGCACCTTCTTTATCAGAACCTCTTGTGAGACAACTCAGACAGGTAGTTGTCATCCTGCCTGGCCAAAGCAAACAGTTTAGGTCAGTGGTTTCTTAACAGTTCTGTCTTTCTTAAGTCATAAATTCATCTGTTTAGTTACAGGTATAGAGTGGTAGTCTCCCCTTTTGAATAATTTACATATAAATGTGTAATTATGCCATTAGATATATATGTAAAGTCTGTGAGACAATAATACAGAAAGGAGGAAATCCAAATGCCAAAAAAAGATAATATGTTCAGGACTTCCCAGGTGGTCCAGTGGCCAGAGGCACCCTGTTTGCAATGCAGAGGGCATGGATTTGATCCCTAGTCAGGGAGCTGGATCCCACACACCACTACTGGGCATTCACACACTGCAGTGAGTATCTAGGATCCTGAGGGAAAACCAGAGAAGCCAAATAAATAAAAATAAATATTAAAAAAGAAAAAGAAAAAATGGCCCAGTCACTTTTATTCAACCTTACAAGTAATAGTAGAAATTCAAAGTAAAATGTTGAAATGCTTTTTTCCCTGTAAGATTAATATTGGTGGTTTATCAAAATAAAAAAGAAGGAGGATGGATGGAGGATGAAAAAGAAAAGGAAGAGGGGGAGAGGGAGAATAAGAAATTTGAAGAAGAAAGACAAAGTTTTATGAACAAATCTTTGTTTTGATAATGGGGAGTATGACATACCACCATATTGGATCAAATTATAAAATAACAAGAATTAGTGAGCCAATAACAATTTTATGTTTTTATCTTTTAAAAAAATATATTTATTTATTTTTGGCTGTGCTGAATCTTAATTGCTGTGCACTGGCTTTCTCTAATTGCAGTAGGTGGGAGTTAACTCTCTAGTTGCGGTATTCAGGCTTCTCATTGTGGTGGCTTCTCATGTTGCAGAGCACAGACTCTAGGAGCTCAGACCAATAGTTGTGACACATGGGCTTAGTTGCCCCCAAGGCATGTGAGGTCCTCCAGGACCAAGGGTCAAACCGGTGTCCCCTGGATTGGCAGGCATATTCTTAACCACTGGACCACTGGGAAGTCCTTATGCTTTTATCTCAGTCAGTGTTAGCACCTGTTTGTTTCTAATAATTCTACTTGTATTGAACTGTATTGTTTTCTCATTTTAATGTGTATATACCCATGAAGTGATGGGACCAGATGCCATGATCTTAGTTATCTGAATGTTGACTTTTAAGCCAGATTTTTCACTCTCCTCTTTCACTTTCATCAAGAGGATGTTTAGTTCTTCTTTGCTCTCTGCCATAAGGGTGGTATCATCTGCATGTCTAAGGTTATTGATATTTCTCCTGGTAATCTTGATTCCAGCTTATGCTTCATCCAGCCCAGCGTTTCTTGTGATGTACTCTGCATATAAGCTAAATAAGCAGGGTGACAATATACAGCCTTGACGTACTCCTTTCCTGATTTAGAATCAGTCTGTCGTTACATGTCTGGTTGTAACTGTTGCTTCTTGACCTGCATACAGATTTCTCAGGAGGCAGGTCAGGTGGTCTGGTATTCCCATCTCTTGAAGAATTTTCGACCATTTGTTGTGATCCACGCAGTCAAAGGCTTGGGCATAGTCAGTAAAGCAGAAGTAGATGTTTTTCTGGATCTCTCTTGCTTTTTTGCTGATCTAATGGATGTTGGCAATTTGATCTCTGGTTCCTCTGCCTTTTCTAGATCCAGCTTGAACATCTGGAAGTTCATGGTTCATGTACTGCTGAAGCCTGGCTTGGAGAATTTTGAGCATTACTTCACTAATGTCTGAGATGAGTGCAGTCGTGTTAGTTTGAACATTCTTTGGCATTGCCTGTCTTTGGGATTGGAATGAAAACTGACCTTTTCTAGTCCTGACTTTATTTTGGGGGCTCCAGAATCATTGAAGATGGTGACTGCAGCCATGAAATTAAGACGCTTGCTACTTGGAAGAAAAGCTATGACCAACCTGGACAGCATATGAAAAAGCAGAGACATTATTTTGCTTACAAAGTTCCGTCTAGTCAAGGTTATGATTTTTCCAGTAGTCATGTATTGATGTGAAAGTTGGACTATAAAGAAAGCTGAGTGCTGAAGAATTGATGCTTTTGAACTGTGGTGTTGGAGAAGACTCTTGAGAGTCTCTTTGACTGCAAAGAGATCCAACCAGTCACTTCTAAAGGAAATCAGTCCTGAATATTTATTGGAAGGACTGATGCTGAGGCTGAAACTCCAATACTTTGGCCACCTGATGTGAAGAACTGAGTCGTTGGAAAAGGTCCTGGTGCTGGAAAAGATTGAAGGCAGGAGGTCAAGGGGTTGACAGAGGATGACATGTTTGGATAGCATCACCGACTCGATGGACAGGACTTTGAGTAAGACTTGGGAGTTGGTGATGGACAGGGAAGCCTCTGTGCTGTGGTCCATGGGGTTGCAAAGAGTTGGACATGACAGCAACTGGACTGAACTGAACTGAACTGATTTTTAACTATTAAAGAATCAAGTTCATTCATCTTTTAGGAAATTAGTCACCTAAAAATCTCCTATCCTATTTTATGCTCTTTTAATTCTTATTCTCTTTTACCTTCTTTAAGCAGAATTTTATTATTTTCCTATTACTTGAAAGTTTTACATCATATTTGTATTTAGAATGTGGTTTTTGTTCTCTGATGGTATTTATTCTATACATTACAATATGGTTACTTAAATTATAATGTCTAAAGTTAATCAATCATCTTCCAAAAGACGAACCTAGTGTATATTTTAATTTTATTTTGGATTTTTTCTTTTAAATTTAATTATTGGTATATTATTATTATGTAGTTGATATTTGTTTAGATTTATCCAATGTTGATATATATTTTTTACCTTTACTATCTCCCAGAGTTTCAGACTCATGTCTATTGAGTGGTGATGCCATCCAACCATCTCATCCTCTGTCATTCCCTTCTCTTTCCCTCAATCTTTCCCTACATCAGGGTCTTTACTAATGAGTTGGCTCTTAGAATCAGGTGACCAAAGTTTTGGAACTTCAGCATCAACCCTTTCATTGAATATTCAGTGTTGATTTCCTTGAGGATTGACTGGTTTGATCTCCTTGCAATTCCATGGACCTTCATTCTTTGGCACTACAATTCAAAGCATCAGTTCTTTGGCACTCAGCCTTCTTTATGGTCCAACTCTTACATCTGTACATGACTACTGGAAAATCCATGATTTTGACTATACAGACCTTTGTCAGCCAAGTGACTGTCTGATTTTTAACACACTGTCTAGCTGTGTCATATTTTTTCTTCCAAGAAGCACATGTCTTTTAATTTCATGGCTGTAGTCATGGTCCACAGTGATTTTGGAACCCAAGAAAATAAAACCATAGCCTTAAAATACACACACACACACACACACACACACACACACAAGTATATATATAAGAAAGACTGACATAATTACCAGAAGAAACAAGTCTATAATCACCATGGAAGAGTTTAGTAATTGACAAAAAATGTTTAGCAAGAACACAGAAGATTTTTGTACAGCACTGGGAAATACAGCTATTTTTAAATGAAGTATAATCTTTTTTTTTGGCTACACAGTGCGGCATGTAGGATTCACACATCAAGGATTGAACCTACACCCTCTGCATGGGAAGCATGAATTCTTAACTACTGGGTCACCAGGGAAGTCCCAGAAACTGATGTTGTTGATCAATAACACTTCAGTTAATCAATCAGTGAATCAATAAAATATTCATATTATCAAAAAAAGAACATAGATAATTTGATTTCTATGATCTACAAAATTTGATGTACTAGAAACATAGAACACTGTATTGCACTGCAAATAAATAAATAAATATCTCCTTAAGCACAAGTGATACCATTTATTTGGCCATAATACAAATCTTAACAAAACTCACAAGATTAAAATCATATATATAAGATAACAACATGATAACTAGGGACTTTCTTGGTGGTTCAGTTGTTAAGACTCTGAGCTTCCACTGCAGGGGCATAGGTTTGATTTCCAGTTGGGGAACTAAGATCCCACCTGCTGTGCCACAAATTAAAAAAAAATAAAATGATAACTAGAAAATCTCCTCTATGTGTTAGAAAATTAAGAAAAACACAATTTAAGCATTCAGAATGGAAGCCCAGGCTCTAGGCCTCTCTCCTTCACATCTGTCATGTCACTGAGGATGAGTGGTAGCGTGTGAGAGCCCTTTTTACAGGGCTCCCCAACTCTAGCTTTATTTGAGGTTTCCCTTGATTAGTTTTCAGTCTTGGTGCATTGTTCCTGGCAAAACCCTTGTAATTTCCAATATAAGATTTCCAGTTGTTGTTTTAACATTTAGTTGTGTTCCCAGGTCCTGAAATAACTCTAGAGGAATTAAGGTAAAATGGGTGTATTTTGTTATTCATATTACAATCCTCTCTCAATCAAGCAGGAGTTTATGTTAATGAGACAACTTTTGGTAAACTCCTAAAGTGGAGCTGGTGGCCAGGGAAACTAGCTGGTGATTTACACTGTTGGATCTTTCAGTCTCACCCCACCACCCATCTCTGGGGAGGGAAGAGGGACTGCATGTTGAATCAGTCATCAGTGACCTGTGATTTAACCAGTCATGTCAAAGTAATGAAGCATGAACTACAGGGTTCGAAGAGCTTCCAGGTTGGATGTATGGAAATGCTGACAGACTGGCACACCTAAGAGTGCATAGAAACTCTACACACTTTCCCACCTTTCTCCCCAACCTTGCCCTGTGTATCTGTTCATCTAACTGTTTACCTATATCGTTTAATAAACTGGTAAACTGAGTTCTATGAACTGCTCTAGCAAATTAATCAAACCCAAGGAGGAGGTGATGAGAAACTCTAATTTACAGCTGGTTTGTCAGAAACACAGGTGACCACCTGGACTAGCAGTTGGAGTCTGAAGTGGAGTCGAGGGAAGAGTCTTGTGAGACTAAGCTCTTAAAGGTTCTAATGCTATCTCCAGGTAGATACTGTCAGAATTATGTTGTAGGACACCCAGCTGGTGTCACAGAATTGCTGAGACCATGGATAAAAAAATTAATGAATAGAAACCTCAAGTAAACAGAATTGGGAGACCAGAAGGAAGAGCTCTCATGCCCTTGGATGATAGCAGAGGTCAGCAGGAAAAACAAAGTTTCCTTGTTTACCATCCTCCATCTTCTGGTTTAGTTAAACACACTCAGTTCAGTTCAGTAGCTCAGTCGTGTCCGACTCTTTGCAACGCCATGAATCGCAGCACACCAGGCCTCCCTGTCCATCACCAACTCCCGGAGTTCACTCAGACTCATGTCCATCGAGTCAGTGATGCCATCCAGCCATCTCATCCTCAGTCGTCCCCTTCTCCTCCTGCCCCCAATCCCTCCCAGCAGCAGAGTCTTTTCCAATGAGTCAACTCTTCACATGAGGTGGCCAAAGTATTGGAGTTTCAGCTTCAGCATCATTCCTTCCAAAGAAATCCCAGGGCTGATCTCCTTCAGAATGGACTGGTTGGATCTCCTTGCAGTCCAAGGGACCCTCAAGAGTCTTCAACACCAGACTTCGAAAGCATCAATTCTTCGGCGCTCAGCCTTCTTCACAGTCCAACTCTCACATCCATACATGACTACTGGAAAAACCATAGCCTTGACTAGACGGACCTTAGTCGGCAAAGTAATGTCTCTGCTTTTGATTATACTATCTAGGTTGGTCCTAACTTTTCTTCCAAGGAGTAAGGGTCTTTTAATTTCATGGCTGCAGTCACCATCTGCAGTGATTTTGGAGCCCCCAAAAATAAAGTCTGACACTGTTTCCACTGTTTTCCCAATGTTTATCTTAAGCTATGCTAATGTACTATGCATTTACCCCAAACTCTGTCTTCAAATCAGTTCCACCTTTTGGCTCAGAACCTACCTGACAAACCAGTATGTTATACTCAGATATTGTTCCTGCAATCTATGTAAATGAAACTATTTGCATGGTGATCTGCCCTTCTTCAAGATTCAAGTTAATCATTTTATGGCCCAGGATGAACCATTTGGTGCCAAGATTATCTCAAAATGCATCTTATGGGTGAAGGGCTTGGTTCCATTCTGAGTTTTAAGACATTCCTTTCTTTCATTAACAGATATCTAGTGACTATATAACATCCAGCTGAAGACTAGCAGGGGGGTACTCTTTCTGCCCCCTTCTGATGCCTATGTCAGAAGCTTTCTCTATCTCCTTTATACTTTAATAAAAGTTTATTACAGAAAAGCTCTGAGCGATCAAGCCTCGACTCTTGCCCAGGATTGAATTCTTTTCCTTCGGGGCCAAGAATCCCGGCGTCATGATTCAACAACAACCTTTCAGTACTCTCACTCTTTGAGATGGCCACAGGACATTCAGTCCACTTGGTTCCTGCTTCTTTTGACTCACAATTGATAAATGGAGAGATGCTCCAATTTTGCAAAGGCCTAATTGCTTCTATTCCATTCTGAAGGAGATCAGCCCTGGGATTTCTTTGGAAGGAATGATGCTAAACCTGAAACTCCAGTACTTTGGCCACCTCCATCTTGCCTCCTCTTCTACTCTTGTTACTTGAATGTGACCTCAGTAGGTTTCCAATCTGTGTACTTTCCCTCTGATGTGAAACACTATACCCAAGAAAGGTCTTTCCTGTAGACAGAGATACAAAAAGCTGCTAAAACTAGAAAACCTGACTCGATCTGGGATGCCTCAGAGGAAGACCTTGATCAATAAGGTAAAATATTAAGAGACTCATAGACTTAGAGAATGAACTCATGGTCAACAGAGCAGGGGAAGGGAGGAGCATGGAGGGAAAGGATTGTTAGGGAATTTTGGGTGGACAAGTACACAGCACTATATTTAAAATGGACAACCAATAAGGGCCTACTGTATAGCACATGGAACTCTGCTCAATGTTATGGGGCAGCCTGAATGGGAGGGAAGTTTGGGGTAGAATGGTTATGAGTCCCTTCACCATTCACCTGAAACTATCACAGTGTAGTTAATTGGTTATACTCCAATACAAAGTAAAAAGTTATTTTGTTTTTTAAAGTTAAAATATAAAAAATTAATACGCAGAAACCTCAGTTAAAAAGAGTTGAGAGACAAGAAGGAGAAACTCTCCTATCCTGTGATGATAGCAGAGCCCAAGAGGAAGAGCTAAAACCCCTCTTCTTTCCTGGCAGTGATTCAGCCAAGGAAGAGCCATGGGCTTTTTTTTTCACTAAAGGGAGTTGTTCTCCCAACTCCCTTTCCTTTTCATTAAAGTGTTGTCCTTTCCTTTGTGTGTGGAGACCTGCACATGGCTCCCCATAGTTGCAGACCTCAAATTGCAATTCTCTACTGATCCCAAATGAACCCACCTCTGCTGGAGAAATATCTGGTAGACTATTTCAGGTCAACATGTGGAAAACCCGCATCAGAACAATTCAGTGAAGAATCCTAAGTACTGGCATGCTCTGAATATTCAGATTATTGTGTGTAATATAAATGAAAATAGTAGGATTTTCCTTTACAACCAGATTCCACTTTAATCCTTTATATCACTAATAGGAAAAAAAATTTTTTTTAAGTTCTTTATTAAAAAACAAAATTCAACTGTATCAATTGAAAATTGAATTGCTTTTATTCAACAATTTATGAATTGGGCTGCATCTCGCCTAGCAAATAGGAAGGAATTCCAAAGAGCTATAGAAAAGGAAAGATTTGTTTTTAAGTGGAAGTTCAAATTTCAATGTCCAAAAAATTGTTTTTAATATACTTACTTATTTGGCTTTGCCAAGTATTAGTTGTGGCGTGCAAACAGTTGCAGCATATGGGATTCTAGTTTCCTAGCCAGGGATCAAACCCAGGCCCTTTGCATTGAGGGTGTGGCATCTTAGCCACTGGACCACCAGGGACATCCCATAAATGATTTTATTTGAATATAGCCGAGCTCATTCACTTAAGTTGTTGTTGTTAGTTTTGAGCTTTTTGTTGTTTTGTTTTAGGTTTTTGCTTTTTATTTTTTGCTGTGTGTGTGCACTTTGAGGATGGTAGTATCTCAGTTCTCTGACCAGTGTTAAACCTGCATCCTTGGAGTGAAGGTGCAATCTCAACCACTAGACTGCCAGAGAATTTCCTTACTCAAGTAGTACATGTAGTTGGTTTTGAGCTAAGATGCCACAGTTGAATACTTGTAACAGATACCACATGGCTCACAGAACTGAAACTATTTATTACTTGGTCCTTTAAGAAAGGGGCTACCCAGGTGGCTCAGTGGTAAAGAATCTGCCTGCCAATGCAAGAGATGAGGGAGACGCAGGTTCTCTCCCTGGGTAGGAAGACCCTCTAGAGGAAGAAATGGCAATCCACTCCAGTGTTCATACCTGGGAAATCCAATGGACAGAGGACCCTGGAAGGCTGTAGTCCATAGGATAGCAAAGAGTCAGACATGACTAAGCATGCATGCACCTTCAAGAAAAAGTTTGCCTACTAGATTAACCCACCCACAGTGGTTTAGTGTGAAGATGATAGGTCAGCGAAGTAAATGTTATAAAAGATATAGTTCACAAGTTTTCTTTGGTGGTTTAGCAGTAGGGAAGAGGCTTTAAACCACAAACTTTAAGTATCCAGTTCCCTTTAACAAATCCTCTCTATTTTAGCCTGATATTCTCTGTTCAGTTGCTAAGTCTTGTCTGACTCTTTGCAAGCCCATGGACCATAGCACATGAGGCTCCTCTGTCCTTCACTATCTTCCAGAGTCTGCTCAAATTCATGTCCATTGAGTCGGTGATGCTATCTAACTGTTAGGTAGTTAGAATAGAAAAAGGAATCCAAAATAATGGCAGCTAAAAGACAGACAAAGAAAGGGGAAAAGCCCACGAGAGGGGAACAAAGGAAAAATCCAAGAACCGGAGTGAAAACCTCACGTGGAACAAATGCACCCCCTTCCTGATCAATGATGGGTGCTAGGCCTAATTTGCATAGGACAGGCTGGGGGTTGCAGGGGGAGAGGGAGAGGACAAAAAGCATAAAAAGAGTGAGTCAAGATGGATTGAGCCCTTTCCTTCAGGGTCGGGCCGCCCTCACAAGTTGGTGGTGTTTCTGTTTACCAAATAAAATTCTGAACTGTAACAGAGTTGTAACACTGGCCTGTCATTTCAAATCTTTGTTGTGGTGAGACTAAACCGAGGAAATTATGTACTTTCCCGACATAACCATCTCATCCTCTTCTGCCTGTCCCCTTTTCCTCCTGCCCTCAATCTCCCCTCCTTCCCTGGTGGCTAAGAGGTTAAAGTGTCTGCCTCCAATGTGGGAGACCCGGGTTCAATCCCTGGGTTGAGAAGATCCCCTGGAGAAGGAAATGGCAACCCACTGCAGTATTCTTGCCTGGAGAATCCCATGGACAGAGAAGCCTGGTAGGCTACAGTCTACAGGGTCGCAAAGAGTGACTGAGTGACTTCACTTCACTTCAATCTCCCCCCAGCATCAGCGTCTTTTCCAATGAGTTGGCGCTTCACATCTGTTGACCAAAGTATTGGAGCTTCAGCTTCAGCATCAGTCCTTCCAGTGAATATTAAGGGTTGATTTGCTTTTGGATTGACTGATTTGACCTTTTTGTAGTCCAAGGGACTCTCAAGATTTATAGCTTTCATTCTAAGGAGCAAGCGTCTTTTAATTTCATGGCTGCAGTCAGTGTCTGCAGTGATTTTGATGCCTAGCACGGCCCTATGGGACTCCTAGGCATGGAGACCTTTTTGTCCCCCATTTCTTATAGGCAAGACTCTAGCCTCCATGACCTTATCTCAATTCCAAATGGCAGAACAGTTGCTAATCAAGGGAAGAACAGCAACAAAACCACCTGAGGCAAGATTAAAGGACCAGAGAGGCTCATCAAAATTAGGAGATAGACCACCTAAGACCCAGCACACACCTTAACCAGTCAGCAACCCCACCCCTTTGAAACTTTCAGTTCAGTTCAGTTCAGTCGCTCAGTCATGTTCGACTCTTTGCGACCCCATGAATCGCAGCACACCAGGCCTCCCTGTCCATCACCAGCTCCCAGAGTTCACTCAAACTCATGTCCATCGAGTTGGTGATGCCATCCAACCACCTCATCCTCTGTCGTCCCCTTCTCCTCCTGCCCCCAATCCCTCCCTGCAGCAGAATCTTTTCCAATGAGTTGACTCTTCTCATGAGGTAGCCAAAGTACTGGACTTTCAGCTTCAGCATCAGTCCTTCCAAAGAACACCCAGGGCTGATCTCCTTCAGAATGGACTGGTTGGATTTCCTTGCAGTCCAAGGGACTCTCAAGAGTCTTCTCCAACACCGCAGTTCAAAAGCATCAATTCTTCGGCACTCAGCTTTCTTCACAGTCCAACTCTCACATCCATACATGACCACTGGAAAAACCATAGCCTTGACTAGACAGACCTTGGTTGGCAAAGTAATGTCTTTGCTTTTCAATACGCTATCTAGGTTGCTCATAACTTTTCTTCCAAGGAGTAAGAGTCTTTTAATTTCATGGCTGCAGTCACCATCTGCAGTTTCACCATTTGAAACTTTACAGAAGACTGTTTGAGGCCTGGCGGGCTACAGGTCAGTCCATGAGGTCACAAAGATTCAGACACGACTGAGTGACTGACACTATCACAAGACAGTGCTTCCCTGGTGGCTTAGACAGTAGGAAGTCTGCCTGCAATGTGGGAGACCTAGGTTCGATCCCTGGGTGGGGAAGATTCCCTGGAGAAAGAAATGGCAACCCACTCCAGTATTCTTGCCTGAGAATGCCATGGATGGAGGAGCCTGGCAGGATATAGTCCGTGGGGCTGCAGAGTCGGACATGACCGTGCGACTTCACTCACTCATTCACAAGACTGCTACTGCCTTGATCCTTATCACATACTCCTGCCTGACTATATAACCCTTTCCTACTCACCAGGGATGGGGGCACAGTTCTTGAGGCACCAGTCTACTGTGCTCCTCCTTTGTCTGGCAAAGTAATAAAGCCAGTCTTCACTTCTCCTTCATAACTCTGTCTCCGTATTTCTGTTTGGCATTGGGTGCAGAGAGCCAAGATTCTGCAAATAATTTTGGAGCCCAAGAAAATAAAATCTGTCAGTGTTTCCACTTTTCCCCCTTCTGTATGACATGAAATGATGGGATCATTTAGGTTCTTTCATTCTAATTTTGACTTGGCTTTGTAGGTAGTTCTGTAGAGACAGTGTCCTCATCATCAAGTCGCTGAATATGTTGCAGGAAAGAGTCTATTCTGAATTCATGTTGGGACTGTTTCTTTGACTGGCTTTTTGTTGCTTTTGTTATTATAATCATACATAATAGCCTACCTCAGAAAACCCTGCTCCTCTGCTTGACTGTTAAACTAAAGTGCATTTGTTCAGCTCACAGGGAGATAATCTGACCCTGCCCACTTGTGAATGACTACAGGAAAGAAGAGTTTAATCCCTTCCACAGGCTGGCCCTTCCCAGAGACATTTTGTAACTCTGATGGCCCTTTTTGACCATTCCCATAGAAAAGAAATGCAAAAATGCAAAATGGCTGTCTGAGTTGGCCTTACAAATAGCTGTGAAAAGAAGAGAGGTGAAAAGCAAAGGAGAAAAGGAAAGATATAAGCATCTGAATGCAGAGTTCCAAAGAATACAAAAAAGAAATAAGAAAGCCTTCTTCAGTGATCAATGCAAAGAAATAGAGGAAAACACCAGAATGGGAAAGACTAGAGATCTCTTTAAGAAAATTAGAGATACCAAGGGAACATTTCATGCAAAGATGGGCTTCATAAAGGACAGAAATGGTATGGACCTAACAGAAGAAGAAGATATTAGAAGAGGTGGCAAGAATACACAGAAGAACTGTACAAAAAAGGTCTTCATGACCTGGATAATCACAATGGTGTGATCACTCATCTAGAGCCAACATCCTGGAATGTGAAGTCAAGTGGGCCTTAGTAGGCATCACTATGAACAAAACTAGTGGAGGTGATGGAATTCCAGCTGAGCTATTTCAAATCCTGAAAGATGATGCTGTGAAAGTACTGCCCTCAGTATGCCAGCAAATTTGGAAAACTCAGCAGTGACCACAGGACTGGAAAAAGTCAGTTTTCATTCCAATCCCTAAGAAAGGCAATACCAAAGAATGCTCAAACTAATGCACAATTGCACTCGTCTCACACGCTAGTAAAGTAATGCTCAAAATTCTCCAAGCCAGGCTTCAGCAATAGGTGAACCATGACCTTCCTGATGTTCAAGCTGGTTTTAGAAAAGGTAGAGGAACCAGAGATCAAAGTGCCAACATCCGCTGGATCATGGAGAAGGCAAGAGAGTTCCAGAAAAACATCTATTTCTGCTTTATTGACTATGTCAAAGCCTTTGACTGTGTGGATCACAATAAACTGTAGAAGATTCTGAGAGAGATGGGAATACTAGACCACCTGACCTGCCTCTTGAGAAATCTGTATGCAGGTCAGGAAGCAACAGTTAGAACTGGACATGGAACAACAGACAGGTTCCAAATAGGGAAAGGAGTACCTCAAGGCTGTATGTTGTCACCCTGCTTATTTAACTTCTATGCAGAGTACACCATGAGAAACGCTGGACTGGAAGAAGTACAAGATGGAATCAAGATTGCTGGGAGAAATATCAGTAACCTCAGATATGCAGATGACACCACGCTTCTGGCAGAAAGTAAAGAGGAACTAAAAAGCCTCTTGATGAAAGTGAAAGAGGAGAGCGAAAAAGTTGGTTTAAAGCTCAACATTCAGAAAACGAAGATCATGGCATCCGGTCCCATCATTTCATGGGAAATAGATGGGGAAACAGTGGAAACAGTGTCAGACTTTATTTTGGGGGGCCCCAAAATCAGTGCAGATGGTGACTGCAGCCATGAAATTAAAAGACGCTTACTCCTTGGAAGAAAAGTTAGGACCAATCTAGACAGCATATTCAAAAGCAGAGACATTACTTTGCTGACTAAGGTCCGTCTAGTCAAGGCTATGATTTTTCCTGTGGTCATGTATGGATGTGAGAGTTGGACTGTGAAGAAGGCTGAGCACCGAAGAATTGATGCTTTTGAACTGTGGTGTTGGAGCAGACTCTTGAGAGTCCCTTGGACTGCAAGGAGATCCAACCAGTCCATTCTGAAGGAGATCAGCCCTGGGATTTCTTTGGAAGGAATGATGCTAAAGCTGAAATTCCAGTACTTTGGCCACCTCATGAGAAGAGTTGACTCATTGGAAAAGACTCTGCTGCTGGGAGGGATTGGGGGCAGGAGGAGAAGGGGACAACAGAGGATGAGATGGCTGGATGGCATCACTGACTCGATGGACATGAGTCTGAGTGAACTCCGGGAGTTGGTGATGGTCAGGGAGGCCTGGTGTGCTGCGATTCATGGGGTCGCAAAGAGTCGGACATGACTGAGCAACTGAACTTGAACTGAACTGAACTGATGGCCCTTTTAACTTTACTTTCTCGCTGCCTTTCCTTAACTATTCTGCCTTTTTTTCTTTATTTCTTCACGTTCCCCTATCTCTGCTCTATAAAAAGAGCTGGCATTTCGAAATATTAGCCTGCCATTTTATTGGTCTGCCGGCTTCCTGAATAAAGGCAAAATATCCTTTGCCCCCACACTCATCTCTTGGATTTATTGGCAACAGTGAACTATCAGTAACTGGTATTTTTCTTTCTTGTCTTAGTGATTTTACATTATGATTTAATGATTTTATCTTGTGATTTAATGACTGTCATTGGCTTTGAAACTCTTTACCTCAGACTGGGACTCAAATCCACATGACCAAGAATTGAACCTAGTCAAAATCCTACTTGGACTCAAACTGCTTGGCTGGGACTCAGATCCAGCCAAAACCCATGATACTTGGTTTCAAGACCTAATGAAATTCAGGTTCTTGATGTCTCATTGCAGAAAGAATTCAGTGAGGTACAAAGTGACTGGTAAGAAGTGGATTTATTCAGATTCAGAGAGGCTCACACTTCACAGGCAGAATATGGACCATTGCAGGGGGTGAATTCGGCTAAGAAATGCAGGGTAGTCAGTTTTTATATGCTGGGTAAAATCATATGCTAATGACTGGGAGGATTTTTCCCTTCTGTTACAGCTTCCTGTTGAAGCTTGAGTGCTTGAGTGCTGGGTGAGAATATGATCCTCATATAGAAGTGAACATTCTGAGCTCAATGAAATTGTAAATTAATACATTTGTAATGGGAATGAAAGGTGCAGGTCACAATTTTTTGAAAGAATGACATAGCCCAAGGACACAACATAAATCGATTAGAATCAAATGGGACCAAGTTGGCAGACAAGACTAGACCTTGTTCCTCAATCATTAAGTGAAATGACATACCCAGAGGTGCCATGACAGTTCCAAGACACTGTTAAAAGACCAGGGAGTGGGCAGTGGACCAAATCCTGAAAATCTCTGCCCTTCCCAAAAATAGTTGGAATAATCCTCCCACTCTTTAGCATATGAAGTTACCCAGCCTATAAAAACTAACCATGCCAAATTTCAAGGCTGCACTCAACCTCTGTGATGTCCCACCCTTTTCCGTGGAGTGTGCTTCTCTCTGAATCTGAATAAATTCACTTCTTACCTATCACTTTATCTCTCACTGAATTCTTTCTGTGATGTGACATCAAGAACCTGAGCTCCATTAGGTCCTGAAACCAGGTCTTATGGTTTCGGCTGGGTTTGAGTCCCAGCCACAAGGATTTGAGTCCTAAAACTAGGTTTTGGCTGGGTTCATGTCCCAAGCAGGGTTTTGGCTGGGTTCGAGTCCCAGCCTCGTGAGTTTGAGTCACAAGCAACGTTTTGGCTGGGTTCAAATCCCAGAACATGGGTTCAAGTCCCATTCTGAAGTAAAAGGTTTCACAATGACATAACAGATCTGTAAAGCAATTTCAACAGCCTACCTAACATTGGTCCATTATCAAGAGATGGACTTGCTTTTTAAAAAAAGCAAACAAACTAACAAAAAGAAACCATTTAATTTGTACTGGAGTATAACTGATTAACAATGCCATGATAATTTTAGCTGGACAGCAAAGGGACTCAGCCATACATATACATGTATCCACTCACCTAGAGCCAGGCAACTTGGAATGTGAAGTCAAGTGGGCCTTAGAAAGCATCACTATGAACAAAGCTAGTGGAGGTGATGGAATTCCAGTTGAGCTATTTCAAATCCTGAAAGATGATGCTGTCAAAGTGCTGCACTCAATATGCCAGCAAATTTGGAAAACTCAGCAGTAGCCACAGGACTGGAAAAGGTCAGTTTTCATTCCAATCCCAAAGAAAGGCAATGCCAAAGAATGCTCAAACTACCACACAATTGCACTCATCTCACATGCTAGTAAAGTAATGCTCAAAATTCTCCAAGCCAGGCTTCAGCAATACGTGAACCATGAACTTCCGATGTTCAAGCTGGTTTTAGAAAAGGCAGAGGAACCAGAGATCAAATTGCCAACATCCACTGGATCACTGAAGAAGCAAGAGAGTTCCAGAAACACATCTATTTCTAACACTATGCCAAAGCCTTTGATTGTGTGGATCACAATAAACTGTGGAAAATTCTGAAAGAGATGGGAATACCAGACCACCTGACCTGCCTCTTGAGAAACCTGTACACAGGTCAGGAAGTAACAGTTAGAAGTGGACATGGAACAACTGACTGTTTCCAAATAGGGAAAGGAGTATGTCAAGGCTGTATATTGTCACCCTGCTTATTTAACTTATATGCAGAGTACATCGTGAGAAACACTGGGCTGGATGAAGCACAAGCTGGAATCAAGATTGCTGGGAGAAATATCAATAATCTCAGATATGCAGATGACACCATCTCTATGGCAGAAAGTAAAGAGGAACTAAAGAGCCTCTTGAAGAAAGTGAAAGAGGAAGAGTGAAAAAGTAGGCTTAAAGCTCAACATTCAGAAAACTAAGATCATGGCATCTGGTCCCATCATTTCATGGCAAATAGATAGGGAAACAGTGGAAACAGTGTCAGACTTTATTTTGGGGGGCTCCAAAATCACTGCAGATGGTGATTGCAGCCATGAAATTAAAAGACACTTACTCCTTGGAAGGAAAGTTATAACCAACCTAGACAGCATATTAAAAAGCAGAGACATTACTTTGCCAACAAAAGTTCGTCTAGTCAAGGCTATGGTTTTACCAGTGGTCATTTATGGATGTCAGAGTTGGACTATAAAGAAAGCTGAGCACTGAAGAATTGATGCTTTGAACTGTGGTGTTGGAGAAGACTCTTGAGAGTCCTTTGGACTACAAGGAGATCCAACCAGTCCATCCTAAGAGAGATCAGCCCTGGGTGTTCATTGGAAAGACTGATGTTGAAGCTCAAAGTCCAATACTTTGGCCACCTGATGCGAAGAGCTGACTCATTTTAAAAGACCTTGATGCTGGGAAAGATTGAGGTCAGGAGGAAAAGGGGACAACAGAGGATGAGATGGTTGGATGGCATCACTGATTCGATGGACATGGGTTTGGGTGGACTTTGGGAGTTTTGGTGGACAGGGAGGCTTGGGGTGCTGCGGTTCATGGGGTCACAAAGAGTCAGACACGACTGAGCGACTGAAATAAACTGAACTGATTTTCCCCCTTGGGGTTGCAAAGAATTGGACACGACTGAGCAACTAAACTGAACTGACTGATTCTCCCCCAAGCCCTCCACCCATGTAGGCTGCTGCATAACACTGAGCAGAATTCCCTGTGCTATATAATGAGGGGATGGACTTACTTTTGGTGAGTACAGGGCAGTACCCAGAACACATCAGGCTCCTAATAAATTGCATTGATTATCACTAAACATTTTCCTCTGGGAGAGATAATGCATTTTTGATGCAAATAATTGACACACAATCTATAATAAGAATCAAAAAGAGTTTTATCTGAGTGAAACTGAGGATTATTGCCCAAAAGTGTGGTCTCCACCAAGGAAGAAAGTGCTCTGGAGAAGTATGGTTTCAGCACATTTTTATATCTTGTTGGAACAAAGAACAAACATCAAACGTAATGGGGAAACACTCCTTGAAAGTTTCAAAAGACACAGATTGCTTTGGAGGGCAGATCTGAGGTGTGACTGGCACCGTGTTCCTACCATGCTCCTGTGCCATGCTGCATCCAGGCTGCCAGTGCATCAGAAAGCACCCAGGCTGAGGCCCGTGTACGTCTACCGCCTGGAGATTCAGGTGGAGAATCACTGCTGGCTGGAACCGCCCTTTGTCACAGCCCAGCAGCTGCATAGCCATGAGGCGGCCACAAGGGTGGCTGCCATCCAGGCCCTCAAGGCATGGAAGGTGGCTAAGTTCCACCCACACCAGTGGCTGGAGGACCAACTCCCCAACTCAACATCACCAGGATGTGGTTGTGACCCTGAGCCATGCCATTGTTTTGTTTGGTAGAAACTTTAGCAGGAGGAACAAGGGGTGACCTAACTGAAAAACATTCAAACTGATCTCTAAACTCCACCTCCAGACACACCCCATTGCAGTCCAGGAGAGCTCACAGATGTGCTACAAAGGTGACCACTTTTCCAACTCAAGCTCCTGTGCCCTAGCTGTACAGTGGATACAAACTAACCACAGGGAGTTCTCCAGTTCTAGCACATGTCTGCTTGGTGCACAGCTGTGTCCTCAAATGACCTTAGGCATCTGAGAGTGTTGCTGTTGCTGCTAAGTCACTTCAGTTGTGCCCAGCTCTGTGTGTGTGACCCCATAGACAGCAGCCCACCAGGCTCCCCTTGTCCCTGGGATTCTCCAGGCAAGAACACTGGCGTGGGCTGCCATTTCCTTCTCCAATGCATGAAAGTGAAAAGTGAAAGTGAAGTCGCTCAGTCATGTCCAGCTCTTAGCGACCCCATGGACTTCAGCCGTCCAGGCTCCTCCATCTATGTGATTTTCCAGGCAAGAGTACTGGAGTGAGGTGCCATTGCTTTCTCCAAGAGTCTGTTAAGGGTTCATAAATATTCTATACATACACACATCTGATTATAACAATCTGAATTATGGGAAAGACATGCACAAGGGAGCCTTTTATTTTGTAACTTGTAATTGTCAATCAAAATTGTCAGTCCACACCCACCTAAATGATTATATAAAAGCCCTGTCTTGAAAATCCCTATACTGCCTCTCTTGGCGTGGCCTGCCTCTCCCTTGAGGTGTTCTTTCTGTTCTTTCCTTAATAAACTTGTTTTTGTCACAGGTAAGTCCTCAGATTCTTCTTTGTGTTCTTATGAAGAGCCAAGGTCCCCAAGGGAGGGTCCTTGTCAACTGTTCCTATATCCGTTAACAGTTTTGGGTGTCTGTGTCCTGGGCCGAGAGGCAGGAGCCCTTAGTCAAGCTGAGTGAGTGTGGAGGAGGTCCAGGCACTGTGTTCTCCACCACCTGCATGTCTGCTGTCGATAGCATCCTATATCTCTCTTCTCATTGCCTGCATCACAGATGTAACAAATGTAACTTGAAGGAAGCTTAAATAAATCTACACACTATGCATATGTGTTAAGTCACTTCAGTTGTGTCCAACTCTTTGTGACTCTATGTACTGTAGCCCACCAGTTTCCTCTGTCTGTGGGATGTCCCAGGCAAGAAAATTGAAGTGAGTTGCTACTTCCTTCTCCAGGGGATCTTCTCAACCTACGGATCAAACCTGCATCTCCTGCATTGGCAGGTGGGTTCTTTACAACTAGTACCACCTGGGAAGCCGCCACATGCTGTCAGTTCAGTTCAGTTCAGTCACTCAGTCATGTCCAACTCTTTGCAACTCCATGGGCTGCAGCATGCCAGGCCTTCCTGTCCATCACCAACTCCTCAAGTTTACTCAAACTCATGTCCATTGGGTTGGTAATGCCATCCAACCATCTCATCCTCTGTCATCCCCTTATTCTCTCGCCTTCAATCTTTGCCAGCATCAGGGTTTTTTCAGATGAGTCAGCTCTTCGCATGAGGTGGCCAAAGTACTGGAGTTTCAGCTTCAACATCAGTCCTTCCAATGACACTCAGAACTGATCTCCTTTAGGATGGACTGGTTGGATCTCCTTGCAGTCAAGGGACTCTCAAGAGTCTTCTCCAACTCCACAGTTCAAAAGCATCAATTCTTCGGCGCTCAGCTTTCTATATAGTCCAACTCTCACATCCATATATGACTACTTGAAAAACCATAGCCTTGACTCAATGGACCTTTGTTGGCAAAGTAATATCTCTGCTTTTCAATATGCTGTCTAGGTTGGTCATAACCTTCCTTCCAAGGAGTATGTGTCTTTTAGTTTCATGGCTACAGTCACCATCATCAGTGATTTTGGAGCCCCAAAAAATAAAGTCAGCCACTATTCCCACTGTTCCCCCATCTATTTGCCATGAAGTGATGGGACCAGATGCCATGATCTTAGTTTTCTAAATGTTGAGTTGTAAGCCAACTTTTTCACTCTCCTCTTTCACTTTCATCAAGAAGCTCTTCAGTTCTTCACTTTCTGCCATAAGGGTGGTGTTATCTACATATCTGAGGTGATTGATATTTCTCCTGGCAATCTTAATTCCTGCCTGTGCTTCTTCCAGCCCAGCATTTCTCACGATGTACTCTGAATATAAGTTAAATAAGCAGGGTGACAGTATACAGCCTTAACATACTTCTTTTCCTATGTGGAACCAGTCTATTGTTTCATGTCCAGTTCTAACTGTTCCTTCCTGACCTGCATACAGATTTCTCAAGAGGCAAGTCATTCCCATCTCTTTCAGAATTTTCCACAGTTTACTGTGATCCTTACAGTCAAAGGCTTTGACATAGTCAATAAAGCTGAAATAGATGTTTTTTTTCTGGAACTCTCTTGCTTTTCAATGATCCAGCGGATGTTGGCAATTTGATCTCTGGTTCCTCTGCCTTTTCTAAAACCAGCTTGAACATCTGGAAGCTCACAGTTCACATATTGCTGAAGCCTGGCTTGGAGAATTTTAAGCATTACTTTACTAGCATGTGAGATGAGTGCAATTGTGCAGTAATATGAGCATTCTTTGGCATTACCTTTCTTAGGCATTAGAATGAAAACTGACCTTTTCCAGTCCTGGGGCCACTGGTGAGTTTTCCAAATTTGCTGGCATATTGAGTGCAGCACTTTCACAGCATCCCACATGCTGTACTTTGGGGGAAGAAAAGAAAGACAGATTAGCACACACAGTGAGTCAGTATGACCTTGGTGTCTGAAAAGGGAGTCTTATCTTTGAAGGAGTACTAGCATTGGTATCACAGAGAGGAAGGGACATTTATTCCTCTCTTCAAAACGGACACTATTAACCTCTGGATAATTTTTTTTTTAATGATTAAAGTAGAAGTACAATGCATGTTTGACAGGTTATAATATAGGCTGTTCTGGTAGAGGTCAAGTTCATGTATAAGCCAGAATAGCTTCCTCAAAACTCAATAGGGGAATGTTTCTTCCATCACACTGACAGGAGTTATTTTTCAATAAGCTGCATTCTGTTTTACACACTACAATGACAGTCTATTTAGTGTGATTCAGTTCCCTTAAGCTTGTGTGTTCCTGAATGTTCAAGCAGATGAGGTCCAGGACCTGCAAAACAACAGATTAGAACTTGGAGGTAATTAGTTTATTCATTTGTTATTTAATTATCTAGGGCTCTTTGAATGTCTACCATTTACAAATCACTGCATTAGTGTCTGGAGTTCAAAATATGAATTAGACATAATCTGTACTCCCAAGGAGCTCACAACATTTAAACTAACCAAGTCATCAGTACAAAGCTATAGAAAGGTATGAACAGGAGTTATGATTAAGTACGAAAAAAACAAGTACCTTAATCCAGTCAATGGAGACTTCAGAGAGGAAGTAATGCCAAGGCTTAAGGTGAGGATAATGAATTAAGAAGAGAAGGATACTTCTGGGAGTAGAGGATGTGAAGGCATGAAAAAGGCTGGGACTCAAGGAACTCTGTAGTTTGTAGAGGAAACTATCTGCAGTTTGGCAAAGCTGGAGAGATTGGCATGAGCCAGATTAGGAAAGTCTTTTTAAGAAATGCCATCTTCTCCCAGAATACTGGAAATAAAAGCAAAAATAAACAAATGGGACATAATTAAAATTAAAAGCTTCTGCACGACAAAGGAAACTATAAGCAAGGTGAAAAGACAACCTTCGGAATGGGAGAAAATAATAGCAAATGAAGCAACTGACAAACAACTAATCTCAAAAATATATAAGCAACTCCTGCAGCTCAATTTCAGAAAAATAAACAACCCAATAAAAAAAAGGGGGGGTCAAAGAACTAAATAGACATTTCTCCAAAGAAGACATACAGATGGCTAACAAACACATGAAAAGATGCTCAGCATCACTCATTATCAGAGAAATGCAACTCAAAACCACAGTGAGGTATCATTTCATGCCAGTCAGAATGGCTGCGATCCAAAAGTCTACAAGCAATAGATGCTGGAGAGGGTGCGGAGAAAAGGGAACTCTCTTACACTGTTGGTGGGAATGCAAACTAGTACAGCCACTATGGAGAAGAGTGTGGAGATTCCTTAAAAAACTGCAAATAGAACTGCCTTACTTACTTAAAGTCTCTCAGTCGTGTCCGACTCTGCGGCCCCATGGACTGTAGCCTACCAGGCTCCTCCCTCCATGGGATTCTCCAGGCAAGAGTACTGGAGTGGGTTGCCATTTTCCTTCTCCAGGGGATCTTCCTGACCCAAGGATGACCCAGCAATCCCACTGCTGGGCATACACACTGAGGAAACCAGAATTGAAAGAGACACGTGTACCCCAATGTTCATCGCAGCACTGTTTATAGTAGCCAGGACATGGAAACAACCTAGATGTCCATCAGCAAATGAATGGATAAGAAAGCTGTGGTACATATACACAATGGAGTATTACTCAGCCATCAAAAAGAATACATTTGAATCAGTTCTAATGAGGTGGATGAAACTGGAGCCAATTATACAGAGTGAAGTAAGCCAGAAAGAAAAACACCAATACAGTATACTAATGCATATATATGGAATTTAGAAAGATGGTAATGATAACCCTGTTTGCGAGACAGCAAAAGAGACACAGATGTATAGAATAGTCTTTTGGACTTTGTGGGAGAGGGTGAGGGTGGGATGATTTGGGAGAATGGCATTGAAACACGTATAATATCATATAAGAAACGAATTGCCAGTCTAGGTTCGATGCAGGGTGCAGGATGCTTGGGGCTGTTGCACTGGGATGACCCGAAGGGATGGTGTGGGGGGGGTGGGGGTGGGAGTGGGGTTTGGGATTGGGAACATGTGTACACCCGTGGCGGATTCATGTTGATGTGTGGCAAAACCAATACAATATTGTAAACTAAAAAAAAAGAATTAAAAAAAAAAAAAAAGAAATTCCATCTTGAGTTTTAAGATTTTTAGGACAGTACTGGGAAGTTATTAAAACCTCCACTAATATTTATTGAGCATGGTACTAAGTGTTTGACATTCTTTATGTCATTTAATGTTCTCAGTGATACAGTGCATAGATATTATTATTTATCCCCATTTATCAGATGCAAGAGCTAAGGCTCAGAATGATTAAGTAACTGTGCCAACACCAGGCAGCAACTAAATGGCAAAACCAGAATTAAACCAAAGTCTTTCTAACTTCAGAAGCCATGTTCAATAACATTGTGAAATAATGCCAAACAATTCAAATAACATTTGAAGGAAATATTTCAAATAATATTGGAAGGAAAGTCACCCAAATACCTACCACTCATTTTTTTCTGTCTCAAGTTAGACTTTGAAGAATTATTCTGTGCCTACTACCTCAGTCCTTGAAAACAGCACACAAAGCTCTTTTTGTTAGAGGAAGACACTGACTGAAACCACCCTTCCTGGCCAGGCACCATAGTAAACATTTGTGTGAATTATTTTATGACAGGAGGTTCTAGTAAGGAACATGGTACTAATATGCTACCACCACCCAAAAGAGTTTGAGAAAGGTCAAAAGCAGATGCCACATGTCCTTCCATCTCCCAGAATCCTTCTCACTGGCATCCATCTTGGCTGAGCAATGCATGTGCACCAGGAAGGACTCTGAGTCAGAATGATTGGCCAAACACAAGCCAGAAACTAATCCCACTACCATAAAACGTGAAACTGCGAGCCACAAGGCAGAGAAGTTCTCCTGGGTTTCCTTACCCTACTGCTCTCCACCTGGGTGCCCCTTCCCAATAAAATCTCTTGCTTTGTCAGCACATGTGTCTCTGCAGACAATTCATTTCTGAGCATTAGACAAGAGCTCACTCTTGGGCCCTGGAAGGGGTCCCCCTTCCTGCAACATTTTCTTGAGATGCAAATTTACTTGAGGAAACATATATGAAAGATACTTGAATGGCAAATATGAGCAAATTATGATTTTCTCATCTTGCTCCTTGATTGAAGATAATATCCAAGATGATAATGTCCCACGTAGATTTTGCCTTTCTTATTCCTTCATGAAGTCCTTCCCAAAAGGGGTCCACTCTTAAACACAGTTGAGGTTTGATGATTTGAAAATAGAAGAGCAAATTCCCTGGTGGTCCAGTGGTGAGGACTTGATGCCTTCAGTTCAGTTCAGTTCATTTCAGTCACTCAGTCATGTCGACTTTTTGCGACCAAATGAATCGCAGCACGCCAGGCCTCCCTGTCCATCACCAACACCGGGAGTTCATTCAAACTCACATTCATTGAGTCCATTGAGTCGGTGATGCCCTCCAGCCATCTCATCCTCCGTCCCCTTTTCCTCCTGCCACCAATCCCTCCCAGCATCAGAGTCTTTTCCAATGAGTCAACTCTTCGCATGAGGTGGCCAAAGTACTGGACTTTCAGCTTTAGCATCATTCCTTCCAAAGAAATCCCAGGGCTGATCTCCTTTAGAATGGACTGGTTGGATCTCCTTGAAGTCCAAGGGACTCTAAGGAGTCTTCTCCAACACCACAGTTCAAAAGCATCAATTCTTCGCGCTCATCTCTCTTCACAGTCCAACTCTCACATCCATACATGACCACAGGAAAAACCATAGCCTTGACTAGACAGACCTATACTGGCGAAATAATGTCTGTGCTTTTCAATATCCTATCTAGGTTGGTCATAACTTTCCTTCCAAGGAGTAAGCGTCTTTTAATTTCATGGCTGCAGTCACCATCTGCAGTAATTTTGGAGCCCAAAAAAATAAAATCTGACACTCTTTCCACAATTTGCCCATCTATTTCCCGTGAAGTGATGGGACCAGATGCCATGATCTTTGTTTTCTGAATGTTGAGCTTTAAGCCAACTTTTTCACTCTCCTCTTTCACTTTCATCAAGAGGCCTTTTAGTTCCTCTTCATGTTCTGCCAAAAGGGTGTTGTCATCTGCATATCTGAGGTTATTGATATTTCTCCCGGCAATCTTGATTCCAGCTGGTGTTTCTTTCAGTCCAGCGTTTCTCATGATGTACTCTGCATATAAGTATCACAGGATATTGATTATAATTCCCTGTGGCATATAGTAAGACCTTGTTAAAAGCTATTCTTCTCTAGTTCACTGAAAACTCTGTGATTAAATTGCAATATTGGGGTATAAAGGTTGGATTTGGCTTCATTCTCACCCCAATTTTTACCTGTAAAAACTTCTCCCTGAAAACCATTAGGGAGTTCAGGGCTTTTGAGCAGGAGCCACCTGTTCCCCTTGCTTGGCCCTGCAATAAATCTTTCTCTGCTCCAAACTTCCATGGTTCGGTTTGTTTGACCTCACTGTGTCAGGCACATGAACTGGAATTCAGTAGCAAAATCAACATATTTCCCTGTCTTTGTGTTAAGTAACTCTGAGATGAAGGATTCTTTCCTGCCTTTGTGCTAAACAATGCTAGGATAAACAAAAATAACATAGTTACCCTTTCATAGAAATACTTCCTAGTAGGAAATGAAACTAGGAACCAAATAAAATAGTTTATTCATCAAGCTTGCTAGTCAGTACTTACATCAAGGCATTCATCTGGCCCTCCTATACAATTCAAAACCATTATAGAGTACCTTTGTCTAATCCCATTAAACTCTCTGCTTTGTGAGACCCATCATAAAACCCCTGCACTGGCCCTAAAAGCCTAAAAATATTGTTTAGAGACTTTGTTCTTTTGAGATACTACTGAGACTGGGTCAAAGTGGTGTCTTTTCTTATAGCAATAAGCCCAATAAACTTAGCTTTGTTTGATCATTGGATCTTTTTGGTGGTCTTTTAGGAAGTAAGAAAATTCTCTGTTCCTTGGAATTCTCAGCAAGCTAATTGTGCAGATGCACCTGATCATTTCATTATGCTGAAATGACCCTAAACATTCTGCAATTCAATTTTGGGTGACCATCCATCATCCATTAAGAAATAATTTGCTGTACTTTCGGTTGTGAAACACTGCATAGCAAGAACAAAATTAACTGCATAAGAAAATACAGCATTGCCACTGTTTAGTGAAAAATTCTCAGGCAGAGCTGAATGTCTTCTGAGAGTTTGTAAGAACCGCATCTGGGGCAATATGAGGGCAGGGTCATGAATCCTGAAAAATGCAAGGGTGTGGTGTAGGCTCAGGAATGGACATCCAGCAGGAATATGGTAAGGGAGTGTGCAATGCTCTATATTTTCTATTTGTAGCTAACTGTGGCCTACATCTAGATCTCAGAAATAGATCAAAGCAGAACACTTCTATGGGATAAAATGATTCTCGTATGATCAGGTAGTGAGGGAGAAGCACAAGCAATACAAACAAGCCAAGTGAGACAAGATTCTGAGCTCAGGTCAAATAGGGCAGTAAGCATCATAGGGATGATTCTCAATGTGTCTGTCTCCTGAGCTACATTGCTCCCCGTCTGGGTCAGTTGCCTTCTACACTTGGTACCTAGTTTTTGAGGCAGGAAATATATGGACCCCTACCCAGCATAAAGTGATTGGAGATCCATTCCCTGTGGACTGAAACTCGAAGACAAGAATAGCAGGGCAGTTAAAGGGGGAGGGTGGGCCCTGTTCAGACCACATAGTTCTCGTTCCCAAAGTCAGGAGACCTCCCTCAGAAAAGGCTCCTTGAGGGTCAAAGGGGTAGTTATGTCAAGGGATACTCTATCCAGACGCCTTTTCAGTGAAATCCACCTTGGCTGAGAGATACATGCGCACACATGGGGGGATCCAGAGATATACCAAATACAGACTGTGAGCCAAGTAAATCAAAATGATTGGCCAAAGGAAACCTGGAATAAGTACCCCAAAAAGTAATTCAAACTGCCATGAGGGTGCAACTCTGACTCTCTCTCTGAGTATGCCTGTGTCCTGTACCATTTCCCCCTTAATAAACGCTTTACTTGCTTCACTACTTTCCGTCTTTGTGGAAAATCTTTTCTGCAAAGCCGAAGGGCCAGGGCCCTTGTCACTGACCACTGTTCTAGTGGCTAGAATCTGGTGCTTTCGTTGTTGTGACACAGCCCAGTTTCCAGCTGGGAACCTAAGTCCCGTCCTAAGCCATTGTACATCAAGGCCACCCAAGATCAGTTTTCACCCTGTGATTTTCTGTCACCATCATCTCAGGCATCCCTTTGCCTCTTTCTCGTTTCTTATATTTCATACCTTCTTTTCTCTGTTTTATCATTTTTTGTAGCACATTTCCTTTAGCATTTTCGTTAAGAAGGACATATGAAAGTATTCTTTTTACTCTTTGCAAGTTTTTGTATAAACCAGCACTTATTTGATAATTTGGTTGAATAGAGTTGTCTGCTGGAATAAATTGTTCTTGAGGATTTTTAAAGCATTGCAGTATACCAGGATGTGCTACCCCCAAAATATGGCACCTTGGCATACATTTCCCCAAAAGCAGGAGATAAATCTTCTAGGTACCCTCCCTGTAACAGGAGAAAGACTTATTAGCAGAGACAGGAGTCCAGGGCCTGGAGGTCTGTATAAACAAACCTCGTTACTTCTTCGCTTTTTACCACCCATAGTCCAAAACCTGTCTTGTCAATTCTTCAAAAGGTATTGTTTCTTTGTCTAAAAAGTAAAAAAGCCTTCGGCTCCAATCACTTCTTCAGTTCTTTATTCTCCTGTGAAGGCTCCCATGGACATGTAAAATCCCTACAAAATTTGTACGTTTTTCTCCTGTAAATCTGTCTTTGTCAGTTCAATTTTCAGACCCAGTCAGGGATGTTTAGAGGATCATGAGAAACGTGTTGCTTTTCTTACCACTTTGTTGTTGAGAAGTCCAAAGCTATTTTAATTTCTTTTTCTCTTTTTTTGTTCCTTGTCCACTTTTACCTACTTTTCTGGAAGCTAGATAATCTCTTCTTTTGTTGTAAATGTTTTAAATTTTACAATCATATGTTTGGTGTAGAGCAATTTTAATCTGTTATGATGACTCTCAGTTTGAAAATTTGGATTCTTCAGTTCTGGGAATTTTCTTCGAATTTTTTCTTTTTTTTTTTTTTTGTCTGTGCCTTGCAGCTTGTGAGGTCTTAGCTCCACAACTTGCAAAACAAATTGTTTCAGCAAGAGCTCAGCTTAAAACATGTGTTCAGGAAAGATAAAGCCACAGGCTTGTTCACAAACAGCCTTGTCTAGCCTATCAAAGCAGTCAGAGACTCAACTCACTTGCAATCTGACTACTTCTTTCCTGTCTTAGCCTAACCTTCCTTCCTGCCCCTCCCTCACCCTTGCTAACTTCCATCCTTTGATTAACTCCTCCCCAACAAAACTACATAAAGTTCTCAGAGAGAGTTCATTTGACTGGTTTCATTTCTCCAATGTCTCCCTTGCCTGGCACGTTTCTAACAAACCAAGCTTGGTGTTTATTGTACAATAGTATGTGAACCAAGAACTTCCAGATGTTCAATCTGGATTTAGAAAAGGCAGAGGAATCAGAGATCAAATTGCCAACATCTGTCGGATCATCAAAAAAGCAAGAGAGATCCAGAAAAACATCTACTTCTGCTTTATTAACTATGCCAAAGCCTTTGACTGTGTGGATCACAACAAACTGTGGAAAATTCTTCAAGAGATGGGAATACCAGACCACTTTACCTGCCTTCTGAGAAATCTGTATGCAAGTCAAGAAGCAACAGTTAGAACAGGACATGGAATAATGGACTGGTTTCAAATTGGGAAAGGAATACATCAAGGCTGTATATTGTCACCGTGCTTATTTAACTTATATGCAGAGTATTTATGGAAAATGCTGGGCTGGATGAAGCACAAGCTGGAATCAAGATTGCTGGGAGAAATATCAATAACCTTAGATATGCAGATGACATCACCCTTATGGCAAAAGGTGAAGAACTAAAGAGCCTCTTGATGAAAGTGAAAGAGGAGAGTGAAAAAGCTGGCTTAAAACTCAACATTCAGCAAATTAAGATCATGGCATCTGGTCCCATCACTTCATGGCAAATAGATAGGGAAACGATGGAAACAGTGAGAAATTTTATTTTTTGGGGCTCCAAAATCACTACAGATGGTGACTTCAGCCATGAAATGAAAAGACGCTTGCCCCTTGGAAGAAAAGCTATAATCAACTTAGGCAGCATATTAAAAAGCAGAGACGTTACTTTGCCAACAAAGGCCTGGATAGTCAAAGCTATTGTTTTTCCAGTAGTCATGTATGGATGTGAGAATTGGACTATGAAGAAAGCCGAACACTGAAGAATTGATGCTTTTGAACTGTGGTGTTGGAGAAGACTCTTGAGAGTCCCTTGGACAGCAAGGAGATCAAACCAGTCAATCCTAAAGGAAATTAGTCATGATTATTCTTTGGAAGGACTGATGCTGAAGCTGAAACTCCAATACTTTGGCTACCTGATGTGAAGAACTGACTTACTGGAAAAGACCCTGATGCTGGGAAAGATTGAAGGCAGGAGGAGAAGGGGACGACATAGGATGAGATGGTTGGATGGCATCGCTGACTTGGTGGACGAGTTTGAGCAAGCTTCAGGAGTTGGTGAAGGACAGGGAAACCTGGCGTGCTGCAGTCCATGGGGTCACAAAGAGTCAGACACAACTGAGCAACTGAACTGAACTAAACTAATTTCTTTTGGTCTCTTTGGGCTTCCCTGATAAGAATCTGCCTGCAATGCAGGAGACACTGGTTTGATCCCTGGGTTGGGAAGATCCCCTGGAGAAGGGAAAGGCTACCCACTCCAGTAATCTGGCCTGGAGAATTCCATGGACTCTGTGGTCCATGAAGTCACAGAGTCGGACACAGCTGAGCGACTTTCACTTGTATGCTTTTCTTCTGGAAAGCTTTGAATGAACACAAATATTATAAAGTTTTCTTTCATCTACACAGTCTGCTTCCTTCAAGGTGTGTTTCTGCTCCTTCAGGCTTCATCTTGCATAGTAAGAGACTTTCTCTAGAGTTCTGGTAATCTTGTGTTTATGCTGATGACTGAGAAAGATGGACTAAAGAGATGACTGGAAATTCTGAATACAAAGAGAACTTGCTTAAGAACTTATTTCTTTAATTTACCATAAGGCCATTTATTTGTTGGGCTTCCCAGGTGGCACTAGTAGTAAAGAACTGACCTGCCAATACAGGAGACTCAAGAGACATGGGTTCAATCCCTGGGTTGGGAAGATCCCCTGAAGAAGGAAATGGCAACCCACTCTAGTATTTTTGTCTGAAAAATTCCACAGATAGAGGAGCTTGTTGGGCTATAGTCTATGGTGTCTCAAAGAGTCAAATACTACTAAGCGACTGAGTGTGCACACATTTGCATAATCCCAAATGTTAGTTTTTCTACTTAGTCTGTTTTGGGTGGCCCACATTTCCCCAAGGAAGGGTGCCAATCTTGGGCCTAAAGGGTAAACATCTGACTGCCTTGGTATGGGGACAGAATCAGTCAGTTCAGTTCAGTCACTCAGTTGTGTCCGACTCTTTGTGACCCTGTGAGTCACAGCACCCCAGGCCTCCCTGTCCATCACCAACTCCCAGAGTTCACTCAAACTCGTGTCGATTGAGTCAGTGATGCCTTCTAGCCATCTCATCCTCTGTCATCCCCTTCTCCTCCTGCCCCCAATCCCTCCCAGCATCAGAGTCTTTTCCAATGAGTCAACTCTTCTCATGAGGTGGCCAAAGTATTGGAGTTTCAGCTTTAGCATCAGTCCTTCCAATGAACACCCAGGACTGATCTCCTTTAGGATGGACTGGTTGGATCTCCTTGCAGTCCAAGGGACTCTCAAGAGTCTTCTCCAACACCACAGTTCAAAAGCATCAATTCTTCAGCACTCAGCTTTCTTCACAGTCCAACTCTCACATCCATACGTGACCACTGGAAAAACCATAGCCTTGACTAGATGGATCTTTGTTGGCAAAGTAATGTCTCTGCTTTTGAATATGCTATCTAGGTTGGTCATAACTTTCCTTCTAAGGAGTAAGCATCTTTTAATTTCATGGCTGCAGTCACCATCTACAGTGATTTTGGAGCCCCCCAAAAATGAAGTCTGATCCTGTTTCCACTGTTTCCCCATCTATTTCCCATGAAGTGATGGGACCAGATACCATGATGTTATAGTTGAGTGCTATGGAGCAGGAGGTGGAGCCTTAGCAACCAGGATACATGTGACTATGTAAACCGTCACTTTCTCATGGTGTTAATGCCCTTAACTTGTAACATAATAAGACCTCATGGGGCCTTGCAGGGGAGTGAGAGAGGGTGATAGGCTTTCCCCCATATCTTCTGCTTTAGTTCCTCTCTGAAGTACCTAGATAAGCAGTATGTGAACCATGAACTTCCTGATGTTCAAGCTGGTTTTAGAAAAGGCAGAGGAACCAGAGATCAAATTGCCAACATCCGCTGGATCATGGGAAAAGCAAGAGAGTTCCAGAAACACATCTACCTCTGCTTTATTGACTACGCCAAAGCCTTGGACTGTCTGGATCACAATAAACTGTGGAATATTCTGAAAGAGATGGGACTACCAGACCACCTGACCTGCCTCTTGAGAAACCTGTACACAGGTCAGGAAGCAACAGTTAGAACTGGACATGGAACAACAGACTGGTTCCAAATAGGAAAAGGAGTACATCAAGGCTGTATATTGTCATCCTGCTTATTTAACTTACATGCAAAGTACGTCATGAGAAACGCTGGACTGGAAGAAACACAAGCTGGAATCAAGATTGCCGGGAGAAATATCAATAACTTCAGATATGCAGATGACACCACCCTTATGGCAGAAAGTGAAGAGGAGCTAAAAAGCCACTTGATGAAAGTGAAAGAGGAGAGTGAAAAAGTTGGCTTAAAGCTTAACATTCAGAAAACGAAGATCATGGCATCTGGTCCCATCACCTCATGACAAATAGATGCGGAAACAGTAGAAACAGTGTCAAACTTTATTTTGGGGGCTCCAAAATCAGTGCAGATGGTGACTGCAGCCATGAAATTAAAAGATGCTTGCTCCTTGGAAGAAAAGCTGTGACCAACCTAGATAGCATATTCAAAAGCAGAGACATTACTTTGCTGACTAAGGTCCGTCTAGGCAAGGCTATGGTTTTTCCTGTGGTCATGTATGGATGTGAGAGTTGGACTGTGAAGAAGGCTGAGCACCGAAGAATTGATGCTTTTGAACTGTGGTGTTGGAGCAGACTCTTGAGAGTCCCTTGGACTGCAAGGAGATCCAACCAGTCCATTCTGAAGGAGATCAGCCCTGGGATTTCTTTGGAAGGAATGATGCTAAGTCTGAAGCTCCAGTACTTTGGCCACCTCATGCAAAGTGTTGACTCATTGGAAAAGACTCTGATGCTGGGAGGGATTAGGGGCAAGAGGAGAAGGGGACAACAGAGGATGAGATGGCTGGATGGCATCCCTGACTCGATGGACGTGAGTCTGAGTGAACTCCGGAAGTTGGTGATGGTCAGGGAGGCCTGGCGTGCTGCAATTCATGGGGTCGCAAAGGGTCGGATATGACTGAGCGACTGAACTGAACTGATGCACAATACCCGAATTGTTTTGCAGATATTAAAAACCTCCTCCTTTCCAACAAATGGAAGATGTTACCTACTTGATGACCATGAGGCCCTATCCACAGGCCTCCTGGAGCCTAAGGACTGATAATGCTAATCCCCTTGACTGCACTGTGCTACCTCACCATCAGCCAATCAGAGAACTGTGCACGAGCTGATCACAAACACTGAGACCCTCCTCCCTCACTTGACTTTTAAAAATGCTTTGTGAAACTCCTTCAGGAAGTTTGGGGCTTTTATGTTGCTAGGCTCGGTAGTAGACTTATCTCTGCTCAAAACTCTGGCCACCATTTCAGTTTGTTTGGCCTCACTGTGCATCAAGCACATGAACTTGTTTTGGCAGACTGCCTGCTGTTCCGTGTCCAGAGACTTTTCTCTTTACCCTCTCTAGAGACTCTGGAGTTTCTCCTGAAGTCAGGGGCAAATGGTCATCCAGTAGTGTTGAGTTAGGGAGAGGATTTGAGTTAGTGGGTAATTCTTTGATAAAATTATGTCTATTTTCCATTTTCTATGTCGTTGTTATAGATTTCCACTTTCTCAGTTTTTCTAAGTTAGTTTTCAGTGTTTGCTTTCCAGAAATTTATTGTTGTTGTCCCCTTCTTTGTGCATTCAAGTCTTTTCTTTTTAAAAAAATAATCACTATTGTAGTTTGGGGCTTCCCTTGTGGCTCAGTGGGTAAAGAACCCACCTGCAATGTGGGATACCTGGGTTTGATCCCTGCGTTGGGAAGGTCCCCTGGGAAAGGGAAAGGCTACCCACTCCAGTATTCTGGCCTGGAGAATTCCATGGACTGTATAGTCCATGGGGTCACAAAGAATAGGACATGATTCTTATAAAAATTGTAGTTTTAAGGAGGGAACAATTAGATTGATGTGTTCTTGTGGCCTCCCATTGGCATTCCACTGGAAACACATACGTAGAGTTTACCATTTTGTAAAGGCTTATACACCAATAGCAAAACTGTTTTCAGAACATTTTAAGCAAATCATAAGATTAAGTAATGAACTGGTTTAACTTCGGAAAACTCAGGTCTTTCATGTGTATATCATTAGGAAACAGAAACAGCAGCTTCCTTTTTCAAAATTCTCTTACTTTGCATTTTCTGAATCACAAGTCAAATGTATTATAATATAAAGCATGCACTGGGTTTGAAGGGGAAAGAAGAGGAGAAAAGAGAGGAGAGGAAGGGAGTAAAAGAAGTTGGAGGGTGAATGAAAATTAAATTATGCCTGAGTAAAATGTATGAGAGGAAAGACTTTCTTTATACTCTTTTATGTTTGATAGCTGGATCTATGAAATACTAACAATAGGAAGATTAACAGGAGAAAAGACATACCAATTCATTAATTTTAGTAGTATTGAGCTAAGAGATAGATGGGCTCAGGTTGAGGGATTCCTGTTTACCCTCTTAAAGGGAAGCAGCAACAGAAATAGGGCAGACAGCCAGTCTTCGTCTCTTGTAAACATCTCAAGCTTATAATCATGTCAAGGACAAAGAGAGGCAAAACTCTATTTGAGTAAAGGATTAAGGGATTCTCCCTCTCCACCCTTTTTAGGACAAGGGAGACACTACACAAAGGCTCTATGGAGTCAAAAGTCAGAGGATAATTCCAGGCCATAACTAGTCTTGGTCTTTCCAGAAGCCTTCACTTTGAGATTCATCTTGGCTGAGGAGGGCAAGGGCATCCCAGGAGAGGGTCCTGAGACAAATTAACCAGGGAGGTGGAGAGGAGACAAAGCAAGATGATTGGCCTGAAAGGAGACAAAGACCCAGAAAACTGCCCCCCTTATAAAGGATTTAAACTTCCCAAAGGGGCGATTCTTTCCGAGTTTGCCTTTTTGCCTTTCCGCATGTACTTTTCAGTAAACTTCTTACTTTACCTTCTGCCACCTCACCTAAATTTGTTCTGGACTAGACAGGCAAGGACTAGGGACTCTAGCCCTAACTGCTGGCCCCTGTGCTCCAGTGCTTAGGACTCCTGGTCCGGGAAACTAAGACCTTACTCCTTGCTACCATTTACTGCTGCACATGTCTGAAATCAGTATCAGCATGAAGATATCAGACGGGGAAAAAACTGAGTATCCCAAATAGCAGTGAGATTTGAAGAGTTTATATATGGTCATAAGGGAGGTAAGGGAAGGAGGATTAGGACTCTTAATGGAGAGTAAATTGTTTTTAGAAAAATTGAATGAATCCTTAAAAGAGATAGTATAACAAATATATCAGGGTGTGATGTTGACTTCTAACATCCTCTCCTATGATAAGAGTCAATGTTACCTGGCTGATGAAACTCCTGGGGAAGAGATTTATGACAACTGAGTTTCCTTTGGAGGATCTGTCTTTAGACAGATAAGGGGCATTCCTGCATTTGCTATTTTTCAAGTACCTTCACCTCAAAATAATCCTTATGGCTAAAAATGCACATATGCAAATTCTGCCACTCTTCAAGGACTAGCAGACTTGTGCACAGCCTCCTCATGCTATCGTGCCAGGACCATCCAGTTCAAGGTCTGTTCTTTAGTTTACAAACTAAATTGTTAAATATACCCAAAGCTGATTGAACCAACTCAAGAGATTCGTTTAACTATTCTTTCATTAAATAATTATGTGTTCATCTTGGTGCCACATGTCACCATGTCTTCACAGAATGCAAAGTGAACAAAACAGACATAATCCTAGCCATTATGGTACATAGGCTCTATATAGAGATTTTGGCTTTTATATTTGTCATTTTACTGTGATAAATATTACTATCAATGAGCATGCCAGATGTTTCTCTGAAAGTATATTACCTGGTTTTCAGTCAAGTCAAGCAGGAATAGAATCCTCTCCCCAGCATACTTCCCAGATTCTGTGTGCTTAGCTGCTCAGTCATGTCTGACTCTTTGCGACCCCATTGACTGTAGCCTGCCAGGCTCCTCTGTCCATAGCGATTTTCCAGGCAACAACACTGGGGTGGGTTGTCATGCCCTCCTCCAGGGGATCTTTCTGACCCAAGAGTCGAACTGGGTTCAATTTGCATTGCAGGTGGATTTTTTACCAGCTGAGTTAGAGTTTCTTATTCTGCAGCTTCCCTTTTATTATGCCTTACAGATCAATTCAAGACAGTTAAAAACATTTCTTCTGTAGAGCGAATGGAACACCGTTCATTAAGCCTCAGTTTTTTAGTTACAGTAACATTTCAATCATGCCTTTCTGATTGTGATTTAACTTGAGATAGTCCCAATCTTATTATTTACCTTTTTTTTTGCCATGCTGTGTGGTTTGTGGGATCTTAGTTACCTAAGGATTGAACCTGTGGGATTAGGGATTGAACTAACCTGAGGGACTAGGGATTGAACCTGTGGCCCCCATGATGGAAGCACTGAGTCCCAACCACTGGACCACCAGGAAATTCCCCAATGTTTTTTTTTTTTCTTCCAATATTTAAGATATGTAAAGAATAGCTCAGCAAACACAGAAATACTCATTACCCAGCCAAAGGAAAAAGTTATACCAATGTATTTAAATCCCTAGTTTATATACATCCCCACCTTTCTCTCTAAGAATTAAGTATTACCCTGAGTTTGTTGTTTCATCATTCCATTGCATGTTATATTATTTCACAATATAGGTATGTATTACTAAACAAAACATAGAATCGTTTTGTGTGGTTTTTATTTTACATAGTGGTATACTATATTCATTCTATCACAGCTTTTTATTTTGGATGAACAGTACATACCTAGAGGTGAAAATAATATAATACAGATACAATGTAAACACATCTTCAAGTTTACTAAATATTATCAACATGTCTTTCAGTTTTGCTTTAGCAATTTACAATCCCCATCATGTGCCCCACACCTAGTATTATATAAGAGATCTTCTGCTTGAAAAATTTCCCCAAATTTGGTACTGTCTAACTTAAATTTTGCAACCATGATGGGTTTAAAATTGTATCTGATTGCTGCTTTGATGAGCAATGAGAATCTTTTCATGTTTATTGGCTATTTGTGTCCTTCACTTTTGTGAGTTACATATCTACAGGGATTTAAGTTCAGGAGTACAAGAACTTTGTAGCCCCAATACGAAGAGTAATGCCTAAATATGGTGGATATTCAATACATATTTAGTTGAATATTTGGTTAAAAAAGATATATAAGTTGACTGAATAGTGTAGAGGAGGAAAAAGTTTTCCTCAACCTTTTTAATGTCCCCAGCTAGGTCTAAAAATAAAACTGACAAAAATAAATTAACAGAAGAAAAACACACAAATTTATTTAGTATAAGTTTTATGTACAGGGGAGCCTTCATAAGAAAGTGAAGACTCAGAGGAACAGTATTTTTACAGTAGGTTTAATGAAGAGTGGATAGTTGTGGGGGAATATGAGAGGTTAAGGAGGATGAGGGAAGTGCAGTAAACTGGGAAAAGCTTAGCAAGGCTTGTTTGTTTACGTTCTCAGTGTGCCTTCCTCTTTGGAGATAAAGATGCTTGTTTATAGGGAGAGACCTTTCACAGAAGGATTTTATGACCTGTTTTAGGGGAAGAAGGGCAAGGAAGGAAATCAAAGTGATCTTTCTGCTTCTGTTGTTCTCTCAGACTCTTTCAGCTTATGATATTTAGAATGCCAACTTGCTATATTTGGGGGTAGCATGTCCTGAACACCATCAATGTCAATGACTGTTTATAGCTTTTGCCCATCTTAAAAGATGTCTTTTTCTGACTGATTCGTCAGATATTTAAAATATTTTTTGAATACTAATCTTTCATGGATAATATGTGTAGTAAATATCTTCTCAAGATATTTTTAAAAAACATATCTTTTCCATTTTAAAAAACTGACTCTTTTTCATTTTAATATAGTTTTCCATTTAATATGTTAAAGTCAAGGACAGGGGTCCCAACTTGCCAGGTGGCTCCATTCCTTGTCATTCAGGAACCCAGATTTCTTCCAATTTGAGGATAAGCCAGATTTTAGGATTATGTTCCCTCTGCATGGTTGAAACAAGAGCTGCAGCTACATCCATGTTTCATTCAGCAGGAAAAGGTAATAAGTGTGTAGAGTGGGGACACAAGCTGTATTAAGGGAAGGACATTGTACTTATGTCTGCTCACATTCAGTTGAGGAGAACTTATTCACATAACCGCATCTAAGTGCAACAGAGGGAGAAACAGTCTCTGACTAGGTGATATATGTCCACTGTAGCCTTCTTGCCTTTGGAAGAAGGGGAAAAAGATTTTAAGCGTACACTTGACAGCTTCCCTACCAAGAGCTTTGTCTCTTTTCCTACTACTTGGAAGAGTCCTATGATCGCAATGATCTATTTCTTAAAGGTTTAATACAATGCATTTAAAATCTAAAGGGTCTCATGTTTTTTTCTGGACTTCCCTTGTAGCTCAGCTGGTAAAGAATCCACCTGTAATGCAGGAGACCTGGGTTTGATCCCTGGGTTGGAGAGATCCCTTGGAGAAGAAAATGGCAATCCACTCTAGTACTATTGCCTGGAAAATTCCATGAACAGAGGAGCCTGGTAGGCTACAGTCCATGGGGTCACAAAGAGTCGGACACGACTGAGCGACTTCACATTCATGCTCACTAGTGATAGAACTACTTAAGCTTCTATTTCTTCTTGAATAAGTTTTGGTAAATTATCTTTTTTCTAAAATTTTTTATTTTTCTCTCTCTTTTTTTTGGCAGGCAGGGGCATGCCTCAAGGCATGTGGAATTTCCCAGGGATGGAACACTCACCGCTTGCAGTGGAAGTGTAAAATCTTAACTATTGGACCATCAAGGAAGTCTAGAATTTTGAATTTTTGATCTAAGATTTCAAATTCACTTGCATACAGTTATTTGTACAATTACTCTTTATTGATTAAATATGTGCCCAGTCTGTGATAACATTCCCTCCTTTTATTGATCCTAATGTTATGTGTTGTTTTCCTCTTTTTTATGTTTTTATCTTATCAGAGGGTGTCTACTTTATTAGTCTTTTCAAGCTGCTAACTTTGGATTCTGTAGATCCTCTTTATTGTTTACTTTCTTCTACTTTTATTTATTCAGTTGCTCATTTTTTAAAAACTCCTTAAGCTTAATTTCCAGTCTTTCCTATTTCCTGATATAGACATTTTATAGACATAAAACCAAAAAAGAAAGAAAGAAAGAAAGAAAGAAATTCTCTACATGCTGCTTTATTTTTTAAAAATTTGTTATTATTATTTTTTAAATTTATTTTGGCTACACTCAGTCTTCATTGCAGCATGCAGGCTCTAGATCCCTGACCAGGGATCAAGTGAGCCCCCTGTACTGGGAGCATGGAGTCTTAGCTGCTAGACCACCAGGGAAGAACCACTCACTTCTTGTTGCTTCAGATGCACTTCAATTTTGATATTTGGTATTTTCATTATCACTCAGTTTAAGATTTCTTAATTTTTATTAAGATTTCTGCTTGGTTCCATGGGTTATTTAGTGGTGTGTTTTAAATTACCAAATACATTTCACTCTATTTTTACAATAAATTTTTAATTGAATTGCACTATAGACAGAGATTGTGACTGGTAGAGTATACTGAGTATTGCATTGCTATTCTCCTTTCTTACTTGAGCCTCTTTTCCTTGAACTAAACATTTTCTTCTTAACCCTGTCTTCCTCTCGGAAGAAAGAGAGGTTTTCAGGAGATTCTTCTCCTCCTCTTAAATCTGGCCACTGGTCTAGCACACCCACAACACTGTCCGATCCTAGAGTGAGCAGACCACAGGCTCAAACTGCAACTTGTGCCATGTAAGTCATTTTCAGCCCGTTACACAGTCCATCACTTGTAATACCATGTCATTCATTTGTGCCCGACATAGTACTAAAAATCTTATATGTGAAATGAAAATGCAAGCCTTAGTCACTTCATCATGTCAAATTCTGTGCAACCCAATGGATTGTAGCCTGCCAGGCTCCTCTGTCCAAGGGATTCTCCAGGCAAGAATACTCAACTAGCCATTTCCTTCTCCAGGGGATCTTCCCAACCCAAGGATAGACCCTAGGTCTGCTGCACTACAGGCAGATTCTTTACCTCCTGAGAAATAAGAATCTTATATACATTATCTTATTTAATCATTCTAACAAGATCATTATTAACTGTCATTTTGTGGACAGGAAATAGAAGCAGTGAAAAATTAAGCAACTATTCCCAAGTTACGCAGCTTCAAATGGAGCCACTAGAAGACCCCATGGTCTGTCAGATTCCAGAGCTTGTGCTGTGTAAGCACTCACATGGAGTTTGTTGAATAAAGAGGTTTGTTTGATGGTTCATGGTCAAAATGAAGCTTATTGCCACTGGGTCAGGCACTCATGTCATACTCTTCATTTTCACATTACATAAGACACTTAAGACTTTTGAAAATACTCTGAAATCTGGAATTACACTTCTTTTGGACTATTTCAATTCATCCATAAAACAACGTGAAGAATTATGACAGTTACTATGTATCTTTTAACCGTAGTTGTTTTGGTGTTATCTGACATGCTTATCTAAAAATCAGTTCAGTTCAGTTCAGTCACTCAATCGTGTCTGACTCTTTGCGACCCCATGAATTGCAGCACGCCAGGCCTCCTTGTCCATCACCAACTCCCAGATTCACTTAAACTCACATCCATTGAGTCGGTGATGCCATACAGCCATCTCATCCTCTGTCGTCCCCTTCTCGTCCTGCCCCCAATCCCTCCCAGCATCAGAGTCTTTTCCAATGAGTCAACTCTTTGCATGAGGTGGCCAAAGTATTGGAGTTTCAGCTTTAGCATCATTCTTTCCAAAGAACACCCAAGACTGATCTCCTTTAGAATGGACTGGTTGGATCTCCTTGCAGTCCAAGGGACTCTCAAGAGTCTTCTCCAACACCACACTTCAAAAGCATCAATTCTTCGGTGCTCAACTTTCTTCACAGTCCAACTTTCACATCCATACATGACCACAGGAAAAACCATTGCCTTGACTAGACAGACCTTAGTCGGCAAAGTAATGTCTCTGCTTTTGAATATGCTATATAGCTTGGTCATAACTTTTCTTCCAAGGAGTAAGCGTCTTTTAATTTCATGGCTGTAATGACCATCTGCAGTGATTTTGGAGCACCCCAAAATAAAGTCTGACACTGTTTCCACTGTTTCCCCATCTATTTCCCATGAAGTGATGGGACTAGATGCCATGATCTTAGTTTTCTGAATGTTGAGTTTTAAGCCAACTTTTTCACTTTCATCAAGAGGCTTTTTAGTTCCTCTTCACTTTCTGCCAAAAGAGTGGTGTCATCTGCATATCTGAGGTTATTGCTATTTCTCCCAGCAATCTTGATTCCAGCTTGTGTTTCTTCCAGTTCAGCATTTCTCATGATGTACTCTGCATATGAGTTAAATAAGCAAGGTGACAATATATAGCCTTGACATACTCCTTTTCCTATTTGGAACCAGTGTGTTGTTCTATGTCCACTTCTAACTGTTGCTTCCTGACCTGCATACAGGTTTCTCAAGAGGCAGGTCAGGTGGTCTGGTATTCCCATCTCTCTCAGAATTTAACACTGTTTCTTGTGATCCACATAGTCCAAGGCTTTGGCATAGTCCATAGAGCAGAAATAGATGTGTTTCTGGACCTCTGTTGCTTTTTCCATGATCCAGTGGATGTTGGCAATTTGATCTCTGGTTCCTCTACCTTTTCTAAAACCAGCTTGAACATCTGGAATTTCACAGTATTGCTGAAGCCTGGCTTGGAGAATTTTGAGCATTACTTTACTAGCATGTGAGATGAGGGCAATTGTGCGGTAGTTTGAGCATTCTTTGGCATTGTCTTTCTTTGGATTGGAATGAAAACTGACCTTTTCCAGTCCTGTGGCCACTGCTGAGTTTTCCAAACTTGCTGGCATATTGAGTGCAGTACTTTCACAGCATCATCTTTCACGATTTGAACAAGCTCAACTGGAATTCCATCACCTCCACTAGCTTTGTGGATGCTTTCTAAGGCCCACTTGACTTCACATTCCAGGATGTCTGGCTCTAAATGAGTGATCACACCATCATGATTATCCGGGTTGTGAAGATCTTTTTTGTACAGTTCTTCTGTGTATTCTTGCCACCTCTTCTAATATCTTCTACTTCTGTTAGGTCCATACCATTTCTGTCCTTTATCGAGCTCATCTTTGCATGAAATATTCCCTTGGTATTTCTAATTTTCTTGAAGAGATCTCTAGTCTTTCCCATTCTGTTCTTTTCCTCTATTTCTTTGCATTGATTGCTGAAGAAGGCTTTCTTATCTCTTCTTGCTATTCTTTGGAACTCTGCATTCAGATACTTATATCTTTCCTTTGCTCCTTTGCTTTTCTCCTCTCTTCTTTTCACAGCTATTTGTAAGGCCTCCCCAGACAGCCATTTTGCTTTTTTGCATTTCTTTTCCATGGGGATGGTCTTGATCCTTGTGTCCTGTACAATGTCACGAACCTCATTCCATAGTCCATCAGGCACTCTATCAGATCTAGGCCCTTAAATCTATTTCTCACTTCCACTGTATAATCATAAGGGATTTGATTTAGGTCATACTTGAATGGTCTAGTGGTTTTCCCTACTTTCTTCAATGTAAGTCTGAATTTGGTAATAAGGAGTTCATGATCTGAGCCACAGTCAGCTCCCGGTCTTGTTTTTGTTGACTGTATAGAGCTTCCCCATGTTTGCCGGCAAAGAATAGAATCAATCTGATTTTGGTGTTGACCATCTGGTGATGTCCATGTGTAGAGTCTTCTCTTGTGTTGTTGGAAGAGGGTGTTTGCTATGACCAGTGCATTTTCTTGGCAAAACTATTAGTCTTTGCTCTGCTTCATTCTGCATTCCAAGGCCAAATTTGCCTGTTACTGCAGGTGTTTCTTGACTTCCTACTTTTGCATTCCAGTCCCCTATAATGAAAAGGACATCTTTTTTGGGTGTAGTAATAAAAGATCTTGTAGGTCTTCATAGAACCATTCAACTTCAGCTTCTTCAGCATTACTGGTTGGGGCATAGACTTGGATTACTGTGATATTAAATGGTTTGCCTTGGAAATGAACAGAGATCGTTAGACAACATCTAACCATATCCTTCCACTAAATGGTCCTTGTTGATGCTGTTAAAGTTCAGGAAACTGTGAATTTTCTAAGTTGTTTAAGATAATTTGTAATCTTCCCTGAAAGTTACTTACTTTTTGTCATGTAACTTTTCTTTCACATCATATATGTCATTTCCCACAAATATATATTACATATATATTTTAAATTTTTGTAACATTTATGTTCATATGCATAAAATAAAAAAATAAGTACATGTTATGGAGTACATTTTACTAATCATTTTTAAAAGTATGGGGGGCTTTTCTCTTTTTTGGTGTTTTCTTCTCTAATATAAGTGATATTTGAAATTCTTTTAATTTCAATTATTGAAGAATCATTGCTTTAATGTTTCTACCACAAAATGAAGGAAAAGCTTACATCATATATAAATTTATAGAGCTAGTATTGATTGTCTACATTTTATTGTGATAAAATGTACATAACATAAAATTTGCCATTTTTAATTGTAGAATCAGTAGCATTAATTGCACTCATAATATTGTACAACCACCATTCTTTCTAGAACATTTTTATCATCCTAAATTGAAACTCCTTACCCATTAAACAATAGCTACCCATTCTCCTCTGTCCCCAGCCCCTGGTAACCTCTATTTTACTTTCTGTCTCTGTGAATTTGCATGTTCCTGGTTACTATATGAGTGACCACAGGACTAGAAAAGTTCAGTTTTCATTCTAATTCTAAAGAAAGACAATGCCAAATAAATTTCAAACTATTGCACAATTGCACTCATTTCACATGCTAGCAAGACAATACTCAAAATCCTTTGAGCTAGGCTTCAGCAGTACCTGAAACAAGAACTTCCAGATGTTCAAGCTTGGTTTTGAAGAGGCACAGGAAGCAGAGATTAAATTGTCAACATACATTGGATCATAGAAAAAGCAACAGAAATCCAGAAAACCATACACTTCTGCTACATTGACTATGCTAAAGCCTTTGACTGCGTGGATCACCACAAACCATGAAAAATTTTTAAAGAGACTGAGAAGCCTATATGCAGGTCAAGAAGTATAGTTAGAACCGGACATGGAACAACTGATTAGTTCAAAATTGGGAAAGGACTACAACAAGGCTGTATATTGTTACCCTGGTTTTTTAACTTCTATGAAGAGTACATCATGGGAAATGCCAAGCTGGATGAATCACAAGCTGGAATCAAGACTGCTGGGAGAAATATCAACAGCCTGAGATATACAGATGATACCACTCTTGGCAGAAAATGATGAGGGTGAAAGAGGAGAGTGAAAATGCTGGCTTGAAACTCAACATTCAAAAAGCAAAGATCATGGCATCCAGTCCCATCACATCATGGCAAATAGAAGAGGAAAATGTGGAAGTAGTGACAGATTTTCTTTACTTGGGCTCCCAAATCACTACAGATGGTAACTGCAGCTTTGAAATTAAAAGACTCTTGCTCCTTGGAAGAAAAGCTATGATAAACCTAGACAGTATATGAAAAAGCAGACATCACTTTGCCGACAAATGTCCCTATAGTCAAACTTATGGCTTTTCCAGTAGTCAGGTATAGATCTGAGAGTTGGACCATAAAAAAGGCTGAGTGCCAAAGAATTGATTCTTTTGACTTGCAGTGCTGGAGAAGACTCTTGAGAGACCCTTAGAGTGCAAGGAGATCAAAGCAATCAATCCTTAAGGAAATCAATCCTGAATATTCATTGGATGGACTGACGCTTAAGCTGAAGCTCCAATACTTTGGCCACCTGATGTGAAGAACTGACTCATTAGAAAAGACCCTGATGCTGGAAAGACTGAAGGCAGGAGGAGAAGGAGATGACAGAGGATGACATGGATGGATGGCATCACTGACTCGATGGACATGAGTTTGAGCAAGCTCTGGGAGATGGTAATGGACAGGGAAGCCTGGTGTGCTGGAGTCCTTAGGATCTTGAAGAGTCAGAAACAACTGAGCGACTGGAATGAACTGAACTGAACTGAAGGTCCTGTACCTGCGTTATCATTATAGGTTGAATTGTGTCTCTTCCAAATTTTATATGTTGAGTCCTAATGCTCTCTGCCTCAGAATATGGCCTTATTTGGAAATATGGTCTCTACAGAGGTAACCAAGTCAAAATGAAGGCATTAGGTACACTCTAATCCAATATGACTTGTGTCCTTACAAACACAGAACATGCACACAGGGAGAACACCAAGTAAACACAAAAGCAGGTGAGACTATATTTCTACCAGAAAGAAATATCAGAGCGTCAACAAACCACCAGAACAGATGAGCAGTCTCTCTCACAGTTCTTGGAAGTAAACAATCTTGATGATACCTTGATGTTGGAGTCTAGTCTTCGGAACTGTGAGATAAACTCTATTGTTTATGCCACCCAATTTGTGGTACTTTGTTACAGCAACCAAAGCAAACAAAGACATTTATGTTGGATATAACCCTTACTGTGGGACTATAAAGAATGAAAATAGTACAGGGGGTTCAGAGAATTATCATGGTCTTGGGAAGTGAAGGTACATTCATTTAATGAATTTTATTCAGGGGAAGACCAGTTTCCTCAAACAGGTAAGGAGGATCTACTCTCTGTCAGGAAAATGGTTTGGTGGTGAGGACCAGTGGGTATTCAGGATTTTAAAATTCTTCACCTCATTCACATCTGCTTAATGATGGGACTGTATGCCGAGATCTTTGTTTTTTTAATGTTGAGTTTTAAGCCAGCTTTTTCGCGCTCCTCTTTCACTTTCATCAGGAGGCTCTTTAGTTCATTTTCTGCCATCTGGGTGGTGTAATCTGCATATCTAAGGTTATTGATACTTCTCCCAGCAATCTTGATTTCAGCTTGTGCTTCAGCCAGCCTGGCATTTCATGTGGTGTACTCTGAATATAAGTTAAATAAGCAAGGTGACAATGTAGAGCCTTGGTGTACTCCTTTCCCAATTTGGAACCACTCCCTTGTGCTCTGTTTGGGTTATAACTGTTGCTTCTTGACCTGCATACAGATTTCTCAGGAGGCAGGTAAGGTGGTCTGGTATTCCATTTCTTGAAGTATTTTCCACAGTTTGCTGTGATCCAGGCAGTCAAAGGATTTAGCATAGTCAATGAAGCAGAAGTAGATGTTTTTCTGGAATTCGCTTGCTTTTTCTATGATCCAACAGATGTTGGCAATTTGATCTCTGGTTTCTCTGCCTTTTCTAAATCCAACTTGTACATCTGGTAGTTCTTGGTTCATGTACGGCTGAAGCCTAGTTTGAAGGATTTTGAGCATGAACTTGCTAGCGTGTGAAATGAGTGCAATTGTTCAGTAGTTTGATCATTCTTTAGCATTGCCTTTCTTTGAGATTGGAATGAAAACTGATCTTTTTCAGTCCTGTGGCCACTGCTGAGTCTTCCAAATTTGCCGGCATATTGAGTGCAGCATTTTAACAGTAGCATCTTTTAGGGTTTGAAATAGCTCACTAGCTTTGTTTGTAGTGGTGCTTCCTAAGGCCCACTTGACTTCACACTCTAGGATGTCTGGCTCTAGGTGAATGACCACACCATCTTGGTTATTTGGATTATTAATATCTTTCTTGTATAGTTTTTCTGTGTATTCTTGCCACCTCTTATTATCTTCTGCATCTGTTAGTTCCATATTATTTCTGTCCTTTATTGTGCCCATCTTTGCATGAAATGTCCCTTGTGTATCTCTAAGTTTCTTGAAAAGATCACTAGTCTTTCTCATTCTATTTTCTTCCTCTTTTTCTTTGCACTGTTCAGAATGCTTTTTAAAATCTCTTCTTGCTATTCTTTAAAACCTGTATTCAGATGGGTATATCTTTCCTTTTTTCCTTTGTTTTTCACTTCTCTTCTTTTCTCAGCTATTTGTAAGGCCTCCTCAGACAACCATTTTCCCTTGTTGAATTTCTTTTTTTTGGAATGGTTTTGATCACTGCCTCCTGATAGTTCTTCAGTTCCTGTGCCTCTGCCTGCCTATAAACTGAAGTGCCTTTGTTCAGCTCATAGAGAGATAATCTGACCCTGGCCATCTGTAAGTAGAAAAAATTAACACACCCCTCCAAAGGCTGACCCTTCCCGAAGATGTTTTGCAAGACTAAAGACCCCTTTTTACTTTACTTCCTCACTGCCTCTCCCTCTTTGTTCTGCCTTTTGACTTTAAGCTCCTCTTTGCCTCTCTCTCTCTGACTCTATAAAAAAAACCTGGCATCTAGGACCCAGCAAAATGGTTACTCTGAGATGTTAGTCCAATCTTCTCAATCAGCCAACTTTCTGAATACAGTCATATTCCTTGCCTCAGCAACTTGTCTCTCAGATTCATTGATCTGTTGTACATTAAGCAGAGTCAGCTTGGACTCAGTAACAGGATGATGATACACACTGAAAATAAGTTAATAGCATAAGATCTATACATGCCATGTCATCACAAGAGGAACACCTTTCCAAGAACCTTGAGTCATCACTCTTTAGGGTTTATGTATGTTGGAGAAGCAGGAGTCCTTCTGCCTTATGAGATCTTTTAATCAGTAAATATTTATTGAAGATCCTTAACATGTACCAGTTATGTACCAGGGATACATCAGTTAAACACAAAAACACAGTTGGTATCTGATTTTGTGGGGCTTATTTTTATTAACTTCACAGGACCAGTTAGGTTACTATCTCTAACCTTTTGTGGAGAAGAAATCTTTTGCAAATGTTAAAGAGTTCAGCCCCCACTCCTATCATGATACTGTCTTCAACTGCCTTTTAATTAAAGGTCTATGTCACATCCTTATGACAAAGCCAGACTTGGACCCTCTGAATTTCCATTCTTTGTCTCATAAATGATTAGCTGGACAGTCTTCACTGACCAATCTAAACAAAATGCCACTAATCTTGTTGGCAAGACAGTAATAAAGAAAGCATGTGCTTACATCAGTATGTCATATCTTGCAGATGTAGAATACCAGGCAATCAGAGAAACTGTAACACAATGGACAAACATTATTTCAGAGTGAATTTAAAAACCCATCTTTTTTCTCTTTACTGATGATTTGGGGAAAGGTAAATTGAAATCTGTATGCAGGTCAGGAAGCAACAGTCAGAACTGGACATGGAACAACAGACTGGTTCCAAAAGGAAAAGGAGTGCATCAAGGCTGTATATTGTCATCCTGCTTATTTAACTTCTATGCAGAGTACATAATGAGAAATGCTGGACTGGAAGAAACACAAGCTGGAATCAAGATTGCCAGGAGAAATATCGATAACCTCAGATATGCAGATGACACCACCCTTATGGCAGAAAGTGAAGAGGAGCTAAAAAGCCTCTTGATGAAAGTAAAAGAGGAGAGTGAAAAAGTTGGCTTAAAGCTCAACATTCAGAAAACGAAGATCATGGCATCTGGTCCCATCACCTCATGACAAATAGATGGGGAAACAGTGGAAACAGTGTCAGACTTTATTTTGGGGGGCTCCAGAATCAGTGCAGATGGTGACTGCAGCCATGAAATTAAAAGACACTTACTCCTTGGAAGAAAAGTTATGACCAACCTAAACAGTATATTCAAAAGCAGAGACATTACTTTGCTGACTAAGGTCCATCTAGTCAAGGCTATAGTTTTTCCTGTGGTCATGTATGGATGTGAGGGTTGGACTGTGAAGAAGGCTGAGCGCCGAAGAATTGATGCGTTTGAACTGTGGTGTTGGAGAAGACTCTTGAGAGTCCCTTGGACTGCAAGGAGATCCAACCAGTCCATTCTGAAGGAGATCAGTCCTGGGATTTCTTTGGAAGAAATGATGCTAAAGCTGAAACTCCAATACTTTGGCCACCTCATGCGAAGAGTTGACTCATTGGAAAAGACTCTGATGCTGGGAGGGATTGAGGGCAGGAGGAGAAGGGGACGACCCAGGATGAGATGGCTGGATGGCATCACTGACTCGATGGATGTGAGTCTGAGTGAACTCCGGGAGTTGGTGATGCACAGGGAGGCCTGGCGTGCTGCAATTCATGGGGTCGCAAAGAGTCGGACATGACTGAGCGACTGAACTGAACTGAACTGAAGTTTTCATACAGATCAAAGAATAAGTTTCAGTAATCAATAATTTTGAAAGAACAAAGCTGGTCAACTTTAGATCCAGCAGTTACTCTGTCCCATCAGACTTCTGCAAGAGCAAAGAATTCAGGAACAAATGCACTATTATCAAGCGAGAGCATTGACCACAGTAAATGCAATAAGTCAGTTACAAAGACTCCTGCTGCTGCTGCTAAGTCACTTCAGTCGTGTCCAACTCTGTGCAACACCATAGACGGCAGCCCACCAGGCTCCACTGTCCCTGTGATTCTCCAGGCAAAAACACTGGAGTGGGTTGCCATTTCCTTCTCCAATGCATGAAAGTGAAAAGTGAAAGTGAAGTCACTCAGTCCTGTCTGACTCTTAGTGACCCATGGACTGTAGTCCACCAGGCTCCTCCATCCATGGGATTTTCCAGGCAAGAGTACTGGAGTGGGGTGCTATTGCCTTCCAACAAAGACTCCTAGTTCCATTTTAAAGGTACATTTCCCAATCTTGGGAAAAAAAATTGTTTCACTGAATATCAAGTTTTTGTTAATTGTTAAACTAAGTTTCTAGTTTTGTTAATTAAGGTCTAGTGTTTACTAAGACTCACTTTTGAGATAGTTCCTTGTTGTTATGTTATATTGCTGAAAGATTTAATTCAGTTACTAAAAAGGACACTCTAAGTTTGTTTCTAAAGCTTATCTCAGTAAGCAATCTTCAGGTAAAGATCAGATGCTCCATGGTATACAACCAGGAGATTAACACCAGAGTATAGTCATTTAACAAATGAAGTCAGATGACTGGAGGTATACTGGGTTCTACCTAATGAAAGTTCTTGACTTATAATTCTTACTTATGACCTTACTAATAACTGCTAGCTATATTATTTTTCTATGTTGCTTGTTTCAGAAGATTGTTTCTTGTGTTACTAAATGTGTGACTAAGCCTGTGATAAAATGCTGATATGCAATTTCATATGCGATCAATGATTGTAATAGTGTAACTAAATAAGGATATCTGTCCTGAATATTCATTGGAAGGACTGATGCTGAAGCTGAAACTCCAATACTTTGGCCACCTGATGTGAAGAACTGACTTACTTGAAAAGACCCTGATGCTGGGAAAGATTGAAGGTGGGAGCGGAAGGGGACAACAGAGGATGAGATGGCTGAATGGCATCACCAACTCAATGGACATGAGTTTGAGAAAACTCCACGAGTTGGTGATGGACAGGAAGGCCTGGCATGCTGCAGTCCATGAGGTCTCAAAGAGCCGGACATGACTGAGTGACTGAAGTGAACTGAACTGAACTCTAGATATGTGAAGAAACACCAAGAGGGAATCTTCCTGGACCAAGAGGCTAGTAAGACAGGTATGGTCCAGGGACTTTTGCTGCTTGCAAGGCCTCATCTAGTAACAACACACTGAGTGGCCTGTCAATGGAATCTTCGGTAGATCTGGGAATGAGCCTTCCCAGCACCGTGAACACAATGACCATGAAATGCCCTAAAGCATGGTTGAATATGGGGCTATGAAGAGACCCTGCTGACTGGAAGTTGGCACTGGCCAGCTGCCTCTACAAAGATTACATCATGACCACTGCAAGCTGCTGACCTTCAGCACCCCCTGAAAGGAGTTCAGGGTGGAGATCAGAAACAAGGCATTCTGTGCTCTGGGAAAAACCCAGAAGAATCAGCCTTCAGATAGTCAGATGTTTTCAGGTAAAGAATTTATGAGCCCAAATTCTTGCATCTTCTCATACCTAGAGAAATACTAATGTCACGAACCAATGTCTGATCCTGGTTCTCCTGGCTAGCTCCTGAGCAGCTTTTCTATTTCTATTAATCTTTGGGCCATGTATCTTTAACTTTCTTGTTAAGTTTGTTTCTTCTAGAATACAACAAATCTGAAGTGGTGGTACGACAAGAATATTCCCTGACCAACATCTAGACAATGCTGAAACAAATCACCTTATCATTCCATAGACTCTCATCTCCCTCTGTAAATGCACCCTGACAGAGAGCCAGCAAAGGGAACCCAGAGCCCCATAATGCCCCTGTATGGCCTGAAGAAGTCAGAGCGGTCATTGCCCCTTTTCCTTTGAGACTGTGTTCCCAAATGCCTGAGAAGGGAAATAGGTAGATAGTTAAATGTGAGCAGGGTATCAACAGGGACCAAAGAATTGGCCCTAAAAGAGGAGAGGAATGTGGTGATTCAAGGACGAAAGAGTAGATAAAACGCAGGAGGGTTTGGAATACAGGAACCGAAAAACCAAGCCTTTATAGTCCTTCCCTCCCCCATGTTCTAACTATTAATGGATTTCAGGTGCTCCTGAACAGTATAACCTGTCTCCCCTCCTCCCCCATAAAGAGAAGGTATTTGCCTCATTCTTCCCCCTACCCAGTATACATGCCTCATCCAATCAGCAAATGACCTACAAGATCCCTATCCCACTCCTTCTATTCTGTCTATAAAAGTGAACCTAGGACTCCTGTTCAACTTTGGTTCTCCCTTGAGCCATTCTAATAAGCTTTATTTCCCTCTCATTCTGTCTCATGACTGGAAATTCTTTTCCAACCTGTGCCCAGACCATAACAGTACAGATCACCCTGAAGTACATTCTTGAGCTGTTTTGCAGGATCCAAACCCCGTGGAGAATGCAACCACCAGAGTAAGTGGAGTGTAAGAATTGATGATGCTGACCTTTGCTGACCCTCTTGACTTCACTCAATTAAATGCCTGGATTTTGCCAACCTAGAGTAACCTTGCCTCATTTTAATGCTAAAATCTCTACCCTAGGGGCAGGGATAGCTGCTGTGCTTTGTACAGCAAGATCTGTCTGAGTCTATTGTCCCACTGCCCAAGCACCTCTACAACTTCACCTCTATGTCAAAGATCCATTTGTCCTTTCATAAATATGAAGCTGCCCTTAGCTTGAAAGTGAAAGTGTTAGTCATTCAATCGTGTCCAACTCTTTGAACTCAAGGACTGTAGCCCACCAGGTTCCTCTGTTCATGGAATTCTCCAGGCAAGGATACTGGAGTGGGTTGCCAATTCTCTTCTCCAGGGGATCTTCCCAACCCAGCAGTTGAACCTGGGTCTCCTGAATTGCAGACAGATTCTTTTTTTCTTTTTTTAAATTAATTATTTTTTATTGAAGGATAATTGCTTTACAGAATTTTGTTGTTTTCTGTCAAATATCAACATGAATCAGCCATAGGCACATATATATCCATTCCCTCCCTTTTGAACCTCCCTCCCAGCTCCCTCCTCATCCCACCCCTCTAGGTTGATACAGAGCCCCTGTTTGAGCTTCCTGAGCTATACAGCAAATTCCCATTGGTTATCTATTTTACATATGGTAATGTAATTTTTCATATTTTCAGGCAGATCCTTTACTGTCTGAACCACCAAGCAAGCTCTTTTGGAACTCCCCTGACCTTGCTGTTTGGAGAGACAGTTCATTAAGAGATGTTTCTTCACCTCTTTGCTTGGCTCAGTTGGTAAAGAATCTGCCTGCAATGCAGGAGACCAAGGTTCAATCCCTAGATTAGGAAGATCCCCTGGAGAAGGGAATGGGTACCTACTCCAGTATTATTGTCTAGAGAATTCCATGGACAGAGGAATTATAGTCATCCAGCGCACTTCCAAGGTGGGCTACAGTCCATAGGGTTACAAAGAGTGGAACACGACTGAGAGACTAAGACTTTACTTGTCACAAGTAATAAATGCTTCCACTTTGATGGAAAGTACCTGGCGTTGTTAGGGGAAGCACACTGACTGAAATCGCCCACCCTGGCCAAGCACCATAGTAACCATTTGCATGAGTTGTTTTACTATAGGAGGTCCTGGTAAGGAACATGGAGCTAATAAGTCATCACCAACTGGAAGAGCTCAGGAAAGGTCAAAAGGAGACACCATATGTCTGAGCACCTCCCAGAATCCTTCTCGCTGGCATCCATCTTGGCTGGAGAAGGTGTGTACCACTTGAAGGGCTTTGAGTCAGAAGCGTGACTAAAGACAACTAATCCCATCACCATAAAAACCAAGACTGTGAGTAGGGTAGGTTCCCTTACCCTACTGCTCTCCACCTGGGTGCCCCTTCCCAATAACATCTCTTGCTTTGTCAGCCCATGTGTCTCCTTGGACAATTCATTTCTGAGTGTTAGACAAGAGTCCACTTTTGGGCCCTGGAAGTGGTCCCTCTTCCTGCAACCAACAGTGACTCTGGTGGGGACTCTTCTCTGTTGCGACTGACATCCTGACCACTTGGGGTACTCAGGGAGCAGCTTGCCTGCCAATGGACCAGACCCAGAAGCCACAACAGGGACCCTTTTGTCCCTGGTCTCCTCCTGATGCAGACAACTGGCCAGAATGCCCCGACCAGGTAAGGAACAAGAGACTTTATTGACCTCTCTCCCCTTCTCTCTCTCTTTCCTCTCCTTAACCCTTCCTATCCTATCCTATCTTTTTTCTAGTCCCCCCATCTTGGACACTGGAATCTGACTGAAGGGCCTCAACCTGGGCTGAGGATTGGAGACTGATCACCTCCTCTTGGCAGAGAACTTGAATTCTGGTTCTGTTCTGGTCTGGTTTCTGGTAGGGCCAAGTTTCAATCCTCCCTTCTCTGGAGGCTCAGGGTAAAGTCCTGTAATGCCTAGGTATCTGCAGGTGGCAGGAGACGTCTGTAAGGCCACCCTTTCTGCCCTCCTTTCCCACCTCCTCCCCCCCTCTTTTTTCAACCTGGCTTCTTTTCCTCCCTTTGAAATTTTTGAAGACCTGAGAAATTTTCATTTATTCTGTTAGTACTTGGATCTGAAGTTCTGTGTCTATAGGAAGTTTTCCGAGAGACTGTTATCTTGTATTTAAGGAAGGGTCGGATTAGGACTGCCAGGCCTATATGTGTGTTTTATACTCTGTGTTCTGCATTGTGATTTTGGCCATTTTGCTTTGTGTGGCCACCATTTGGTTTAGACCTGCTGCCATTTTGTTAGAATTTGATTTTCATTCCCTGTGCCTTGAGACCAGGGCTCTCAGGAACTCTAATCTAGACCATCTCTAACTCCCGACACAGAGGAAAAATGGGAAGAAGACTTAAATTTTTATTTATTCCAACTGTTATTTTAAAAATAGTGCATTTTATATTGTAATATTTAATTCATGACTACGCTTAGAAAATGAAGCTAGATCTTGAGTTGTATCTGAATATGTGTATGTCTCAGTATGTCTTTGTCTCTGGGTAATATTTTTGAGATTAATTTGTAAATGAACTTTATTTAATTGGCTTAAAGAAAAGCATTCTGAAGGAGATCAACCCTGGGATTTCTTTGGAAAGAATGATGCTAAAGCTGAAACTCCAATACTTTGGCCACCTCATGAGAAGAGTTGACTCATTGGAAAAAACTCTGATGCTGGGAGGGATTGGGGGCAGGAGGAGAAGGGGACGACCGAGGATGAGATGGCTGGATGGCATCACGGACTCGATGGATGCGACTCTGAGTGAACTCTGGGAGCTGGTGATGGACAGGGAGGCCTGGCGTGCTGCGATTCATGGGGTCACAAAGAGTCGGACACGAATGAGCGACTGAACTGAACTAAACTGAAAGAAAAGCAAGAACTTACAAATCAAATAATTCTAAATTAAACAATGAATTCCAGGTTCATGTGAACTGAGAAATATTTAGTATTAAATTAATACCTGGTACTATGGTTTTTCCAGTAGTCATGTATAGATGTGAGAGTTGGACTGTGAAGAAAGCTGTCGGACATGACTGAGCAACTGAGCTTAACTGAACTGAACTGCTGAGGAAGGTGATAATGGTTTTACAGAAATAAACAAAGACCACTCAAATGTGAACAAGCTAGGGCTATTTATTCTGAGCTGACTATAGCAAAAAAAAGTCAGCCAGCATCATTGTGTTTTGACAAAAACTCAGAGGTAGAAAGAGGAGTTCAGTTCAACTCAGTTCATTTGCTCAGTCATGTCTGACTCGTTGCGATTCCATGGACTGCAGCACACCTGGAAACTTTTATAGTGGAGAAAAGTAAAGGCTCTAGCTGTGCTGTGATTGGAGGTTGCTGGTATAGGAAAACTACAGGTGGACTAACTAGAAGTGAAGCATCCTTGATTAGGGTCCATATTTGGCTTTCTCTACTTGGTCCTAAGTTGAAAGCAGGGGCAAAAACTTGGAAGTTCAGTTCAGTCACTCAGTCGTGTCCGACTCTTTGCGACCCCATGAATCGCAGCACACCAGGCCTCCCTGTCCATCACCAGCTCCCAGAGTTCACTCAGAGTCACATCCATCGAGTCCGTGATGCCATCCAGACATCTCATCCTCGGTCGTCCCCTTCTTCTCCTGCCCCCAATCCCTCCCAGCAGCAGAGTCTTTTCGAATGAGTCAACTCTTCGCATGAGGTGGCCAAAGTATTGGAGTTTCAGCTTTAGCATCACTCCTTCCAAAGAAATCCCAGGGCTGATCTCCTTCAGAATGGACTGGTTGGATCTCCTTGCAGTCCAAGGGACTCTCAAGAGTCTTCTCCAACACCACAGTTCAAAAGCATCAATTCTTCGGTGCTCAGCCTTCTTCACAGTCCAACTCTCACATCCATACATGACTACTGGAAAAACCATAGCCTTGACTAGATGGACCTTAGTCAGCAAAGTAATGTCTCTGCTTTTGAATATGCTATCTAGGTTGATCATAACTTTTCTCCCAAGGAATAAGCGTCTTTTAATTTTATGGCTGCAGTCACCATCTGCAGTGATTTTGGAGCCCAAAAAGATAAAGTCTGACACTGTTTCCACTGTTTCCCCATCTATTTGTCATGAGGTGATGGGACCAGATGCCATGATCTTCGTTTTCTGAATGTTGAGCTTTAAGCCAACTTTTTCGCTCTCCTCTTTCACTTTCATCAAGAGCTATCAGATATTAATCAAGTCTTAGACATTCTGTGCCAATTGTTATGGAGGTTTTTGTTTGGCTTCTTGGACTGTTTGTTAGAGATAGTAGTCTGATTTCCTAGATATCTGACTTGTATATATTAGTCTGACTTCCTGGGTTGATTGCTGTAGATTGTGGGTCAGAGTTCTATTTTTACATGTGTAGTCTGGCTATGTCTGTTTGTATATACAGTCTTTCAGTAGATATCCCAGAAATTTTTAGTGTGACATCAAAGAATGACAATAAGATCTTTTCTGATTCTTGGACTCCACATGGAGTAGATATAACAAGTCAGTGATTTGACTCCAAAATTGGCAAGAAGCAGAGAACATTACCTACTAACACTTATGTAATATAAATATTTTGTATTTAATAACATTTGTTTGTTTGTTTGTTTTTGACTTTACATTTTGCAATTACTCCTAGGATATTTGTTTGCTTAAATACAACATGTAGATATGGCTTAAGGGATTATTTTCTTATCATGTCCAATTTTGTTTGGAGAGGGGACATTTTTTGGTGATAAGAATCTGTGCAAGTTGGTACATGTGTATATGCAGTGAAAATAAATTGGAAAGTATTTCTATTAATAAGTCTTCCTATCCAGCAGAAACAAATGTTTACATTTATGCTTCTGCCTATCAATGCAGAGAACGACTGAATTGCTTTGTTAACTTTTGTCATTGAAGAAACCTTTTCTTTTTTTAGCCACACTGTGCACCAGTCAGGGAATGAACCTGTGCCCCCTGCATCAGGAGCACAGAGTCTTAAACACTGGACTGCCAGGGAACTCCCAAGAGAACCTTTTTCTTTCTTCTTTAAGTATTTATTTATTTATTTTAAAAATGTGTTTGGCTGTGTCGGGTCTTAATTGTGGCACGTGGGATCTTCCAGGATCTTTCACTGTGTCGTGCGGGCTCTTGGTTGCAGTGCACAGGCTTCTTTCTAGTTGTGGAGCACAGGCTCTAGAGCAAACAGGCTCAGTAGTTGAGGTGCAGGCTTAGTGGCCCCGCTGCTTGTGGGATTTTAGTTCCTAACCATGGATCCAACCCTCGTTCTCTGCCATTGCAAGGCATATTGCTAACTGCTAGACCACCAGGGAAGTCACAAGATTTTTTTTTTTTTTTTTATTGCCTGGAAATCCCATGAACAGAGGAGCATGTCTGGCTATAGTACATAAGGTCACAAAGAGTTGGCCATTACTGAAGGGACTGAGCACACATTTTTTTAATTGGAGGAAAATTGCTTCACAATGTTGTGTTGTTTTCTGCTGTACAACAATACAATCAGTCACAATTTTATATATATATATATATATATATATATATAAAACCTCCCTCTTGAATATATATCACCTCTCTCTTGAATCTCTCTCTCCTCCCCACATCCCATCAACCCATTTTTTCTTTAAGGTGCTCATAAATGAGTAGAGTATCTCTGGTCCAGTTACCTTTGATTTAGTTGCCTCCTCAGAACTAGATGAATTTCTTTAACTTGTTTTCTTCCCACTTTTCAACATGTACATTTCTCTTTTCTTTCCTTTTTCAAATAGCTAGGTAACCCTTTGGTAGTATGCCTCCTGTTATTCAACCAGGGTCAGCAAGTTATTTCTAAAATACCCAGGTAGTGCTTGGCAGGCCATACAGCCTCTGTTGTTAACTACTCAGCTCTGTTGTTGTAGTTTAAAAGCAACCATAGACAATGCATAAATGAATGGTGTGACAATTTCCCAATAAAACGTTATTTGCAGACATTTGATTTATTCATAGAAAATTTGATTTTCTTATAATTTTCATATCATGAAGAAATTCTACTTTTAATTTTCCAATGATTAAAAAATGCAAAAGCCATTTTTAGCTAATGGGTTGTACAAAAATATTCAGAGGCTCAGATTTGATTCACAGGCTATAGTTTGCTAATCATTGATGTAGACTAAGAAAGAAGTGAGATAAAGTGAGTGACTAGGCCTCTCTGTGTAAGGTTTGTTCACTCTTCCTAGCCACCTCATCCACATAGCTTAACTTTTGGGACAGAGAACATTTTCCTCGGAAATTTTTTGCTAGAAAGATGATAAATCAATAAATAACTAACTACTTATTTTTGGACATTTTTGCAAAGCTAATTTTATTGAAGTAAGCAATTTGTTCATTTAGTCAAACAGTTCTTCACCCACCTGGACAAAAATTTACTTACCAAGTAATAGTTGACTAATCACTTCTCACTTTGAGGTCCTCATCTCACTGTATCCACCAATCCTAAGCTATTATGTTGCAAACTTTGTCCAATCCCAGTCAATTTTCCTTCTTGAAAGATCAGTCTAAGCCGCTTGAACTCAAGGCTCCAAAACCCTATAAATATCTTCCTCTGACTGCACTCTTCTGAAACATTACTAAAGCGGTGTTCTTCCTCACTGCGGAGAGTCTAACAAATTAAGGTTTGCATGATTAACAGCTTTTTCTAGCAGTCAGTTGACCTGAGGAACAACAGCTCCATCCTCAATTTCTGGTTTTGTGTTTCTTTTCTGTTCTTTAGATTTCAAGATAGGCTAACTTGCATGTACTTAATAATTATATGTCATACTTACCTGGGTTCTAACCATTCTTACTAGCACACACAGTGTTGTCTCTTTTTCAGCAAGGTTGAAATTGTGAATGTCTTTTCTTCCTAAGTAGTTTTACTGCTGAAATATAATTCATACACTACACAATTCACCTAAAGTGTATCATCAATGGTTTCCAGAAGTACTTTTAAAGGTTGTAGTTTATGTATACCATAAAATGTACCATTTTAACCATTTTTAGCATATAATTCAGTGGTATTTTCTTTTTTATATAATTCAGTGGTATTAATAACATTCACAATGTTGTACCATTACCCCTACCTAGCTACATACTTTTTCATCTCAAAGAAATACTCTAAGCAATAACTCTCCCAACCCTCCCTCCAGCATCTGATAACCTCTATCTCCTTTCTGTCTGTATCAATGTACCCATTCTAGATGTTTCATGTAAACAGAGTCATATAATAGTTATCTATTTGTATCTGGCTTGATCTTCCCTAGTGGCTTCAGTGGTAAAGAATCTGCCTGCAATGTGAGAGACTCGGGTTCGACCCCTGGGTCAGGAAGATCCCCTGGAGAAGGGAATGGCAACTCTTTCCAGTATTCTTGCCTGGAAAACTTCATGGATGGAAGACCAAGGGGTCTGGTGGGCTACTGTCCATGGGGTTGCAAAGAGCTGGACGTGACTGAGCAGCTAACACACACACATCTGGTTTATTTCACTTAGCATTATGTTTTCAAGGTTCATGCAATGTTGTAGCATGTGTCAGAACTTCATTCCTTTTAAGATTCTTTTTATGATTGAATAATATTCTATTGACCATATATACCATAGTTTGTTTATCCATGCATTTGTTGATGGACATTTGAATTGTTTCCACCTTTTGGCTAATGTGAATAATGAGACAATGAATACTGGTATACAAGCATCTGGTTAGGTTCCTGCTTTTAGTTCCTTCAGGTATATGCTTCCTAGGGAAATTACTGAGTCATACAGTAATTCTATGTTTAGCTTTTTGAGGAAGTGCCAGACTCTTTTTGTGTGTGTGTTAGCAGGACTATCAATAATGAATAGCAGTTTCTCCACATTTTCATTAACATTTGTTATTTTCTTTTTTTCAAAAAAAGAAAAATTATAGCTATCAAAGTACATGTGAAGTGGTTAAAATCATCTTGAATAATAATTTTTTAAAAGTTGTAAACTCATTCTGTAGCACTAACTGGTACAACTAGTGAAAATGACTAATTGTTCTACCTTCACACTGGATTGATCACTCAGCTAGGTACAGAATTTTATGTTGAAAATGAAATTCCCTCAGAATTTTAAAGATATTGCCCAGATTCTTTAAAAATATTCTTTTTATACTTATTTTCTTGCAAACATCATCTTGGGTCCAAGATAAGGAAATGGAAAGACATGGTGGTGAAGAAACTATTTAATATTCTGAAGATTACCCTTATCTATATCCTGAGTCATTTTGGCATATGTGCATAACAGGACACATTAAAAAAATTTTTTTAAATAGTGCATTTATATGGTTCAAAATGCAACAATTACAAAAGAATACTGAGTGAAAAATTTTCTTCCCAATGCTGAGCCAGCTAGTGCCAAAATAATGTTGTATTAAAAAACCACCAACACCCAGTGGCTTACAACAATGACTTGTTTTTCTTACCTGTTTCTCTGTGGTCAGTGGATAACTCTGTTTCACACTGGGGTTTAGCTGCTTGGGTTCCAAGATTCAAGCTAGGAACATGTCTGTTTCCATGTCTTGCCTTAGGACTCAGGCTGAAGAAGTTTCTGTTGGTGTATGTTCTTTAGGCAAACGGTAGAATAAGAATCAAGTCAAATATATTTCAGACCTCTGCTCTTGTCTGTTTGCTAGTGAAACTGAATAGCACCCAAAGCCTTTTTGTGTCCCATTTCTTCTTTGGAATAAAAAAAGACTTTAGCTTCTAAAACATTCCCTGAGTTCCAAAGGGCAGATTCAAACAGATTCCTTAATTAGGGAAGTGAAGGAATGCAGAAACAATGGAGGGGCAGTTAGGAAACAATGCTGCAGGGCTTCCTGGTGGCTCAGTGATAAAGAATCTGCCGGCCAGTGCAGGAGACACAGGTTAGATCCTTAGTCTGGGAAGATCCCACATGCCTCAGAGCAACTCAACCTGTGTGCTGCAACTATTGAGCATTGTGCTATAGAGCCTGGGAGCCACAACTACTGAAGCCTGTGAGCCCTACAGGTCATTCTCTGCAACAAAAGAAGCCACTGTAATGAGAAGCCCGTGCAAAGCCTAGGCACCCCAACTAGAGAGTAGCCCTGACTCACCACAACTAGAGCAAAGCCCATGCAGCAATGAAGACTCAGCACAACCAAAGAGAAATTTTAAAAAAAGAAAAAAAAAAATTTTTTTTAAGGAAACAATACTACCGTGATAAAGCATGGTCCTGGTTCCTCCTCAAGGGGCACACATAACAATAAATCTGAGTTCTTCTATAGGAACTAAGGCCCTCACCCAGGTGGGTGAGCTCAAGATTCCCGGAATACCACCCTGTTACCTCATCATCCACCAATTAGAAGAAAATTACACACCCATCAATCCTCACTTCAAATTTCACTTATAAAAACTCTCATGAAAACCCATATGGGAGTTTGAATTTTTTGAGCTGCTGCTGTTGCTAAGTCACTTCAGTCGTGTCCGACCCTGTGCGACCCCAGAGATGGCAGCCCACCAGGCTCCACCATCCCTGGAATTCTCCAGGCAAGAACACTGGAGTGGGTTGCCATTTCCTTCTCCAATGCAGGAAAGTGAAAAGTGAAAGAAGTCGTTCAGTCGTGTCCGACTCTTTGCAACCCCATGGACTGCAGCCTACCAGGCTCCCCTGTCCATGGGATTTTCCAGGCAAGAGTACTGGAGTGGGGTGCCATTGCCTTCTCCAAGTGCTAACAGCAGAACCTACCAATTTTCTCAACTTCTTTCTCTGTACCAGTTTTCTAATGGGGTAGAAACCCAACCTGAATGCTGTCACTGTCGGTCAGTCCACTAACTGTCACAACTAGAGTGGGAGATCAGGAGATAAGGAAACACTGACAACTAAAATGGACATTAACCAAGGAAGCAACTGACAGTAAGAGCAACCTGCTTCCACCACCCCTCCCACCATCATACGAACCATGATACAGTCTATAAGCTATGCCCCAAATAGAATGTAGCCACAGCTGCCAGAGAAAGTCACTCTGCTCTCATCCCAGCTCAAGGTAAGGTTCACCCAGCATACAGAATGCTGAATACAGATTCTAACACTGAGATTTTTACCTAGCCTGATCCCCAGGAAACAAAAGCTTGTGGCTCAGAATCATGCAGTAAAGCCAAAATAAAGCAAAGACTTGACATGAATCATGCATCACCAGGAGACTTTGCCTTAAGCCAAAGTGGGGAACCCATCACACCAGCCATGACAGTGATCACCTGGCTTCCTCGCTCAACACTCTGTGATTTGTTCAACTCTGGATGACTTCTGTGATAACTCTGCTCCTGTACTTGGAGCATCAAAACTTGCTGTGCTGTGGTCTAGACTGCACTTCTGGTTCCAAAATGCAGCGATATCTCAGATTCATCCATTTGGGGTTCAGAAATAGTTTAATTACCTGTCCAAGGTGTTGAGCTTCACTTAGCAAATGATGCCATAAACATCACAGATTAAGAATCTTTATTTCAGCTTTTGGTCATTTTGTTGCCAAAATGGCCTTTTTTGCAGTCTGTCTGTACAGCCCAGCAAAACAATGTCACCTGAAATTTCCAATTATGCTTGATTTCTATAGAATTCAAGGGCTATTTATCAAGAACACACCACTCAACAAAGATCATACTCTCCTCCTCCAAATTTGGCACCAAAAAACAGCTACTAATTTCTTCTGAATAGTTATCAAAATGCAACAAAAATTCTGATGCAAATGAAGCTGCTCCCTTTAAAACACTGAGTCTGAAATATAATCTCAAATTCCCTTGAACCTGTAAGCAGAAATATCCTTTATGAAAGATGCTCGTGCTAGTAGACAATATCTTGACTTTCTTCCATTGTGAAAAACACCGAAGACTAGGATCTAGACAGACAGACTATATAGCATGCTGGGATAAATCAGAATCCTGAAATAAGGAAGAACTGTGAAACTCTGCTTCAGTTATTACTTTTGAGCAGATCATAGTATGTGGCTCAAAAACTATCCTCAAAGGAAGTCAAGCTATTGGGTTTTCTTCCAACAGATTACAAAACTTGATTTTGAAATTATTTTTTTGTTGAAAGGTAACAGATTTTCTTAATTTGTAACATTACACACTTTGATGTAGAAAAAGGATACTGAAAGCTTAAGATTCAAAATACTCTTGATTCTAAGGTTAGTCCTCTGGAATGGACTCATACAAAAAACAAGCAGAGTAAGCCAGGGAGTCTTCTATAAACATGCTCATGCAGCAGCTTTAAAGAAGGAGCACAATTTACAACCCTGTGCTGGAAATGTATTTGTGTGCTTAATGGCTATTCTCTTGGGCAATTAATTTTCTTTCCTGCTTATTACAGGTAGATACGGCATTTTGGGGCTTCCTGGTAGACCAGCTGGTAAAGAATCTGCCTGCAATGCAAGAGACACCCTGTTCAATTCCTGAGTCAGGAAGATCACAGACTGCCTTCTTCTTTGGTCCTGCAATAAACCTTTCCCTGCTCCAAACTCTGACATTTTGGTTTGTTTAGTTTCACCCTGTGTAAGACACATTAACTTGCATTCAAGCAATACCAATGTTTCATTAGCCAAAGCAAATCACATGGCTAAGCCTAAAAAGCATAATCTATCTACAATAGAATGGGGAAGGAAATGAATATTTTCTGCATAATAATCTGAAGTATTGTACCAATCTGTCAATCACTAAATAGCATTTCCTTAGACAATTAATGTTACTGGTGTTTCTGTTACACTTACCTTGATATCCAGACACAAGAAATTACACATATATTCTTATTCCCTTTTTTACACAGACAGAAATATTCAAGACAAATTCTTAATAGCTAGTATAATAGGCCATCTTTAAAATAAATTATGAGAGATTTGAATCTTTCATATCACTTCAGCACAAGATCACTGTGTAATACACCATCTATCTTTGTCTTCTGCCAAAATATTCTTTTTCTTTTGTATTTTATTAAAGTATAGCTGATTTGGGGGCTTCCCCAGTGGCTCAGTGGTAAACAAATCACCTGCTATACTGGAGACATAGGAAACGGAGTTTCAGTCCCTGGGTCAAGAAGATCACCTGGAGAAGGGAATGGCAACCTAGTCCAGTATTCTTGTCTGGGAGATCCCATGGACCAAGGAGCCTTATGGGCTGCAGTTCATGGGGACACATAGAATCTGAAATGACTGAAGCCACTGGGCATAGTTGATTTTCAATGTTAAGTTAATTTCTACTGCACAAAGTGATTCAGTTATAAGTTTTTTCCATTATGGTTTACTACAGGATATAGAATATAGTTCCCTGTGCTCTACAGTAGGATCTCACTGTTTATCCATTCTATACACAACATTTCACATCCAAACTCCCGATCCATCCCTTCCCAGTCTCCCCCTTGACAACCTCGAGTCTGTTTCTCTATGTCTATGAGTCTGTTTCATAGATAAGTTCCTTTGCGTCATATGTTAGATTGCACATATAAATTATACCATATTTGTCTTTCTGATTAACTTCACTTAGTATGATAATCTCTAGATTCATCCATGTTGCTGTAAATTCTGCCAAAATACTCTGATTGAACACTTTAAGTTTGTTGCCAAGAGTTTGTTTACATTGAGGAAATTAGCTACACTTAGTTTGAGTCTTCAACAATTGAAATTATTGGAAAGTATGAGACTTTTTAAAAAGACAAATGTAATGTCATGTCCAAAAGCAGAACTTGGTGAGCATGGGGACCAATTTAAGAGACGTCAAAAGACAATTTTCCATGGATTTGCAGCACTCGTGTATGTTTAGTCCATGTGCTCCAGAACTAACTGTCCAGGAATGCAAGCAGGCAGCCCTAGGAGGATAGAGATGGGGCCTCCTTCTACAGCAGACATATTTGCATTTCCAGATAAGTACAGATCAAAAGGGTGACTCCTTTCACGGGATTTACATATGTCTTTCCCCAGAAACATTTGCTTAAATTGAGATGAACAATGAACAAAGTGTAGATTTGCCAGCATGTAAGATCACAGTCTCCTCAAGTTGGGCTTCATCTTGCATATTGCATCTCGAAGGCATGTGTAGGGCAACTTCTGGTCCTCCCTGTGTCATGGTCTGGAGGTTGGAGCTCAGGGAACTAGAGCTAGGAAGTTACTGTGGCTGCTGTCTTTGCTGTTAGTTCACATTTTTATTGTTGACAAAGATCTCTCCTGTTTTTTTGCCAGTGTGTATATAAAAACCTGCAGTAGAGTAACTTGCTAGCTTGCAAGCAGTTTAAAATATCACACCCTTCACAGTTTCTAACTTAAGAAGATGTTAGGAAAAGATGAGTCAGGAAAGAGTGAATACCTAAGTGTCATTTGAATAAACTGGGATGTCTGACCCCCTCCTAGAGTGACAGTGAGTCTCCTAGTGTAAGCATAATAGGACTCTTGAAAGTGAAGGTGGAAATGTGGGAGGATAGTTTGTGTTCCCATAAGGTGACATGAAAGTAAAAGTTATAGTCCCCAATTTAAAAAGTAAATTTTATGATCTGTGCCCACAATGGGTTTTTATTTCACAAATTCAAAAGGTAAACACTTATAGAAGGAAAAAGTGGACTTTTTAAAACACCCAGAGAGTGACTAGAATGCCAATAAGGAGATGAAGCCAGCTGCCAGCAAAAATCACTGAGGCATGAACTCATATACTCACATGACAAAACCTTTCCTGCATTTACTCTTTTCTTTGTTTGCTTTCCAAGACTGCTCTGTTTGTTTTTTGGGGGGTGGGGTGGGGTGAGTGTCGGCAGAGAATAGGGCTGTGCCATGTGGCATGTGGGATCTTAGTTCCCTGAGCAGGGATTGAACCCATGCCCTCTGTAGTGGAAGCACAGAGTCTTAACTACTGGAGTGTTGGAGAATTCCTCCAAGGCTTCTCTTGATGTTTATTTCAATTAAAACATGAATTAGCTAGTGTGGATGCTGGGGGTTGAAGTGGAGGTAAAGGTCAAAAGTATTCACCTTACTAATGTGATCTGTCTCACCCAGGTATTCTCAAAAGTGTTCTGCACACAATCAGTTCATGGAAAATGACTTAGTATCCTGAGGCTTGTGAAAGGCAAGACCTCCAATTTGAGCATCCCTGGTGGCTCAGATGGTAAAGCGTCTGCCTACAATGCGGGAGACTTGGGTTCAATCCCTGGGTTGGGAAGATCCCCTGGAGAAGGAAATGGCAACCCACTCCAGAACTCTTGCCTGGAAAATTCCATGGACTGAGGAGCCTGGTAGGCTACAGTCCATGGGGTCACAAAGAGTTGGACATGACTGAGTGACTTCACTTTCTTTCACTTTCATTAGAGATCTGAAGGGTGAGGAGGATTGGTAGACCAAAGAGCTGGGTCTTTGTTTGGGAGTGGGGGTGGTAGTAATAATAACTAAGAGTCAGGCAAATAGGAGATGGTGGGAGGGAGGAAGAGATCTGAGATCTCCAGGTGGTTGTAAGTCAGCCATGACTTAGTTATATACTAAGTGCTGGGTGGTCAAGAGTTTTCATAATACACGTCATAGGTAAAGTTGCATATGTTTAACAGTGTGCACCATTTTTATCTCCTCTTCATATCCTAAAATACAGTATTTAGGAAAAGATGGAATTGTTTTCCTACTGGGTCATCACAAGCTCTATAGATACACCTCTGAGGGTTTTTTGTGTGTGTGTGTGTTTAATAATTGCAATTTTGGTGTTTTTGGATTCACTGGGTCTTAGTTGCTGCTTAGGCTCTCTCTAGTTACGGTGAGCAGGGGCTACTCTTTGTTGTGGTAAGCAGGCTTCTTATTGAGGTGGCTTCTCTTGTTGCAGAGCACAGGCCCTAGGTGCACAGGCTTCAGTAGTCGCAGTGCACTGGCTCAGCAGTTGTGGCGCACAGGCTCAGTTGCTCCATAGCAGGTGGAATCTTCCCAGACCAGGACTCAAACCCATATCCCCTGCATTCGCAGGAGAATTCTTATCAATTGTATCACTAGGAATGTCCAATAAAAACAATTTATTGATTATCTATATCTATCTCTATATATATCTGTATCTATAGGCCTTCCGAGGCCAGGGGTGGCGGCCGAGAGGAGCTACTGTGAGTCCGAGGTCAGTGGCAGCCGGGAGGAGACACCCCGCATCTGAGTCCAGGGGCTGTGGCCCTGAGGAGACACCCTGCACCCGAGGCGAGGGGCGGTGGTGAACGGGAGAAGCAACCCGAGGGCACAGGAGGGCCTAGAGGAGCTATCCTACTTTGAAGGTCAGGAAGGGCGGTGGTAAGGAGATACCCCTCATCCAAGGGAAGGAGCAGCGGCTGTGCTTTGCTGGAGTAGTCGTGAAGAGATACCCCATGCCCAAGGTAAGAGAAACCCAAGTAAGATGGTAGGTGTTGCAAGAGCACATCAGAGGGCAGACACACTGAAACCATACTCACAGAAAACTAGTCAATCTAATCCCACTAGGACCACAGCCTTGTCTAACTCAATGAAACCAAGTCATGCCTGCAGGGCAAACCAAAATGGGCGGGTCATGGTGGAGAGGTCTGACAGAATGTGGTCCACTGGAGAAGGGAATGGCAAACCACTTCAGTATTCTTGCCTTGAGAACCTCATGAACAGTATGAAGAGGCAAAATGATAGGATACTGAAAGAGGTAGTCCCCAGGTCAGTAGGTGCCCAATATGCTACTGGAGGTCAGTGGAGAAATAACTCCAGAAAGAATGAAGGGATGGAGCCAAAGCAAAAACAATACCCAGCTGTGGATGTGACTGGTGATAGAAGCAAGGTCCGATGCTGTAAAGAGTAATATTGCATAGGAATCTGGAATGTCAGGTTCATGAATCAAGGCAAATTGGAAGTGGTCAAACAAGAGATGGCAAGGGTGAACATCAACATTCTAGGAATTAGCAAACTAAAATGGACTGGAATGGGTGAATTTAATTTAGATGACCATTATATCTACTACTGTGGGCAGGAATCCCTCAGAAGAAATGGAGTAGCCATCATGGTCAACAAAAGAGTCCAAAATGCAGTACTTGGATGCAATCTCAAAAACGACAGAATGATCTCTGTTCGTCTCCAAGGCAAATCATTTAATATCACAGTTATCCAAGTCTATGCCCCAACCAGTAATGCTGAAGAAGCTGAAGTTGAATGGTTTTATGAAGACCTACAAGATCTTTTATTACTAACACTCAAAAAAGATGTCCTTTTCATTATAGGGGACTGGAATGCAAAAGTAGGAAGTCAAGAAACACTTGGAGTAACAGGCAAATTTGGCCTTGGAATGCGGAATGAAGCAGAGCAAAGACTAATAGACTTTTGCCAAAAAAATGCACTGGTCATAGCAAACACCCTCTTCCAACAACACGAGAGAAGGCTCTACACCTGGACATCACCAGATGGTCAACACCGAAATCAGATTGATTATATTCTTTGCAGGCAAAGATGGAGAAGCTCTATACAGTCAACCAAAACAAGACCAGGAGCTGACTGTGGCTCAGATCATGAACTCCTTATTACTAAATTCAGACTTACATTGAAGAAAGTAGGGAAAACTGCCAGGTCCATTCAGGTATGACCTAAATCAAATCCCTTATGATTATACAGTGGAAGTGAGAAATAGATTTAAGGGCCTAGATCTGATATGTAGAGTGCCTGATGAACTATGGAATGAGGTTCGTGACATTGTACAGGAGACAGGGATCAAGACCATCCCCATGGAAAAGAAATGCAAAAATGCAAAATGGCTGTCTGGGGAGGCCTTACAAATAGCTGTGAAAAGAAGAGAGGAGAAAAGCAAAGGAGCAAAGGAAAGATATAAGCATCTGAATGCAGAATTCCAAAGAATAGCAAGGAGAGATAAGAAAGCCTTTTTCAATGATCAATGCAAAGAAATAGAGGAAAAGAGCAGAATGGGAAAGACTAGAGATCTCTTCAAGAAAATTAGAGATACCAAGGGAACATTTCATGCCAAGATGGGCTCGATAAAGGACAGAAATGGTGTGGACCTAACAGAAGCAGAAGATATTAAGAAGAGGTAGTAAGAATACATGGAAGAACTGCACAAAAAAGATCTTCATGACCCAGATAATCATGATGATGTGATCACTAATCTAGAGCCAGACATCTTGGAATGTGGAGTCAAGTGGGCCTTAGAAAGCATCACTACAAACAAAGCTATTGGAAGTGATGGAATTCCAGTTGAGCTGTTTCAAATCCTGAAACATGATGCTGTGAAAGTGCTGCACTCAATATGCCAGCAAATTTGGAAAACTCAGCAGTGGCCGCAGGACTGGAAAAGGTCAGTTTTCATTCCAATTCCAAAGAATGGCAATGCCAAAGAATGCTCAAACCACACAATTGCCCTCATCTCACATGCTAGTAAAGTAATGCTCAAAATTCTGCAAGCCAGGCTTCAGCAATCTGTGAACTGTGAACTCCTTGATGTTCAAGCTGGTTTTAGAAAAGGCAGAGGAACCAGAGATCAAATTGCCAACATCCGCTGGATCATGGAAAAAGCAAGAGAGTTCCAGAAACACATATATTTCTGCTTTATTGACTATGCCAAAGCCTTTGACTGTGTGGATCACAAGAAACTGTGGAAAATTCTTCAAGAGATGGGAATACCAGACCACCTAACCTGCCTCTTGAGAAATCTGTATGCCGGTCAGGAAGCAACAGTTAGAACTGGACATGGAACAACAGACTGGTTCCAAATAGGAAAAGGAGCACGTCAAGGCTGTATATTGTCACCCTGCTTATTTAACTTCTATGCAGAGTACATCATGAGAAATGCTGGACTGGAAGAAACACAAGCTGGAATCAAGATTGCTGGGAGAAATATCAATAACCTCACATATGCAGATGACACCACCCTTATGGCAGAAAGTGAAGAGCAACTAAAGAGCCTCTTGATGAAAATGAAAGTGAAGAGTGAAAAAGTTGGCCTAAAGCTCAACATTCAGAAAATGAAGATCATGGCATCCGGTCTCATCACTTCCTGGGAAATAGATGGGGAAACAGTGGAAACAGTGTCAGACTTTATTTTGCGGGGCTCCAAAATCACTGCAGATGGTGACTGCAGTCATGAAATTAAAAGACGCTTACTCCTGGAAGAAAAGTTATGACTAACTTAGATAGCATATTCAAAAGCAGAGACATTACTTTGCCAACAAAGGTCTATCTAGTCAAGGCTATGTTTTTCCTGTGGTCATGTATGGATGTGAAAGTTGGACTGTGAAGAAGGCAGAGTGCCTAAGAATTGATGCTTTTGAACTGTGGTGTTGGAGAAGACTCTTGAGAGTCCCTGGACTGCAAGGAGATCCAACCAGTCCATTCTGAAGGAGATCAACCCTGGGATTTCTTTGGAAGGAATGATGCTAAAGCTGAAACTCCAGTACTTGGCCACCTCATGAGAAGAGTTGACTCGTTGGAAAAGACTCTCTGCTGGGAGGGATTGGGGGCAGGAGGAGAAGGGGACAACAGAGGATGAGATGGCTGGATGGCATCACGGACTCGATGGATGTGAGTCTGAGTGATTCCGGGAGTTGGTGATGAACAGGGAGGCCTGGTGTGCTGCGATTCATGGGGTTGCAAAGATTCGGACATGACTTAGTGACTGAACTGAATTGATAGCCCTTCCCTGGTGGCACAGTAGTAAAAGAACCCGACTGCCAATGCAGAAGATACAAGAGATGCGGGTTCAATTCCTGGGTCAGGAAGATCCCCTGGAGGAGGAAATGGTAACTCACTCCAGTATTCTTGCTTGGAAAATTCCATGGGCAGAAGAGCCTATTGTCCATGGGATATCTATAGTTCTATGTTTATACATAATTGAAATAATGACTATAATAGTACAAGAGGAGGGAGGAAAGAGTCAAGCCTATTTTGGTATTACAGGTACTTGTACTACACAGGAACTGGTATGGTTTATTTGAAAAAAAAAAAAAAAAGGAAGAGCAACAGAAATGGTAAATATTTGCATAAACATAGTAGACTCCCATTCCCTTTAACTCTTAAAAATACTTGATTGAAAGTGAAAACCATACCATTTGATGGGATTTCAATGTATGAAGATATAATATATAAGGCACCTGCAAGACAAAGGAAAGGGAGTGAAAAGGCATGAAGACTGATAAGGTGGCTACATTTCATTTGAAATGTTAAAATATGTATTCTAAGTAGACTCTGAAAAGTATATATATGAATATTGCAATCTCTGTAGTTCTAACTAAAAAAAAAAAAAAAAAACCTACCAAGAGACATGGTGATAAAAATCATAAATGAGCTCAAATAAAATACAAAAATATTCAAATAATCCAAAACAAAGCAGGAAAGGGGGACAAAGGAATGAAAAGGGGGGGTACAAACAATAAATGTAATTAAATGGCAGACTGAAATTCAAGCATACCAGTATTTTCTTTCAATATAAATCCATTAAACACATTAATTAAAAGACAGAGCTTATCCGCAGAGACACACAATCTAACTTTATTTTGTCCAAAGACACCCAATATAAATATAACAATATAGGCAAGTTGAAAGCAAACATCTAAATAAAGGTATACCATGTAAACAGTAAACAAAAGAAATCAGTAACAACTGGGGTATCTTAAATTTGATGTCAGATCTCTTGTGGATATCTCTAGCTTGGTGAACTCTCTTCATTAAGACTGATGCACTAAGGAAAACTTCCCAGTTCAACCATGAGTTACCAAGATGATTTGGTTTTTTGGGGGATTGTTTTTAAGGACTTGGCCTTCCCTGGTGGCTCAGATAGTAAGGAATCTGCCTGCGATGCAGGAGATATGAGTTTGATCCCTGGGTTGGAAAGATCCATTGGAGAAAGGAAAGGTTTCCACTCCAGTATTCTTGCCTGGAGAATTCCATTAACAGAGTAGTCTGGTGGGCTATAGTCCATGGGGCTACAAAGAGTCAGACATGACCGAGAGACTAATAATTTCACTGTAACAACTGTACATATAAATGAGAATGATCCATCTTTCTCTTGCATGTTACTAATGGCTATTTGCTGTGCAGTTGGCTTACCATGAATACCTTGAAAAGAGTAATAAGAATGCAGATTTCAAGAAAAAAGAGGCTTTTTTAAAATCATGATCACATTTTCTTATCACAGAAATATACTATGTTTTAATAATTCTCACTTGAGAAAGGATCAGGTCTTATTGCTTAGAAATTTATCATTTAGATTGTAAAGGGCAATCTTTAATCAGTCATCCAGGGAATGAAAAGATAAGTTAAGCAGGGCTCCAAATTAATTTTTAATACCTTAATATGACTCAAAATTTTTTTAAACTACAAATGGTAAGGACCTAAGAAAAGCAGAAGATATTAAGGAGAGGTGGCAAGAATACACAGAAGAACTGTACAAAAAAGGTCTTAATGACGTGGATAACCACAATGGTGTGGTCACTCACCTAGAACCAGACATCCTGGAGTGTGAAGTCAAATGGGCCTTAGGAAGCATTACTATGAACAAAGCTAGTGAGGGTGATGGAATTCCAGCTGAGCTATTTCAAATCTTAAAAGCTGATTTTGCTACACTCAATATGGCAGCAAATTTGGAAAACTTAGCAGTGGCCACAGGACTGGTAAAGTTCAATTTTCACTCCAGTCCTAAAGAAGGGCAGTGCCAAAGAATGGTCAAACTACCAGATAATTGCTCTCATTTCACATGCTAGCAAGGTAAAGCAACAGTTAGAACTGAACATGGAACAATGAACTGGTTCAAAATTGAGAAAGGAGTAAGACAAGTCCGTACATTGTCACTCTGTTTATTTAACTTCTGTGCAGTGTACATCATGTGAAATGCTAGGCTGGGTGAAGCGCAAGCTGGAATCAAGATTGCTGGGAGAAATAGCAATAACCTCAGATACGCAAATGATATAACCTTTATGGCAGAAAGCAAAGAGGAACTAAAGAACCTCCTGATGAAGTTGAAAGAGGAGAGCTAAAAAGCTGGCTTAAAACTCAACATTCAAAAGACAAAGATTATGGCATCTGGTCCCATCACTTCATGGCAAAAAGATGGGGAAACAATGAAAACAGTAACAGATTTTATTTTCTTGAGCTCCAAAATCACTGCAGATAGTGACTCCAGCCATGATATTAAAAGACACTTGCTCCTTGGGAGAAAAGCTATGACAAACCTAGACTGTGTATTCAAAAGCAGAGACATTACTTTGCCAGCAAAGGTCCATATGGTCAAAGCTATTGTTTTTCCAGTAGCCATGTACGAATGTGAGAGTTGGACCAAAAAGAAGGCTGAGCACTGAAGAACTGATGCTTTTGAACTACGATGCTGGATAAGACTCTTGAGAATCACTTGGATGGCAAGGAGATCAAACCAGTCAGTCCTAAAGGAAATCAACCATGAACGTTCATTGGAAGGACTGATGCTGAAGCTGAATACTTTAATACCTTAGCCACATGATGCTAAGAGTGGACTCATTGGAAACAACTCTGATGCTGGGAAAGATTGAGGGCAGGAGGAGAAGGGGTTGACAGAGGATGAGATGTTTGGAAGGCATCACTGACCTAATGGACATGAGTTCAAGCAAGTTCTGAGAGATGGTAAAGGATGGAGAAGCCTGGCATGCTGCAGTCTATGGGGGTGCAAAGAGTTGAACATGAGTGAGTGACTGAACAACAGTAAGAACTATGTGCTATGTGCTAAGTTGTTGTAAAAACCACTGTGAAATTTTCAAAAATATTTTAAGAATTTTCAATGACATTTGTAAAGAGATAAGACCAATCTCTGAAGCTATCTAAGCTTTCTGCATACTAGAGATAATTTAAATTTTTCTTCTTGAATATCTGAAATATAATACAGAAGATGTTTTCTCCAAAACACTGGTTCAATAAAACAGTTCTGTAAAATTCTCTCTCTCATTCTTATTTGTAGATAATCACATCTGTGGATAACTATGTTTATCCCTTATGTTTTACTCATATTACCAACATTGTCTTGAATGCAAATGTCTTGCATGGGCATGATGCTAAAATACCTTCAAGCTCACTTCAGAGAACTTCCCACTTGGAAAATGAATCTGTATTCAATGGGATTCTTTCAGTTTCAAACAACAGAAATCAAAATCAGACTAGTTTAATTACAAGGCCAATATATTGGTTTGTGTATGCACATGCTTGCTCAGTTGCTCAGCCATGCCCCACTCTTTGCGACCCCATGGGCTGTAGCCCTCCAGGCTCCTCTGTCCACGGGTTTTCCCAGGCAAGAGTACTGGAGTGGGTTGCCATTTCCTCCTCCAGGGGATCTTCTGACCCAGGAACTGAACGAACATCACCTGCATTAGCAGGAAGGCTTTTTACCACTGTGATACCTGGGAAGACCAATATATAGGTTTATCACACTAGAAATTTCATGAGTAGGTCTAGTTTCAGACACTTCATAAATCAAGAACTAAATCAGTATTACAGTTTGAAACTGCTCTTTCAAATACTCTGTTTTTATTTTTCCCCTGCCATTTCTCTAACCCGCTTTCCTCTGTAAATTGATGTTGTTCTCTCTCAATACAGATAGACTTTTTCTTTTTTTTTCAGATAGACTTTTTCATGGTGACACATTTTCTATTATCTTCATATTATCACAACATATTATCCAACAGAGCGATTTCTGTGCTAGCTTTGGTAGATATGTCTGTTAAATATGTGCCTAGTACACTGAAGTATTAGTTAATGCTTCTATAAAAATTTACTGATAAAAATCAATCAATAATTAGTCTAATGGAGAAATAGAGAATTTTATTTGAGCCAATATGAGGATTATAACATGGGAGACAGTTTTTCAGAAAACTCTGAGGACTGTTCCACTTGTTAGAAATTAAAGGCACAGTCACATACATTTTTGAGATGACACACTGACGTCTTATATATAGTTCACCAAAGGTATATAGTCTAAATCTGCACATAAAATGAGAGCAGCTGGTCACCATGACCACTTACAGAATAAGGAAAAGAAAAATTATGCTTCCCAATTTCAAAACTCACTACAAAACAACAGTAATCAAAGCAGCGTTATACTGGCATAAAGATAGACGTATGGATCAATGAGATAGACTTGAGAAGCCAGAAATAACCTATACATTTATGGCCGCTTGACTTTTTACATCAGTGTCAAGGCCATTCAGTGAGGAAAGAATAGTCTGTTCAACAAATGATGCTGGGACAAGTAGATATCCATTTGCCAAAAGAGTGAAGTTGTACCTCTACCTCATATCATATTCAAAAACTAAAGTGGATTATTGACCTAAATATGAGTCAAAATTATAAAATTTAGATGAAAACAGAGTAAATACCCATGATCTCACATTGACAATCCACACAAAGCACAAGCAACAAAAGAAAAAATATTTGAGCTTCATCAAAATTTTGTACATCAAAGAACATTATCAAGAAAGTGAAAAGACAACATACAGAATGGGTGAAGATAACTGCAAGTCATATATCTGATAGTAGTTGTGGGAAAACATTCACCAGATGTCTTTGCAAAATCATGAGAAAAAATAACAGGAAACAGAAATAAAAAATAACAAGGGTACATGGGCTGATTGGCTGGGGTCAGAGTGACCTCTTCTAGCAGATGGAGAGCGAGGAGTATGGACTTAGGAACATCGAGTCAGCACAAGTTAGAAAGCTGCTTGCGCACACACTGTTTCTGTGATGTTCCTGCCGGGATCTTTTCTCCCAGCAAAATGGTGCCCTTTGTATAGAAAATAACATAGAAGTGCAAAAGAAAAACATTAACTGGGGACATGACTGGGAACGTGGAAAACTTATTTTATCTGAAAAAACAGATACTTCCTGAATACCAAGACGCTCAATAAAACTGATGCGGCATTGGATGTCGAGACTGTTGATCCTCGAGGTCTTGAGTCCCCTTGTCCCATCTTTCTTCCTATTCTTTGTGTTTTCTTTTGTTCTGCGGCACCTATCTCTTGCCCTGTGTTGCTGAGCTGGACTCAGCAAATAGTCTTATTCCCAAAATAAAGAACTATTACAACTCAACTACAAAAAGACAAACAACTTTAAAATGAGTGAAAGAATTGAGTAAACATTCTAAGAAGATATCCAAATGGCTTGCAAGCACAAGGAATGTTCATAGGGGCACTATTCACAATAGCCAAAATATTCAACCCAAATATTCATTTGCAAATAAATGGATTTTAAAAATTATATTAATACAATGGAATATTTATTGTTTTTGTATTTAGATGCTGAGTCATATTCAACTCTTTTGTGAGCCCATGGAATATTCAGTTCAGTTCAGTTCAGTCACTCAGTCATGTTTGACTCTTTGCAACCCCATGAATCGCAGCACATCAGGCCTCCCTGTCCATCACCAACTCCCGGAGTTCACTCAAACTCATGTCCATCGAGTCGGGGATGCCATCCAGCCATCTCATCCTCTGTCATCCCCTTCTCCTCCTGCTCCCAATCCCTCCCAGCATCAGAGTCTTTTCCAATGAGTCAACTCTTCCCATGAGGTGGCCAAAGTATTGGAGTTTCAGCTTTAGCATCAGTCCTTCCAATGAAAACCCAGGACTGATCTCCTTTAGAAGGGACTGGTTGGATCTTCTTGCAGTCCAAGGGACTCTCAGGAGTCTTATCCAACACCACAGTTCAAAAGCATCAATTCTTTGGCACTCAGCTTTCTTCACAGTCCAACTCTCACATCCATACATGACCACTGGAAAAACCATAGCCTTGACTTGACGGACCTTTGTTGGCAAAGTAATGTCTCTGCTTTTGAATACGCTATCTAGGTTGGTCATAACTTTTCTTCCAAGGAGTAAGCATCTTTTAATTTCATGGCTGCAGTCACCACCTGCAGTGGAATATTACTCAGCCATAAAAAGGAATGAAGCACTATTACATGTTACAATATGAATGAACCTTGAAAACCTCATGCTAACTGAAAGAAGCCAGACACACTTGTTCACATGTGGGGACTTCCCTGGTGGTCCAGTGACTAAGATTCTGCACTCCCACTGTGAGGGACCTGGGTTTGATCCTTATTTAGGGAATAGATCCCACATACTGCAAGTAAAAGTTCCCATGCCACAACTAAGACCCAGTGCACCCAAATAAATAAGTAAGTAAATTCATAAAATATTTTAAAAGAGACAACCATAGGTCACATATGGCAGGATTGCATTTCTAGGAAATATTCTAAATAGGTAAGTCCACAGAGACAGAGAGCAGATTGGTGGTTGCCAGTATGTGGGAGGTGGCAGGGAATATAGAGAAACTGCTTGATGAGCACAGGGTTTTATTTTGGGGTGGTGAATTTTTTTTTAATATTTTTGAATTAGATAGAGCTTGTGGTAAATTGTGGCACTGTAAATATATTAAAGATATACCAACTGAATGAATAGTTCCAGAGAATAACAAGGAAACATAAGAAGGCCTTCATAAATGGACAATGCAAAGAAATAGAGGAAAACAATAGAATGGGAAAGAAAATTAGAGACTAAGGAAACATTTCATGCAAGGATGGGCATGATAAAGGACAGAAAGACTAAGGATGTAACAGAAACAGAAGAGTTAAGCAAAGGTGGCCAAAATACACAGAAGAAATATACAAGAAAGATCCTAATGACCCAGATAACCATGATGGTGTAGACAGTTACCTAGAGCCAGACATTCTGGTATGTGAAGTCAAATGAGCCTTAGGACTGCATTACTATGAACAAAGCTAGTGGAGGTGATGGAATTCCAGCTGAGCTATTTCAAATCCTAAATCATAATGCTTTTAGAGTCCAGCACTCAATATTTCAGCCAATTTAAAAAACTCAGCCATGGCCACAGGACTGGAAAAGTTCAGTTTTCATTTCAGTCCCAAAGAAGGGCAATGCCAATTGTACAATTGTTTGTACTGTACAATTGTGTTCATTTCATATGCAAACAAGGTTATGTTCAAAATCTTTCAAAGCTAGGTTTCAGCAGTACATGAACCAAGAACTTCCAGATGTACAAGCTGGGTTTCTAAGAAGCAAAGGAACCAGAGGTCAAATTGCCAACAATCATTGGATCATGGGAAAAGCAAAAGAGTTCCAGAGAAACATCAACCTTTGCTTCATTGACTATGCTAAAGCTGTTGACTGTGTGGGTCAAAACAAACTGGAAAATTCTTAAAGAGATGAGTACAGGACCACCTTACTTGTCTCCTGAGAAACCTGTATGCAGGTCAAGAACAATAGTTAGAACTGGACATGGAGCAACTGACTGGTTCAAAATTGGGAAAGGAGTACATCAAGGCTGTATATTGTCACCCTGGTTATTTAACTTATGCAGAGTACATCATGCAAAATGCTGGGCTGGATGAAGCACAAGCTGGAATCAAGATTCAGTTCAGCTGAGTTTAGTTGCTTGGTCATGTCTGACTCTTTGGGACCCCATGGACCACGGCATACCAGGCCTCCCTGTCCATAACCAACTCTCAGAGTTCACCCAAATTCATATGCATCGAGTCAGTGATGCCATCCAGCCATCTCATCCTCTGTCGTCCCTTTCTTTTGCCCCCAATCCCTCCCAGCATCAGGGTCTTTTCAAATGAGTCAGCTCTTCGCATCAGGTGGCCAAAATATTGGAGTTTCAGCTTCAACATCAGTCCTTCCAATGAATATTCAGGACTGATTTCCTTTAGGATGGACTAGTTGTTGGGAGAAATATCAACAACCTCAAATATGCAGATGATACTACTATAGTGGAAGAAAGTGAAGAGGAACTAAAGACCCTCTTAATGAGGGTGAAAGAGGAGAGTGAAAAAGCTGGTTTAAAACTCAACATTCAGAAAACTAAGATCATGGCATCTGGCCCCATCATGGCAAACAGAAGAGGAATGTGGAAACAGTGACAGATTTTTCTTCTTGGGCTCCAAAATCACTGTGGATGCTAACTTCAGGTATGAAATTAAACGATGCTTGCTCCTTGGAAGGAAAGCTGTGACAAACTTAGACAGTGTATCCAAAAGCAGAGACATCACTTTCCTGACCAAGGTCTATATAGTCAAAGTTTTCACATCTGTACATGACTACTGATGAGAGTTGGATCATAAAGAAGGTTGAGCCCGGAAGAGCTGATGCTTTTGAACTGTGGTACTGGAAAAGAGTCTTGAGAGTCCTTTGGACAGCAAGGAGAGCAAACCTGTCAACCCTAAAGGAAATCAACCCTGAATATTCATTAGAAGGGCTGATGCTGAAACTGAAGCTCCAAAACTTGGCCACTTGATGCAAAGAGCCAACTCTTTAGAAAAGACTCTGCAGCTGGGAAAGATTGAAGGCAAAAGGAGAAGGAGGTGACAGGGAATGAGATGGTTGGATGGCATCACTGACTCAATGGACATGAGTTAGAGCAAACTGTGTGATAGTGGAGGACAGAGGAGACTGGCATGCTACAGTCCATGGACTTGCAAAGAATTGGACATGAGTTAGTGACTGAACAACAAAAACAAGATGTATTAAATGCCATTGAATTCTTCACTTTAAAAGGGCTAGTTTTATTATGTGATTTCACTTCAATTTTTTTAAAATATGTATCATATTCAGGATAAGCATTTAATTGTTGAGTGTGAGAAACTAAAGAGCTTTGCTCCCTAATATGGCAACTGCCAATGTTCAAGATAGTAAGTACTCCATTCATCTAAGTGTTTAGACAAATGGCTATGTGTCTAAGATGAACAAAGCCTCTTGCAGAACCTTGGAAATCAGGTAAATAGAATGTGAAAACCTCTGTTGTTTTAAGCCACTGAGATATTGGGATTGTTTGCCCTGCAACATAACCTAGTCTATCATAATTGATGGAAGTGCTGCTAAGAACTATAAGGTATTGTGAGGTTCATAAAACACAGGACATAGTCTGAAGTATTCCTTTAGAGAAGTTACATTAAAGTGAACTCTGAAGGGCCAGTCAAAAACACAAAGGAGAACATTTAAAAAAGAAAAACGTTATGTGCCAAAGCTCTGAAGTGGATGAGAAGATGGCACATTCATAAATGTGGTGCAAAAGTGGAAAGCAAAAGGAAGAATGGTATGCAGGCAGTGAATACAGTAAGGTAGAAAGGGGAAGATCAGGCAGTGTCTTGTAAGACTTGTTAAAGCTTTTGGGCTTTATACTAAGAACAATAGAATATCTAAATGGTTTTAATGAAAATGTTGACCTAAAATAAGTAGACTGCCAGATATTTCTCCAGAAGAATGGGTTTTTTCAGAAGCAGTAGAGAATTGCAATTTGGGGTCAGTGAGGCTCAGTGGTAAAAATTCTGCCTGCCAACATAGGAGAAAAAGGTTCGATCACTGGGTCAGGAAGATCCTGTGGAGAAGGAAATGGCAACCTACTCCAGTGTTCTTGCCTAGAGAATCCCTTGGACAGAGGAGCCTGGGGGCTATAGTCCATGGGGTCATAAAAGAGTCAGACATGACTTAGCAACTAAACAGCAATAACAACAAACTATGGTGAACCACATTTAAGTTCCAAATGGCAAGGAAAAGAAAACTCTTTTGATAAGGAGAAAAGGATGTTGGAAGGGCTGTAGTAAACAAAGAGTCCACAACTTTTCACTGGCTGAGTCCTTGTCAGGAAAGGGATCTTTCCTCCTGTCAGGCTCTGCTATTGTTATAGGCCTGGGAACTCCCACTTCTAGCATTCTAACTCTATTAAACTGAAGTTTCTGTTGGTTAATTTTACAAAAAGTTATGATCAAGCTAGAAATCAATATAGTGAAAACGAGTATACTACCCAAAGCAATCTACAGATTCAAGGTAATCTCTATCAGGCTACCAATGGTGTTTTTCAGAACAAATAATTTCACAATTTGTGTGGAAATACAAAAAACCTTGAATAGCCAAAGCAATCTTGAGAAAGAAGGATGGAACTGGAGAAATCAACTTGCCTGACTTCAGGCTCTACTACAAAGCCACAGTCATCAAGACATTATGGTACTGGCACAAAGACAGAAATATAGATCAATGGAACAAAATAGAAAGCCCAGAGATAAATCCACGCACCTATGGACACCTTATCTTTGACAAAGGAGGCAAGAATATACAATGGAGAAAAGACAATCTCTTTAACAAGTGGTGCTGGGAAAACTGGTCAACCACTTGTAAAAGAATGAAACTAGAACACTTTCTAACACCATACACAAAAGTAAACTCAAAATGGATTAAAGATCTAAATGTAAGACCAGAAACTATAAAACTCCTAGAGGAGAACATAGGCAAAACACTCTCTGACATAAACCACAGCGAGATCCTCTATGACCCACCTCCCAGAGCAATGGAAATAAAAGCAAAAATAAACAAATGGGACCTAATTAAACATAAAAGCTTTTGCACAATGAAGGAAACTATAAGCAAGGTGAAAAGACAGCCTTCAGAATGGGAGAAAATAATAGCAAATGAAGCACCTGACAAAGAATTAATCTCAAAAATATACAAGTAGCTCCTGCAGGTCAGTTCTAGAAAAATAAATGACCCAATCAAAAAATGGGCCAAAGAACTAAACAGACATTTCTCCAAAGAAGACATACAGATGGCTAACAAACACATGAAAAGATACTCAACATCACTCATTGTCAGAGAAATGCAAAGCAAAACCACAATGAGGTACCATCTCACACCAATCAGCATGGCTGCTATCAAAAAGTCTACAAACAATAAATGTTGGAGAAGTGTGGAGAAAAGGGAACCTGCTTACACTGTTGGTAGAAACGCAAACTACTACAGCTACTAGGGAGAACAGTGTGGAGATTCCTTAAAAAACTGGAAATAGAACTGCCATACAACCCAGCAATCCCACTGTTGGGCATACACACCAGAATTGAAAGAGACACGTGTATCCCAGTGTTCATCACAGCACTGTTTAAAATAGCCAGGACACAGAAGCAACCTAGAGGTCCACTGGCAGATGAATGGATGAGAAAGCTGTGGTACATATACACAATGGAATATTACTCAGCCATTAAAAAGAATTTGAATCAGTTCTATTGAGGTGGGAGAAACTGGAACCGATTATACAGAGTGAAGTAAGCCAGAAAGAAAACCACCAATACAATATCATTTCAGTTCAGTCGTTCAGTTGTGTCCGACTCTGCGACCCCATGAATCACAGCATGGGGTCGCATGGCCTCCTTGTCCATCACCAACTCTCAGAGTTCTCTCAGACTCACATCCATCGAGTCAGTGATGCCATCCAGCCATCTCATCCTCTGTCATCCCCTTCTCCTCCTGCCCCCAATTCCTCCCAGCATCAAACTCTTCACATGAGGTGGCCAAAGTATTGGAGCTTCAGCTTTAGCATCATTCCTTCCAAAGAAATCCCAGGGCTGATCTCCTTCAGAATGGACTGGTTGGATCTCCTTGCAGTCCAAGGGACTCTCAAGAGTCTTCTCCAACACCACACTTCAAAAACATCAATTCTTTGGTGCTCAGCCTTCTTCACAGTCCAACTGTCACATCCATACATGACTACTGGAAAAACCATAGCCTTGACTAGACGGACCTTAGTCGACAAAGTAATGTCTCTGCTTTGGAATATGCTGTCTAGGTTGATCATAACTTTTCTTCCAAGGAGTAAGCGTCTTTTAATTTCATGGCTGCAGTCACCATCTGCACTGATTTTGGAGCCCAGAAAAATAAAGTCTGATACTGTTTCCACTGTTTCCCCATCTATTTCCCATGAAGTGATGGGACCGGATGCCATGATCTTCGTTTTTTGAATGTTGAGTTTTAAGACAACTTTTTCACTCTCCTCTTTCACTTTCATCAAGAGGCTTTTTAGTTCCTCTTCACTTTCTGCCATAAGGGTGGTGTCATCTGCATATGTGAGGTTATTGATATTTCTCCCAGCAATCTTGATTCCAGCTTGTGTTTCTTCCAGTCCAGCGTTTCTCATGATGTACTCTGCATACAGTATACTAATGCATATATATGGAATTTAGAAAGATGGTAACAATGACCCTATATGCAAGACAGCAAAAGAGATACAGATGTAAAGAACAGTCCTTTGTACTCTGTGGGAGAAGGTGAATGTTGGTTGATTTGAGAGAATAACATTGAAACATGTATATTATCATATGTGAAACAGATCACCAGCCCAGGTTCAATGCATGAGACAGGGTGCTCAAGGCTGGTGCACTGGGATGACCCTGAGGGATGGGATGGGGAGGGAGGTGGGAGGGGGCTTCAGGATGGGGAACACATGTACACCCATGGCTGATTCATGTCAATGTATGGCAAAAACCAGTACAATATTGTAAAATAATTAGCCTCCAATTAAAATAAATAATTTAGAATAAAATTTTAAAATGCAGTATTAGCTATAAGACAGGGGAAAAAAATCAATGGAAAGGAAATGAGCACTCAGAAGAAAGTCCCTTGCATGTATAAAACAGAACTACAGATCAGTGGAGAGAGGATGGCTCCTGAGTAAGTGGTAGTGAAACAAAAGAGTTTTAAGTAAATTAAAGCCTTAAGTCTGAGAGGCAAAATTATAAAACTTTTGGAAGATGAAATAGGAAAATAGTTTAAGGCTTCAAAATAAGCAGATGTCTCTTAAACAATACAAAACACACACAAACACAAAGGAAAAGACTGACAAATTGAATCACATTAAAATTAAGAACATCTATTTATGGAAAGACACTATAAATGAAAGATAATCATAAACAAAAAGACTGCAAATCATATATTTGGAAGATATATCCAGAATATGCAAAAAATTTATACAAATAAAAAAGAAAAATTAACACAAAAAGTGGGTAAAAGGCTTTTTATAAAATAGAAGTCATAATTTAATGCTTTTGAACTGTGGTGTTGGAAAAGACTCTTGAGAGTCCCTTGGACTGCAAGAAGATCCAACCAGTCCATCCTAAAGGAGATCAGTCCTGGGTGTTCATTGGAAGGACTGATGTTTAAGCTGAAATTCCAGTACTTTGGCCACCTGATGCGAAGAGCTGACTCATTTGCAAAGACCCTGATGCTGGAAAAGAGTGAGGGCAGGAGGAGAAGGCGATGACAGAGGATGAGATGGTTGGATGGCATCACTGACTCAATGGACATGAGTTTGAGTAAACTCTGGGACTCTGGGAGGCCTGGCATGCTGTGGTTCATGGGGTCACAAAGAGTCAGACATGACTCAGCAACTAAACTGAGCTGAACCTACCTATTAAATGTGTATCTCTCTGCTTAGGAGTTTGTTTATTGTCTATCTCCAACACCCACCTCAGCCCCACACATCAGCCGTATAAGCTTCCTTCATAGCTCAGTTGGTAAAGGATCCACCTGCAATGCAGGAGACCCCAGTTCACTTCCTGGGTTGGGAAGATCCACTGGAGAAGGGACAGGCTACCCATACAAGTATTCTTGGGCTTCCCTTCTGGCTCAGCTGGTAAAGCATCCACCTGCAATGTGAGAGCCCTGGGTTTGATTCCTGGGTTTGGAAGATCCCTTGGAGAAGGGAAAGGCTTCAGAATACTCCAGTATTCTGGCCTGGAGAATTCCATGGATTTTATAGTCCATGGGGTCACAAAGGGTCAGACATGACTGAGCGACCTTCACTTTCTCTTTCACTTGGGTTTCCCTGGTGGCTCAGATGGGTAAAGCGTCTGCCTGCAATGCAAGATGCCCGGGTTCAATCCCTGGGTCGGGAAGATCCCCTGGAGAAGGAAATGGCAATCGACTGCAGTATTTTTGCCTGGAAAATCCCATGGTCAGAGAAGCCTGATAAGTTACAGTCCATGGGGTCGCAAAGAGTCCTACAAAAAGTGACTTCACTTTTGTATGTTGTACATATATGTATTCAGTTCAGTTCAGTTGCTCAGTCGTGTCCGACTCTTTGTGACCCCATGAATTGCAGCACGCCAGGCCTCCCTGTCCATCACCAACTCCCGGAGTTCACTCAGATTCACGTCCGTCGAGTCAGTGATGCCATCAGCCATCTCATTCTCGGTCGTCCCCTTCTCTTCCTGCCCCCAATCCCTCCCAGCATCAAAGTCTTTTCCAATGAGTCAACTCTTCTCATGAGGTGACCAAAGTACTGGAGTTTCAGCTTTAGCATCATTCTTTCCAAAGAAATCCCAGGGCTGATCTCCTTCAGAATGGACTGGTTGGATCTCCTTGCAGTCCAAGGGACTCTCAAGAGTCTTCTCTATGGATGAGTGTAATTACATACTATGGTAAGTGCCAGAAAGAAAATATGTATCTTCTTCTGTGATAGAAAGCATACATTAAGGCTTCCTTAGTGGCTCAGACAGTGAAGTATATTTTATTTAAAAAAAAAAATTATTGGAATATGGTTGACTTACAATGTTGTGTTAGTTTCAGGTGTACATCAAAGTGAATCAGTTACACATACACATGTGTGTATGCTCAGTCGTGTTGGACTCTGAGACCTCATGGACTATAGCCCCCCAGGCTCCTCTGTCCATGGAATTCTCCAGGCAAGAATACTGAAACATGATGCCATTTCCTACTCCAGGGGCTCTTCCCAACCCAGGGACTGAATCTGCATCTCTTGCATCTCCTGTATTGGCAGGTGGATTCTTTACCACTGTACCATCGGGGAAGCCGTATACATATACATATATGTACCGTTTTTTCAAAGATTCTATATTCCCCATATAGGCCATTACAGAGTAGTGAGTAGAGTTCCCTGTGCTATACAGGAAGCCTACATAGTAGTGTGTGTATACCAATCACAATCTTCCCAACGTGTACCTTCCCCTTTCTTGCCTTCTAGTAACCATGTTTGCTTTCTATAAGCATGAGAGCACTTTAGATGGCATGGCTGGAGAAGGCTTTTTGAGGAAGTGACATTTCATCTGAGACTTGAACACTGAGAAAAGACCAAACACATGGAAGGAGAAAGAAAACTTAAAAACTGTCAAACAACCAAAGTAGATGCTCTTAGACAATAAAGACCTAGCATTGAGGAAGGAACCCAGATGGAGTCAGAGGGATAATGTTTTGAAACAAGATGGGAGAGGTAGGCAAAGTCCAGGTCATGTGGCCTTGGAGTTCTGGATGAGAAATTTGAATTTTATTTGAAATTCAGTGAAAGTCCACTGCAAATTTTTATTGACAAGAATGACATTACATTTACATGTTGAAAAGATTATCCTGGTGTAGTGTGATAAATGCAATAGAGGAAATAGGGATTGAAAGCAGAAAGGCAATTTAAAAGACTGTTGCACTAATCCAAGTGAGAGACTTTGGTGTAGCTAAAAGAGGGTGGCAGCAATACAGATGGAAGGAAATGAACAGATAAGAGAGATATTTAGAAGTTAAAATTGATTGGATTTGGTGATTGATTTGATATGGAAAAGGAAAGGAAAAAACAAATCTTCAGTTTCCTGAAAGAGGAAATTGGGTGACTGGTAATGCCATTCACTGGGATTTCCAAATGGATGTGTTAAATATCCACGCAGATAGTCAGATATGTGGATGATACCATCCTTATGGCAGAAAGCAAAGAAAAACTAAAGAGCCTCTTGATGAAAGTTAAAGAGGAGAGTGAAAAATGGGGTCACAAAGAGTCGGACACAACTGGGTGACTGAACTGAAGTGAATCTCCCTACATGTGTGCTTCCCTGGCGGCTCAGTGGTAAAGAATCCACCTGCAACGCAGGCAACTTAAGTTTGATCCCTGGGTCGGGAAGATCCCCTGGAAAAGGGCATGGCAACTTAGTCCAATATTTTTACCTAAAGAATCCCATGGACAGAGTAGCCTGGCAGACTATGGCCAATGGGGTTGCAAAGGGTTGAACACGACTAAAGTGACTGAGCATGGCATAGCACTTGTGTACACCTCAAAGGAGGAGAAAGCCCTGGTTGTAATCTCGGAGAGACTGGTTTTATCTTCTCCACAGGGATCATTTAGATAATTTAGCTTTCCAAGGATATAAATCCAAGACTCCTCCCCTTCTATTCCTAAGGAAAATCAGTTTACATCAAGGACAAAAATGGTTGTGTCTTCCCACGTAAACTCCCAGATCCCTATTTGTGTCCCTCAACTACAGTTTGATCCCTCTGTGCATGTAGGCTTGGCTGCCTGGCTGCAGTGTTATTCTGGCACTGTGGGTAAATCGTGTTTTGATTTCTGATCCAAAGATCTCATGTTTCTACTAGTTTCTCTTTCCCTCCCTCACTTTCCTCCCAGTCTCTCTCCCTCTCTTTCTCTCTCTCCCTCCCCATGTTAAGTAGGGGACTATCTCAGACCCCTCACAGTTTCTGACTTGACATCTTCCTTTAAGAAATTAGTGAATTACTTTCTTTAATAGTGATTCAACCAACATTGAATTTCTAATTTGTATACAACACCACTTATGTATTTTCCTGCCTACAATGGAGGAAATCTGACAATGAGGAAACACTGAGAAAATCTACTTCTAACCTATCTATTGGTTTGTGTGCTTCAGAAACATCAGTGCTATATAAGATGAAGTCTGAGGAATTGTTCCAGATGAAGGGAGACAGAAGGGACACAGGGACAGGAACTAAATGAATTGTGTGAAGGGGAAAGGATTGTTATAGAGGTTATCGGAACAATTGTGAAGATTTGCGTATGGACTGTGTATTAACAATAACAGGGTGTTGATGTTAAATTTCCTGCATTTAGCAATTACACTGTGATTTTTGTAAGATAATATCTTTTTCCCTGGTGGCTAAGACAGTAAAGAATCTGCCTGCAATATCGGAGACCCAGGTTTGATCACTGGGTTAGGAGTATCCCCTGGAGACGGAAATGACTACCCTCCAGTATTCTTACTTGGAGAATTCCATGGACAGAAGAGACTGGTGGGCTAGAGTCTATGTGGTTGCCAAGATTCAAACATGACTGAGCGACTAACACTTCTCTTAAAGAATAGATGTTAATTTAATTAGATGTGAGAGGTAACGATTTCTGTGCTGTGTTGTGCTTAGTCGCTCAGTCGTGTCTGATTCTTTGGGACCCCATCATGGACTGTAGCCTGCCAGGCTCCTCTGTCTATGCGGATTCTCCAGGCAAAAGTAATGGAGTGGGTTGCCATGCCCTCCTTTAGGGGATCTTCCCAAACCACGGATTGAACCCAGATCTCCTGCATTGAAGGCAATTTCTTTACCAACTGAGCCACTAGGGAAGCCCAAGAATACTGGAGTGAGTAGCCTTTCCCTTCTCCAGGGATTGATCCTAAATACCAGTATAACCTAGGAATCAAACTGGTATCTCCTGCATTGCAAACAGATTCTTTATCAGCTGATGACATGATGTCTGTAACTCAGTTTGAAATGGAGAGATAAAAGCAAATGGCATAATATTTACTGATAATTGGTGATATAGGTGAAGGGGTTTCCAGAGTTCATGGTACTATTCTTGCAACTTCTCTCTAATGCATCTTTTTTTTTTCCAAAATAAAAAGCTTTATAGAACAAACAAAAGTATTCCCATCAGGAAAAAGTATGAGGCATGACAGGCACTGAACTAACTATAGCTCTGGAGATAGAGTATAAGACCCTCTAGTACTAACACCAAAAAAAATGTCATTTTCATCATAGGGGATTGAAATGCAAATGTAGGAAGTCAAGAGAGATAGAGTAATGGATGCAATATGTTCCTGATACTCTAGTGAAGGAGATAAGCAAGTAAATTTATACCATGTGATGAAACAAAAAAATATATATTATTTTAGAGCATGGGGTCCCTGAATTGGTTTCAGTCCATGGCCTTTTAGGAACCAGGCTGCACAGCAGGAGGTGAGCGTGGGCAAAACCAAATCCACCTTCTCCACCCTGGCCCGTGGAAAAATTGTCTTCCATGAAACTGGTCCCTGGTGCCAAAAAGGTTGGAAACTGCTGTTTTAGAGGATGATTTTGACTGTTTTCTTCGCTTAGCTTGTGTGACATCACTCTCCTATTTTGTGTGACATTCCCCTCCTTTCTCACTGACTGCTTCTTCTCAGTATCCTTTGATAATTTCTCTACATCTCAAACTTCTAAATTCTTGTGTGCCACAAAATCCGTGCTTTGGAACTTTTCCTGTCTCTACCTTCTCTTGCCCCTTAGAGGGACTTTAGTTATATAGCTTTCAGTTCAGTTTAGTTCAGTCGCTTAGTCATGTCCGACTCTTTACAACCCCATGGACTGCAGCCCATCAGATTTCCCTGTCCATCGCCAACTCCCAGAGTTTATTCAAACTTATGTCCATTGAGTCAGTGATACCATACAACCATCTCATTTTCTGTCATCCCCTTCTCCTCCCGCCTTCAATCTCTCCCAGCATCAGGCTCTTTTCAAATGAGTCACTTCTTCGCATCAGATGGCCAAAGTATTGGCATTTCAGCTTCAACATCAGTCCTTCCAATGAACACCCAGTTACTGATCTCCTTTAGGATGGACTAGTTGGATCTCCTTCCAATCCAATGGACTCTCAAGAGTCTTTTCTAACACCACGGTCCAAAAGCATCAATTCTTTGGCACTCAGCTTTCTTTATAGTCCAGCCCTTGCATTCATACATGACTACTGGAAAAACCATAGCCTTGACTAGACAGACCTTTGTTGGCAAAGTGATGTCTCTGCTTTTTAATATGCTGTCATAACTTTAGAGGTCAACTAAGGAAGCTAATCCCCCAGTTTATATCTCCATGCCTGGGCCTCTCCTCTGAACTCGAACATATCTACTTGGATGTCAGACACCCATCAAAAAGGTGTTTGAAGGATTTTCAGTTCTATGGGAAAATTGCCCTGGTCAGCAACACAGAAAGAGGAAGTTGAAGAGCTGGCTCTGGTACATGAGATAAGAGAATGAAAAACAAATTAAGAGCTTGAGACTTGAGACTACCAGAGCACCAGTAAGTCAAAGACACATTGGAAGCTGACCAAAGAGGTGTATGAAGTCCACAAAACAGAATTCTCAGGCATGTACTGGTTCCTGTAGAAATGGGCTTCCTCTTGAAGATAATATCACGAGAAATAGTGAACAGTCAACAAAGGCTGAAAGCACATTGGTCTAATTAGTGCCACCATGGACGAAGATCCAGGGGAGATGTTTGAGCAGTAGTCAAAGGATAAGATAAGTAAAGAATAAGATAGGTCAACTTGGCTCACTGGAGACTTGCGCTCAAGGGCTTCATGGGGACTGAATATCTGTGAACCTTTATCTGACTGGTATGGTGACTGGGGTTTATGTTTATAAATTTGATGTTTCATTCACCAACATTGATTCATTTTTTACTTCGATAAAAGCAAAGTGTCACCAAACCAGGTTCATTTGACTGGCTTGCAGCAAACTGAATACTGAGATGCTGAGGTTTGTAGCAGAGAAAAGGTTTATTTATGAGGCAGCAGAACAAGTCTCAGATCCACCTCCATCGAGAAAGGGAGTTAGGGTGGTGAGGCTTGTGAGAAGATGGTTGGAGGAAAGAAAAGTGAGGTAATTGGTGGTCTGCACTAATGTACTTGAGCTCATGGCTCATCTTAGGATGTATATTCAGAAAATGTTGGCATTAGCATGTTCTCAGGGTGGAATTTCTGACCTTCTTATGTCAAATGTCACCCATTAGACACTCATGCAGGCCCAGTTGAATGGTCATGGTCTCAATCAGCTTGAATTAGCAAGAATTAGCTCCAAGTTCCTGAAAAACAACTAGGCTATTGTTACCTAAGTTGACATCGTGACCCGTAAGTCGAGGTGGTATCTATAGGGGGTGGTTAAAAGAGTCTTATGATAATATTGTCTAAGGTAAGTGAAGCTTGAGGGGACTGCAGTTTGCAAGAACAATGAAAGCAACCTTGATCAGTGAAGGCAGGTTACAACTTACTATTTATTAGACAAGTAAGTTATAGTTTACTGGATCTACTATTCAGTTTCAAAAGTAGTTTTTTGTTTTGTTTTGGTTTGGTTTCTGAAAGGAAATAGAATTTATTCTTTGGGTTGTTGGTGTGCCTTGCTGAGGGGATGGAGTGCCTATGGTTTCTTACTGCTTGGTTTGCTTTCTCTGACCACAATTGAAAACACAGTATCAAGAAGGAGAGCAATGTGAATCCACAATTAATACGCTGTGTGATAGTGCTTCAACATGCCAAAGACGTCAGGTCAGCATATTAGCAATAATTATCATGAAATAGTTGTATTTCCATACTTTTAAATTCAAGTGTGCACTATATACTCTAATTCTCACAACCACTCTGTGAACTAGTGTCAACTCTCCCGTTTTACAGTGAAGAAACTGAGGCTCAAGCAGGTTACTATGACTTACTGAAAGTCATTCAGTTGTGACCTAAGTCTAGAGAAAATATATGTCCTAGTGTGTCCAAGAGAGTCTCAGTTTATTTCTATAGTTCCAGTATAATTATTAGTAACATCTCTTTCACTCTCCAAAGTCTCCTCATTTAACAATAAATAATATAGTCATCCTACTAAAGCTGACTGCTTTCATTCACTCATTTCCAGTCTTTCATTATGGTTTTGTCCCCTCCACTTATAGTAGATTGGGGTGGTTATAACAGCCTAAAGAGCTGGCTTTGGACCATGAAATCACTTCTAAGAGAAAGAGCATTTCAAAATGCAAATAAATAAGTCAACAAGTAACTTTAAAGCTGAAAATTATCAGGTCAGTTCAGTTCAGTCGCTCAGTCGTGTCTGACTCTTTGCGACCCCATGAATCGCAGCACGCCAGGCCTGCCTGTCCATCACCAGCTCCCAGAGTTCACTCAGACTCACATCCATCGAGTCCGTGATGCCATCCAGCCATCTCATCCTCTGTCGTCCCCTTCTCCTCCTGCCCTCAATCCCTCTCAGCATCAGAGTCTTTTCCAATGAGTCAACTCTTCACATGAGGTGGCCAAAGTACTGGAGTTTCAGCTTTAGCATCATTCCTTCCAAAGAAATCCCAGGGCTGATCTCCTTCAGAATGGACTGGTTGAATCTCCTTGCAGTCCAAGGGACTCTCAAGGGTCTGCTCCAACACCACAGTTCAAAAGCTTCAATTCTTCGGTGCTCAGCCTTCTTCACAGTCAAACTCTCACATCCATACATGACCACAGGAAAAACCATAGCCTTGACTAGATGGACCTTTGTTGGCAAAGTAATGTCTCTGCTTTTGAATATGCTATCTAGGTTGGTCATAACTTTTCTTCCAAGGAGTAAGCGTCTTAATTTCATGGCTACAGTCACCATCTGCAGTGATTTTAGAGCCCCCCAAAATAAAGTCTGACACTGTTTCCACTGTTTCTCCATCTATTTCCCATAAAGTGATGGGACCGGATGCCAAGATCTTTGTTTTCTGAATGTTGAGCTTTAAGCCAACTTTTTCACTCTCCTTTCACTTTCATCAAGAAGCTTTTTAGTTCCTCTTCACTTTCTGCCATAAGGGTGATGTCATCTGCATATCTGAGGTTATTGATATTTCTCCCAGCAATCTTGATTCCAGCTGTGTTTCTTCCAGTCCAGCGTTTCTCATGATGTACTCTGCATATAAGTTAAATAAGCAGGGTGACAATATACAGCCTTGATGCACTCCTTTTCCTATTTGGAACCAGTCTATTGTTCCATGTCCAGTTATAGCAAATAAATATTCAGGGTTTGAATCACAGTTCTATTACTTCCCAGGCATGTGGCTTTGGGGAAATTAATGTGGAAAAAAAAAATCAGCCAGAGCAGCATAAGCTTTGCATTTAGTTTTATCAAGAAAATGTTAGGCTTGAGAAGACTCCTGAAGGAGCTAAGGAATGGTTTATCTTGGGAAAAGAAGAAGCAAAAATTTTAAAGAAGTTTAGCTAGTGTGTGTGGGGGGGGATTGTCAACAAAAATTCAGCTAGTCTGGGGAATAGTTGGTCAGAAAAACTTCTTGGAAGGGAAAGGAATTGTTGCAGATTAGCAGCCAATATTTGGGTGACTTAGATCCATCAAAATGAGTGGGAGGAACAGTTAGAGGCTAAGCTTCTATGCAAAATAAAAATGGGAGGAACAACTTCAGGCAGAGACAACACAGTGGCCACGAGGAAGACTCTTGGGACTTTAGGGTCTCTTACATTAGTTAACCGCTCCAAGGCCTATTTTACAGATTTATAGGGTGGTTCTGACGACAGTACATTAGTGTTCAGTAAATGGCAGTTGTCATTTCTTTGAACCTCCTCCTCCACTCCACCACCAACCCCCACACCTTGTTCCTGGCGTAGCAGGTAAGGGTATGGATTCTGAAGCCACACTGCCTGGGTTAGAACCCTGGCTCTACCAGTACTTAGCTTGGTGATTATTAGCAGAAGGGATCCCAAGCTATAAAGAGGGCAAATAGGCAGGTTATTTGGGGTCTTAGAATAGCAGTTTGAAGATCTCAGATCCCAAAGGAACCTAGAATAGTTTCTTCCACTTGAAGAAAGTGGGTGAGCATTTTATGCTAAAAAAAGAGGGAAGTTCATGCAGGCTTACATTTGTTTACCTAGAGTTTGGATTGGAGAGTAAAATTGTTTTACATATACAATTGGGTTATGGAACACATCTCATCCTTAGTCCAGACAAAGTACAGTTCTCAGCATTCTTCTTTCCTTTTGACAACTCAGCAACTATTCAGTAGTTTAATTTAGAGTGTTCAGCAAAAGTCCAGCCCAGGTGTTAACATGGAAGTCCTCATGAAACAGGAATCCGAGTTCAAAGAATGAACTTCACAAACATGCAAACGCTCACGGTTTATTTTGAAGAGAAGAAAAATACAATACTCTCAGCATAGACACTGAGAGAGGGTGAAGTGCCCGAAAAAGTGGGAATTACAGCAGTTTATAGGCTTGCTAGTATTGAGCTGTACATTTTGTTGGCCCCTTAATAAATGTCATTTTTAACCAATTAGTTTAAAGGTTACAATGTTTAACTTGACATCTTTATGGCTTCTTTTGATCCTCAGTTTTTAAATCTCCTCAGACATTGAGTTGCCATCTTGTGACCCTTTCTCATGACCCCAGGCCATTGTTTAAGGACCAAATGTATGGGCTAAGAGTTAATGGTCCACCTGGTATTTTTCTTCTTGATAAGCTGGACAGCAGTTAATAGATGTCCTGTCTTGTGTCTGGATGTTTTATGACCTACCAGACCAGGGAGACATTCTTCTGAAAGCCAGGAAACTGGACCAGAATATAGCTTTAGATTAATGGAGTGAGATGTTTATTGGAAAAAAAATTGAGGTCTCAGTGTCCTAGGCTGACTGCCTAGCAATTTCTACCTCACTCAGGTCCCATGTCTGTTATTCCTAACATAGTTTTTTAACAGTGACTTTAAGCAGGCTATTTAGCTTGTCTGTACCTCAGTTTCCTCGTCTGCAAATAAAACCAATTATAGTTCATATCTCCTAAATTGTTGAGAAGAGTAAATATGTTGATAAATAGAAAGCAGATATAATAGCATCTGACACATACTAAGTGCTTAATAAATAGTATTGTTATTTTCTTTCTTCACTTACCTCTACCTTCTGAAGGAGGATAGAATGGAAATGAGGGTGAAGATATATTTGCCAAAGAGGTTTACAGCAGTACCATCCCCAGAATTTTTATGTAGTTGGGCTTGGGGTTGACAATTTGTTTGGAAGGGGGACAGTGACAAGAGGGGGATTCAACTGGCATTAGTGCCTCCATAAATTTAATGAACTATCCCATATACATTCTTTGATGTGGGCAAAAAAGTATTTTTTTCTCAAAGAATTCAAATTTCCATCATGCTGCACTGTTCACCATTCATCTCAAGCCAACCAAACTCCCATTTCTAAACATCAATGTTCTTGATCTGATGGGGAAGGCAATGGGAGTTTCTCAACACTATGTTGTATTTGCACAATAAATTCACCATTTTCTACTTGGATTTCGTATTATAGGTCAATAAATATAACAGCATACTAAAGAAACTTTATTTACACTTGCATAAGTTTGAGGAAATTGTTTATGACAGAGGATGAAAACTCCAAGAGGCATCTGGCTGAGGGCTGGAGAGTGTACACAGAGATTACAGAAGCTAGAAACCTCCCAAACTGGATTTGGACCTTGCCCACCCAGCAGATTGGAGTGGTAATTCATGGTAGTTTGAAGGTGCTTTATTTGTTGCAAATTAGGCAGAGATTTTACTATGTTTTCCTTTTTGGGGGAAATATCTTCCTTTTTTGGCTTTTGGAAAATAAGGTAGATTTCTTCAGATGTCAAAAGTTTTAATGACTATTCCAACAGCTTTTCTTTAGCCCTAAGACTAAAAGAATAGTTGTTAACTCACATGTACTCTTTGGTAGTTTCATTCCCTGCATTCACAAAATTTCCATTAGATTCTTCCTGTAACTGTTCAGATTCTGTCTAAATCCAAAGGCTATAGTAATGCTGACAGTTTCTATCATAAGTATCAAGGTTCTACACATTTTTCTCTCTCTTTACAATAGTAATTTCCCAGATAGCTCAGTTGGTAAAGCATCCGCCTGCAATGCAGGAGACCCCGGTTCGATTTCTGGGGTGGGAAAATCCCCTGGAGAAGGGATAGGTTACCCACTCCAATATTCTTCGGCTTCCTTTGTGGCTCAGCTGGTAAAGAATCTGCCTGTGATGTGGGAGACCTGGGTTCAACCCAAGAATCCACCTGCAATGCGGGAGACCTGGGTTTGATCACTGGTTTGGAAAGATCCCCTGGAGAAGGGAAAGGCTACCCACTCCAGTATTCTGGCCTAGAGAGTTTCATGGACTATTCCCATGAGGTCACAAAGAGTTGGACATGACTGAGCGACTTTCACTTTCACAACAGTAACAGTGCTTTGTAGAGATATGTGTTGCTATTAATCAATGCCCAGAGAGGCTGACCATTTTTTCCCATGTTATCAACAAGGAAATCAGCCCCTTCTGAAATCAACAGAACCAGCACAGGCACATTTCTAAAAGTTGAAAAGTAACCTAACTAGAAAGATACTTCATGTTTTATTCCATGGAACAAATATTTATATAAATGCAACATTTCTATGAAGTCAAATTTTTCCTAAATTTAAGATTTATACATTTTGGTATCAGTCTAGAGGGCCCTTATCTATCTCAAGATAATACAAATATTCAACTAGCCTTTTTGGTACTTATTGTTTTACTACAAGTGTTTCAATATTTCATTTTGTTCCTTTCTACTTTTGTATTTTAAATTGAAAATTTTACTTTTATAAGAAAAAAAATTAAAAACGAATAAGAAAAACACAAATACATATAGGATGTACACAGTGTCAAATAAATAATCAAGTAGACTATAAGGGCAGAAAGAATTAGGGGGAAAAGGATGAAAACTACAAGGGGTAAGAAGATTTGGTGAAGAAGGAGGGACTAAAATGGGCCTTAAAGAATGGAAATGAAGTAAGTTAAGAGGAGAGCTGATGCTTTTGAAGTGTGGTGTTGGAGAAGACTCTTGAGAGTTCCTGGGACTGCAAGGAGATCCAACCAGTCCATTCTGAAGGAGATCAGCCCTGGGATTTCTTTGGAAGGAATGATGCTAAAGCTGAAACTCCAGTACTTTGGCCACCTCATGCGAAGAGTTGACTCATTGGAAAAGACTCTCTGCTGGGAGGGATTGGGGGCAGGAGGAGAAGGGGACGACCCAGGATGAGATGGCTGGATGGCATCATGGACTCGATGGACGTGAATCCGAGTGAACTCCGGGAGTTGGTGATGGACAGGGAGGCCTGGCGTGCTGCGATTCATGGGGTTGCAGAGTCAGACACGACTGAGTGACTGAACTGAACTGAAGAGGAGAGCAGAAGGATCAGGGGAAGGGGAAATACAACAAAGAATTGAGAAGATTATTTTAAGAGGGAAATAAGTCATTTTGTCTCATGTATAATGTTTAGGCAAAGGAGAAAACTTTAGGGTCCACATTAGAACTTGGAATTAGGATTTAAGGGGTTTTACACTTTATTCTGCAAAACTCAGAGACAAATTGAAGAACTGACTAGAGTTTCAACTTACATTGCAAAGGAGATGTAATCAAGAACATAAGCATTTGTGTAAAAAATCACAAGGTCAGGTGATAACTCAGATTGTCATATGGTAGTGAGCAGTTCCAGAGAAGGCAATGGCACCCCACTCCAGTACTCTTGCCTGGAAAATCCCATGGACGGAGGACCCTGGTGGGCTGCGGTCCGTGGGGTTGCTGAGGGTCAGACACGACTGAGTGACTTCACTTTCATTTTCACTTTCCTGCATTGGAGAAGGAAATGGCAACCCACTCCAGTGTTCTTGCCTGGAGAACCCCAGGGGCGGGGGAGCCTGGTGGGCTGCCATCTATGGGGTCGCACAGAGTCGGACACGACTGAAGTGACTTAGCAGCAGCAGTAGCAGCAGCAGTGAGCAGTTCTGATTGGGTAAATTTTGGTTCCATTTTGATAAAAAGAGAAAAAAAGATGTTTCTGTCTTTTGAAGAAAAACAACTTCATGGCTTATCTTGGAATTCAAGGCTTTTAGAATATTCCTGTTTTTCATGACTTATCTTAGCATGCAAGCCTTTTAGGAATGTCAGCTTTTTCCAGGCTGTGGTACAGGATGTGCTTCATTAGCTATTATGATAGGCAAGGTTAGACAAGATATCAGTTTTCTCTCTCATATTGTAGAGATTAGAGTTTGGACAGATTTCCCTGGCTGTCCCATGGTTAATGTTCTGCTCTTCCATTGCAGGGGGCATGGGTTCAATCCTTAGTCAGGGGACTCAGATCCCACATGCTGAGCAGGGAAGGAAAAAAAAAAAAAAAATATATATATATATATATATATATGGTGTGTGTAGAGCCTCAAAGTTCCATAGATTTTAGCTGGACTACCAGGTTGAGTAGTGCTGATTGTGCAGTTTGTGTATTGTACAACTCTAGGAGGTTGTATGTGCATGTCCCTCTGGAATTATACAATTCAGTCTTCTCAATCATACTTGGAAACCTGGAGGCCAGGCAAGTAACACAAGTCAGTGAAGTATCTGAAGGATTCCGACTAATTAAAAAACAACATTCCTGACTTCCCTGGTGGTCCAGTGTTAAGAATCTGCTTACCAGTGCAGGGGACACAGGTTCAATCCCTGGTCTCGGAAGATTCCACGTGATGTAGGCAACTAAGCCTGTGGGTCATAACTACTGAGCCCAGGCTCTAGGGTCCGTGAGCTGCAACTACTGAGGCTGCATGCCACAACTACTGAACCCTGAATGCCTAGAGCCCAGGTTCCACAACAGGAGAAGCCACGGCAATGAGAAGCCTGTACACTGCAACTAGAGAGTCCCCACTTGCACAACCAGTCCATGTGCAGTAACAAAGACACAGCAGAGCCATAAATAAATACAATTTAAAACAAAACAAGACAAAAACACAATGTTCTGAATGCTGGAGAGTTTTAATACAACAAATTTGCAGATTATATCCAACCTTGAGGCTCCAGTTTGAGGCTTCTGCTATAGAATGTAGAGTCAGTCAATATTTTTGAGCAGGGTAATGATACATTAAAGAGGTTTATAAGACAGATTATAGAGCAAAGAAATTAGAAAGAAGGAAACCAGTCAAAAACCACCTTCAATGATCTAGAGTTGAGGAAACAAGAGCCTGGGACTAGGTATAGAAAGAAAAGAATTAATAGAATTCAGATTTTATTCAGAATCAAGTCAAGTAAGGTAATTCCCCATAAGAAAAAAAGAGAAGAGGTTCAGGGTAATGCAAGGTTTTGAACTTGAGTCCTTAGAAATATACTTGGAGGAAAAATATTTAACTTTGAAACAAATTCAGATATTTTCTAGAAAGGTTTTTTAGATTTTACAAACAAAAAAATTGAGTTTTGAAAGATTATATAATGTCATGGTACTGCTTAAAATTAAAAATGTGGTGACTTTCCCAGTGGTTCAGTGGTTAAGAATCTGCCTGCCAGTGCAGGGGACATGGGTTTGATCTCTGGTCCAGGAAGACTGCACATACACGGGCAACTCAGCCCATGTGCCACAACTGCTGAAGTCCCTTCACCCTAGAGCTCACGCTCTACAACAGAAGAAGCCACCACAACAAGAAGTCTGCACTCCACAACTAGAGAATAGCCCCCAAGTGTACCAACAAAGAGCCAAAAATAAATTAAAAATGAGATGTAAAAATCGTATTTTAAAAAAATGAGGAAGGAATTCCATGCTGGTCCAGTGGTTAGGACTTTATGCTGTCATTGCCAAGGACCACTGTTCAATCCCTGGTCAGGGAACTAAAATTCCACAAATCAAGCAACTCAGCCAAAAAAATTTAACAAAACCAAAAGGCTAAAAAAAACCAACCCACCCAGATTTCAAATAAAGGTCTTCCATTTCCAAGACCTATAACTGTTTCTACAGATTAAGAATGGGAAACCAAGAAAACCATGCCTTTGTTACTGGGTTAGACCTTTCTATGAGATGACAGTGGAGCCTGTTAATCTTGCCACCTTTGCCCAGCCTTATTATCTGGTCAAGCTCCAGGCTCTCACCATGGTCCAGCCTGCTCCAACCTAGTGAAATCCAAAATACAATAAAGGAAAATAGAAAGTGGTTAAAAACTCTTTCATTAAGGAAAAATCCCACTTTCTTTTTTTAAGGTATATTTGGCATTTAAAAATTGGCACAATGGCTTGTACTAAAATGAATACAAGATAAAGGTCTGAGATAAATAATGGAAATGGCTGAAAAACTTACAAGTTTATTACTGCAATAAGTCACATCTCAGTTCAATTCAGTCACTCAGCCACATCCAACTCTTTGCGACCCCACGGACTGCAGCGTACCAGGCTTTCCTGTCCATCACTGATTCCCGGAGCTTACTCAAACTCATGTCCATAGAGTCAATGATGCCACCCAACCATTTCATCCTCTGTTGTCCCCTTCTCCTCTGGCCTTCAATCTTTTCCAGCATCATGACCTTTTCCAACAAGTCAGTTCTTCTTATCAGGTGACCAAAGTAATGGAGTTTCAGCTTCAGCATCAGTCCTTCCAATGAATATTCAGGACTGATTTCCTTTCGGATGTGTTGGTTGGATCTCCTTGCAGTCCAAGGGACTCTCGAGAATCTTCTCCAACACCACAGTTCAGAAGCATCATTTCTTCAGTGCTCAGCTTTATTTATAGTCCAACTCTCACATCCATACGTGACTAACGGAAAAACCATAGCTTTGACTAGGTGGACCTTTGTTGGCAAAGTAATGTCTCTGCTTTTAATATGCTGCCTAGGTTGATCATAGTTTTTCTTCCAAGGAGCAAGTGTCCTTTAATTTCACGGTTGCAGTCACCAACGCAAAATCTGCTGTGATTTTGGAGCCCTCCAAAATAAAGTCTCTCACCATTTAATTTTTATTCTTGAATCTTATACTTATCACAAATGGTTAAAAGGTGAGCACAACACTCTTGGATAATCTGAAGCAGAACATCAAGAATCAGCTTCAATTCCACCTGGTTACATATTCAATTCAAAATTAGTTTTCCCTTCATACTGTTTTAGTATGATCCCATTTGGCAGTTACGCACACTTGGTGGAAGAATTTCTCCTTGTTCTATGATCAAGGGTATTCATTTGTCTTAACTGGTATTCTACTGTGCGTTATGAAAACATGATTTTTTCTTTGAGTGCAATTTTGATACATTCTCAGATTGTACTTCATACATCGTGGGTTTTTAGTATATCTATTATCTGCCTGGATAATTCCCATGTATGCTGTCTGGGTATTTGTTCATGCTTTTACGCTAACACCCTTACCGCTTTGTTCAATAAAGCCTTATTGCTGGATAATTTGAATATCCTAGCAAATAGCTCACCTATCACTCTACTAATCACTTTAAAAGCAACACTGCTTTCTCTAAAGTTTATAATAATGTCACATAATGCATCTTCATCAAATGAATGATTAAGTGAAATGAATATCAGCTAAGAAAAGAAGTATTATGGTCAACTTTGAGTGGATATTACAAAAAGTAGGAGCTTCCAACATTTTAAATATTATTTGAAGAGCAATAAAAATGGTTTTAAGTCTGGTTGTAGGTTAGAATTTGAAACATTTTAAGAAATGATGCCTAGGGACTCCCTGGTGGTCCAGTGTTTAAGACTCTGTACTTCCAAAGCAGGGGATACAGCTTCCATCCCTGGTTAGGGAACTAAGATCCTACATGTCTCAAGGCACAGACAAAAGATGAAAGAAAGAGAGAGAGAAAGGAAGAAAGGAAGAAAGAAATCATGCCTAAGCAATAAAGTGTAGACGTAAAGAACAAAAACTTGTAAAAATGACCAGCTTCGATAGCTTCTCAGAGGAAGCAGAGTCCATCCTCCTGCCCAAAGCCAATCCCTCCTGTATTATTTATCTATTTCTGCTTATGGAGTTCAGGACATGCAGCCCTCAAATATGACACCTTTGTATGTTCAATATTTTAAGCTGAAGAAGCTTGAGAAAAACGGGAGTAGCAGTAAGGTTGTTCTGACCTTTCTTCTGCCATTTTCCATTGCAACAAGTTATAAAGCCCTCATGTGAAAAGTGCCTTCCCTATACCCAGAGGAAAGGAGGATCCTTATCTCAAGACAAAAGGACATCAAGAAGAATCCCAACAAACAGGCCTTGCTAAGTCACCCCCAGTTTACTACAAATAACTCATACTCCTTAACCTGCCATATTTTCATAGGATGCCCACACTCTCCATCGAACCTAGCATAAAGAGGGCTTCTTTGGTGGTCCAGTGGTTAAGAATTCACCTCATAATGCAGAGGACACCGGTTTTATCCTTGGTCAAGGAAGGTCCTACTTGCCTCAGAGCAACTAAGCCTGTGCACCTCTACAGCTGAGCCTATGCTCTAGACCCTGTGAGCTGCGACTACTGAGCCCATAAACCTAAAGCCTTTGCTCTGCAACAAGAGAAGCCACCGTGATGAGAAGCCTGAGTCCACAACTGGAGAGTAGCCCCGATTCGCTGCAAGTGGAGAAAGCCCCTGCACAGCAATGAAGACCTAGCATAGCCAAAAAAAATAAATAATCAAAAATTAAAAAATAAAAAACCTAGTATAAAATACACAGGTCTGTCTCTTTGGGTCTTCATTTCCTTATGAAGGCTCCTGTGCTGCATAAAATTTACATGAAATAAATGTTTATGCTTTTCTCCTGACAATCTCTCTCTGCCAGTTGAATTTTCAGACCCAGCCAAGGATATTAAGAAGGCTGACAAAATCTTTTTCCTCCCCCACATTGTACAGCGAATTACTTTATTATTAATATCTCACACCATTTCAGATGGTATGGTCTGGGAGCAGCTTAACTGAGTTTCTGGTTCAGTGCATCTCATGTGGTTACAACCAGTCAGCCAGGCTATAGTCATCTGAAGGCTTAGCTGAGCTGGAGGATTCACTTTCAAGCTCATTCACATTGTTGTTGGCAAGAAAGTCTCACCTCTTCACCATCTGTGCCTCTCCATAGGGCTGCTTATGAAATGGCAGCTGGTTTTCTTCAGAGCAAGTGGTGAGAGACAGAGTGAGAAAAAGAAACGGCACTAAGATAGAAATGAGTGATGCCATATTCCAGACAGCACATCCCTGGTACAAGATGGGAGGGACAACAGAGGGGGGTACCTGCAAGCAGGGAATGTCAGAAGCCATCTTGGAGTCAGACCACCAGACTTCTTTCACCTCCATCAATCACCCTTCTGCTCTCACAACTTGGAGTACTCCCACTTTACTAGCTCTTTCCCTATTTTGGTTGTAGATGCTCTGAAGTTATAGTCCTGAAGCTTCATTTGTATACCTTCTTGTGAAAAAAAAAACAAACAAAAAACAGAAAGAAACCAAAATCCTTCTGTTCTGCTCTAGTTACCACTCTATCTGTAAGGCTGAGCTCCTGAAAGAGAAGTCTACACACATTTCCTACTTCCTCACTTCCCTTTTTTTTTTGGTCCACGGAGATTTGACCTGCACCCCAACTTCTTCAATGGCACTGCCATCCCAGGGTCACTGGAACATTGCAAGGACTTCTTGGTTGAAAACCCCAATACATTTTTCAGTCCTTGCTTAATCTCTGTAGCATTCGTTTCCCATGAATCTATTTCCCCATGACTGTGCTGACACCATTCTTTCCTGGGTTTTGTTCTAATCCTTTCATAACTGTTTCTCAGCCTCCATTGCAGATCTCCTTCCTTTACCTCTCTTTACATACTGATATTCTCCACAATTCAAACCTCACTGTTTTTTTCTTATTATTCTAAACACTTTTCTTATAATGTCTTCTATACCATTCTCTTCAGCTACTCTCTGGATGCTGCTAACTGCCAAATCAAAATTCCCAAGTTAGTTCTTGAGTTCCAACCCATTATAAAGAAGCGGAGCAGGACCGTATGTCCCTTGCCCCCTCACCAGATCCTCTGCCTGCCTTTTACGTGTGGGAAACTTTAGTCAAAGAATAAGTTTAATAAGAAAAGTGAGAAATGCTGAAACAAAGGAAAACAGTCAAAAGAGACTAAATAATAATAGTGTAGTCATTAAGCATAAGAAAGAAAGAAAGTGATGTCGCTCAGTCGTGTCTGACTCTTTGTCACCCCATAGACTGTAGACTATCCAGGCTCCTCCATCCATGAGATTTTCCAGGCAATAGTACTGGAGTGGATTGCCATTTCCTTCTTCAGGTGATCTTCCCAACCCAGGGCTTGAACTCGGGTCTCCTGCATTGTAGCCAGACGCTTTCCCGTCTGAGCCACCAGGGAAGTCATTAAGCATAGTCAAGGATATTTAGTTCTTTCTCAAGGGCTATAGATAATATTCTGAGCCATATCCTGTGAGCTGTCTTATAGATACCAAAACACCAGGTAGAGAAGTTAACTATATGATGACCAGGCTATACCCAGGACTTGAACTGCCACAATTCCAAGAATTGACCGCAAAGAAACAGGAACAAGTGCACCCTGGAACTGAAGATTAACTGTACCTGAAACAACCAAGATGATGCTAGTCAGGCAACTCATTATCAGTTAAAGATGACTGTTAGAAATGATCGTTCTCTTTCTGCATCTTTCTCCACCACTCCCCTTCCCCCACTCTGTCTATTTAAGCTCTCATCCCTTGCTTGTTGGGGATGGGGGAAGTTGACCTTTGGACAGATGTCTGCCACCCTCCCCTCAAGTTGCTGGCATCTGAAATAAAGCAAAATTTCCTTTCCACTTTTGGGTGGTGAGCAGCTGGAGCCCCCAACATACACCTCCTTTTGGTAACAGATTTTGGGCTCCTGTGCTTTCATGACATCTGGCTCTCTTGGGTCTTCCTGGGGCATGCTGTGGCTATGACAGTGTATTAGCCTGCAGCTTGCAGCTAGCTAGCCCCAGGTACGCGATTTGGAGGACGTTCCTAGCAACTACTGAAACTATTTGTTTTGAGGATCCTCCCTGTTTCTCCCTTGCTCGGCACCGGTTGCCAAATTACACTTTTCTTGGTGGAATGGAAACTTGCGTTTGGGATGAGCTGATGAGCTCCAAGACTGGGTAAGTCCACTGGTGTGCACATGGGCAACTTTTCCACTTGTGAGTGCTAGTGCTATTTGGGCATTCTTGCCGATTGGTTCTGACTGCTGTTGAGGACTGTTTGTGAGCACCAGGGCTGTTTAGCCATTCTTGCCAGTTGCTTCTGACATGTGTTTGATGTTGAAGATCATTTATGAACACTGAGTATTATTTGGGCATTTTTGCCAATTGGTTCTGATGTCTGTCTGCCATCGAGGATGGTTAATGAGCATAAATGCTTTTGGACATTCTTGCCAATTGGTTCTAACATCTGACTACTGTTGAGCATGCTTTGTGACCAAGTGTCATTTAAGTATTTTGCCAATCGGTTCTGACATTTGACTACCACTGCTAGTAAAGCAATGCTCAAAATTCTCCAAGCCAGGTTTCAGCAATACATGAACCGTGAACTTCCAGATGTTCAAGCTGGTTTTGGAAAAGGCAGAAGGACCAGAGATCAAATTGCCAACATCCGCTGGATCGTGGAAAAAGCAAGAGAGTTCCAGAAACACATCTATTTCTGCTTTATTGACTATGCCAAAGCCTTTGACTGTGTGGATCACAGTAAACTGTGGAAAATTCTGAAAGAGATGAGAATACCAGACCACCTAACCTGCCTCTTGAGAAATCTATATGCAGGTCAGGAAGCAACATTTAGAACTGGACATGGAACAACAGACTGGTTCCAAATAGGAAAAGGAGTACATCAAGGATGTATATTGTCACCCTGCTTATTTAACTTCTATGCGGAGTACATCATGAGAAATGCTGGACTGGAAGAAGCACAAGCTGGAATCAAGATTTCCAGGAGAAATATCAATAACCTCACATATGCAGATGACACCACCCTTATGGCAGAAAGTGAAGAAGAACTAAAGAGCCTCTTGATGAAAGTGAAAGGAGAGAGTGAAAAAGTTGGCTTAAAGCTAACATTAAGAAAATGAAGATCATGGCATCTCACCCCATCACTTCATGGGAAATAGATGTGGAAGCAGTGGAAACAGTGTCAGACTGTTTTGGGGGGGGCTCCAAAATCACTGCAGATGGTAACTGTAGCCATGAAATTAAAAGATGCTTACTCCTTGGAAGGAAAGTTATGACCAACCTAGATAGCATATTCAAAAGCAGAGACATTACTTTGCCAACAAAGTTCTGTCTAGTCAAGGCTTTGGTTTTTCCAGTGGTCATGTATGGATGTGAGAGTTGGACTGTGAAGAAGGCTGAGCGCTGAAGAATTGATGCTTTTGAACTGTGGTGTTGGAGAAGACTCTTGAGAGTCCCTGGGACTGCAAGGAAGTCCAACCAGTCCATCCTAAAGGAGACCAGTCCTGGGTGTTTATTGGAAGGCCTGATGCTAAAGCTGAAACTCCAGTACTTTGGCCACCTCATGGGAAGAGTTGACTCATTGGAAAAGACTCTGATGCTGGGAGGGATTGGGGGCAGGAGGAGAAGGGAACAACAGAGGATGAGATGGCTGTATGGCATCACCGACTCGATGGACATGAGTTTGGGTGAACTCCGGGAGTTGGTGATGGACTGGGAGGCCTGGTGTGCTGCGATTCATGGGGTCACAAAGAGTCGGACACAACTAAGTGACTGAACTGAACTGAACTGAACTGAGGACCATTTGTGTCAGGGAAATGTTTGTTTGGAACTCTTTACCAGTCACCCTTGGAGAGGGTTTATGACAGATCTGTCGTTTGGTGTGGAGTGTGTATTCCATTTATATGACTGGTATCCTTATTTCCTTATGTAAAATGGGAAATTCAGTTTCAATTAATTAAGAAAAATTTTATCTGTGGAATTATGATTTCAGAAATTATGACTAAAAATCATTTTAGCTGTGGAATTATGACTAAGAAAAAAAGCTGTCGAATTATGATTTTTTTAAATCAATGTATGGCAACAATATTCTTTAGATTCCAGATTGGTTACGATGACACTCTTGAAATTCAAAAAAAACAAGATCTTTTTGCATATGCAGTTAGGGGAAGCTAGCTTGTTAAAACACTTTTTTTTCAGATCCTGAAGAAACAAAAATATGCTTAGGAGAAAATTTGAAGTTAATGCTTCTCATGTCCTTGAAATACAAACACAGTCCACATAGCCTGGAACTCTAGCCTCTGGTTAATTGTAAAACTTCAAGCTAAGGGAAGAAAAAGGAGGGAAGTCTTTTAAAATTGAGTGTGTAGTTTGGTTATTCTTATTATTATCTGTAAACTGATAAGTTTAATTACAATGCCAGTTGATGAAATGTAAAAAGATGAAACAATGTGATCTCTGTTTTTCTGTATGTTTGTATGTCTCAATGTGTGTTTTGTCTTTGGATAGTATCTCTGAGGTTAATTTGTAAAGAAACTATTTAATTGGCCTTAAAAAAGTACTTATAAATCAAACAAATTTAAATTTACCTACCTTTGTCTTCTTGTAAGAGCAACAGGGAAATTAAAGATGTTTGGGTTTATAAAACATATATGTTGTATCACTGAAGAAAAATTATGCTATAAAAATGTATGTTTCTTGTGGTTACAAAATATGTTCCTAAGTTTGCCAATCAGAAAATGCTAGTGTAACATTTCAGTCACTTGTTTCCTGGTTTTGTTAAAACTTTCAAGAGTTGAAAATTGTCATATGTAGAAATGATAAGCAAAGCATTTCAGTATGTAAAGCAAGTAGGCTATATGTTGTCAACAAAGAGAAAGAATAAAGAGATTTTTGTTGAGGAAAAATGATAATAATTTTGTTCTACAGTTGTTTGTTTCTGGATGAAGAAATTTTGGATCTAGAAATTGACAAAAGATTTGTGAAAAAGGAATTTTGAAAAAAGAATTTGGTATGTTGTCAGGATTAGATTAGACTAAATTTGATTGCTGCTGGTGCTGCTAAGTCGCTTCAGTCGTGTCCGACTCTGTGCGACCCCATAGACGGCAGCCCACCAGGCTCCCCCGTCCCTGGGATTCTCCAGGCAAGAACACTGGAGTGCGTTGCCATTTCCTTCTCCAATGCATGAAAGTGAAAAGTGAAAGTGAAGTCGCTCAGTTGTATCCGACTCTTAGCGACCCCATGAACTGCAGCCCACCAGGCTCCTCCGTCCATAGGATTTTCCAGGCAAGAGTACTGGAGTGGGGTGCCATTGAGGTATATGAATTTTATTAACAGTAAACTGATACAAGACAGAAGTTTGGTTTTTTTCCTCCCTTTTAAGAAAGCAAAGTTCTCCTGGAATATTGATCTGATTTGGTAACAGAGACTTCTAGATGAAAAATAGTTGTTTGGTTTCTAATCAAACTTTTGACCTCAATGCTCAGGAAAGAAAAATTGTTCAGTAAAGCTGCTCATGAGGTGTAACACTGCTAGCTTTAAATGTACTGCTTACAACACATGCACAATGTTTGTGTGACAATTGGATATGAATGATAAAATGTTTGGTCTATAAAGCATTTCCCTGTTAAGATACCTATGAGCCTGTTCATGATGTCTGATTAGTTTTCCCCCAATGTGGACAACTAGCCAAATATGTAAATAAAAAGGAGGCCTAGTACTGAGGGGACATAGATGGACCAGAGCAGGCAAAGGAACCGCTCTGGCAACTTTGGAAAAATATATTGATTATTAATGCTCTCTATGGAAAGAGTTGTAACTTAAAAGGGGAAAAGGATGGAAGAAATATTCACATATTGAGGTATGGTAAAGTCGTTCTGGCCTATATATGATTTAATTTAAACTTTAGACTAACCAAAACAGCCTGTTAGTGGCCTATTAAACATACATTGTACATCTGCTTTAGTCTTAAGACAAAAAAATGGTGCCAAGGTATATTTTGATTATTATCCTTACTGTAATATGTCTAATAATTTTCAAGTGTTTGTCCAGGTACTATGAAAGCTTATTGCCACTCTTGTTCTATACCTGTCCCTCCTCAAGATTGAGGAATATCAAAGCAAAAAGAGGGGATTGAAATGGAGCAGGACCATATGGTCCTTGCCCCCAATCATGTTCTCTGCCTGCCTTTTACCTGTGGAAAACTTTAGTCAATGAATAAGCTTAATCAGAGAAGTGAGAAATGTTGAAACAAAGGAAAACAGTCAAAGGAAACTAAATAATAATAGTGTAGTCATTAAGCATAGTCAAGGATATTTAGTTCTTTCTCAAGGGCTATAGATAATATTCTGAGCCATATCCTGTGAGCTGTATTATAGATACCAAAACACCAGGTGGAAAAGTTACCTACATGATGACCAGGCTATATCCAGGACTTGAGCTGCCACAATTCCAAGAATAGAGCACAAAGAAACAGGAAGAAGTGCACCCCGGAACTGAAGATTAACTGTACCTGAAACAACCAAGACGACGTTAGTCAGGCAACTCATGATCAGTTGAAGATGACTGTTAGAGATGACTGTTCTCTTTCTGGATGTAACCCCCTCTCCAACTCTGTCTCTTACCCACTGCCTGTTCACAGGGGTCGGGTAGGAGGAGTTGGCCTTTGGACAGATGTCTACCACCCTCCTCTCAAGTTGTTGGCATCTGAAATAAAGCAAACTTTCCTTTCCACCAATCTGGCCTGCTCATTGGCTTTTGAGCAGCGAGCAGCCGGACCCCCTATGCATAACTTTCAGTAACAATAACAACTTCTGTTATTATTAAAATCTATGAAAATTTCTCAACTGATGGATGTGTTGGCCCAATTTTAGGGGATCCATTACTTCTTAGAATTTCTTCTTCATCTTTTAAATTTTTGGCTGTACCAAGTAGCATGCAGGATCTTAGTTCCCTGACCAGGGGTCAAACCCACATCCCCTGCAATGGAAGAGCAGAGTCTTAACCAACGGAGTGCCATGGAAGTCCCACTTCTGAGAACTTCTGATTGGGAGGAGTACTTTTTAAAAAGTATTCTAGAGAGAAGTTTATCTCTAAAAACTGTTTTATCCATTTGCTACAATCCCTAGTGCAAAGGAAGGATGGAATGTGGACCCAGCAAAGGATTTTCCCCTCTTCTGAAAAGAAGCTACCAATATGTTCACCAAGCCATTATTTATAGCTTTAGTTCAACATAAAGAAGAATAGAAGGCTCATCCTAATAATTAGCTCTTGCAGAGAATGGTAAAAATAAGGACTGTACTAGCTTCATATCAAGTCCTATGTGCCAGCACCTCCATACAGTTTCTGGTGACTGTCCCAAGACTCTCAGAACCTGGCTGCACTCAGTCCTCCTAGACACAACTGCTCAAGTAAGACCAGCTTCTTCCTGGAATGCTTAGGTTTTCAGACCTAAACTTCTCAACCAATGTTATGAGACCAATTCTAAGAGTTATGTCCTACAGTGTGTTAGCATAGACATTGAGTCCATATCCTGCAGCTGTTACTACTGCAGTTACTCCTGCTCTCCCTACATTTCTACCATATAAACATGCTGCAAATGAGAGTTCACCATGCTCATTAATACTGTAATGCCCAGTCACAGGGTACCAGGCAGCCGCTTGACAAACAAGATCAGAAAATTTTAAGATTTCCATGTCAATATGTGCTGTTCCTCTAGATCAAAACCAGATGTCAAATGGACAGGTGTTTCCTCTTATTCAAGCCATAATCCTTATTTTTGCCAGAGTAATCACTAGCCTTGAGACTGTGCACTCAGGACTTCTTGTGCTGCACACTCCAGAGCCTTCATTCTAACACGGATGAAGCCATGTCTCTACTTCAAGCCCAGCTAGTCAAAGACACTGCCCAGAAGCCAATCAGCAGTGCAACTGCAGTCCCGAGGTTAGAAACTCATGTTTCATCCAAGAAAAAGATCTCAACACTGAAAAACTTCAGTATTGTGCATGTGTGTGTGGGGGTGGGGGGCTGGGGGTTGATTCGAAATAAAATTAAATTCCAAGTAGAAAAAAAAAAACCTGAAACACATATATATACTGAGAAAATACTATGTCTAACAAAATTAATGCTAGTCCTAATTATTTATGGAGTTTTAAAAAGATAGAGAGGAAAGAAGGGGGGAAGGAGGGAGGGAGAGGAAAGGAAAAATATAAAAAGGGAGCCCCTTTATACAGAAATCAATGAGAAAACAATAAGCCTTGGTTCTAGATACCCGGAAACTACCTTTTCCAGTTAGTTATCATTCCCTCATAGCATAGTACTACTTCTTTATCATTGGGATTGCATAAATTTATGGCTGATGTTGTTTTATACTGTATGTTTGTATTTTTGTTTTGTTGAGAATGCTTCATGGACTCTTTTCTAACTAAAACTTAATAATTCACATTTTTTACTATGTAAATTATTTGTATCCATATGTAATCCTGATGTTTTGATGACTGACTGGGAAAAAGGTACAAAAAATTTTCAAATAGTATCTCTAGTGCCAGGACAAACCAGGAGCATTCTGATCCTAACTGTTGTTCAAGGACTGAATAGTTCTGACTCCCACTGCATACCAAAAGCCCACAAAAAGAAGATAAACTACCAGATTTGACCTTCAAATCTGCCATCATCAAACTAGGAGGAAGAATTTCAGCAGCAGAGCACATTAAAACCTCATTCCAGAGTGTTATATGTTCCTATTAGAGTGGTGCCTATGTGCAACAGGAACCATGTCAGTATCACAAACACTTACTATAGGATGTAGACAATGGTAAGGAGACCCTGGTTGTTGTTATAAATATGAAATGGCTTTAATTATGTTTTTTTTTTTTTTTCAAAAAGTTATTCCTACAAGCGTGGCTAAGAAACTATGATACTAACATGAATCACAAGATCAGTAAAACCTTTCAAGACTCTGCAAACTTGGTACCTCTGTCTCCTTGACAGTCTCCTGTTACAATTGAGGAGGCTGAATGGACAGCCTGAAGAAAATTGTAAATGTTTGTTAAAATCTGAAAGAAGTTTGGGGAAGGAGATGGCTCAAAGCAATAAAAAAATTGCCAAGTTCTTTTGGAGGTTCACCTGTGTTTAGAGGTCACAGATTGATTGTGGTGATTTCATGCCAGATCCCTTAAGTTTGTTTGCACATTTAATCTTCATGACATTCATATATGTAAATATAATTTTCTTGGTTATACAGAATGTAAGTCACTAATATAAGCTTCCATAGCTATTTAGCTAGGGTTTTGTGGTTGCAGACAATAGAAAATTACTCTGGCTAATATAAGGTAAAAGAAATTTCTTTGAAAGGATGTTTGAAAGCTGACAAAACATATTGGCTAATGAACCAATATATAAAGGATGAAACCAAAGCATTTTCACAGGCCTCACTAGTAGAAATGGATAAACTGACTCTTTAGGACATAGCTGCCTATGTAAATCATTTAATGTCTTTGGATCACTCCATTCAATTAACATTGCTATAGATTATATACAAATGTTGTCAGGACATGTGACGTGAAAGTCACTCAGTGTTGTCCGACTCTTTGTGACCCCATGGACTATACAATCCATGGAATTCTCTAGACCAGAATACTGAAGTGGGTAGCCTTTCCCTTCTCCAGAGGAACTTCCCAACCCAGGGATCAAACCCAGGTCTCCCACATTGCAGGCAGATTCTTTACCAGCTGAGCCACAAGGGAAGCCCAAGAATACTGGAGTGGGTAGCCTATTCCTTCGCCAGTGGATCTTCCCAACCCAGGAATCGAACCGGGATCTCCTGCATTGCAAGCAGATTCTTTACCAACTGAGCTATCAGGGAAGCCCCAGGACATGCACCTGTGGCCAATTAAATTTATGACAAAGGAGGCAAGAATATACACTGGAGAAGAAAAGAGTCTCTTCAAGTAAGTGGTGCTTGCAATACTTGACAGCTACATGTGAAAGAATGAAATTAGAACATTCTCTAATACCATACACAAAAATAAACTCAAAATGGATCAAAGACCTAAATGTAAGGTGTGCATGCTAAGTTGCTTCAGCTGTGTCTCTTTGTGGCCCTATGACTACAGCCCACCAGTCTCCTCTGTCCGTGGGATTCTCCTGGCAAGAATACTGGAGTGGGTTGACATGCCTTTCTCCAGGAGATCTTCCAGATCCAGAGAGTGAACCTGCATCTCCTCTGTCTCCTGCATTGGCAGGTGGGTTGTTTACCACCAGTGCCACCTGGGAAGCCCAACTGTAAAGCTCTTAGAGGAAAAACAGTCAAAATACTCATATAAACTGAAGCAGTATCTTTTTTGATCTACCTCCCAAAGTACTGAAAAACAAAAATAAACAAATGGGACCTAATTAAACTTAAAGGCTTTTGCATAGCAAAGGAAACCACAAACAAAATATTTTCTTCCACAAAATGGAAGAGAACATTTACAGATGAAGTGACCAACAAAGGGTTAATCTCCAACTGATACTAACAGTTCATTCATATTCTTCCCCAGGGGAATAGGAAGGACTAGTTGGACATGTGAGTTGGGGAGAATAAATAGCTCAGCCATCCCCACCCTTTCTATTAATAGGCCTATGTTTTGCAGAAAGTGGGTCTGATCTCCTCACATGGGCCTCTATTTTTCCACTTGGAGGCCTGTGGTTTTCAACTATGCCAGTGACCAGTGCATAAGTCTGGGGAAAGTATGTGTCCACTTGGCCACGCCTTCCAGTCAGCTTTATTAAGATAATATTTTGACCTTCATCAGTGTGACTCATATCTCAATTGATTCTGAATTCAGAAGGAAGAATGGGACAGTATTTATTAGGTATCTGGTATTTTGGGGGGCTCCAAAATCACTGTAGATGGTGATTGCAGCCATGAAATTAAAAGATGCTTACTCCTTGGAAGGAAAGTTATGACCAACCTAGACAGCATATTCAAAAGCAGAGACATTACTTTGCCAACAAAAGTTCATCTAGTCAAGGCTATGGTTTTTCCAGTGGTCATGTATGGATGTGAGAGTTGGACTGTGAAGAAAGCTGAGTGCTGAAGAATTGATGCTTTTGAACTGTGGTGTTGGAGAAGACTCTTGAGAGTCCCTGGGACTGCAAGGAAGTCCAACCAGTCCATCCTAAAGGAGATCAGTCCTGGGTGTTCATTGGAAGGAATGATGCTAAAGCTGTAACTCCAGTACTTTGACTGCCTCATGTGAAGAGTTGACTCATTGGAAAAGACCCTGATGCTGGGAGGGATTAGGGGAAGGAGGAGAGGGGGACGACAGAGGATGAGATGGCTGGATGGCATCACTGACTCGATGGACGTGAGTTTGGGTAAACTCCAGGAGTTGGTGATGGACAGGGAGGCCTGGCGTACTGCGATTCATGGGGTCACAAACAGTCTGACACAACTGAGTGACTGAACTGAACTGACTTGCAAGGTAAAGATTTTCAGCTGGTGTGAACTCTTAGGTCAGGCTCAGGGACCCTGGAGGTATGACCTTAGATTTGCCTTCTTGCTACTCTCCTCTCCAGAGTGTAGTGATGTGAGATAAATGTGGAATGTTAGCAGATCAGATTACACCTGGTTCCAGGAGCATTCTCTGTGAAATCTCTCTCATGAGTGGCAGCTGCACTGGGAGGCAGGCATGTGACTTGGCACACACTCCTAAAGAGACTGGGCAGCGAGCATAGGACATACACAGGCAGGGAATAGGAAGGGAGGCTGCTCCAAGGTGAAGTTGTCTGCAACTGGCTCTACCTCATTCTTGGGACTGAACCCTGGGGAGTGGAAGAAAGTGGAAGCTGAACCTAACTTGTTGCCAGATGTTAGGAGGCCTCTGCTATTTGGCTTTGTGCATTATTATGGTTTATCTTTCAAAGTTAAGGAAACTGGTGTGGAGGTGGGGAACATGTCTTTGTTGCAGAAGTCGGAGGGTGAAGAAACCAAGCACCACACTCAGAGTTGGAGATAGGACATCAGGCCCAGAGGAGTTAACACTTCCAGCTCTGAGCCCCCAAAAAGCAGTTACAATTGTTATAGGCAGTGCATGACATCAGACTATAGTGAGCTGTGCTGACTGTTAATAGGACAGTTTAAATTAGGGGTTCTCCTCACCCATGAGAACAGCTGTTAGGACACAGCATGGAGGATGCCTGACCTTTACACAAACAATCATGGTTAAGCGGTATTACAGGGGCTGGGTAATTGACAAGGGTTAGTGAGGTAAGTTTCAGTTCCTAACATTAAGTTTCTATTTCCCCGAAACTATGTAACTTACCTAACTTTGCAAAGAGTAAGCTGAGCTGCAGAAGCAGAAGGGAGCATGAAGTTATTTCTAGCTGGGTGGAAGTTTTAAATTTTCTTTTTCATCTTGACTTTTTATCAATTTTGAGCCAATAAGACCAACCAATATTGAGTAACACAGCAAGTAGTCTGGGAAATTTCTAATACTTGGTACCTGCTCTTCAATAATGAGAAAAAGTCTTTGTTAAGTTCACTTGGTTTTTGCAGTCCATCTATCACCCATTTCAACCCTTATTTCAATTTCCCTTCCTTTTTAATTTTTTTACTTTTATTAAAAAAAATTTTTTGTCTACATCGAGGGACATGTGGAACTTCCCTGCACAGGGTACCAAGGACCAAACCCATGCCCTCTGCAGTGAAAGCATGCAGACTTAACCACGGGACCAAACAAAAGTCTTTTCCTTCCTTTTTCAGAGAAGTAGAATAATAATTTTTAAAAAAACTTTCCTTCTCATATTTCCTGTTAGAAAAATTCTGGCACATAAAAAATTAAAACTGATTTTCTTCTGGTACAGTGCTTTCCAGTTCATTATTCTTCCCTAGAACACACGTGTGATGCCTGAGGCTTGGCAATCATTACTAAGTATGGTAGAGCACAAGACAAAAGGGATTGGTTTCCCTGATGGCTTTATTGAGTGACCATGACTGTCTTAAATTTCCCCTTTCCCAGATTTACTGGTACAAGAGATGAAGAAATCCTTTGCTGTTTTTGGCAGTCAGTTCAGTTCAGTCACTCAGTCATGTCTGATGCTTTGCAACCCCATGAATCACAGCACGCCAGGCCTCCTTGTCCATCACCAACTCCCGGAGTTCACTCAGACTCATGTCCATCGAGTCAGTGATGCCATCCAGCCATCTCATCCTCTCGTACCCTTCTCCTCCTGCCCTCCATCTCTCCCAGCATCAGAGTCTTCTCCAATGAGTCAACTCTTTGCATGAGGTGGCCAAAGTAGTGCAGTTTCAGCTTTAGCATAATTCCTTCCAAAGAACACCCAGGACTGATCTGCTTTAGAATGGACTGGTTGGATCTGCTTGCAGTCCAAGGGATTCTCAAGAGTCTTCTCCAACACCACAGTTCAAAAGCATCAATTCCTCGACACTCAGCTGCTGGAGTTCAGCTCCAGCAGGCAGGGAATCAAGCCTGAAGGGGTGAGCAGTGTTGGAGGACGATGATGTAACCTCTGACTCATAGTATGGAACTACATGTTTATTTCAAGCTTCAGGTTCTCTTTTATACTTTGACAAAAGCATTAGGTCAGAGGTTTGACATTTTCAGTTTCCCGCACCCAGATTTACTGTCTCCAGAAATCACTGTTGTCCTTCAAACAGAGTTCCTGCTTCAGCGATTCTCTCTGAATTGGCTTTACTATGTATTATGTGTCCTATACTTAACTTGTGATTATATTGTAACTCATGCTACATTCCTCAGTTTGTTTCTTATCTTTCTAAATCCTGTTTGCCCCTAGCATCTTAAGATCACTACCTCCTAAAAAGGCTTCTAGCTATTCTTAATTATTCCTAAACCCTAAGCTCAGCAAACTTCTTTTGCCATAAGCATTTCCCTCACAAACAGGTCTCAGATAACAATCCTTCCCATGGCCTCAAGCTGCAGCCTATGTGCTCATCCTGGAACTTCCTTTGTAAAGATCCTTGGACAAATGTCAATGATTACTTTATAGATTATTTTCTGTGCACAACTGCAAAAGGCTTTGTGTTTTCTCAGGTTTCTCTCAAGCACCTTAACATTCTTTCCAGCCAACTCAACCAAAGAAAGGAAAGAACAAGTCAGAATCACAAGGCCTAACTCCTTCATCCCGGGACCGTGCCTGCAAGATGAGGAGAGGAGACTGGGGCTGTGCCTCCATTTTGTCAGTAATGCCTAACGTGGCTCCCAACACTCAGCTTTCTTCACAGTCCAACTCTCACATCCATATATGACCACTGAAAAAACCATAGCCTTGACTAGACAGTAATCTTGTCCTCTAAGCACATGCGGTGGTGGCCGCGGGCCGGCGCACTAAGCGCGGCCGAGAACTACCCCACGTCCAAAATCATGGACAGCGGCCCAGAGTGCCAGGCTGCGATGGCGCAGGAACGACCGGGAGGAGCCAACCCGTGTCCGAGGTCAGGGCGGCGGCGGGGAGAAGCTACCCAGCATCCGAGGCCAGTGGCGGCCAGGAGGAGACACCCCATGTCCGAGGTCAAGGCGGCGGCGGGGAGAAGCCACCTCGCACCGGAGGCCAGAAGCGGTGACCCTGAGGAGCCACCCCAAGCCCGAGGCCACGGGCGGCAGCTGGGAGGAGCCACCAATGCCGAGACCAGACCAGCGGCTGGGAGGAGCAATCTGAGGAGTGGTGGCTGAGCAGGCACAGGAGGAACTAGAGGAGCTATCCCACGTTGACGGTCAGGAACGGCGGCGGTAAGGAGATACCCTCGTCCAAGGTAAGGAGCCTTTAATGGCTGTGAAGAGAAGAGAGGTGAAAAGCAAAGGAGAAAAGGAAAGATATAAGCATCTGAATGCAGAGTTCCAAAGAATAGCAAGAAGAGATAAGAAAGCCTTCTTCAATGATCAATGCAAAGAAATAGAGGGAAACACCAAAATGGGAAAGACTAGAGATCTCTTTAAGAAAATTAGAGATACCAAGGGAACATTTCATGCAAAGATGGGCTTGAGAAAGGACAGAAATGGTATGGACCTAACAGAAGCAGAATATATTAAGAAGAGGTGGCAAGAATACACAGAAGAACTGTACAAAAAAGATCTTCATGACCCAGATAATCATGATGATGTGATCACTAATCTAGAGCCAGAAATCTTGGAAAGTGAAGTCAAGTGGGTCTTAAAAAGCATCACTACGAACAAAGCTAGTGGAGGTGATGGAATTCCAGTTGAGCTGTTTCAAATCCTGAAAGATGATGCTGTGAAAGTGCTGCATTCAATATGCCAGCACATTTAGAAAACTCAGCAGTGGCCGCAGGACTGGAAAAGGACAGCTTTCATTCCAGTTCCAAAGAAAGGCAATGCAAAAGAATGCTCAAACAACCGCACAATTGCACTCATCTCACATGCTAGTAAAGTAATGCTCAAAATTCTCCAAGCCAAGCTTCAGCAATATGTGAACCGTGAACTCCCTGATGTTCAAGCTGTTTTTAGAAAAGGCAGAGGAACCAGAGATCAAATTGCCAACATCCGCTGGATCATGGAAAAAGCCAGAGAGTTCCAGAAAAACATCTATTTCTGCTTTATTGACTATGCCAAAGCCTTTGACTGTGTGGATCACAATAAACTGTGGAAAATTCTGAAAGAGATGGGAATACCAGACCACCTAATCTGCCTCTTGAGAAATCTGTATGCCGGTCAGGAAGCAACAGTTAGAACTGGACATAGAACAACAGACTGGTTCCAAATAGGAAAAGGAGTACGTCAAGGCTGTATATTGTCACCCTGCTTATTTAACGTCTATGCAGAGTACATCATGAGAAACGCTGGACTGGAAGAAGCACAAGCTGGAATCAAGATTGCCGGGAGAAATATCAATAACCTCAGATATGCAGATGACACCACTCTCATGGCAGAAAGTGAAGAGGAACTAAAAAGCCTCTTGATGAAAGTGAAAGAGGAGAGTGAAAAAGTTGGCTTAAAGCTCAACATTCAGAAAACGAAGATCATGGCATCTCGTCCCATCATTTCATGGGAAATAGATGGGGAAACAGTGGAAACAGTATCAGACTTTATTTTTGGGGGCTCCAAAATCACTGCAGATGGTGATTGCAGCCGTGAAATTTAAAGATGCTTACTCCTTGGAAGAAAAGTTATGACCAACCTAGATAATATATTCCAAAGCAGAGACATAACTTTGCCGACTAAGGTCCATGTAGTCAAGGCTATGGTTTTTCCTGTGGTCATGTATGGATGTGAGAGTTGGACTGTGAAGAAGGCTGAGCACCGAAGAATTGATGCTTTTGAACTGTGGTGTTGGAGAAAACTCTTGAGAGTCCCTTGGACTGCAAGGAGATCCAACCAGTCCATTCAGAAGGAGATCAGCCCTTAGATTTCTTTGGAAGGAATGATGCTAAAGCTGAAGCTCCAGTACTTTGGTCACCTTATGCAAAGAGTTGACCCGTTGGAAAAGACTCTGATGCTGGAAGAGATTGGGGGCAGGAGGAGAAGGGGACGACTGAGGATGAGATGGCTGGATGGCATCACGGACTCGATGGACGTTGAGTCTGAATGAACTCTGGGAGTTGGTGATGGACAGGGAGGCCTGGTGTGCTGTGATTCATGGAGTCGCAAAGAGTCGGATACGACTGAGTGACTGAACTGAACTGAACTGACTAGACAGAACTTTGTTGGCAAAGTAATGTCTCTGCTTTTTAATATGCCCTCTAGGTTGGTCATAACTTTCCTTCCAAGGAGTAAGCGTCTTTTAATTTCATGGTTGCAGTCACCATCTGCAGTGATTTTGGAGCCGAAAAAAAAAAGTCTGACACTGTTTCCACTGTTTCCCCATCTATTTCCCATGAAGTGATGGGACCAGATGCCATGATCTTCATTTTCCGAATGTTGAGCTTTAAGCCTACTTTTTCACTTTCCTCTTTCACTTTCATCAAGAGGGTTTTTAGTTCTTCTTCATTTTCTGCCATGAGGGTGGTGTCATCTGCATATATAAGGTTATTGGTATTTCTCCCGGCAATCTTGATTCCCGCTTGTGCTTCTTTCAGCCCAGAGTTTCTCATGATGTACTCTGCATATAAGTTAAATAAGCAGGGTGACAATATACAGCCTTGACGTACTCCTTTTCCTATTTGGAACCAGTCTGTTGTTCCATGTCCAGTTCTAACTGTTGCTTCCTGACCTGCGTATAGGTTTCTCAAGAGGCAGGTCAGGTGTTCTGGTAGTCCAGCTCTTTCAGAATTTTCCACAGTTTATTGTGATCCACATAGTCCAAGGCTTTGGCATAGTCAGTAAAGCAAAAATAGATGTTTTTCTGGAACTCTCTTGCTTTTTCCATGATCTAGCCGATGTTGGCAATTTGATCTCTGGTTCTTCTGCCTTTTCTAAAATCAGCTTGAAAATCTGGAAGTTCACGGTTCACATATTGCTGAAGCCTGGCTTGGAAAATTTTAAGCATTACTTTACTAGTGTGTGAGATGAGTGCAATTGTGCGGTAGTTTGAGCATTCTTTGGCATTGCCTTTCTTTGGAATTGGAATGAAAACTGACCTTTTCCAGTCCTGTGGCCACTGCCTAGTTTTCCAAATTTGCTGGCATATTGAGTGTAGCCCTTTCACAGCATCATCTTTCAGGATCTGAAACAGCTCACCTGGAATTCCATCACCTTCACTAGCTTTGTTTGTAGCGATGCTTTCTAAGGCCAGTCAAGTGCCGTCTTAATTGATACAATCATGCATTCCATTTCCGTGTATGGTAGGCAGAATCTGCTACTGCTAAGTTGCTTCAGTAATGTCCGACTCTGCAGCCCCATAGATGGCAACCCACTAGGCTCCCCCATCCCTGGGATTCTCTAGGCAAGAACACTGGAATGGGTTGCCATTTTCTTCTCCAATGCAGGAAAGTGAAAAGTGAACGTGAGATCACTCATTTGTGTCCAACTCTTAGTGACCCCATGGACTGTAGCCTACCAGGCTCCTCCGTCCATGGGATTTTCCAGGCAAGAGGACTGGAGTAGGGTGCCATTGCCTTCTCCGGTAGGCAAAATAATGGTACCCTAAAGATGTCTATGTCCTAATCTCTTGAACTTGTGAACGTATCACCTTACATGGCAAAAGGGACTTTGCAGCCAGGGTTAAGTTAAGCCTCTCCAGGTGAGAAAAGCATCCTGAATTCTCCAGGTGGACCCAATGTGATCATAAAAGTCCTTTTAAGTGCAAAAGGATGGCAGAAAGAAGATGTGAGAAAGACATGTGTCAACAGAAAGGTCAGAGAAATGCTATGTGCTAGCTTTGAAGGTAGAAGGCCATAAGCTAAAGAATGTGGGTGTCTCACTGATCCTGTTCGTGATACCAATTGTCTTGCTATTCTCACTGTTCACTCAGTTCACTGAACCCAGAGTAGGCAAGGCATGAGTTAAAGAGTCTGGAAGAAGACTCAAGGAGCTGTAGGAACTGCAGACACATTTATTCTCTCCTGGCTGACATGGCAGTCATAGCAGCAGCTATAGCATAACCTAACACACTGGAGTGGGTTGCCATTGCCTTCTCCAACGCAGGAAAGAGAAAAGTGAAAGTGAAGTCACTCAGTCGTGCCCGACTCTTAGTGACCCCATGGAACACCAATGAATTGATGCTTTTGAACTGTGGTGTTAGAGAAGACTCTTGAGAATCCCTTGGACTGCAAGGAGATCCAACCAGTCGATCCTAAAGGAAATCAGTCCTGAATATTCATTGGAAAGACAGATGTTGAAGCTGAAATTCCAACACTTTGGCCACCAAGAGCTGACTCATTTGAAAAGACCATGATGCTGGGAAAGATCGAAGGCAGAAAGAGAAGGGGACAACAGAAGATGAGGTAGTTGGATGGCATCACCAACTCAATGGACATGAGTTTGAGTAAACGCCGGGAGTTGGTGATGTACAGGGAGGCCTGGCATGCTGCAGTCCTTGGGGTTGCAAAGAGTCAGACATAACTGAACAACTGAACTGAACTGAACTGATCCTCAAACATGCATTGAATAGTCCATAGTACTTTAAAATATCACCTTATCACATGCTAATTCATTCATGCAATTGCATCTATTTCTGGATTCCATTTTGATCTGTTGATGTGTCTATTTACACACTGGCCCCTAATGTTATAATTACAGCTCTAAAGCAGGTTCTCATCTCTGGTTTTACTAGTTCTCTGTCATTTTTCTTCTTCATCAGACATGTTCTCATTTAATTTTTTTCTCTATAAATTTTAGAATTAGTCTGTCTCTTAAAATTTTTTCTTAGAATCATGGTGGATTTTATAGATTAATTTAGGAGAATTTAAGTTTTATGATAATAAGTCATCCTATCCTATGCTTTTCCATTTATTCAGAGTTTTTGTTTCCCTTGGTAGTGAGTTAAAAGATTTCTTTGTGTATTGCACATTTTCTAATAACTTATTCCCAAGAATTCAATCTTTCATGTTGCTATTGTAACTGGCTATTTTTGAACTGATTGTTGTTTGTATCTATGAAATGGAGTGATTTCTGAATATTCAAATTTAAGGACTATATTTTTCATTTCTGAAAAAAAAGGCTATTGGAATTCTGATTGATTTGAATGCATATCATCAATTCATAAACACAGATAGCTTTTCAATTTCAAGTTTTCTTTAATATAGAATTGCAGGGGGCCCTGAATAGCCAAAACAATGTTGGAAAAGACAAGTTTGAGGACTCACACTTCCCCATTTCAAAACTTATTTCAAAACTACAGTAATCAGACTGTGTGGTACTGGCATAAATAGAATACATTGAAAAATAACCTATATAATTATGATCAATTCATTTTCAATAAAGGTGTCAAGGCAATCAACAGGAGAAAGAACTGTCTTTAGCCAACAATTCTTTTAATTTCTTTCAGTGGTGTTTTGTTTTTTGACTATAAACCATCCAGTTTTTGGTTAAGTTTCAGTATTTCACTCTTTTGGATGCTTTGTGAATGAAACTGTTTTCTTAATTTTATTTTTGGATTGTATTACTAGCTTATAGAAATACAACTATTTTATATATTGATATTATATCTCTGCAACATTGCTGAATTCATTTATTAGTTCCAATAGATTTGTAGTTTCTTCAGAATTGTCTTTAAATAAGATTGTTATATGCTGGGACTTCCCTGGTGGTCCAATAATTAAGTCTTAAGCCTTGTAGGAGACAGGCCTATTAAAAGGCCTGGCAAAAGAATTAAGGAATTTTGCTGAGAGGACATGACTCAGCATGTAACTCCTGAAGGAATCCAAGAAGGAACAAAAGACAACTTGAAAACAGGATGTACACCTAGGAGTGGAAAGCCATCAACAGACTGTTCCTATCTTTAGCGCCTGGGAGGAACAGAAGATTAATTAGGGACGGTATCGGTATCGGAGACCACAGGAAGAAGGCTGCTTGGCCTTGGAGGCATACCTCTGGAACTGCAAAGTAGCCACGGGGTGACTTCTGTGATGGGGCTGTTAAGACGATTGATGAACCTTCTTTTTCGCAGGTGGTGAAAGGGTCTTCACTGCTTGGCCCCACAGGGCTGGAACTGGAGGAGCTGCCGTCCCCCGCGATGACTGAAGTCCGAGAGGTGTGACATGTTCCAGTGCCCGCAGAGGCACGCCGTGCTCACTGACTCTGTTCACCTCGCCTGGGACCTGTTACAGTCCCTCGGGGCTGTGGTCTTCTCCAGTATCACAAATAATGTAGTGTCACTCAAAGGCAGCACTTAACCTTTTGTTCTGTAGTTCCTGTGAGATTCCCATTGGTTTCCACCTGTATTCTACCCATGCTGTCCTGGCTGCCTTGAGAGGCCACTTCTGCCTTTCCAGTGACAAAATGGTGTGCTTTAGTTGAGTTCAGTTCAGTCGCTCAGTCGTGTTCGACTCTTGCGACCCCATGAACAGAATGATCTCTGTTTGTCTCCAAGGCAAACCATTCAATATCACAGTAATCCAAGTCTAGGCCCCAACCAGTAATGCTGAAGAAGCTGAAGTTGAATGGTTTTATGAAGACCTACAAGACCTTTTAGAACTAACACCCAAAACAGATGTCCTTTTCATTATAGGGGACTGGAATGCAAAAGTAGGAAGTCAAGAAACACCTGGAGTAACAGGCAAATTTGGCCTTGGAATGCGGAATGAAGCACAGCAAAGACTAACAGAGTTTTGCCAAGAAAATGCACTGGTCATAGCAAACACCCTCTTCCAACAACACAGGAGAAGACTCTACACATGGACATCACCAGATGGTCAACACCGAAATCAGATTGATTATATTCTTTGCAGCCAAAGATGGAGAAGCTCTATACAGTCAACCAAAACAAGACCAGGAGCTGACTGTGGCTCAGATCATGAACTCCTTATTACCAAATTCAGACTCAAATTGAAGAAAGTAGAGAAAACTGCTAGACCATTCAGGTATGACTTAAATCCCTTATGATTATACAGTGGAAGTGAGAAATAGATTTAAGGACCTAGATCTGATAGATGGAGTGCCTGATGAACTATGGACAGAGGTTCGTGACATTGTACAGGAGACAGGGATCAAGACCATCCCCACGGAAAAAAAAAATGCAAAAAAGCAAAATGGCTATCTGGGGAGGCCTTACAAATAGCTGTGAAAAGAAGAGAGGCGAAAAGCAAAGAAGGAAAGGAAAGATAAAAACATCTGAATGCAGAGTGGCAAAGAATAGCAAGAAGAGATAAGAAAGCCTTCTTCAGCGATCAATGCAAAGAAATAGAGGAAAACACCAGAATGGGAAAGACTAGAGATCTCTTTAAGAGAATTAGAGATACCAAGGGAACATTTCACGCAAAGATGGACTCGATAAATGACAGAAATGGTATGGACCTAACAGAAGCAGAAGATATTAAGAAGAGGTGGCAAGAATACACAGAAGAACTACACAAAAAGATCTTCATGACCCAGATAATCATGATGATGAGATCACTCATCTAGAGCCAGACATCCTGAAATGTGAAGTCAAGTGGGCCTTAGAAAGCATCACTAGAACAAAGCTAGTGGAGGTGATGGAACTCCAGTTGAGCTGTTTCAAATCCTGAAAGATGATGCTGTGAAAGTGCTGCACTCAATATGCCAGCAAGTTTGGAAAACTCAGCAGTGGCCACAGGACTGGAAAAGGTCAGTTTTCATTCCAATTCCAAAGAAAGGCAATGCCAAAGAATGCTCAAACAACCGCACAATTGCACTCATCTCACACGCTAGTAAAGTAATGCTCAAAATTCTCCAAGCCAGGCTTCAGCAATATGTGAACCATGACCTTCCTGATGTTCCAGCTGGTTTTAGAAAAGGCAGAGGAACCAGAGATCAAATTGCCAACATCCGCTGGATCATGGAAAAAGCAAGAGAGTTCCAGAAACACATCTATTTCTGCCTTATTGACTATGCCAAAGCCTTTGACTGTGTGGATCACAATAAACTGTGGAAAATTCTGAAAGAGATGGGAATACCAGACCACCTGACCTGCCTCTTGAGAAATCTGTATGCCAGTCAGGAAGCAATGGTTAGAACTGGACATGGAACAACAAACTGGTTCCAAATAGGAAAAGGAGTGCATCAAGGCTGTATATTGTCACCCTGCTTATTTACCTTCTATGCAGAGTACATCATGAAAAACGCTGGACTGGAAGAAACACAAGCTGGAATCAAGATTGCCGGGAGAAATATCAATAACCTCAGATATGCAGATACACCACTCTTATGGCAGAAAGTGAAGATGAACTAAAAAGCCTCTTGATGAAAGTGAAAGAAGAGAGTGAAAAAGTTAGCTTAAAGCTCAACATTCAGAAAACGAAGATCATTGCATCTGGTCCCATCACTTCACAGGAATAGACGGGGAAACAGTGGAAACAGTGTCAGACTTTATATTTGGGGGGCTCCAAAATCACTGTAGATGGTGACTGTAGCCATGAAATTAAAAGACGCTTACTCCTTGGAAGAAAAGTTATGACCAACCTAGATAATATATTCCAAAGCAGAGACATTACTTTGCCAGCTAAGGTCTGTCTAGTCAAGGCTATGGTTTTTCCAGTAGTCATGTATGGATGTGAGAGTTGGACTGTGAAGAAGGCAGAGAGCTGAGAATTGATGCTTTTGAACTATGGTGTTGGAGAAGACTCTTGAGAGTCCCCTGAACTGCAAGGAGATCCAACCAGTCCATTCTGAAGGAGATCAGCCCTGGGATTTCTTTGGAAGGAATGATGCTAAACCTGAAGGTCCAGTACTCTGGCCACCTCATGCGAAGAGTTAACTCATTGGAAAAGACTGTGATACTGGGAGGGATTGGGGTCAGGAGGAGAAGGGGACGACAGAGGATAAGATGGCTGGATGGCATCACAGACTCGATGGACGTGAGTCTGAGTGAACTCTGGGAGTTGGTGATGGACAGGCAGGCCTGGTGTGCTGCAATTCACGGGGTTGCAAAGAGTCGGACATGGCTGAGCGACTGAACTGAACTGAACAGCACCATGCCAGGCCTCCCTATACATCACCAACTCCCAGAGTTTACCCAAACTCATCTCCATTTAGTCAGTGATGCCATCCAACCATCTCATACTCTGTTGTCACCTTCTCCTCCTGCCGTCAATTTTTCCCAGCATTAGGGTCTTTTCAAATGCGTCAGCTCACCTGTCTTACTAGCCTCTTGGTCCAGGAAAACATTCTTTCTTTTTGCTTCTTCCCGTATCTAGAGTTACATTGTTACTATCATCAATCTCATATGGAACTACATATTATTTTTTCATAGGCCTCAGTCAAACATTTGGCAGTGTAAGAGACAGCAATTTTGTAAAACAGGCGAAATACAAATAACATAGCCAGCAGTATCAGTAAAGTCATAAGTAAGACTTAAGCTAAGAACTTCCACTAGATGCAGCCCAATATATCCCAGGTAATCTGACCTAGTCTACTCTGTGCAAATGTTTATCTTCCAGGGAAATGATATATTGGCACTGTCTATACTGCACATAGCTCTGTTTTTTAGTGTTACTGGATTGATTATCCTTCAGTCAGTTCAGTTAAGTTCATTCCAGTCTCTCAGTTGTGTCCAACTCTTTGCGACCCCATGAATCGCAGCATGCCAGGCCTCCCTGTCCATCACCAATTCCCAGAGTTCACCCAAATTCATGTGCATCAAGTCAGTGATGCCATCCAGCCATCTCATCCTCTGTCATCCCCTTCTCCTCCTGCCTCCAATCCCTCCCAGCATCAGGGTCTTTTCCAATAAGTCAACTCTTTGCATGAGGTGGCCAAAGTATTGGAGTTCAGCTTTAGCATCAGTCTTTCCACTGAACACCCAGGACTGATCTCCTTTAGGATGGACTGGATGGATCTCTTGCAGTCCAAGGGACCCTCAAGAGTCTTCTCCAACACCACAGTTCAAAAGCATCAAATCTTCGGTGCTTAGCTGTCTTTATAGTACAAGTCTCATATCCATATGTGACTATGGAAAAACCATAGCCTTGACTAGACAGACCTTTGTTGACAAACTAATGTCTCTGCTTTTTAATATGCTGTCTAGGTTGGTCATAGCTTTCCTTCCAAGGAGTAAGCATCTTTTAATTTCATGGCTCCAATCACCATCTGAAGTGTTTTTGGAGCCCCCCAAAATAAAGTCTGACACTGTTTCCACTGTTTCCCCATCTATTTCCAATGAAGTGATGGGAGTGGTTGCCATGATCTTAGTTTTCTGAACGTTGAGCTTTAAGCCAACTTTTTCACTCTCCTCTTTCACTTTCATTAAGAGGGTCTTTAGTTCTTCACTTTCTGCCAAAAGAGTGGTGTCATCTGCATATCTGAGGTTATTGATATTTCTCCCGGCAGTCTTGATTCCAGCTTGTGCTTCATCCAGCCCAGCATTTCTCATGATATACTCTGCATAGAAGTTAAATAAGCAGGGTGACAATATACAGCCTTGACGTACTCCTTTTCCTGTTTGGAACCAATCTGTTGCTCTATGTCCAGTTCTAACTGTTGCTTCCTGACCTGCATATAGGTTTCTCAAGAGGCAGGTCAGGTGGTCTGGAATTCCCATCTCTTTCAGAATTTTCCACAGTTTATTGTGATCCACACAGTCAAAGGCTTTGGCATAGTCAATAAAGCTGAATGAAAACTGACCTTTTCCAGTCCTGTGGCCACTGCTGTTTTCCAAATTTGCTGGCATATTGAGTGTGTATTTAACTTATAGGCAGAGTACATCATGAGAACCACTGGGCTGGAAGAAGCACAAGCTGGAATCAAGATTGCTGGGAGAAATATCAATAACCTCAGATATGCAGATGACACCATCTGCATATGGTCTCCAAAATCATTGCAGATGGTGATTGCAGCTGTGAAATTAAAAGACTCTGACTCCTTGGAACAAAAGTTATGACCAACCTAGATAGCATATTAAAAAGCAGAGATATTACTTTGTCAACAAAGGTCTGTCTAGTCAAGGCTTTGGTTTCTCCAATATTCATATATGGATGTGAGAGTTGGACTATAAAGAAAGCTAGAAGAATTGATGCTTTTGAACTGTGGTGTTGGAGAAGACTCTTGAGAGTCCCTTGGACTGCAAGGAGATCCAACCAGTCCATCCTAAAGGAGATCAGTCCTGGGTGTTCATTGGAAGGACTGATGTTGAAGCTGAAACTCCAATACTTTGGCCACCTGATGCAAAGAGCTAACTCATTTGAAAAGACCCTGATGTTGGAAAAGATTGAGGGCAGGAGGAGAAGGAGATGACAGAGGATGAGATGGTTGGATGGCATCATCAACTCAATGGACATCAGTTTGTGTAAACTCTGGGAACTGATGATGGACAGGGAGGCCTGGTGTGCTGTGGTTCATGAGGTCGCAAAGAGTTGGACCCAACTGACCAACTGAACTGACTAATAAAGCTGAAATAGATGTTTTTCTGGAACTCCTTTGCCTTTTTGATGATTCAGTGGATGTTGGCAATTTGATCTCTGGTTGCTCTGCCTTACCTCTTAAAAACAAAAGACGTATTAAATTCATCTGAGACGGATATCTACAATGTCCCTCTATGAGAAAAGGTTGCAGACCTGAAAGAGAAGATAATGTTAACACATACTCACTTAAATTTACTCAGAAAGATTCTGAAGGAACTGCCTCCTGACCAGTCCAAGCTAACTAATTCAGGATCAAAGCTTGAGTATCAGACGCAGGCCTTATTGCTGTCTTCTGTCCAGGTTTCATAGCTCTTTGTCTTAAGAATCCATTCTGGTTTCTTATCAATTTCATAATATTTATTTTTGAAAACATTCTGATTGCAAATTTAAGAATTAAGAGCCAATGTCCCATGAATGCTCTGATCTAAAGGTGCATGTTTGGCCTGAAAATAGAGTTGTACTTCTGTTAATTATTATTCCTACATGGAGCAATTGTCATATAAATATTGAGAAATCATTTTTTTCTTACGTGAAATACAGGTACATACATATTCTGTAGGTAATGGTCAATAAGTTAACTGCATAATATATGTTTATGTTTACCTTTTCAGTTGTAAACTGAACTTAGCAGGATAGTAATGAAAAGAATGATAAAAACATCAAATAGTCACCAAATGCTGTTTTTTCATTATTTTGCTTTATATAGCACTGTGGCTCAATAGCTTATCATAGTATTCATGTAATAGATAGCTATAAAATATTATGGTAGCTGCTGAAATAAGCAAAAACACCTATTCTGTATCTTTGGAGCTTATAATCTAGTTAGAGATGGACATTCAAATAACCACATGAAGGCATTTAAAATTATAACTGTAGTAAGGACCAATCTAGATAGCATATTCAAAAGCAGAGACATTACTTTGCTGACTAAGGTCCGTCTAGTCAAGGCTATGGTTTTCCCAGTGGTCATGTATGGATGTGAGAGTTGGACTGTGAAGAAGGCTGAGCACCAAAGAATTGATGCTTTTGAACTGTGGTGTTGGAGCAGACTCTTGAGAGTCCCTTGGACTGCAAGGAGATCCAACCAGTCCATTCTAAAGGAGATCAGCCCTGGGATTTCTTTGGAAGGACTGATGCTAAAGCTGAAACTCCAGTACTTTGGGCACCTCATGCAAAGAGTTGACTCATTGGAAAAGACTGTGATGCTGGGAGGGATCGGGGGCAGGAAGAGAAGGGGACAACAGAGGATGAGATGGCTGGGTGGCATCACTGACTCGATGGACGTGAGTCTGAGTGAACTCTGGGAGTTGGTGATGGACAGGGAGGCCTGGCGTGCTGCGATTCATGGGGTCGCAAAGAGTCATACATAACTGAGCAACTGAAGTGAACTGAACTGAAGGATTTTGAAGAAAACGGACATAGAGAAATAAATACATATAGCAGGTGACTGACCTGGTTTGGGGGTGGTCAGGTAAGGTCTTTCTGTGGAAGCGTTTCATCAGTGGTCTGAAAGATTAGTAAGGGGAGAAGGAAATGGCAACCCACTCCAGTACTCTTGCCTGGAAAATCCCATGGGCAGAGGAGCCTGGTGGTCTGTAGTCCATGGGGTTGCTAGGAGTCGGACACGACTGAGTGACTTCATTTTCACTTTTCACTTTCATGCACTGGAGAAGGAAATGGCAAACCACTCCAGTGTTCTTGCCTGGAGAATCCCAGGGACAGGGGAGCCTGGTGGGCTGCCGTCTATGGGGTTGCACAGAGTCGGACACTAGTGAAGCGACTTAGCAGCAACAATAAGCTGATAGAGGGAACGGCTTATATGAAGGCCCTGTGAGGTCCCTATAAAGGCATATAGCAGTTTGTAATAGTGTCCAGAAACCAGAGATGCAAAACCTTGTTGGTCTGCTGAAGGATATTTGTTTTCATCCCAACAACAATGAAAATCTCTTGAAGAATTTTAAAGGATGAAGCCTATGACAGGATCAAATTTTCTTTTTCAGAATCTCATTATGGTTGTCCTGTGAGCAATGGGTAAGAGGGCAGCAAGCAGACTTAGAGGGGCTGGCACTAGTACAGTCAAGAGATGATACAGCCAAAGGGTGGTGTGCAGACAGGGTAACATGGTTCAGATGTGGCTAGTAGATTTAATTGCAAGTTCTTTCCCTTTTTGATTGCACAAAGGATATTTTCCTTTAAAAATATGTTAGAGAGAAAATTCTGACTTGCTTTATGCTTTTCAGTTTGCAAAATTTGGTTAAGTAAGGAGGAAGCTTCTGGCAACAAACAGTACCAGAAAAGCTTTTTCTACTCCTGAAGAATGAGACCCAATAATAGTCTCTATTGAATCATCCTGGGGTTTGTACTGTGTATGGGTATGTCTACCTCAACATATTTTCTTTATCTAAATTAAGCTCTTCTTATGTAGCTATTTTCCTTACCCTTTGGATTTGCTGTTTTGGTAAACTTTCAATGGAAAATTTGGAGAAGGCGATGGCATCCTACTCCAGTACTTTTGCCTGGAAAATCCATGGACAGAGGAGCCTGGTAGGCTGCAGTCCATGGGGTTGCTAAGAGTCGGACATGACTGAGCGACTTCACTTTCACATTTCACTTTCATGCATTGAAGAAGGAAATGGCAACGCACTCCATTGTTCTTGCCTGGAGAATCCCAGGGACGGGGGAGCCTGGTGGGCTGCCATCTATGGGGTTGCACAGAGTCGGACAATACTGAAGCGACTTAGCGGCAGCAGCAGCAGCAATGGAATATTAAATGCTTGAACTTGACATCAAAAAAAAAAAAAAAAAGATTAGGTCCTTGTCCTTGAGGCAGAAAAACAGGGATACAAAAATGTTAAATGTTAACTGCCCAAGGTTATCACTGAAGGCCATCTGACCTGCTATGCTCATATAAGCACGTACAAGCAAGTCTCAAAAAGTATAATAAAGCAGACTTGAGATCAGTTTGGGCACCTTCACCTTGTGGTGGTGTTGGTCCCCTAATCCTCTTTGTAACTTTCTTGAGTGTTTCTCATTCTTTCGCTACACCGTGCGTCCAGGAACCTGTGCTGTTGAGCTGGACTCAACATCACCTTCCAATGTAGGGGGTGTCGGTTTGATCCAAGATATGGGAGCTAAGATCCCATGTGCCTTACAGCAAAGATGCTAAAACATAAGAGAAGCAATACTATGCATGTGTGTGTGCTAAGTAGCTTCAGTCATGTCCAACTCATAGATTTTTTGGCTATGCTGCTTGGGCGCCTCCATCCATGGGGATTCTCTAGGCAAGAATACCTGAGTGGGTTGCCATGCCCTCCTCCAGGAGATCTTCTCCATCCAGGGATCAAACCAGTGTTTCTTATTTCTCCCACATTGACAGGTGGATTCTTTACCATTAGCACCACATAGGAAGCCCCAAGAAATATTGTACAAATTCAATAAAGACTTTTTTTAAACAAGATTGTTATCTGCAAAACAAGAATGTTATTTATTTCATCTTCTTGCATGATTGCCCTGGCTAGAAACTTCAGTACAATGTTGAACAGAACTGACAAGAGCAAGTATACTTTATTTTTTCCTGAAATTATAAAGATAATTGTATTAGCTAAAAAATGTTAGTGGAAATAGTAGTCACCATTTTTTAAAACTTTTGTTAATGACACTGACTGTAATATTTTCCTATTGAACATAAGCTAGTTTGGGGGTTAAAATAAATTCATGTTAAGGAAGTGTCCTATATTCTTATTCTTTTAATGACATTTTTGGTTCAAAAATAGACGTTACATGTTTTATCAAATTCTTTTCAGTCTGTGGAATTGATCTTTCTCAGATCTATTCACAGAATATATGTCCTAGGAACTTCCCTGGTGGTCCAGTGGTTAAGAATTTGCCTGCCAATTCAGGGAACACATGTTCCCTAATCTGGGAACTAGCATTCATTCACATGCTGCAACTGCTGAGCCCACGGACACTAGAGATCATATTTTGCAACAAGAGAAGCCATTACAATAAGAAGCCTGTGCACTGCAACTAGAGAGCGGTCCCCCTCACCGAAACTAAAGAAAGCCTCTAAGGAGCAACAAAGAGCCCTTGAACTGCAACAAAGACCCAGCAAAGCAAGAAAGAATAAAGAATTTAAAAATATATTGGTCATAACATTTAATCATTCTTGTTTGTATTCCTGAAATAAACCCCACTTTGTCAAGTCATTGCTTTATAATATTGCAGAATTTGTTTTCTAATATTTTACTTAGTATTATTTCATCAATATTTACAAGTGAGATTAATAATTAATTTTTCCCCCCTCCAGTCTTTGTCAGATTTAGTATTGAAATTATCCTTGCTTTGTATAACAAATTTGGACAGTTTCGTTCTTTATATGATGGGATAGCTTAAATAATTTTGGCATTGTGTGTTCCTGAAAGGTGCAACATAACCACCTATGAGAAGCACCTGGTGCTTTTTTTGTACTTTCTTCTTTAAATTAAAAAAAAAAAAAATCATTTATCAAAAGTCATTTTTCTGGCAAAATAGGTATATTTTGAAATATATCGATATATTTTAAAATATATCAATACATTTTAAAATATATCAATATATTTTGAAATATATTAGATTTATACTCATATAGTGGTGGCCTCTAAACTTTTTACAGAAAATGTACATACAGACTGTATCTTTGGATATGTACATATTTTACGCATTTTACAATTTAACAAATAATTATATTAATAATGCATCCTCTAATGTATTTACTCAGGAATAAAGTTAAGACATTTCTTGTTTGTTTACTTAAGGTATTTGCCTGGTCATCATTATTGTTGTTTAGTTGATAAGTTGTGTTGACTCTTTTGCAACCCCATGGACTGTAGCCTGCTAGGCTCCTCTGTCCATGGGATTTTCCTGACAAGCATACTGCAGCGGGTTGCCATTTCCTTCTCCACAGGTTCTTTCTGACCCAGGCATCAAACCCAGGTCTCCTGCATTGGCAGGCAGATTCTTTACCACTGAGCCACCTGGGAAGCCCTTGCCTGGTCACTAAAGTGAAGTCGCTCAGTCGTGTCCAACCCTTTGCGACCCCATGGACTGTAGCCCACCGGGCTCCTCCACCCATGGGATTCTCCGGGGAAGAATACTGGAGTGGATTGCCATTTCCTTCTCCAGGGGATCTTCCCGACCCAGGGATCAAACCCAGGTCTCCCACATTGCAGGCAGATGTTTTACCGTCTGAGCCACCAAGGAAGTCCATACCTGGTCACTAAGGATACCCAAACTATGCAGTCTCATTAGGTCGGGGTCATCCTTCCTCTCATCCATCCTTTATGCAGGAGAGTTGAGGGAGAAAACTAGGTCCCTCATTTGTACGTTCTTTTATGGTAAGTAAATTGTTTAGATTTGTTTTGAGATCAGTGTCTGTACACGATATTTTCTTTAAAAAGAATCCTTTTAATCTAGAATTTCCAGCTTTTTGCTTTCATTCTTAATTAACTTAGCCAACAGTTTGCTTTTTCAAGCAACCAGCTTTTGGGTTATTTAATTCTACTGTTTTTTAATTTTATTTTCTAACTAACTGATTTCTTTTATCTTTTTAATCCCTTCTTTTGGCTTTCTTGGGATTAATTTTGCTGATCTTTCTTTAATTTCACTTGGACACCCACTTCATTTGTTTTCATTCTTTCTTCTTAGTTAATATAGTGATATTTTCTAGCTGCTTTGTGATTTACTCCCCTGTGAATAAGACCTAGCTTGGAATATTTGTAGGGCTAGATTCTAGGATATATTTGTGTCAGAATAACTTGGAATATATGCAATTTATATCTGCTTAAAAATCAAAATTATTTAAGCAGGCACTGATAAAATGTTGGTAAAACTTAGTGCTTGACATAACTTTTGTCTGTTAAAGGAAGTAGGCCTTGAACTTTATCCAAACTTTTTTTGCTGTAATTTGCTCCACCTAAGACCCAAACTCCACCCCACATACCTAACCACTGACTAATATTTCCTCCCATGATCTTCCTGTTTTTGCAGTGTTTGCCATAGTTCATTAAGGTCAGGACTTTCCTGACCAATTTTAATATACCACTTCCTCTTTTCACAGCCACCTCTCCCATGGTCTCTGCATATAAAGCTGTGCTTGGGCACTCCTTCTCAGAGATGCTTCTGGCTTCAGTTTTGACTATCTCCCTATTGCAGTAGTCTCTTTTATCGAAGTGTTGCCTTGCTAATGTCCAGACTCACAGTTTTGCTTTGAAATCAAAACAGTTTGAAAAACACTTTGATTCCTCGAATTACATTGACTTTTTAAAAAATTGAAGTATAGTTGGTTTACAATACTAAATTAGTTCCAGGTACACATCCTAGTGATTCAGTATTTTTTTGGTTTATACTCCATTAAAGTTATTGCAAGCTAATAGCCATAATTCCCTGTACTATGCTATCAATATATCCTTGTTCCCTTATCACTTTATGCATAGTAATTTGTATCTATTAATTTCATTCTCCTAATGTCTTTCCTCCCTTACTTCTCCCCTTTGGTAACCACTAGTTTGTTTTCTATATCTGTGAGTCTGTTTCTGCTTTGCATATACATTTATTTGTACCATTTTTTTTAGATCTGACATATGAGTGCTATCACAAAGTGTTTGTCTTTCTCTGTCTGACTTATTTACTGAGCATAATACCCTCCAAGTCCATCCATATGGCAACTGACAAAATTTCATTCCTTTTTAAGGTGGAATAATATTCCATTGTATACATATATACATAGTACGTCTTATTAATCCAATCATATATATATATCTTGGCTGTGCTGGTTTTTTGTTGCAGCACTCAGGCTTCTCTAGTTGTAGCAGGCAAGATTAGTTGCCCCGCAGCATGTGGGATCTTATTCTCGGACTAGGGATTGAATTTATGTCCCCTGAACTGGAAGGATTCTTAACCACTGACCACTAAGGAAGTCCCAATCCAATCATCTGTTGATGGGCATTTGGTTTCCTTCCATATCTTGGCTATTGTAAACAGTGCTACTGTGAACACTGAGATATATATATCTTTTCAAATTAGTGGTTTTGTACATTTGCTGGATTATATGGTAGTTCTTCCCTACCATAGGATTTCCCTGGTGGCTCAGTTGGTAAAGAATCTGCCTGCAATGCAGGAGACCTGGGTTCGATCCCTGGGTCAGGAAGATCCCCTGGAGAAGGGAATGGCATCTCACTCCAGTATTCTTGCCTGAAGAATTCCATGGACAGAGGAGCCTGGTAAGCTACTGTCCATGGGGTCCCAAAGAGTATGATACAACTGAGCAATTAACACTTTCATGGCAGTTCTATTTTTCGTTTTTTGAGGAACCTCCATACTCTTTTCCATAGTGGCTGAACCGATTTCATTCCTGTCATGTACAAGGGTTCCCTTTTCTCCAAATCCTCTCCAACTCTTGTTATTTGTAGATATTTTGATGATAGCCATTCAGACAGGTGTGAAGTGTTACTTTATTATTGTTTTGATTTGCATTTCTCTAATAATTAGTAGGTTGAGCATCTTCAGCTTCAGGATCAGTCCTTTAGGATTGACTGACTGTATCTCCTTGCAGTGCAAGGGACTCTCAAGAGTCTTCTCCAGCACCACAGTTTGAAAGCATCAACTCTTTGGTGCTCAGCCTTCTTTATGGACCACCTCTCACATCTATACATGACAACTGGAAAAACCATAGCTTTGACTAGACAAGACCTTTGTTGGCAAAATGATGTCTTTGCTTTTTAATACACAAGTTTGTCACACATTTGTTATAACTTTTCTTCCAAGGATCTAGTGTCTTTTAATTTTCTGCATGATTTTAGAGCTCAAGAAAATCTATCACTGTTTCCACATTTTCCCCTTCTATTTGTCATGAAGTTATGGGGCCAGATGCCATGATCTTAGTTTTTGGAATGTTGAGTTTTAAGCCAGTTTTTTCACCCCTCTTTGACCCTCATCAGGAGATTCTTTAGTTCCTTTTCACTTTCTGCCATTGCGGTGGTATCATCCACATATCAGAGGTTGTTGCTACTTCTCCTAGCAATCTTGAGTCCAATTTAGATTCATCCAGTCCAGCATTTGGTATGATGTACTCTGCAAAGAAGTGAAATAAGATGACAAGATAAAGCCTTGTTGTACTCCTCTCCCAATTTTTGAACCAGTCATTTACAATTATTGATATGAAAGACATGTTTAGTCATGGTTATGCCATGTTATGATTCATGTTTTCAAGGTTTAAAAATAATTTCCCACGTGAGATTTTGCATGGTTGTACATGCATGTCTTCCAATGATTATGAATATTTGCAATTTTTTGTAATGTCTAATCTCTATTTCTTTAGACATTATAAGTGCTCTATTCTAAAGAATAATTAACTAATAGCTTTCCTCTTCCTTCTCTCCTTTCTGTCCACAACTTTTCAATTTTAGTTAATTATATTATCTTTCTTAATATTTATATTTTTGTTTAATAGTAATAATCCCCACATTTGTTATAGTCTTAATTATGTGCAGTCTTTATGCCATCTCCCCTATGCTTGCTTTCTAGTCATCTCTTTGATAAAATGTGTCCCCTGGCAGATTGTTCAAGTGAGTTTATGGAAATGATACCCCTAAAACTGTGTTTTCAATTTTTTTTTTTGCTTTTTACTCAAGAAACAATTTAGCTGGTTATAGAGTTTCTAGGTCACATCTCTTTCCTTGAGGATTTTGTCTGTATTGCTATATCTACAGTGTCTTCTAGAAATGAATATTATGATACAATACAAAATCAGCCTAAGTTTTCCTCATTGTAAGTAATTTACTTTCTTTAACTTTCAGAGAATGCTTTATTTTTGAACATATATTGGCATTAACCACGTGGGATCATTTTTTAGATTACTGTATGTCCTCTGACACTTTCAGACTTAAGTCTCCTTTTATTTCTGCAATTTTTCGTTGAGTTTTTTCCTGTTCCATTATCTTTTTCTTGTTTGCTTTAAAGATGTAGATTTATGTTTTTCATCAGTTCTCGAAAATTCACAGCCATTATCTGTTTATATATTACCTCTCTTCCTTCCTCATTATTCTTTCTACTTGGAATGCTATCAAATTGTAGGATCTTATTCTATCTTCCATGTCCTTTAATCCTTTAATCATATTTCCCATTTTCTGTTGTTCTCTTTACTGCATTCTGGGTCAGTTCTTCAGCTATAACTTTTGATTCACATATTCTCACTTGAATTATCTAATCTAGTTAATCTCTCCACTGAGATTTTTCTGCTTGCTGCCAACAATTATATTTTTTATTTCTGATTTCTTTCGGATTGTTTCCAAAATATTTCTACTCATTCCTAAGTGTTTCTAGTTGAATGTTCACTTTTTAAATTGTATGCTTTACTTAAAACAGTTCCCACATATGTGTTTTAATGTTGTATGTGTGTAATTATAACTCAAATACTTGAAATCTTTGGGAAATTTAAATCGGATGCTTCTTGTTTCTGCTGACTCTCATTTATGGTTATTGCCTTCTTGTATGTTTGATAGTACTGTTTGTGAGTTCATTGCTTGATCATAATCTGTAGGAATTCTCTGAATCAAACTTGGAGAGCTCTTGTCCAGACAAGGTTTGTTTCTATTTCTGTCAGTAACCAAGACTGTCAGTTCTTGGAGTTTTGGCTTAAAGTTTATCCAGGTTCAGTTTATACAAAACATCTGTCATTCCAAGGTTTGGTACCAAAAAGTGTATTGTTATAGGAATACTTCTTCAGGCCAACACTGTATTTTCTGGTTTCCTGCTCACTCAGGCAGCTTTCTGCTAATCTGGCTGTCTACTGTTTTTGAAGCCATCAGGGATTTGCTTATGACCCTGTAATTTGTGCATCAGTCTATTTGACTTTGACTTCACCTCGGCCAACGGAAATAGATCATTACAGGGATGTTTACAGTGTAAAGTCTCTTCTCCCTGACTGTCGCAGATGCAGACTGTTTTCTGTAAATGCAATTTTTCCATGTGATACATAGGTTGCTACACTTTCTCTGCTTCTTGGAACTGTAAAGGGTCTAGAGAAGCTCCAGCAACCAGCCTGTGAATCTCATTCTGGCTTTTGAAATAAAAGATTTATTTCAGATTTATTTATTTATAAATAAAAAGATTTATTTATTTATAAATAAAAAGATTTATTTATTTATCTAATCTCTAACTAGAGATTTAAGTTATGTCCTTAACCTTCCAGCAGTATATTTTGCTACTTAATCCTAACCCTGACATGTATCCAATCCCAATCCCCAAATCTAACAAGAACTTTCTAAATTATGCATTCTTAACATCCTCCCATACTCAGCCCTTCTGCTTATTTGTAATTCAGGGATTTGTCTCTGTTTCTTCTTCTCATTCTACTTGTTGCTTTTGAGTGATACTCCCCCCAAAAAGGAAAAATTCTAACTTTGCACTACCGTTTTCAAATATTATGTCCCACTACATCTTTTGAGATACTTTCATTTTTGAAGTTACAATATGCACTTTATTTTTTTTTTATTAAAAAAAACCTCTTTATTACTGTATTGGTTTTGCCATACATTGACATGAATCCACCACGGGTCAATATGCACTTTAAAAATTGTGCTTGGTAGTTTGATACCTCTAACATTCAACTACCAGGTGCAACTCACCTTGGCTTAAAATATTTTCACATTATTTTAACTTTTTGTGTTGTGACTATTATGCGGCCTTATATCTTCAGTGTTTTTAAAAAAACGTTATTGAGGACTTCAAAAGTGTTTTACTAAAACAAAGACATAATGATGAAAATATAAATGATGTAATATACTATTACATTATTACAAAGACATAATATAATATAAATATTTAAGTTCAGAATGTCATAAATGTAAAAAAAATGAACAGGATTTCCATTTCTAGGTAAATGAAGATACAAATGTGATAATTTCATAGAAAAAAGTGAAAAAGAAAATATAAACACAAGTATGGGGTCGCGAAGAGTCAGACACGACTGAGCGACTTCACTTTCACTTTTCACTTTGGAGAAGGAAATGGCAACCCACTCCAGTGTTCTTGCCTGGAGAATCCCAGGGACAGGGGAGCCTGGTGGGCGTCCGTCTATGGGGTCGCACAGAGTCGGACACGACTGAAGTGACTTAGCAGCGGCAGCATAAGAGTGATATCTAAAAATTAACAATCCAGTTATTTTTTTCTCACTGTGTTATCTTCTAATAAACTTTATCTAGTTTTGGCATGAAATTAATACTTTCATTTCAACACATTACCTTATGGTAACCCAATAAAATTTTTATTGCTAAAACAAAAAAATATGGTTTAAAATTAAATAATTCTTTTGCTAAAGTCAAAAGGAGGTCAAAACTGAAGATATTTTATTCAAAGTTGCACTCCTTTTAGAGTAAAACAAGTAGCTCTTACTGCCCTTAAAAAACTTGTAAAACTCAGCTGCAAAGTTATTGAAAATCCCCCGAGAGAAAGCAAAACAAACTACTGGCAAAATTTCATTGTCAAGTTACATATCATTGCATTAAGTCAACGCCATTCATTGTGAAAGAGGAACTGTGGTCCTGTATGTATACTAGGAATAGGAGTACGTCAAGGAGTGGATATTTTCACCCTGCTTACTTAACTTATATGCAGAGTACATCGTGAGAAATGCTGAGCTGGATGAAGCACAAGTTGGAATCAAGATTGCTGGGAGAAATATCAGTAACCTCAGATATGCAGATGATACCACCGTTATGGCAGAAAGTGAAGAAGAACTAAACAGCCTCCTGATGAAGAGAAAGAGGAGAGTGAAAAAGTTGGCTTAAAGCTCAACATTTGGAAAACGAAGATCATAGCATCTGGCCCCATCACTTCATGGCAAATAGATGGGGAAACAGTGGAAACAGTGTCAGACTTTATTTTTGGGGCCTCCAAAATCACTGTAGATGGTGATTGCAGCCATGAAGTTAAATAACACTTACTCCTTGGAAGGAAAGTTATGACCAACGTAGACAGCATATTCAAAAGCAGAGGCATTACTTTGCCAACAAAGGTCCGTCTAGTCAAGGCTAAGGTTTTTCCAGTGGTTATGTATGGATGTGAGAGTTGGGACTATAAAGAAAGCTGAGTGCCGAAGATTGATGATTTTGAACTGTTGTGCTGGAGAAGACCGTTGAGAGTCCTTTGGACTGCAACGGAATCCAACCAGTCCATCCTAAAGGAGATCAGTCCTGGGTGTTCATTGGAAGGACTGATGTTGAAGCTGAAATGCCAATATTTTGGCCCCCTGATGCGAAGACCTAACTCATTTTAAAAAAGCCTGATGATGGGAAAGATTGAGGGCAGGAGGAGAAGGGATGAGATGGTTGGATGGCATCACTGACTTAATGGACATGGGTTTGGGTGAACTCTGGGAGTTGGTGATGGGCAGGGAGGCCTGGCGTGCTGCGGTTCATGGGGTCGCAAAGAGTCAGACACGACTGAGCGACTGAACTGAACTGAACTGAACTGAACTGATGTATACTAGAATGTATTTTTGGGGGACTTTCCTGGTAGCTAAAAGTGTCCACCTGCTTATGCAAGAAGGCTGTGTTCAATCCCTGGTCCAGGAAGATCCCTTATACAGCAGAGCCGCTGGGCCTGTGCACCACAACTATTTGAACCTGTGCTCTAGAGCCCACTGCCCTAGAGCCCATGCTCTGTTGCAGAAGAGGCCACCAAGGTGAGATGCCCACCCACCACAACTGGAGAGTGGCCTGTGGCTGACAGCAGCTAGAAAGGAGCTGGTGCAGCAATGAAGACCTAGTGCAACTGAGAATAAATAAGCACACTTATATTTTTTTAGAAAGAGAAGATTTTGTTTAGAGTTGGATGAAGCCACTAACCACTAGAAAATGAATCAATTCTCGGCATGCGTGGTATATGAAGAAGTGCTAAAGTGTTTTTTTGTTCTGTCCATTACTAAAAATCCAGTGCTTCTGGAGAAAAAATATTTTTATGTAGATTTTCACTATGTTGTAGGCCATAACATAGACTGGAAAGGGTATGCTGGATTCAGTTCAACGTTACACCAGCTAACTAGATGTAACAATGAAAGTTGCACTTAGAGGGCAATGCATGCATTGCTTTATAAAGAAAAATGGCTGGCCAATAATATGCCTTCTGATCTTATTTAAAGGAAAGTGCAAAAAATGTGAATAAACCAAAGGTTGGCGGCTTGTTCATCTCCCCAATGTGTACAAACCAAATCAGGCTTTTACCTGTATCACTTGTACCTATAGCCCTGCCTCCCTCACCAACCTACAGATTAGTTTATCCAATTACTTGAATTCTGTGGTTGGATATTGAAAAAGGATACTTAAAATTAACATATCCTAAAGATAATTTTGTTTCTTCCCCCCCAAACCGTGGTCTTTCTGCATTCATTACTATCTCAGTTATGGGACCACCATCGACCCTTTACTTCAACCAAAAACCCTTGGGACCTTCTAAACTGTGCTCCTGATTTGTCTCTTATTCCACTACAATTTGCTCTCCACACACAGTATCCAATTAATTATTTCCTATTTATACTTTTAAATCTATGAAATATAGTTTATATACAGAAGAGTATGTATGATATGCTATAAAGCAAATGTTCATGTATCTACACACAGCTTTAGAAGTTGAACCTTATATGCAAAAGAAATATCAGATTTTCTGCCTCACAGTAAATATAAAATTTAACTTAAAATGGACCAAAAATATGAATGTTTGAGCAAAAACTATAAAACTCTTTGAAGAAAATATAAGGATAAATCTTTGTATCTTTGGGTCTAACAAGGATTTTTTAAATATGACACCCAAACTGTAAGCAACCAAAGGGAAAATATATACAAATTAAACCACCAAAATTAAAAGCTTTTGTGCTTCATAAAAATGGATCACTTTCAGGATTTCATAAGGCTACTTCTGCTTATATCTCCTCTCATCGAGATAACCATAGCCCTTTGTTTTTTTCCTCTTTTTTTTTTTTTGATCATTCACTTTCTTTACTTCAGTTTTACCATATATATATATATTTATATCTTGAAATTATATAAATGGAGTCCACTGTATATGTTCTTTTGTGACTTTCTTTTTTCTCAATATTATGTTTGTGAGCTTCATCCATCCTAATGGATATAGCTGTAGCTCTGTATAAAATTTTATAGTATAATCATAATTATGGGCATATTTATACGATAATTAGTGGGCTTCCCTGATGGCTCAGATGGTAAAGAGACTGCCTGCAATGTAGGAAAGCCAGGTTCAATCCCTGGGTCGGGAAGATCCCATGGAGAAGGTAATGGCTACCCACTCCAATGGAGAAACCCATGGACAGAGGAGCCTGGTGAGCTACAGTCCATGGGGTTGCAAAGAGTCAGAAACAACTGAGCAACTAACACACACACACACACAGAGTTGTGGACTTTGGGCTGTTTTCAGTTATCAACAGTGCTACAACAAACACTCTGATACATGTCTCCTGGTACTTTTGTGCAAGTTTCTCTAAGATCTATATCAACGTGGCTGTAGATATTGGACTAATAACCATGAAGTTATGCATCCTCATTTTCCTGAAGTATTTATACCAATTTAATACTCTGACAACTAGTAGAGGGTGAGTGTGCATTGATATTTTCAATGTTTTGGTAATGTGTTATTTTCTACTTTTTACCAAGCTAGTGGCTGATATAGTTATTACTGAAGTTTTAATATGTATTTCCCTGGTTAATTAATAATGAACACTTTTCATGTCTTTATTGACCATCTGAATTTCCTCTTTTGGAGAACAGTTTTCTCAGATTTTTGTTAATTTTCTGTGTTATTTGTCTTTTACTATATTGATTTGTAGAAGTACTTTTAATACTCTAGATACTGAAGTTTTCAGTTATTTGTTTTGCAGATACTTTTCCAAATTTATGGCTCCGAATTGATCTGATCTGTTAAAAATGCCATCTGATCTGGTTACATGCTTGTTTAAAGACTTCTAGTGGTTCCCAACTGCATTTGGCTATAAAATCTAAACTTTCATGATCCTCAAGGCCCTATATGATCCAGTCCCTACTAATCTCTTGCCTCCCTAAGCTCCAGCAACACTGGATTTCTTCTTATTCCTTAATTGCAAGTGTGAGGTATGTGTGTGAATTCCTTCTCTTGCTCAGCTTTGAATAAGTGCCAATTCTTGGCAAATGCTCACTTGTACTTCTGCAGAAAGTTAGATAGGCTGAGCTGCAAGGTGCATAATACTAGCACTGATAAAAAATGTTTTCTTGCAATTTTGTAAAACCAGAGGATAAAAACAACAAAAGTAATCTCAACAACAAAAGTAATCTCAACAACAAAAGAGGAAGACAGAGACTAACTCAAGTAATGTCTACTGTTAATGTTTGTATCCAGTGGAAATTTTTCAACTTATGTAGTAGACTAGATGTTACATATGAGGAGAATTATATAAATCACGGTGGAAGCCGTTCAGATGAGGCAAAGTCCAACCTACTACTGGCTGCAGATTTATTGGAGGCCACACTTGCTGAGTGACTTGAAGGTTGCATTCCTGAGAAGAAATACCAACAAGGAATATCACACCTGAAAATATAGGGTATAATGTTTCTCTGTCTTTTATTAGAATTTCTGACATTGACTTACATACCCCTCATTATTCTCCACTTATTGTGACTCAGTGAAACAAAAAGTTCTTATGACCAAGTTTGTCTAGTCTCAAGGCATTTGTATTTACTGTTCTTTTTAAAAATACCAGCTTTGAGATATCATTCATATATCATGCAATTAATCCATTTAAAGTATATAGTTTAATAAATTTTAATATAGTCAGAGTTGTGCAACTAATATACAATCAATTTTGGGACATCTTTACCACCCTCAAAAGAAACCCTGTAGCCATAAGCAATGCATTTGCTCTTTATGCCTGAATGCTAGTCTCCAGGTTTCATAAGACTGACAACTTCTTGACAAGTCTCAAGTGAAGCATTACCATTTCCAGGAAAGCTACCTTACCTCTCCTTTTATTCCCTGACTTTCTGTGGATGACAGTGCTTGTTGCTTACAGTAACTCCCTGTCCCTTCCTATTCTCTTGTTTAACAGAACTTTGATTTTTTTCAGGTTATCAGTTAGCCGTATGCTACAGGGGCAGTCAGGCCCATCCCCATCCCAAGACATAAAGCACAACCAACCTAAGCCAAAGGTGATGTCTCATTTCCCTTGATTGGTTTAGTCATGGTACTGCTATAATACAAGGGTACTGTTATAATACAAGGGTACTGCTGGGAATTCTTCTAGGTATCTATTTTGTGCTCTTAGAAAGGAAGATGTGAGAGGGGAAAAAATGTCCATTTCTGCTACCTCCAGACTCCTTAGTGCAACAATGTATTGTTTAGACACACAGAGCCATCTTACAAGCCTGAGAGGAAAGCTCAAGAGAATCAAAGAGATGGAGTCACAATGTCATTGAGCCACTGAGTAACCAGCCCTGGAACCATCTTACTCTGACAAACCATAGTCTAGTTGGGGAGGTGGGAGAGGAATACTGACATAGATCATTTCTGTGTGAGAAATGAGGGAAGCAGAGGTGAGTGTGGTGGTCTGGGTGGGTGGAGAACTGCAATTCTTACTCCAGTTGCACAGAAGACTAGGTAAGCAAGGAGCCCCTCTCCTCTGTGCTCCGTGTGGTGGTGGATTTGTATGAACACTTCATTATATAGGCACAATTGATTAAATCATTGCCATTGGTGATTGATGTCACCCACCCCTCTGTGCTCCTCATAGGCTGGGGGGCAGTGGGCTGAAAGTTGCAACTATCTAATCTCATGGCCGGTTCCCCTGGCAGCCACCTGCCATCCTTAGGAGCTTTCTAAAAGTCAGCTCATTAACATCAGCTCAAGTGTTAGTCCAAAGGGACTTGTTATGAATAGCAGTGTTACCAAACTCAAGTCCCTGTGCCTAACTCACAGTGAGGCCAAAACAATAGAAGTTTGGAGCAAAGATAGGTTTATTGTAAGGCCAAGCAAGGAGACAGGTAGATCTGGCCTTAAACAGCCGGAATTCCCTGAAGGCTTTCAGCAAAGCCCTTATAAAGGCAAGTTGAGGGAGGGGCATGGTTAGTTATTGCAAACTTCTTGGTGCTGATTTTTTTGTTCTTGTAACTGTCCGCATAGGTCATGTCATGATGTACCTGTAAACCTCCAACAAGACAAATGTTATTCTCTGTTCAGTCTGATCATGGTCAGTTTGTCACATATATTTCAGGTTATAGGCAAATTGTTTTACAGAAAGTGCAGAGCCAGCATGACTAAGCACAAACAACAGAGCAGAAAGGTTAAAGTGAGGTTACAGTGAATATGGTGTCAGATTTGTTCTTCCCTATTTACACAAGATTTTCCTCCGGAGGTATTTCAGGAACAAAGACCAAATACTATTAAGAGAGTCAATTCCTCAGTTCAGTTTAGTTGCTAAGTTGTGTCAGACTTTTTGCGACCCCATGGACTGCAGCACGCCAGGCCTCCCAGTCCATCACCAACTCCTGGAGTTTAGTCTAACTCATGTACATTGAGTTGGTGATGTTATCCAGCCATCTTATCCACTGTCGTCCCCTTCTACTCCCATCTTCAATCTTCCCCAGCATCAGGGTCTTTTCCAGTGAGTCAAATCTTTGCATCAGGTGGCCAAAGTATTGGAGTTTCAACTTCAACATCAGTCCTTCCAATGAATATTCAGGACTGATTTCCTTTAGGATAGACTGGTTTGATCTCCTTGCAGACCAAGGGACTCTCAAGAGTCTTCTCCAACACCACAGTTTAAAAGCATCAATTCTTTGGTGCTCAGCTTTCTTTATAATCCAACTCTCACATTCATACATGAAAACTGGAAAAACCATAGCTTTGACTAGATGGGCAAAGTAATGTCTCTGCTTTTTAATATGCTATCTAGGCTGGTCATAACTTTTCTTTCAAGGAGCAAGCGTCTTCTAATTTCATGGCAGCAGTCACCATCTGCAGTGATTTTGGAAACCCTCAGAAATAAAGTCTGACACTGTTTCCACTGTTTCCCCATCTATTTGCCATGAAATGATGGGACCAGATGCCATGATCTTCGTTTTCTGAATGTTGAGTTTTAAGCCAACTTTTTCACTCTCCTCTTTCACTTTCATCAAGAGGCTCTTTAGTTCTTCGCTTTCTGCCATAAGTGTGGTGTCATTTGCATATCTGAGGTTATTGTTATTTCTTCCAGCAATCCTGATTCCAGCTAGCACTTCATGAGTCCAGCATTTCACATGATGTACTCTGCATATAAGTTAAATAAGCACGGTGACAATATACAGCCTTGATGTACTCCTTTCCCAATTTGGAATCAGTCTGTTCCACATCTAGTTCTAACTGTTGCTTCTTGACCTGCATACAGATTTCTCAGGAGGCAGGTCAAGTGGTCTGGTGTTCCCATCTCTTTAAGAACTTTCCAGTTTGTTGTGATCCACACAGTCAAAGGTTTTGGCGCAGTCAATAAAGAAGAAATAGAAGTTTTTCTGGAACTCTCTTGCCTTTTTGATGATCCAGTGGATGTTGGCAATTTGATCTCTGATTCCTCTGCCTTTTCTAAATCCAGCTTGAACATCTGGAATTTCATGGTTCACAAACTGTTGAAGCCTGGCTAGGAGAATTTTGAACATCACTTTGCTAGCGTGTGAGATGAGTGCAATTGTTTGGTAGTTTGAGCATTCTTTGGCATTGCCTTTCTTTGGAATTGGAAAGAAAACTGACATTTTCCAGTCCTGTGGCCACTGCTGAGCTTTCTAAATTTTCTGGCATATTGAGTGCAGCACATTCTCAGCATCATCTTTTAGGATCTGAAATAGCTCAACTGGAATTCCATCACCTCCACTAGGTTTGTTCATAGTGATGTTTCCTCAAGCCCACTTGACTTCGCGTTCCAGCATGTCTGGCTCTAGGTGAGTGATCATACCTAGAGCCATATCTGGCTCTAGCTCATATCTGGGTTGTGAACATCTTTTTTGTACAGTTCTTCTGTGTATTCTTGCTACCTCTTCTTAATATCTTCTGCTTCTGTTAAGCCCATACCATATCTGTCCTTTATCGAGCCCATCTTTGCAAGGAATGTTCCCTTGGTATCTCTGATTTTCTTGAAGAGATCTCTAGTCCTTCCCATTCTGTTTTTTTCCTCTATTTCTTTGTGTTGATCACTGAGGAAGGCTGTCTTATCTCTCCTTGCTATTCTTTGGAACTCTGCCTTCAGATGGGTATATCCTTTCTTTTCTCCTTTGCCTTTCATGTCTCTTCATTTCACAGCTATTTGTAAGGCCTCCTCAGACAACTATTTTGCCTTTTTGCATTTCTTTTTCTTGGGGATGGTCTTGATCACTGCCTCCTGTACAATGTCACAAACCTCCATCCATAGTTCTTCAGGCACTCTGTCTATCAGATCTAATCCCTTGAATCTATTTGTTACTTCCACTGTATAATCATAAGGGATTTGATCAGGTCGTATCTGAATGGTCTAGTGGTTTTCCCTACTTTCTTCAGTTTAAGTCTGAATTTGGCAATAAGGAGTTCATGATCTGAGTCAATTCCTAGGCGAGCTGATAAGAAGTCTGGGGTCCCTTAGGATGAGAAACGGGCCTGAGGCTCTCGTGGAGGAGAAAAGGACAAACACCTTTTTATTTTCCTCTACATTCCTTAGTCTTAGTCACATAAAATGTTTTTTCTTTAACCTCAGAACTGATGATAACACAACAACAGAACTCAGCTTCAACTCTGTACTAAGGATTATATAACAACAGTGTATCCTGCTTGAGGACAGATTCTCCTTGAAAACCTTCTGGCTAATTCTGTCATCTGAAAGCGTAAATTGTGGGAGTGGGTCTGGTAAAATCTTTACAACATTGAGACGTTCTTTTGATTTACTGTAATAGCTAATTTTAAAAGTATATAACTCCCTTGCTTAGACTAGTGAGGGGGGCAGTCTCTGTCCCCCTTCTGAATGTTTATGTCAGAAGCTTTACCTGTTCTTTTTCACTTCAATAAAACGCTACTACACAAAAGCTCTTGAGCGATCAAACCTGGTCCCTGGTCCTGAAACTAAATCTTCTTCAGAGATCATGAATCCGACATTGTTCACTGTAAACTGTCACTATAACAAAAGATGCTTCCATTGCTTCTTACTGCTTAGGAATTCGGAGGGTTTTAGGAGCTCTTTGCCAGAAACAGGACAAAGAACAAATATATATATATATAATATATTATATATATATATATAATATTTTACTAGCATGTGTGAGTGAGGTATATCTTTCCTTTTCTCCTTTGCTTTTCACTTCTCTTCTTTTCATAGCTATTTGTAGCACCTCCTCAGGCAACCATTTTCCTTTTTTGCATTTCTTTTCCATGAGGATGGTCTTGATCCCTGTCTCCTGTACAATGTCACGAACCTCCATCCATAGTTCATCAGGCACTCTGTCTATTAGATCTAGTCCCTTAAATCTACTTCTCACTTCCACTGTATAATCATAAGGGATTTGATTTAGGTCATACCTGAATGGCCTAGTGGTTTTCCCTACTTTCTTCAATTTAAGTCTGAGTTTGGCAATAAGGAGTTCATGATCTGAGCCACAGTCAGCTCCCAGTCTTGTTTTTGCTGACTGTATAGAGCTTCTCCATTTAGATCTATCATTTTGTGGTCAGCAGTTTTCATCTGAAAGGGATCTGCTTCCTGTAAAAGCAATTTAATAATGTGTGTCAGGCCTTTATCTATATCTTTCAGGGAACTGGAAGTTCAGTGATTCTGCTATGTGGCAGAATTGTAGTCTAAATTGTTACCAGTTCCCTAGCCCAACAGCTATTCTTTGTTTCTACATCTTTCATACTTGCCAATCATTTACTCAAGTCAGCATTTTATTTCAAAAGACAAGGACACAGGGGCTTATACACAATTTTGCAACTTTTTGGTAAAAGAATGCCTATAGCCTGAAAGATACAATATACCCTATCTTAAGGCTCTGACTTTTAAGAATTGCTTCATGTAGAGATAAAAAGTTGCAGAACAGAGAATAATGTTTATCCCATTGGAGATTTACAGGAACATCATGACCTGCCCTACTGGACAACTGCCATAACAAAGATCCAACAACAAGAAGTTTGCAAAATTAACCATGCCCGTCTCTCACTTGGCTTTTATAACGGCTTTGCTGAAAGCCTTTGGGGAGTTCAGGCTTTCTCTGATGCATGAGCTATCTTTCTCTTTGCATAGCCCTGCAAAAAAACCTTTCTCTGCACCAAACTTTGACATTTCATTGTTATTTGGCCTGTGTCAGGCACAAAACTTGTGTTTGGTAACACCACCACCACCACCACCACCATCTCTAGCAGCACCACTGCCACCAGAAGCCCCACTCTTCTTTTTCCCTGGAGGGCACCTTCCACTTAGTTGCAAGGAAGCTGAGAATGCTACCTCTGGAGAGGTATAACCTTTGGGGAAACCACCACCAGACTCAGCTCTGTTCAAGACATGCTGTGATTCACTCCCCACAGCTTCCTCCATTCTTCACACTGCAGCCCGAGTGATACCAATTCCCTTCTTTAACCTTTAGCGGTTTCCATTTCTTTTGTGTATGTGTGTGAAGTGGGGAGAGTTGTTAGTTCTGCCTTTATTCACCCTAGTTCACTGAAAATGTACTTAAAAAAAATATTTTAATATATTTATTTGGTTGCTCCGGGTCTTAGCTGTGGCATGTGGGCTTTTCGAATTTTGTTGTGGCATGCAGGATGTTTAGTTATAGCGTGCAGAATGTTTAGTTGCGGCTTTCAAACTCTCAGTTGCAACATGTTGGATCTAGTTCCCTGACGTGGGATCAAACCTAGGCCCTCTGCATTGGGAGCTCAGAGTCTTAGCCACCAGACCACTAGGGAAGTCCAAAAAATTTATTTGTTTTAAAGGTCCTGTAATTAGAGTGAGTACCCACTAGTGTGCTTCCCAGGTGACTCAGTGGTAAAGAATCTGTCTGCTAATGCAAGAGACACAGGTTTGATCCCTGGGTTGGGAAGATCCTCTGGAGTAGGAAATGGCAACCTACTCCATTATTTTTGCCTGGAAAATTTCATGGGCAGAGGAGACTGGCAGGCTACAGTCCATGGGATCACAAAAGAGTCAGACACAACTGTGTGACTGAGCACACATGTAGACTTCCACTAATGTGGGATATAAGTCATCCCTCTTAGCTTGGTATTTTTGTCTTTAAAAAGCAGAATTTGTATAGGACTCTGCTTTTATACCATTGATCACATGGTAGTTGCAAGAATGTCAGATATAATGATGTATACAATCTACACAAGATAGACCAATTAAAAATTTATATAATGTAAAAATATATTTGTTAAAAGTTAGCCATGAGGACAGATGCATGCACTGGGAAGAGTGGTTCATTGGGATTGAGAGCCCATATGCAGTAATATTGCTTTTTCTTCCTCCATTACAGTCACTGTTGCTAATAGATACAGGTATTCCACAGACATCTAGCTCCACAAGGGTAAATGGCAACCTACTACATATATGATCTAAAGTGTGTCTGTAAATCTTCTGTGGTAACTCTCACAAAAATAGCACATAATGCAGCCAGTAGGAAGCATGGTTATTTATTCTAGTTGGGCTTTGAAAATGTTTAAATTTTGACTTTAATAACTGTGAAGGGTATCTTTCCTCCTGCATTTTCAAAACTGACATCCACATAGAGTGAAGGAATTTTGATGTTTGTTTGGCCACAGTGATAACTGAAATACTCTTTAAAAATACTTTTAAATAATATGTTTTAGTCACACACAACATAAAACATGGATCATCTCTAGCTTTAAGCTGAAAAGTAGAAGTGCATCTGAATTTTAATGCTTTTGGTTTCAGTAGTCTGTAGTTTTCTACCTTTCTCCTAAAAAATGAAACTGATTCAGATTCAGTTCTTTGGTTGTCAAGATTTTGCCTCACCTGGCTTCTGGATTTTCCAATCTTATCTCCTACTACTCCTTCCTCTATACTGACCTCCTTTGGTCCTTCAAATTTTACTAAGCACATTTTTTTGCTTCAGAATGTCAACCAAAAAAATAATGCAGGAGGCTGCAAATAAGAAAAGAATTTATTTGGAGTCTTAAGAATCGCAATTCATGAGACACAGATTTAGGTAAACCCAAAGGAGAGTTCTAAGGAAGAGAGTCAGAAGCTTATAAAGACAAAACTCCAGGCTGTTAAAAGCTGCCTAACAAAAATTATGATTGACTTGGATGTGAGTCAGAAAATATTTGTCCTAAGGAATCACAAGTTGTTTTAAGGTAGTGGTCTAATAAGTAAATAGACTGTCATGCATTGTTTTAGAGTAAGAATCCAACAAACATCTTCAGTTTCTGGCAGGTGTTCTGGATTACTTCATTAGGTCAAAAGATCAGATTTCATCCAGGCTGAAATGTGCAAAAGCCATACTTTCTTAATGATTTCCTGGTTCCATTTTAGAGAGCTCTCTTAGCCATACTGACTCTATTTTTATTTTCCTTTCACAAGAGTCTCCTCCCTCAGTCCCCAGATCTCTGCATTGTTAACTCCTTTTTATAGCTCAAGTATGAAGTATAAAACAAATAAATAGGGAAATAATTAGATTGTGGTTGACTCTAATGCCATGGAGCTTCCCAAGTGGCTCAGTGGTATAGAATCTGCCTGTAAATGCAGGAGACACAAAGGACACAAGTTCGATCCTTGGGTCAGGAAGATCCCTTGGAGTAGGAAATGGGAACCCACTCCAATATTTTTGCATGGAAAATTTCATGGACAAAGGAGCCTGGTGGATTACAGTTCATGGGATTACAAAAAGTCAGAGATGACTTAGTAACTGAGCACCCACACAAGCTAATGCCATGGCAGCCTATTTAAGCAAACCAAAATTAAGCATGTGAATGTCAAGATTATATCAAAATTCTAAGGATAACCAATCACAAATAGCCAACTAGGCTTTTAGCTATAGCCAATCAAGTAATTTCCTTCTTTGGTTCTGCTCTTTCTCTATGTAAGTCTCTCCTCCCAAATCCTATCCCCAGAACACTCCTGACCACTTCTGGTTTAGCACTGCCTAATTCTAATCAATTTTTTTCAAATAAACTCTCAAGATTTTTAATATGCTTCATCTTATCTTTTAATAGGTTTTGGCAAAAATGTCACAGTCTCAGAGTTGTCTCCCATGACTACCCACAGCAAAAGTAATCCCTTTATCATCTCTCCCCTTCCCCCAACACCCTCTCTCTCCTTGATCGTACCCTGCTCTTTATCGTCCTCATCTCCGCACATTGTTTGTGTCCTTGTTTTCTGTCTCTCACACTAAAATCTAAACTCCAAGAGGATATGTTTGCTTACTAATATATGCTACCTGGCACCTAGAAAGCATTAAATATTTGTTTGAATGAATGTAATGAATGGATTTTTAAAAGTCTGACTGTATGAGAAATATCAAGCATTTGCTTCCATTGTAAGTGGCTGATAAATATGAGTTAGGAATCATGTAATACTGTAAAAATAAAAATAACAGATGAAGCTAACAAGAAAAAGACAAGGTTGTCTTTGCAATGGCTCTCAGCATACTGATAAAGGAAACCAATTGCCATCTTCTCACTGTTGCAAAACTGATCATTGTCATTTTTTTTTTTTTTTTTTTTTTTTTTTTTTTTTTTTTTTTTTTTTTTTGTCTTTTATTTGAAAAAAAAAAAAAAAAAAAAAAAAAAAAAAAAAAAAAAAAAAAAAAAAAAAAAAAAAAAAAAAAAAAAAAAAAAAAAAAAAAAAAAAAAAAAAAAAAAAAAAAAAAAAAAAAAAAAAAAAAAAAAAAAAAAAAAAAAAAAAAAAAAAAAAAAAAAAAAAAAAAAAAAAAAAAAAAAAAAAAAAAAAAAAAAAAAAAAAAAAAAAAAAAAAAAAAAAAAAAAAAAAAAAAAAAAAAAAAAAAAAAAACTGATCATTTCATTTTGGCATTATTTAACTATTATTCTTTATTAGTGTTCAAAGTATGTTAGTGAGAATTTCCAGATGTTCAAGCTAGATTAGAAAGCTTTCAGTAGAGATTAAATGCAACATCTGTTGGATATAGAAAAAGAAAATATAGAAGAATAGTACTTCTGCTTCATGACTACACAAATTGATTGTGGATCACAACAAACTGAAAATTCTTTAAGAATGGAATACCGAACCTTTCCTTTGAGGATATCGATTTTACTCCTAAGTGTATGCAGGTAAGAAAATTCCAAGAGACGGATCAAACCAAGAAGTACATCAGGCTTATATGGTTGCCTGTTTATTTATTATATGCAGTACATATCTTGCTAAGACAAGTGAATCAAGATGCAGAGAAAATCAATAACTCAGAATGGATGTCACCTCAGCAGAAAGCAAGAGGAACAAAGAAGGAAAAGCTATATTTCAGATCGAATAAAGAGCCTCTTGATGGAATAGGGCTGGATCTCGAATTAATGTGGAAAATAAGGAGTATTATGAGTGGCGAAAATAAGCTTTGGCATGTGGTATTTTCTTAAAAACTCAAACAATTCAATAAGACCAAGATCATATGGCATCTGGTCTCATCACTTCTTATTTTCATTTCCATGGCAAATAGATGGCCGGGAAACAATGAAAAACAGTGACAGACTTTATTTTCTTGGACTCCAAAATCACTGAAGATGGTGACTGCAGCTGTGAAATTAAAAGATGCTTGCTTCTTGGAAGAAAAGCTATGAGAAACCTAGACGCCTTATTAAAAAGCAGAGACATTGCTTTGTCAACAAATGTTCAAATAATCAAAGCTATGGTTTTTCTAGTAGTCATGTATGGATGTGAGAGTTGAACCATAAAGAAGGCTGAGCACTGAAGAATTGATGCTTTTGAACTGCGGCTGTTGGAGGAAGACTCTGTGAAATGCGGGGGGAGAAGACTCTTGAAAATCCCTTGGACTGCAAGGAGATCAAACCAATCAATTCTAAAGGAAATCAGTCCTGAATATTCATTGGAAGGACTGATGCTGAAGCTCCAATATTTGGCCACCTGATTCAAAGAACTGACTCGTTTGAAAAGACCCTGACTGGGAAAGATTGAAGACAGAAGGAGAAGGGGATGGCAGAGGATGAGATGCTTGGATGGTATCACCGATTCAGTGGACATGAGTTTGAGCAAGCTCAGTTCAGTTCAGTTCAGTCACTCAGTCATGTCCGACTCTTTTCAACCCCATGAACTGCAGCATACCAGGCCTCCCTGTCCATCACCAAATCCAGAAGTCCACCCAAACCCATGTTTGCTCAGGAGATGGTGAAAGACAGGGAAGCCTGGTGTGCTGCAGTCCATGGGGTTGCAGAGTTGGACATGACTGAGTGATTGACAACAATCCTTCTGTACTCTGGGCTCTAATAAGCTGACCTTTATAGATTGTGTAAACTGGGATCCCTTGACCTCTAACCTCTGGTTGGGTTGAAGGCATGATGGCACCAGCAGATCAAAAGAGAAGATAGAGAATGAGTTAGACTGTTTATTCTTCCAGTTCCCTCCTGTCTGGGTTGCACTTGTTGACTGTGTTCCCTTACTGACCCAAAGGCCATAGCTCCTTTTTGGTGGCCTCACATACGTGACGTGACTTCTCTGGTAGCTCAGATGGTAAAGCATCTGCCTACAATGCGGAAGACCCAGGTTCCATCCCTGCGTTGGGAAGACCCCCTGGAGAAGGAAATGACAACCCACTCCAGTACTCTTGCCTGGAAAATCCCATGGACAGAGGAGCATGGTAGGCTACAGTCCATGGGGTCGCAAAGAGTCAGACATGACTGAGTGATGTCACTCACACCTATGTTAATTCTCTCCAGATTTTGGTAATTGCTCCCTCCCTATCCTTGCAGGGCTAGGAGAGGTAAGGACTTTCTGCTATTGCTAGTCCTAAGGTATTGAAACATTATTACTCCTGTACCCAAACCTTTATAAACAGTCTCTTTATTAAGGTTTTGCTTTTCTTGTTTGAGTTTGCCCAGCTGTTTCCTGACTTAGATCCAGAATCATATACTGTATGCCTCAAATCCATGAGAATTAGAAAGACATGGATCTATAGTCTAGAAACAAATTAAATCAAGAATCAAGCTAATGGAAAATTTTAACAATGCAGAACTTATGATTATGAGCACTATTGTTTCCAACTTGGAGTTAGGCATGAGTGAAATAAAGTGAAAGTCACTCAGTTGTGTCCGACTCTTTGGGACCCCATGGACTATAGAGTCCATGGAATTCTCCAGGCCAGAATACTGGAGTGGGTAGACTTTCCCTTCTCCAGGGTATCTTCCCAACCCAGGGACTGAATCCATCTCCCACATTGAAGGCAGATTCTTTACCAGCTGAGCCACCAGGGAAGCCCTCTTTCCCAGAAATCCCCAGAAGATTTTCCTGCTTCTTATTGGCCATGAATGAATCTTATGCCCATGTGACCATTCTTGAATCCATTTGAATGGCTAAGGGAATATTGTAATTTCTTGATTAGTCTAAGCCTGTTAACCCTTGAATCAATAATTACAGTAATCACTGATTAGCCTTAATCTAGACCCATCTCTGAATATGGGGTCAGTCTCCAAACCACATTGCTGGTATAAAATAAGGAAGGAATGAGATGAGTATGTTAAGGCAATTATAATAGACATCAGGTCTATCTTATTCAGGAGCAAGAGATTCATATTCTTGGTATAGATGTGGTAAGTATCTGAGAGGCTAGTTTGTAAATTGTAGGCCCTAAAATCTGTAGGAAATCATTGTAAAATACGTTCTAGTTCTAAGAATTGTGATATCATGAGGATTTATACATCTTTGACATTTAAAATAATTGGCTAGAAATAACTAGAACTCTGTTATCCCATCTTTTTATATAATTCACATTTCCTTAAAAAAAAAAGTTGTGACATCTTCTTTGACTATTCAGAAAAATATAGTTAATCTTGAAGATTAAGTATAGTCAATATAATCTTGAAGAATGCAGGCACCAAACGTTAAATACCTCATAAGACTGGAGCAGTGACCTGCATTTTTCTGGTATTGAAGAATGAAGTAATCAATGGGAAGACCTAGATGGACAGCTGTGTAGCACTCAAACTGGGGATCCCTCAACAAGCAGACAGGAAGGACCATGAAGTCTGCTCTTATCTGATCTGTCAAGGTCTTCTGAGGTCTAAATGGTCAGAGCAGCAGAGGATTCTTTCCCCATATTGCTGAATTCTTAAGTAAATACATGTACTATTGCTAGTATTCAATATTTCCGCTAAAAGCAAACCAGCATAATTTCCAGATCTATAGCTGCAAGCCTATATTTTCCATAGCCCTACAAAATTCAGAAATGGAATGGACCTAACAGAAGCAGAATATATTAAGAAAAGACGGCAAGAATAAAGAGAACTGTACAAACAAGATCTTCATGACCCAGATAACCATGATAGTGTGATCACTCACCCTGAGTCAGACACCATGGAGTGCAAAGTCAAGTAGGCCTTAGAAAGCATGACTACAAACAAAGCTAGTGGAAGTGATGGAATTCCAGCGGAGCTATTTCAAATCCTAAAAGATGATGTTGTGAAAGTGCTACACTCAATATGCCAACAAATTTGGAAAACTCATCAGTGGCCATGAGGCTTGAAAAAGTCAGTTTTCATTCCAGTCCCAAAGAAAGAATGTCCAAACTACTGCACCATTGCACTCATTTCATGTGCTAGCAAGGTCATGCTAAAAATCCTTCAACAGTACATGAACTGAGAATTTCCAGATCTTTAAGCTGGATTTAGAAAAGGCAGAGGAACCAGAGATCAAACTGCCAACACCCACTGGATCACAGAAAAAGCAAGAGAATTTAAGAAAAACATCTACATCTTCTTCATTGACTACACCAAAGTCTTTGACTGGATGTATCATAACAAACCACGGAAAATTCTTAAAGAGGTGGGAATACCAGACCACCTTAGCTGTCTCCTGAGAAATCTGTATGTGGTCAAGAAGCAACAGTTAGAACCAGATATGGAACAACAGACTGGTTCCAAATTGGGAAAGGAGTACATCAAGGCTGTATATTGTCACTCTGCTTATTTAACTTCTATGCAGAGTATATCATGCAAAATGTTGGGTTGGATGAAGCACAAGCTGGAATCAAGATTGCCGGGAAAAATATCAATAACCTTTCACATGCAGATTACACCACCTTTACGGCAGAAAGTGAAGAGGAACTAAAGAGTCTCTTGATGAATGTGAAAGAGAAGAGTGAAAAAGCTGGCTTAAAACTCGACGTTCAAAAAATGAGGATCAGGGCTCTGGTCCCATCACTTCATGGCAAATAGATAGGGAAGCAATAGAAACAGTGACAGTCTTTATTTTCTTGGGCTCCAAAAATCACTGTGGATGGTGACTGCAGCCATGAAATTAAAAGATGGTCACTCCTTGGAAGAAAAGCTATGTCCAACCTAGACAGCATATTAAAAAGCAGAGACATTACTTTTCTGACAAAGGTCCATCTTGTCAAAGCTGTGGTTTTTCCAGCACTCATGTACAGATGTGAGATTTGGACCATAAAGAAAGCTGAGTGCCAGAGAATTGATGCTTTCAAACTGTGGTGTTCCAGAAGACTCTTTAGAGTCCGTTGGACTGCATGGAGAGCAAACCAGTCCATCCTAAAGGAAATCAACCCTGAAGATTTATTTGAAGAACTAATGCTGAAGCTGAAGCTCCAATACTTTGGCCACCAGATGGGAAGAGCTGACTCACTAGGAAAAACCCTGAGCTGGGAAAGATTGAAGACAGAAAGAGAAGGGGACAGCAGAGGATGAGATGTTTGGATGGCATCACCAACTCGATGGACATAAGTTCCAGCCAACTCCAAGAGATGGCAAAGGACATGGAAACCTGGCGTGCTGAAGTCCATGGGGTTGCAAAGAGCTGGACATGACTAAGCGACAACAACAACAAAATTCACATGTCCAAAATTTAACATCACTGTCTTTTCAAAAAACCTCTCTAATCCTCTCAGCTCATTAAATGCACCACCATATGTCACTCAATTCTCCAAACCTAAATTCTAGAAATTAGCCTTGACTCAAATCTTTCCTCTTCACACCAACCAATTGCTGCTGCTGCTGCTAAGTCACTTCAGTCGTGTCTGACTCTGTGTGACCCCATAGACGGCAGCACACCAAGCTCCCCTGTCCCTGGGATTCTCCAGGCAAGAACCTGGAGTGGGTTGCCATTTCCTCCTCCAATGCATGAAAGTGAAAAGTAAAAGGGAAGTCGCTCAGTCGTGTCCGACTCTTCGCGACCCCATGGACCACAGCCTACCAGGCTCCTCTGTCCATGGGATTTTCCAGGCAAGAATACTGGAGTGGGGTGCCATTACCTTCTTCACAACCAATTGCTAGTGAAATTCAAAAAGAAGAAGTATTGTCCAGCTTTCAGAAGCAGAAGGGCAGGCCTCTGACCTGTCTGGACACTGCCCACATACTACACCTGTTTACAATCGCAGCAAGTCAGGTAGTTCTTTAGATTAAAAAAGGGAGTGTGTCTTGGAATTCTTCATACTCTGGAGGCCTAGCCAACCTCCTGGGATCTAAGAAGTCTTATGATTCACAAGTAAAACAAACAGCATTGTAAAAGTTTGAGTAAAACCATAGCTGCGTTTTTTTAATGTAAACTGATGATAACATCAGTTTGTAATCTGGGATTATAAATGGGAGCCCCCAAACTGCAATTTGACATCTCACCCATGGAGTAGATAAACTGCTTTGGACCCTTTCTAAAATTAAGACTCCAGATTGCTCTTAATGTGAAACTTCCCAGTGCTGTTCAAGTCTGGATGCAGGTGTTGACTCAAGTTGGTGATGAATATGCTGTTCAGTTCAGTTAAGTCACTCAGTCGTGTCCAACTCTTTGTGACCTCACGAACTGCAGCACACCAGGCCTCCCTGTCCATCACCAACTTCCGGAGTTCACCCAAACTCATGTCCATTGAGTTGGTGATGCTTTCTAACCATCTCATCCTCTGTTGTCCCCTTCTCCTACCCTCAATCTTTCCCAGCATCAGAGTCTTTTCAAATGAGTCAGCTCTTCACATCAGGTTCAGTCTGTCCAATGAACATCCAGACTGATCTCTGTTAGGGTGGATTGCTTGGATCTCCTTGCAGTCCAAGGGACTCTCAAGAGTCTTCTCCAACACCACAGTTCAAAAGTATCAATTCTTCGGTGCTCAGCTTTCTTTATAGTCCAACTCTCACATCTATACATGACTACTGGAAAAACCATAGCCTTGACTAGATGGACCTTTGTTGACAAAGTAATGTCTCTGCTTTTTAATATGCTGTCTAGGTTGGTGATAACTTTCCTTCCAAGGAGTAAGCGTCTTTTAATTTCATGGCAGCAGTCACCATCTGCAGTGATTTTGGAGCCCCCCAAAATAAAGCCAGCCGCTGTTTCCACTGTTTCCGCATCTATTTGCCATGAAGTGATAGGACTAGATGCCATGATCTTCGTTTTCTGAATGTTGAGCTTTAAACCAACTTTTTCACTCTCCTCTTTCACTTTCATCAAGAGGCTCTTTAGTTCTTCTTCACTTTCTGCCATAAAGGTGATATCATCTGCATATCTGAGGTTTTTGATATTTCTCCTGGCAAATTGATTCCAGCCTGTGCTTCTTCCAGCCCAGCGTTTCTCATGATATACTCTGCATAAAAGTTACATAAGCAGGGCAACAATATACAGCCTTGCTGCTGCTGCTGCTGCTGCTGCTAAGTCACTGCAGTCATGTCCGACTCTGCGACCCCATAGACGTCAGCCCACCAGGCTCCCCCATCCCTGGGATTCTCCAGGCAAGAACACTGGAGCAGGTTGCCATTTCCTTCTCTAATGCAAGAAAGTGAAAAGTGAAAGTGAAAGTGAAGTTGCTCAGTCGTATCCAACTCTTAGCGACCCCATGGACTGCAGCCTACCAGGCTCCTCTGTCCATGGGATTTTCCAGGCAAGAGTACTGGAGTGGGGTGCCATTGCCTTCTCTGAATATACTGCCTTAACGTACTCCTTTTCCTATTCGGAAGCAGTCTGTTGTTCCATATCCAGTTCTAACTGTTGCTTACTGACCTGCATACAGGTTTCTCAAGAGGCAGATCAGGTGGTCTGGTATTCCCATCTTTTGAAGAATTTTCCACAGTTTATTGTGATCCACATAGTCAAAGGATTTGGCATAGTCAATAAAGCAGAAGTAGATGTTTTTCTGGAACTCTCTTGCTTTTTTCAATGATCCAGCGGATGTTGGCAATTTGATCTCTGGTTCCTCTGCCTTTTCCAAAACCAGCTTGAACATCTGGAAGTTCACGGTTCACATATTGCTAAAGCCTGGCTTGGAGGATTTTAAGCATTACTTTACTAGATGTGAGATGAGTGCAATTGTGCGGTAGTTTGAGCATTCTTTGGCATTGCCTTTCTTTGGGATTGGAATAAAAACTGACTTTTTCCAGTCCTGTGACCCCTGCTGAGTTTTCCAAATTTGCTGGCATATCGAGTGCAGTACTTTCACAGCATCATCCTTCAGGATTTGAAATAGCTCAACTGGAATTCCATCACCTCCATTAGCTTTGTGCATAGTGATGCTTCCTAAGGCCCACTTGACTTCACATTCCAGAATGTCTGGCTCTAGGTGAGTGATCACACCATCATGATTATCTGGGTCATGAAGATATATTTTTGTACAGTTCTTCTGTGTATTCTTGCCACCTCTTCTTAATATCTTCTGCTTCTGTTAGGTCCAGACCATTTCTGTCCTTTATCGAGCCCATCTTTGCATGAAATATTCCCTTGGTATCTCTAATTTTCTTGACGAGATCTCTAGTCTTTCCCATTCTGTTGTTTTCCTGTATTTCTTTGCACTGATAACTAAGGAAGACTTTCTTATCTCTCCTTACTATTCTTTGGAACTCAGCATTCAAATAGGTATATCTTTCCTTTTCTCCTTTGTTTTTCACTTCTCTTCTTTTCACAGCTATTCGTAAGGCCTACTCAGACAGCCATTTTGCTTTTTTGCATTTCTTTTTCTTGGGGATGGTCTTGATCCCTGCCTCCTGTACAATGTCATGAACCTCTGTCCATAGTTCATCAGGCACTCTATCAGATCTAGTCCATTAAATCTATTTCTCACTTCCACTGTATAATCATAAGGGGTTTGATTTAGGTCATACCTGAATGGTCTAGTGGTTTTCCCTACTTTCTTCAATTTAAGTCTGAATTTGGTAATAAGGAGTTCATGATCTGAGCCACAGTCAGTTCCCAGTCTTATTTTTGCTGACTGTATAGGGCTTCTCCATCTTTGGCTGCAAAGAATAGAATCAATCTGATTTAGGTATTGATCATCTGGTGATGTCCATGTGTAGAGTCTTCTCTTGTGTTGTTGGAAGAGGGTGTTTGCTATGACCAGTGCATTTTCTCTGCAAAACTCTATTAGCCTTTGCCCTGCTTCATTCTATACTCCAAGGCCAAATTTGCCTGTTACTCCAGGTGTTTCTTGACTTTCCACTTATGCATTCCAGTCCGCTATAATGAAAAGGACATCTTTTTTGGGTGTTAGTTCTAAAAGGTCTTGTAGGTCTTCATAGAACAGTTCAACTTCAGCTTCTTCGGCATTACTGGCCGGGGCATATATTTGGGTTACCATGATATAATGGTTTGCCTTGGAAACAAACAGAGATCATTTTGTCATTTTTGAGATTGTATCTAAGTACTGCATTTCAGACTCTTTCGTTGACCATGATGGCCACTCCATTTCTTCTAAGGGATTCCTGTGCACATTAGTAAACATAATGTCATTTGAGTTAAATTCACCCATTCCAGTCCATTTTAGTCGCTGATTCCTGGAATGTTGACGTTTACTCTTGCCATCTCCTATTTGACCTCTTCCAATTTGCCTTGTTTCATGGACCTAACATTCCAAGTTTCTATGCAATATTGCTCTTTACAGCATCGGATCTTGCTTCTATCACCAGTCACATCCACACCTGGTTGTTGTTTTTGCTTTGACTCCATCTCTTCATTCTTTCTGGAGTTATTTCTCCACTAATTTCCAGTAGCATATTGGGCACCTACCGACCTGGGGAGTCCATCTTTCAGTGTCCTATCTTTTTGCTTTTTGATACTATTCATGGGGTTCTCAAGGCAAGAATACTGAAGTGGTTTGCCATTCCCTTCTTCAGTGGACCACATTCTGTCAGACCTTTCCACCATGACCTGTTACTTCTCTCTATTGTTTCTATTTTTTTTTCTTCTTCAAAGGACCATGTATTGAAATTATGTTAAATAATCTTTTATTAAAAGTTGAAATCATTTATTTTTGTGTAATGAGTGGTTTCCTTTGTTAAGGAACCCTTTAAACCTAAAATGAAGTAAAACTTTTGGCAAAACTAAATTGTTGTGAGCTGGATTCATGAAACCAAATGCTACCCTTTAAAAAAAGGAAAAAATAAATAAGAGGTTAAATTTTTACTCCCAGATGGGATGACTTGCTTACTGCTTAGGACCCCAAATTAAAGCAGGTTAAATCTTTGGAAGTTGTTGAATGTTTGCAGCTTGTGCCAATTGAGAAAGGACAAAAATGTAGCATTCTGCGTTGGAGAGGCTGGATCCTCCTCCCTGCCTGCCATGAGGTACATGATTAAAATTGGTTGAGGAAAAATTAAAATTGGAGAAAGAGTCATCTGGTTTGCAGGTATAGTTGTTTATCTTAGAATGTCAAAATTACATGCTGACCAAATCTCCACTTTCCAGTGTGTAACTGAAAAAAGTTGCTGTAAATGTTGCACAAGGTAAGTGTCAAAAGTGGTGTGGTAAGGTTAACAAAAGAAAGTTCATTCTTAGAAAATGATGGGAGAAAAAGCAAAGAGACCAAGAGATATTTTAAATCTCAAACAGAAACTATGAAATCTCTGTTTGTCTGGATATATGTCTATATATATGTCTCAGTATGTAGTTTTATCTTTGGAAATATTGCTAAGGGTAATTTGTAAATAAACTATTTAATTCCTTAAATAAAAGTAAGTGCTTACAAATCAAACAATTATAAATACAAAAGAACTAAGCTAAATGAATGTCAATTTCACTGGGAAATATTTACTCTTAAATTTACAGCTGACATTGTGATTGTTAATCTAATTAACATAGACATGCTGTGAAGATGTTGTACTCATTATGCCATCAAATTTGGAAAACTCAGCAGCGGCCACAGGACTGGAAAAGATCAGTTTTCATCACAATCCCAAAGAAAGGCAATGCCAAAGAATGTTCAAACTACCACACAATTGCACTCATCTCACACACCAGAAAAATAATGCTCAAAATTCTCTATGCTAGGCTTCAACAGTACATGAACTGAGAACTTCCAGATGTTCAAGCTAGATTTAGAAAAGGCAAAGGAATCAGAGATCAAATTGCCAACATCTGTTGGGTCATAGAAAAAGCAACAGAGTTCCAGAAAAACACCTATTTCTGTTTTATTGACTGTGCTAAAACCTTTGACTGTGTGGATCCCAACAAACTGGAAAATTCTTCAAGAGATGTGAAGACCAGACCACCTTACTTGCCTCCTGAGATATTTGTATGCAGGTCAAGAAGCAATAGTTAGGACCACAGATGGAACAATGGACTGGTTCCAAACTGGGAAAGGAGTACGTCAAGGCTGTACATTGTCACCCTGCTTATTTAACTTCTATGCAGAGTACATCATGTGAAATGCCAGGCTAGATGAATCACAATCTGGAATCAAGATTGCTGGGAGAAAGATCAATAACCTCAGATATGTAGATGACATCCTCCTTATAGCAGAAAGTAAAGAGGAACTAAAGAACCTCTTGATGAGGTGAACAGAAGAGTGAAAAAGTTGGCTTAAAAGTCAATATTCAAAAAATTAAGATCAAGGCATCCAGTCCCATCACTGCATGGTGAATAGATGGAGAAACTATGGAGACAGTGACAGACTTTATTTTCTTGGGCTACAAAATCACTGGATGGTGACGGCAGCCATGAAATTAAAAGATGCTTGCTCCTTTGAAAAAAAGCTATGACCAACCTAGACAGGAAATTAAAAAGCAGAGACATTACTTTTGACAAAAGTCCATGTAGTCAAAGCTATGGTTTTTCCAATAGTCATGTATGGATGTGAGAATTGGACCATAAAGAAAGCTGAGTGCCAAAGAACTGATGCTTTTGAAATGTGGTATGGAAGAAGACTCTTGAGAATCCTTGGGACAGCAAGGAGATCAAACCAGTCAATCCTAAAGGAGATCAGTCCTGAGTATTCATTGGAAGGACTGACACTGTAGCTGCAGCTCCAACACTTTGCCCACCTGACGTGAAGAACTGATTCATTGAAAAAGACCCTGATGATGGGAAAGATTGAAGGCAGGAGGAGAAGAGGACGAGAGAGGATGAGATGGTTGGATGGCATCACCGACTCAATGGACATGAGTTTGAGCAAGTTCTGAGAGTTGGTGATGAACAGGGAAGCCTGGTGTGCTGCAGTTCATGGGGTCGCAAAGAGTTAGACAAGACTGAGTGACTGAACTGAATTGAGACATGCCTTCGTTCAGTTCAGCTCAGTCACTCAGTTGTGTCCGACTCTTTGTGACCCCATTAATCGCAGCACGCCAGGCCTCCCTGTCCATCACTAACACCCGGAGTTCACTCAGACTCACATCCATTGAGTCGGTGATGCCATCCAGCCATCTCATCCTCTGTCGTCCCCTTCTCCTCCTGCCCCCAATCCCTCCCAGCATCACATTCTTTTCCAGTGAGTCAACTCTTCTCATGAGGTGGCCAAAGTACTGGAGTTTCAGCTTTAGCATCATTCCTTCCAAAGAAATCCCAGGGTTAATCTCCTTCAGAATGGACTGGGTGGATCTCCTTGCAGTCCAAGGAACTCTCAAGAGTCTTCTCCAGCACCACAGTTCAAAAGCATCAATTCTTTGGCACTCAGCCTTCTTCACAGTCCAACTCTCACATCCACACATGACCACAGGAAAAACCATCGCCTTGACTAGATGGACCTTAGTTGACAAAGTAATGTCTCTGCTTTTGACATGTCTTTGTAGTCACTGATATTAAGTATAATACTTTCATTGTGCCTATGTTTAATATAACTTAAACAAAATATTGTTATATCAGTTACAAATTGTCAGAAAGGAAAGCAACTCAACGTGAAGAAACTTTTAAGGAAAGAAAATGTAAATGAGATAAGAGCTTTTAGATTAAACTCTACTAAGAATAATTAAGCTTTAGGAATATCTACCTAAAATTGTTTTTCCAGATTTTGGTAAATTGAAATTCCAGGGTTGTGGTAAATTAAGTTAAATGATGCAAGCTTATTAAATAATTAGGCCACTTGCAAATAAACTAAGATGCTAAAATATTAATTAATAAACACTGGCTTCCTTTTATGGAGAAACAAAAAGTTTAGAACTAATAATGAGTATGTTTTGGATCATCCTGAGTTGTTCTCTATAAGAAAGTAAATATTTTTAGAAATTATTACCGACATTTATGTTCACCAATCTTCTGAGTGCTAATATAAAGGACAGTTTATAGTTACTTAAGGAAAATAGGATATGTGTTTTTAGAAAAGAAGTTATGATGAATGGAAGTGCATTATGTTAAGGGAAACCGAAGTAGGTCTGACTTACAGGTGTCCGTTTTTCAGTGGGAAGATAAAGTTACAGATACAGAAAATAAGAGAAAGGTTTGTGGAAAGTGGACCTGGGAAAAGAGTTTTATTCATGGTGCAAGTTTTCTTGGGATGTTGAGCTTCCTTTGATAACAGGTTCTGTTTCTTTACCTCTTAAGTGGTCTGTTCTGTATTTGCTTTGAAAACTTTTATTGTTACTTTGGCTGAGTGAATAACTATTGTTTCATAGTGACTTGTGATCTTATCTGACTGAGTGTTCTTAACCCTTTGATATTTTTGACAGACCTTCCTAAAATCAAATTGTAATGAAATTATTTTGACTTCTAACCACTTTGGGGTGCTTCAGAGTGTTCCTGAGGCATCCCAAAGAAAGATACTAAACAATTAGTTTTATTTGGTATGTTAAAGTATATGGGAAGTATTATCAAATAACTAATAACTTTTCTCAGATTGTATTATATGGTAAATGTTACTAATATAGATATTCTAGAAAGTATATAGAAATCATAAAGATTTTATATAACCCGGTAAAATTTTATCTGTCATAATTCTAGTTACTATATTAAAGTGTTACATGTCATAGTAGTAACCAAGTTACTTTGTCAATTGCATTCTAATCAGATCTTAAATGTGCCTTTTTAAGCTTTTTGTTATTATAGAGAGTTATGATTTCACCCCGATGCCTTTCAAAAATACTGCCTCTTCAAGATTTATAGAAAGCACTTTCTAAGATTAAATTAAAATTAACCAGATAAAATTTTGTTATTATCAGTAAGCTGCTATCAGACTGGAATTTGCTTTTCTGTTAAGGCAACAAAGTTTTCTTGGCATGCGGCATTTGATAACACATTAGATGAATTTCTTTGTCTTTAAATACTTTTTATGTGTTTTTAAAAGCTTTTGTTATTTTCTTAAATATTATTTCACAATTATCTATGAAGTTTGTAGCACACATAAATAAAGCTCATTGTGTTTCTACAAAAAATTAACACCTCATTGTCAGACTTTCCCTGGTGGCCCAGATGGTAAAGAATCCCCCTGCAATGCAGAAGACCTGAGTTTGATCCCTGGGTCAGAAAGATCCCCTGGAGAAGGGAATGACTACCCACTCCAGAATTCTTGCCTAGAGAATTCTATGGACAGAGGAGCCTGGCAGGCTACAGTCCATGGGGTTGCAAAGAGTCGGACATGACTGAACAACTAACATTTTCACTTTCGGTTTCATGCCCTTAGGACATGGCAACAGTCTACTCCTAAAACAAGGAATTTAAAATGGATAAGCAATAGCTATAGATCAACAGTCAGGGCTGTGGGAAATCTAAGATGGCCGCTTGGCTTTTTCTGGCTCTCTGACAAACCTCATTTTTTTTTTTTAATTTGATGGGATAAAACCTTCCCTGGCTGCTGGGTTAATGCCCTCACAAAAATTTTTGTTTCGTTGAATAGTAAATTCTAGTTTTGTTCATTGAGATCTATGTTGACCAAGACTCACTAACTGATAGTTACTTGCTGTTATGTTTTATTGCTAAAAAGTTTAATTGAACTATTCTAAAGCTTAACTCAGTAACCTATCTTTGGATGGAAATCAGATACCCCATGAACTACAACCAAGGGACATAAAATTATATGTATCTATCAATAAATTATATGCTAATTGGAACTTATGGCAAAAACAAGGCAAAAGAGAGCCCTTGCATCTCTGGGACAGGGAAATTTCCAGAGCTGAAAAGAGTTATACTAAGAGGAGTTAATTTGCTGAATTATATGTAATATATCAGGTTCTAAAACAAGAAAGTTTAACAGAATGTCAAATTTATACGGATTCTTATTCAGTAGCCGATGGATTGGCCACTTAGCTCTCCATGTGGGTAAAGAATAATGTAAATTTATTCCAAGGAATTATGGGGAAAGGAATTAAGGTCTGACATTTGGGAACCTGTTCAAATCGCTGATGTTTCAGTCTTCAGTGTAGAAGCTCACAGTATTCCAAATCTATGGAACAATGGTATAACTCTATTATAAATTAATAAACCCAAATCCAAACAGTAGAAGTTGACTCAAACTCTGGCGACTTAAAAGGTTTGACTTTATGGGCACGACAAAAAATGTGGCCATCTGGGGGGAAAAAAGCAAGATACAGGTGGGCTCAGGATCACGATATTTCTTTAACTATCAATCTCTTTATGCAGATTTAAATGTCCAATTGTCCGATTTACAATGTCGAATTTGTCAATGTATTAAGCATAGAGGCTTGCCACACCTAGTCAAAGGACAATTGGCTTGTGGGCAAATATGGCAAATTGATTATATTGGATCCATTAATTTGAGATAAAGGATGTCAACACATGTGTACTGCTGTGGACACCTATACTGGATATTTAGTGGTCATTCTCTTCAGGAAAGCCAATTAGGCTAAAACTATTAAAACGTTGGAGATAATTTATATCACGGTGTTCCATTTCAAACTGAGAGTGACAATGGGTAACATTTTAAAGGTAAGTTAATGCAAGAGTTTGCCCAGGAACATAACATACAATGGATTTCTTATATTCCTTATTATCTCCTGGTTTGATTTAAAGAAGGAATGGTCTGCTTGAACGTCTTTTAATTAAACTTGGAGAGGGCTTTTATAAAAACTGGAGGACAGATGGCTCATTGGTAAAGAACCTCCCTACTAATGCAGAAGACACGAGTTCAGTCCCTGGGTCGAGAAGATCCCCTGGAGAAGGAAATGGCAGCCCACTCCAGTATTCTTGCCCACTCCAGAAATCCCATGGACAGGAGGAGCCTGGAAGGCTACAGTCCATGAGGTTGCAAAAGAGTCAGACATGACAGCATTTGAGCATGAGCATGAGGAGAATCAGAAACTCCTTTGATGAGGACGATTATTCCAAATTTACAAATTCATAAAATACACTTCTTTCCTGGAACGACTAAATATTGGGAAATCTGGAAAAGGAAATGGCAACCCACTTCAGTATTCTTGTCTGAGAAATCCTATGAACAGAGGAACCTGGCAGGCTACAGTCCCCAGGGTTGCAGAGGAGCCAGACACTAAAACTGAGAGACTAAACAACGATAACAAATTGGAAAATTAGCCCAAGAGCATTAGCTCCTTTCCGAGCTACTCCTGAGGCCACTGGACAGGATTTGTACTCCATATCTGAACACATACTTACTGAAAGATTGGCATGTGCTATTTCAACTGGTCTTGTAATTAAAATGCCTCTCAGGCACTTTGGATTAATCAAAGAATGTTCCAGTGTAGCGTTAAGAGGGATCTGTGTCTATGGGGGAGTTACAGATCCAGACTACCAAGGAGAAATCTTAGTAATTTTACAAAATGAAGGAAAAGATGATCTGTCTGTTAATAAACATAATCAAATTGCCCAATTGCTGATTTTTCTAATGTAATTGGAAAAGTACAAAAAGGAGACTCTCCCATCATACTAACAGAGATGATAGAGGGTTTGGGTCCACAAAAGAAATATATGCAATTGGAGCTAAAGTCTGGGTGAAGCAGCCTAACAGTCCTCCCACACCTGCTGATGTGATTACACAGGGAAAGGATAACACTGTATTAGTGATGATCCCTGGACAGGAAAAATGGAAATATGGTACATTAACCCGCTGTTAATTCTCACAAATAGATTATTCTTAGAAGCCTGACTGTAATGCAGATTGTCATTCAAGCCTCAACCTTCAAGGATCTTTAGCTGGAGAAACATGAGCTGGACCTGAACTCAAGATAATTTTTCCTGCCCAGCAAATAAGATTGTCTTTTCTTAACTTTGACTTTCTAAGGACAAAATTTATCTGTTTGTTAGATTACACAGCATTGGTAAAGACATAGCTCAAGCCTTGACCATTAATGCTAAGTGGATGCCTACAATATTAAAACCCCAAGAACTTAGTTTTAACGTACCATAAAGACTTTTTATGGGCTTCCCTGGTGGCTCAGAGGTTAAAGCGTCTGCCTGGAATGTGGGAGACCTGGGTTCGATCCCTGGGTCAGGAAGATCCCCTGGAGAAGGAAATGGCTACTCACTCCAGTATTCTTGCCTAGAGAATCCCATGGAGGGAGGAGCCTGGTAGGCTACAGTCCATGGGGTCACAAAGATTCGGAGACGACTGAGCGACTTCACTTCAAAGACTTTTTACAGTTGTTTTAATGACTCAGTAATATTTCAGCTATACCAAACTAAATCCTTAACTGACATGTTTGATTGCATTGTTCTATGCAGCTGTTATATTGCCTTGCTCAAAAGGATAAGGCCCCAGGAATTTTAATGTCTACTAATGCACATTCGCTGGATCATCGAAAAAGCAAGAGAGTTCCAGAAAAACATCTATTTCTGATTTATTGACTATGCCAAAGCCTTTGACTGTGTGGATCACAATAAACTGTGGAAATTCTGAGAGAGATGGAACTACCAGACCACCTGACCTGCCTCTTGAGAAATCTGTATGCAGGTCAGGAAGCAACAGTTAGAACTGGACATAGAACAACAGACTGGTTCCAAATAGGAAAAGGAGTACCTCAAGGCTGTATATTGTCACCCTGCTTATTTAACTCCTATGCAGAGTACATCATGAGAAACGCTGGGCTGGAAGAAGCACAGCTGGGATCAAGACTGCTGGGAGAAATATCAATAACCTCAGATATGCAGATGACACCACGCTTCTGGCAGAAAGTGAAGAGGAACTAAAAAGCCTCTTGATGAAAGTGAAAGAGGAGAGTGAAAAAGTTGGTTTAAAGCTCAACATTCAGAAAACGAAGATCATGGCATCCGGTCCCATCACTTCATGGCAAATAGATGGAGAAACAGTGGAAACAGTGTCAGACTTAATTTTTGGGGGCTCCAAAATCACTGCAGATGGTGACTGCAGCCATGAAATTAAAAGACGCTTACTCCTTGGAAGAAAAGTTATGACCAACCTAGATAGCATATTCAAAAGCAGAGACTGACTTTGCCAACTAAGGTCCATCTAGTCAAGGCTATGGTTTTTCCAGTAGTCATGTATGGATGTGAGAGTTGGACTGTGCAGAAGGCTGAGCACTGAAGAATTGATGCTTTTGAACTGTGGTGTTGGAGAAGACTCTTGAGAGTCCCTTGGACTGGAAGGAGATCCAACCAGTCCATTCTGAAGGAGATCAGCCCTGGGATTTCTTTGGAAAGAATGATGCTAAAGTTGAAGCTCCAGTACTTTGGCCACCTCATGCAAAGAGTTAACTCATTGGAAAAGACTCTGATGCTGGGAGGGGTTGGGGGCAGGAAGAAAAGGGGACGACAGAGGATGAGATGGCTGGATGGCACCACGGACTCGATGGACGTGAGTCTGAGTGAACTCCAGGAGTTGGTGGTGGACAGGGTGGCCTGGAGTGCTGCGATTAATGGGGTCACAAAGAGTCGGACATGACTGAGCAACTGAACTGAACTGAACTGAACGCATATGAGTGGAAAATTTATTTAGAGAATGTTTCCTAAAAAACACTGGGTATTTATTTCTGAAGTGCACCAAGTGCACTGACACCTGGTGCCCAGGGACTCTATACCATTATGGTATAGTTGATATGAGTTTAATGTGCCTATTTTACCTATTGTTTTTGAGAATACTGGCTACCTCATTCACTGGAAATGATTTGGATGTTAACAATTCGGAGAAGGCAGTGGCACCCCACTCCAGCACTCTTGCCTGGAAAATCCCATGGATGGAGGAGCCTGGTGGGCCACAGTCCACCGGGTCGTGAAGAGTCAGACACGACTGAACGACTTCACTTTCACTTTTCACTTTCATGCATTGGAGAAGGAAATGGCAACCTACTCCAGTGTTCTTCCCTGGAGAATCCCAGGGACGAGGGAGCCTGGTGGGCTGCCGTCTCTGGGGTCGCACAGAGTCGCACACGACTGAAGCGACTTAGCAGTAGCAGTAGCAATTGCACTCACTTACTGATAGACTGTAACAAGGCTACTGAGGGACTCTTATGTGGACCAACTTTTCACGTTTGGGATCCCTGCTTATTGGAGAACTCGATCAACTACTGTGAATGGGCTATCTTCCCTAAATCCTGTTTTTGAAATAACCCCTCAATTTGTGTGTATTGTAGCCAATGACGTAGAAATTACTTTTACATATTAGTTCAATTCAGTCACTCAGTCGTGTCTGATTCTTTGTGACCCCATGAACTGCAGCACACCAGGCCTCCCTGTCCATCACCAACTCCCGGAGTTCACCCAAACTCATCTCTATCGAGTCGGTGATGCCATCCAGCCATCTCATCCTCTGTCATTCCCTTCTCCTCCTGCCCCCAATCCCTCCAAGCATCAGAGTCTTTTCCAATGAGCCAACTCTTCGCATGAGGTGGCCAGAGTACTGGAGTTTCAGCCTCAGCATCATTCCTTCCAAAGAAATCCCAGGGCTGATCTCCTTCAGAATGGACTGGTTGGATCTCCTTGCAGTCCAAGGGACTCTCAAGAGTCTTCTCCAACACCACAGTTCAAAAGCATCAATTCTTCGGTGCTCAGCCTTCTTCACAGTCCAATTTCATATCCATACATGACTACTGGAAAAACCATAGCCTTGACTAGATGGACCTTAGTTGCCAAAGTAATGTCTCTGGTTTTGAATATACTATCTAGGTTGGTCATAACTTTTCTTCCAAGGAGTAAGCGTCTTTTAATTTCATGGCTGCAATCACCATCTGCAGTGATTTTGGAGCCCCTCCCAAAATAAAATCTGACACTGTTTCCACTGTTTCCCCATCTATTTCCCATGAAGTGATGGGACCAGATGCCATGATCTTCGTTTTCTGAATGTTGAGCTTTAAGCCAACTTTTACTCTCCTCTTTCACTTTCATCAAGAGGCTTTTTAGTTCCTCTTCACTTTCTGTCATAAGGGTGGTGTTATCTGCATATCTGAGGTTATTGATATTTCTCCCGGCAGTCTTGATCCCAGCTGTGCTTCTTCCAGCCCAGCGTTTCTCATGATGTATTCTGCATATAAGTTAAATAAGCAGGGTGACAATATACAGCCTTGAGGTACTCCTTTTCCTATTTGGAACCAGTCTGTTGTTCCATGTCCAGTTCTAACTGTTGTTTCCTGACCTGCATACAGATTTCTCAAGAGGCAGGTCAGGGGGTCTGGTATTCCCATCTCTTTCAGAATTTTCCACAGTTTATTGTGATCCACACAGTCAAAGGCTTTGGCATAGTCAATAAAGCAGAAATAGATGTTTCTCTGGAACTCTCTTCCTATTTCCATGATCCAGCAGATGTTGGCAATTTGTCTCTGGTTCCTCTGCCTTTTCTAAAACCAGCTGGAACATCAGGAAGTTCACGGTCATGTATTGCTGAAGGCTGGCTTGGAGAATTTGGAGCATTACTTTACTAGCATGTGAGATGAGTGCAACTGTGCAGTAGTTTGAGCATTCTTTGGCATTGCCTTTCTTAGGCATTGGAATGAAAACTGACCTTATCCAGTCCTGTGGCCACTGCTGAATTTTCCAAACTTGCTGGCATGTTGAGTGCAGCACTTTCATAGCATCCGCTTTCAGGATTTTAAATAGCTCTACTGGAATTCCATCACCGCTACTCGCTTTGTTCGTTGTGATGCTTTCTAAGGCCCACTTGACTTCACATTCCAGGATGTCTGGCTATAGGTGAGTGATCACACCATCATGATTATCTGGGTCATGAAGATTTGTTTTGTACAGTTCTTCTTGTATTCTTGCCACCCCTTTTTAATATCTTCTGCTTCTGTTAGGTCCATACCATTTCTGTCCTTTATCGAGCCCATCTTTGCATGAAATGTTCCCTTGGTATCTCTAATTTTCTTGAAGTGATCTCTAGTCTTTTCCATTCTGTTGTTTTCATCTATTTCTTTGCATTGATCACTGAAGAAGGCTTTCTTATCTCTCCTTGCTATTTTTTGGAACTCTGCATTCAGATGCTTATATCTTTCCTTTTCACCTTTGCTTTTTGCTTCTCTTCTTTTCACAACTATTTGTAAGGCCTACTCAGACAGCGATTTTGCTTTTTTGCCTTTCTTTTCCATGGGGATGGTCTTGATCCCTGTCTCCTGTACAACGTCATGAACCTCTGTCCATAGTTCGTCAGGTACTCTATCAGATCTAGGCCCTTAAATCTATTTCTCACTTCCACTGTATAATCATAAGGGATTTGATTTAGGTCATACCTGAATGGTCTAGCGGTTTTCCCTACTTTCTTCAATTTAAATCTGAATTTGGCATTAAGGAGTTCATGATCTGAGTCACAGTCAGCTCCTGGTCTTGTTTTCGTTGACTGTATAGAGCTTCTCCATCTTTGGCTGCAAAGAATAGAATCAATCTGATTTCGGTGTTGACCATCTGGTGATGTCTTCTCTTGTGTTATTGGAAGAGGGTGTTTGCTATGACCAGTGCGTTTTCTTGGCAAAACTCTATTAGTCTTTGCCCTGCTTCATTCCACATTCCAAGACCAAATTTGCCTGTTACTCCAGATGTTTCTTGACTTCCTACTTTTGCATTCCAGTCCTCTATAATGAAAAGGACATCTTTTTGGGTGTTAGTTCTAAAAGGCCTTGTAGGTCTTCATAGAACCCTTCAATATCAGCTTCTTCAGCGTTACTGGTTGGGGCATAGACTTGGATTACTGTGATATTGAATGGTTTGCCTTGCAAATAAACAGAGATCATTCTGTTATTTTAGGAACCCCTTTTCTCAGATGCCTAACACACGTTGATCATTTATATTGGAAGTGATAGTAGTGTGAAAGTGTTAGTCGCTCAGTCATGTCCAACTCTTCATGACCCCTCATGGACCATAGCTCTCCACACTCCTCTGTATGAAATTTCTCATGTAAGAATGCTGGAGTGGGTAGCCATTCCCTTCTCCAGGGAATCTTCCTGAGTTAGGGATCAAACCCAGGTCTCCTGCATTGCAGCGGATTCTTTACCATCTGAGCTACCAGGGAAGCCCTGATATTGGAAGGGTATCACCTATTTATTTTTTCTTATTCCCCCATGAGAACTCTGGTATTGTGAACTCAAATGTTATTCCCTACTCTTTCTGTTCCCAATATTAGCTTCTCCTTAAGTAAGATTTTGCAGGGAATCAAAGAGTCGCAAAATTTATTGATAAACATAATTGTATCTTGATAGAACATTCTGTTATTACTACTATTGCTGCAAATATGTTAATAGATGTAGGAGCTGATATACAAAAACAAATTTCTCTTTCATGGGATTTTTTCTTTACTAAATCCCCTATTGCTCAAAAATTGTTTTCTGCATTGTTTAACCCATACATGTTTCTTTGATCACTGTTTCTATTGACTATCTAGAACTGCTATTAATATTTGATTTATAGAATTAAGAAGACTGCTCATTTTATTTTGCTTCATTCCTGTGCTCTACAGCCTAAACAATTTTGAGGCTGACTGTTAGGAAATTAACATGGAGGAAGTTGTGTTCAGGCTTCAGAAGTAGGAAAGCAGGCCTCTGACCTGTCTGGACACTGCTGGGATTCTGTGTCTGCCTGCAAGCTCAGCAAGTCAGAAGGCATTTTAGATAAGAAAGGGAGTAGGTCTGGGAACTCTTGAGTCCCTGGAGGTCTGGCCAACACCACAGGGTCTAAGTTTTATAACTCACAAGTTCAAACAAATAACATTATAATGTTGTTTAAAGAAAGTAAAATCAATCCCTCCCCTACAATGGGCAGAAGCCAGAAGGCTGATAATTAAGATTCCCCAAACATCAGTCCAGAGAAGGCAATGGCAACCCACTCCAGTACTCTTGCCTGGAAAATCCCATGGGTGGAGGAGCCTGGTGGGCCACAGTCCAGGGGGTCGCGAAGAGTCAGACACGACTGAACAACTTCACTTTCACTTTTCACTTTCATGCATTGGAGAAGGAAATGGCAACCCACTCCAGTATTCTTGCCTGGAGAATCCCAGGGACGGGGGAGCCTGGCAGGATGCCATCTCTGGGGTCGTACAGAGTAGGACATGACTGAAGCGACTTAGCAGCAGCAAACATCAGTCATCCTGTTACCTCACCACTGACCAATCAGAAAAAATTTCCTCAAGCTGATCACACACCTGCTGCCCTCATCCTCTGTGGGGCCCTAAATGGGAAACCTTAAAAAAGATGGGTTAGCTTTGCTGTTGGAAACTAAGATGGCGCCTGGCGGAAGAGATAGGGGCGTGGTCTATGTTACAATTTTTGATTGGCTCTCTTGATTTCTGTGCATGTGGACAGCGTGTGAGCACCATAGACTCCTGTTATAATGAAGGCACATGACGATTTGACCTTTAACGTGATTGGTGCAACTATGGCATATTACGATTTGACCTTTAATGTGATTGGTGCAACTATGGAAAGTCCCTCGCAAAAACCCCCTTACTTGTCTATATAAACCAAGAGTTTGTGGCAATAAAGCGGAACTGCTTAGACTGAACGCCTGTCGTGTCTGATTGTCTCTTGCTCGCAGAGGGGCTGGGTTGGCGGACAGCAGGCTCACCTCTCCTCGGGACCCCTTGGCTTTGGTGAGGGAAGTTCCACTGCCTCTCTCTTTCTGTGGAGCGCCCCCCACAATCCTCTACTGTTGTTTAGTTGCCAAGTTGTGTCTGACTCTTTTGCGACCCCATGGGCTATAGCCCACTAGGCTACTCTGTCCATGGGATTTCCCAGGCAAGAATACTGGAATGGGTTGCCATTTCCTTCTCTAGGGGATCTCTTCAACCCAGGGATCAAATTCATGTCTTTGGCATTGGCGGCAGATTCTTCATCACTGAGCCACCTGGGAAGCCCACCCTCACCCTCAGGGTTGTCTTTAAGAACTCTTGCCTGAAAGCCATGAGGGAAATTCTGATGTTTGGCAAACCAGCTGCCTGCTTTCCTTGCTTGGAGCCTTGTACTTTCTCTCACCACAGTCCACTGTGGGTAGATTGGCTTGGCTTCAGGTAGGATGAGCAAGAGCCCAGTTCGATTCAGTGAGAAAGTATGTCCCACAAAAACAAAAATGTGTATACTATTAATATCTCACCCTTCATAGAAAAAGTTTGCCTATTTCTTCCTTTATACTTGCCTCTCACCACTCTCCATTGTAGCAACCCCAAACTGTTTGCAGTCCCTAACAGACTATGTTTTTCTCTCTGATCTGCTCTCCTCTCCCACCCCTCCAGGGTGTTTCAATAAAACTAACTCCATTTTAGCATTTAACAGTTATTTTGATTTCCCTTTTATTTGTCTGGTTCAAGTGTTCACCACTGAATTCTTAACACCCAGCACAATTCTTGCCCTCCTTCAGCACTGGTAAAAGTGTGGTGATTGAATAAGCAGCATCTTGAAGAAATGAACAATACTGTCTTCCAACTTCCAAAAGTCTGCAAAAGGAAGACATATAAATGACAAATTAATTTACAAAGAAGAATTGAAAAGTAGCAAGTACTCTGCAGTATAACCAAGTAGAGAGAATTCCACCAAGTGAAAGTTTCCCCTTTAGAATTCTTTCTGATTTGAACACAAGCCCCCTCTATGATGAAATTCTTACTGAGCTTTTTGCAGTCATGTGGTGTTCTCATCTGTAAAATAAAGCTAAATAATTCCAATTACCAAGGGAACATTTCTGCATAGATGGGCACAATAAAGGACAGAAATGGTGTGAACCTAACAGAAGCAGAACATATTAGGAAGAGGTGGCAAGAATACACAGAACTATACAAAAAAGATCTTCATGATGCAGATAACCACGATGGTGTGATCACTCAGCTAGAGCCAGACATCCTGGGGTGCAAAGTCAAGTGGGCTTTAAGAAGTATCACTACGAACAAAGCTAGTGGAGGTGATGGAATTCCAACTGAGCTATTTCAAATCCTAAAATATGATGCTGTGAGAGTGCTGCATTCAATATGCCAGCAAATTTGGAAAACTCAGCAATGGCCACAGGACTGGAAAAGGTCAGTTTTCATTTCAATCCCAAAGAAGGGCAATGGCAAGAATGTGCAAACTACTATACAATTGCACTCATTTCAAATGCTAGCAAGATCATGCTCATAATCCTTCAAGCCAGGCTTCAACAGTATGTGAACCAAGAACTTCCAGATGTACGTTAGATTTAGAAAAGGCAGAGGAATCAGAGATCAAATTGCCAATGTTTGCTGGATCATAGAAAAAGCAAGAGAATTCCAGGAAAACATCCCCTTCTGCTTCACTGACTATGCTAAAGCCTTTAACTGTGGATCACAACAAACTGTGGAAAACTCTTAAAGAGATGGGAATACCAGACCACCTTACCTGTCTCCTGAGAAATCTGTACGCAGGTCAAGAAGCAACGGTTATAACTGGACATGGAACAACAACTGGTTCAAAATCGGGAAAGAAGTACGTCAAGGCTGTATATTGTCATCCTGCTTATTTAACTTATATGCAGAGTACACGATATGAAATGCCCAGCTGGATGAACCACAAGGTGGAATCAAAATTGCATGGAATCAAAATTGCATCAATAATCTCAGATATGGAAATGACACCTCCCTTATGGAAGAAAAGGAAGAGGAGCTAAAGAGACTCTTGATGAAGGTGAAAGTGGAGAGTGAAAAAGCTAACTTAAAATCAGCATTCAAAAAACTAAGATCATGGCATCCAGCCCCATCACTTCATGGCAAATAGATGCGGAAAAAATGGAAACAGTTCAGTTCAGTTCAGCGGCTGAGTCACATCTGACTTTTTGTGACCCCATGGACTGCAGTACGCCAGGCTTCCCTGGCTGACTGGATTGACTGGTTTGATTTCTCTTGGGCTCCAAAATCACTGTGGACGGTGCTGGCAGCCATGAAATGAAGAGACACTTGCTCCTTGGAAGAAAAGCTATGACATACCTAGAGAGTGTATTAATAAGTAGAGACATCACTTTGCCCACAAACTTCCATACAGTCAAAGCTATGGTTTTTCCCGTAGTCATGTATGGATGTGAGAGTTGGACCATGAAGAAGGCTGAGCACCAAGGAGTTGATGCTTTCGACCTGTGGTGTTGGGAAAGACTCTTGAGAGTCCTTTGAACAGCAGCAGATCAAACCAGTCAATCCTAAAGGAAATCAATCCTGATTATTCATTGGAAGGACTGATGCTGAAGCTGAAGCTGAAGCTCCAATACTTTGGCCGCCTGATGCAAAGAGCCAACTCATTGGAAAAGACCTTGATGCTGGAAAGATAAAAGGCAGGAGAAGAAGGGGGCGAGAGAGGATGAGATGATTGGATGGCATCACCGATTCAATGGACATGAGTTTGAGCAAGCTCCGAGAGATGGTGAAGGACAGGGAAGCCTGGCGATCTGCAGTCCATGGGGTCGCAAAGAGTTGGACACAACTTGACTAACAGCAACAAATTCCGATTTCACAGGATTAAAAGAATATGGTTAATTTTTTATTATTTTTGGTTATGCTGGGTCTTTGTTGCTGCATGCAGGCTTTCACTAGTTGCAGTAGTGAGTAAGAGGCTACTCTTCCTTGTAGTGGCTTCTCTTCTGGAGCACAGGCTCTAGTAAAATAGACTTCAGTAGTTGTGGCTCACGGGTTTAGTTACTCTGACGCCTGTGGAATCCTCCTCGACCAAGGATTAAACCCATGCCCCCTGCATTGACAGGCTGATTCTTATCCACGGTACCATCAGGGACGACCAGAGTATGGTTAACTATTGAAAACAAGCAGTTCAGTGCTCACTTTCTTATAGGAAGTGCTCGACAAACGTCACTCTCCAGTCCTCTAAAACACGCCCTTTGACGGTCATGGTTTCTGTATCTAAGAGGGTCTCTGGTGTGCATCCAGTAACGCTGGGCCCAGCATGGAATGCACCCCTGTAGTAACAGCGGCCACGCGTAGAGCCGCGAGGTTCCAGGAGGTACTAGGAGAGGTCCGGCGCCGGGCTAGCCCACCAGGGGCTACCGCCCGAGCCGCGCCAGAGGGACTGCAGAATGACAGCTCACGCAGTCCTTCTCAGAGCCCAAGACTTCCCTCTGGTTTATCACACTGTCTCTCCGGCGCAGCGTCCAGGGTTCCGCCCAGAAGGGGCTACGCGATCCCTCTGTAGTCGCGAGCGCGCCGGCGCCCGTCACCGGAAGAGGCGGGTGACGTCACGAGGGACTACGCTTTGCGCTGGAGGCGGGAGTTGACAGGCGGTCTCTGGCTAAATCTCCGCGGCCCCGGGACCGTGGAAGAGGCTCCGAAGGGCGGCCGCGATGCCCAGCCCCCAGCGGGTCAGTCAGCTCCTGGATCTGTGAGTCCGCCCCGGCCTGCCTTCCTCTCGCCCCGCCCCGGCACAGCCCGCGCCCGCCACCCGTCACGGCACCCCATCCCCGCCCCCTTCCTGCCTCCCATCGAGGAGGTCCACAGGCTGTTTCTGCTCCTGGGTCCGTGATTTGTCCTATCCTGGCTGAGAAAAATCGTGCCAAGTGGGCTGCCCGGCAGGCTTGCCCCTCTGTCCCCCGATAGGTGTCCGAACTCAGCCTTGACAGCTCCTCGCCCAGGCGATTCCTGGCAGTGGCCTGTCTCTGGCGGGAGCTAAAAGCCTTAGTAAAAACAAAACACTGGATGGAGCTCTCAAAAGCCTTCAGCAGAGTTACACCCAGTTGCTGTAATGGGGATAATTATTGATTCTTGGACGCAGCGCTTAAATCCCTGATTGCGCTTGCTGGGTTCAGCACCCTGGTCTACCATTCTCCAGCTGTATGACTATGGGAGAGTAGCTTAACCTTACAAAGTTGGTATAATAACAGCTACCTGTCTGATGGCGTTATGTGCTGTGCTTAGTCGCTCAGTCGTGTCTGACTCTACGACCACATGGACTGTAGCCAGCCAGGCTCCTCTGTCCATGGGGATTTTCTATGCCTGTAAAATATTCGTATCAAGTTACGGTCTCTGAAATTTCTTTTACTACTAGGCAGTCTTCTAAGGATTTAGGTTTAAATTTACTCCTCCCTGTAACGCTATGGCCTGTAACTGCCTAGTATTAAAAGAAATCTCAGAGAGCTTAACTTGATATGAATATTTTATAGGCATGTCATTATAGGATGGCTTATAAAGTGAGCATAAGGAAGTTCTTTAACCTTTGCAATGGTTTAGGACATTAGGAGTTTACAGATGGTAGGAGATTGGTTTAAAGTGATTACTTTAGGCTATTTTAAGAAGACGATTTAAGTTGATTGTCAGAGGCATTTACAAGAAATAAGTTTCACTTATGTTCATGATATAAACTAGATTTGGTTTTGCTTATGTGACTTAACTGGTTTGGTCACCTTGAGGGATTTTTCAAGCCTCATCTCGATTTATTTTATTTTAAAAAAATCCCCAACTTTCAGTCATTCTCTCAGCAAGCTAAGCGTGAACCAATATAGTGTTACTCTCACTACTCCTTCAATGTAGGCATTGGGATGGATGGTTTTGTAATTGCCCTTACCGGCAGTTGCACAGTCACCCTGGACACTGGCAGTAGGATCTTTGTGTTCTTCCAGTTGTCTAACACTAATGGATAACATTTGATGTGTGAGTAGCCACTGAAGACATTTAGAACTCTAGAGAGGATACAATGCGTTAAGGAGGCTAAGATGATGACTATCCGGAGAATAATAGCCAGGTATTGAAAAGGATTCTCCAGAGCAGAGATTTCCAACTAAATAATCAAGAGAAGTGTGTGTGTGTTAAGTCACCTAAGTCATGTCTGACTCTTTGCGACCCTATGGACTGTAGCCTGCCAGGGTCCACTGTACATGGAGTTCTCAAGGCAAGAATACTGGAGTGGGTTGGCGTTTCCTTTTTCAGGAGATCTTCCTGATCCAGGGATTGAACCCGTATTTCAGAAGTGTTGCCAATTTGTTGAAAGATTGGCATCTAGTCTTTCAGATCTTTTTGGTATATTAACATAGAAACTTTTTTTTTTAAACCAGTTATGCTGTTAACGAATCACAAGTCCATGTGCCCAGTGAGGGCTATCAATACTAAAACATTAGAGTTTGAAACAGAGATTTATTATAGATTCATACAAGGAGATGGGTGGTTCATGCCCTAAGAATCCCAAAGTTACTGAAAGCTCTCAGCAAGCCCCTTTAAAAGTAAAAGGTGAGGGGGGACGGGGGTGTGGTTAGTTGTTACAAACATTTTGTGTAAGATCCTTTGCTCTTGAGGTCAGGTGATGGTCAGGTAACATTCCTGTAAATCTCCACCAAATGAATGTTATTCTGTGTCTTGACAAGAAAGGGCAGGATCCCAAAGCACAGCTTTCACCCTCCAAGAGCCCAGGAGGCAGATCTCAGTTGGCAGTTCTCTCAGGGCCAGGTTCCCACATCCTGCCCAGATGTCATCTCTGAGGGAGCCAGGCACTCAACCCCACTGACCCTCAGTCTCCTCAAGCCACCTAGATGGGGAGACCAGGTTCAAGGCCTGGGCCAAGGCTAGTGGAGGGCCTTAGTAAGGGCTCTGGAGCCCTATAGAATAACACAGTTCTTAGTGTGTTCCGTGGGCGCTCCAGCTCACCTGCTGGCCCAAGACTAAGTGAGCTGGAGGGCCTCCTTTCAGGAGAAGGCCTGAATCTGCCTCTTACCTCACTATTCACCTAATGACCACCACACCAATGACCTTTGGGTAAATCACTTCCCTAATGGTCCCTCATTGACAGTTACTTGTGGACAGGGCCCACTGGGGCACTGAGCAATGACTGAGCAAGACCTGTTGCCTAGTAACAGAGTGCAGAGTAGTGAGGCACAGCAATGGCTGCCTGCTAAGGGCTGTGCTCATCTTGCTGTCTTACAATAGTACATGTACCTCCATCTTGGGTAGTTAGGGTGTCTAAGGCTATGCAGTTGTCTAAAACAACTCTGGCTAAAGAATTTCTAGATTCTTGCTGTGATTATAGAGTTTTTCAGAGGATAAGGTCTCTCTTAGTGAGATTTAAGTGCAATTTTTTGTTGGTGTCTTTTCCAATAAACTGAGTCTCTAGATTTTAATATATGAGGCATTGTCTTGTTTAAGAAGCAGACCACAGAAAGCTTTATGGAGCTGGTGGAAATAAGCCTTTTAGTATTACATTAATGTCTTATAGTACTGAACTATGTCATGGTTACTTAGGATGGGATTAACATGAAGATGCCTTATTTTAGGAAGTGGTATGATAGGTAAGCTCCCATGTAAGTAAGCTTCCATATGGTATAAGCAATCAGTTAGTTAATAAGTATTACTGTGGAAACAAACGAAAGGCAAAGATTAAAGATTAGTTGGAGCAAAGTATAAGTGTAGTTGTTGAGCCTAGAGAGCAGCCAGTCAAGAAAATTTTTGGAGCTGAGCTTAGATTTTTAGATGGTGGAATGAAGATGGCAGTTTTAAACTGATAGATTTTCCTGGTTTGCGGTTTGAATGTCAGTGATGATGTCATCAGGTGTTCTGAAGTAAGTATGAAGGTTGTTTTTTTGTCTATGCATGATCCATTATGGTGAATTTTCTGAAGTCTATATTAAGACCTATAGCTTTATCTTGTAGGGTTTGAGGAAAAGAACAGTTTAAGTTTTAATTTCAAGTCAGAAGGGTGGGAGAAAGTTGAAAATATTAGTTTGGAGAGTTGTAATCAGATTTTAGAGAAAACCGCAAGAGTTCAGGATCCAGTCCAGTTTACAGTTAGAAAAAAAAACCCAAAGAAAATAAGCAGGACTAGAATTTGATTATGGGTATGCCAAAGTTTTCTGTTTAAACATAATTTTTCTTTCTATAGTCACTTTTACCAAAGTAATTTGTTTGTAAAATAAGTCTAGTCTCTTTAAACCTGACTTGTTATTTACATAAGTACAGCAAGAATAGATTTTATGTGCATTCTCAAATATGATATTCCAATCAAAGCTTTGGTAATATCCAAGGGCTTTTATTGACTCTATAGAGTTAACTTTAGGAACTTCTCTGGTGGTCCAGTGGTTAAGAATCCACCTTCCAATACAGTGGACCCAGATCCAGTCCCTGGTAAGGAAGTAAGATCCCACAGGCCCTAGGGCAAATAAGCCCCCATATACCACCACTGTGGAGCCTGCTATCTCTGGAGCCTGTGTGGCAACAAAAGCTCCCTCATGCCAACAAAAGATCCCTCGTGCGACGACTAAGACCCGTCACAGCCAAAAACAAACAAACAAACACATATATATATATATATATATATATATATATATTTTAAAGTCAACTTTAGATACTTAAAACTGACTTAACAAGGAAACTCAGGTTACATCTTTAAAAGCCTCTTTTTGCTAAGAAGCCAAGTGAAGGACTTAGCAGTTATGTCCTATTACAGGGAAAACAAATTCTTATTGAATTTATGCAAATATCTATTGCCATGAAAATAGGAATAGTCAATAACAGGGTTTTTAAATTTTGTTTTAATTCTGAAGGAATCAGATAAGGAGAGAAAGAAAAATGTTTCATTTTTGTTTATAGAAGTATACCAAATTGTAGGTTTAGATAATTTAGAAGGAGAGGGAAAAAAAAGATTTTTAAATCTGGAAAACAAGCATTAAATAACAACGTTTCAAGAAAGGTCATAAAAGTTAGTTATTTTCATCAGTTCATTTGGGCCCTTGGCATTAATCTTTATTTTCCCTAATCTTGGGTTAGCAGTTTTATGAATTAAGCAGTTTCTCCATTAGAGTTCTAGAAATTCTTACTCAGTTTACTGGTATGATCATAAAGTTATCAGAAAGCTATATTCTAGAGTACTTGTCAGGGTCCTTTCTGTGACTCTTCACAAAGACAAAGCATTCTGGCCTATCAGTTCAGTTCAGTCGCTCAGTCGTGTCCGACTCTTTGCGACCCCACGATTCGCAGCACGCCAGGCCTCCCTGTCCATCACCAACTCCCGGAGTTCACCCAGACTCATGTGCATCGAGTCGGTGATGCCATCCAGCCATCTCATCCTCTGTCGTCCCCTTCTCCTCGTGCCCCCAATCCCTCCCAGCATCAGGGTCTTTTCCAGTGAGTCAACTCTTTGCATGAGGTGGCCAAAGTACTGGAGTTTCAGCCTCAGCGTCAGTCCTTCCAATGAACACCCACGACTGATCTCCTTTAGAATGGACTGGTTGGACTTCCTTACAGTCCAAGGGACTCTCAAGAATCTTCTCCAACACAGTTCAAAAGCATCAATTCTTTGGTGCTCAGCTTTCTTCACATCCATACATGACGATCCAACTCTCACATCCATACATGACCACAGGAAAAACCATAGCCTTGACTAGACGGACCTTTGTTGGCAAAGTAATATCTCTGCTTTTGAATATGCCATCTAGATTGGTCATAACTTTCCTTCCAAGGAGTGTCTTTTAATTTCATGGCTGCAGTCACCATCTGCAGTGATTTTGGAGCCCCCCAAAATAAAGTGTGACACTCTTTCCACTGTTTCCCCATCTATTTCTCATGAAGCGATAGGACCAGATGCCATGATCTTCGTTTTCTGAATGTTGAGCTTTAAGCCAACTTTTTCACTCTCCTCTTTCACTTTCATCAAGAGGCTTTTTAGTTCCTCTTTACTTTCTGCCATAAGGATGGTGTCATCTGCATAACAGGTTATTGATATTTCTCCTGGAAATCTTGATTCCAGCTTGTGCTTCATCCAGCCCAGTGTTTCTCATGATGTATTCTGCATAGAAGTTAAATAAGCAGGGTGACAATATACAGCCTTGAGGTACTCCTTTTCCTATTTGGAACCAGTAGTTGTTCTGGCCTATAGTTGATTGTAAATGCTTTCCAAGAAGAATTAAGAGTAGAACAATAACTCTCTGTGAATGACAAAAGACTTAAAAATAGCCATGGTTAAAGACCTGATGAGAGTTCCCTATTTAAAAAAATGATAAAATTGTCAGATAAATTCAGTTATTTCTATGACGTACAATATTTTAAGATGACTGATAACATTATACTAGGATGGGTCAGATTTCTAAGAATTTCATGTAATTTCTGGAATACATATTAATAACATTTTGCTGTTGTTCAGTCACTCAGTTGTGTCTGACTCTGCAACCCATGGTCTGTAGCACACCAGGCTTCCCTGTCCATCAGCCATTCCTGGAGCTTGCTCAAACTCTTGTCCATCGAGTCGGTGATGGCATCCAACCATCTAATCCTCTGTTGTCCCCTTCTCCTCCCACCTTCAATCTTTCCCAGCATCAGGGTCTTTTCCAATGAGTTGACTCTGCATCAGGTGGCCAAACTATTGGAGCTACAGCTTCAGCATCAGTCCTTACAATGAATAATCAGGATTGGTTTCCTTTAGGATTGACTGGTTTGATCTCCTTGCAGTCCAAGGGATTCTCAAGAGTCTTCTCCAACCCCACAGTTCAAAAGCATAAATTCTTCTGTGCTCAGCCTTCTTTATGGTCCAACTCTCACATCCCATACATGACTACTGGAAAAACCATAGCTTTGATTAGACGGACCTTTGTCAGCAAAGTAATGTCTCTGCTTTTGAGTATGCTGTTTAGGTTGGTCATACCTTTTCTTCCAAGGAGCAAGTGTCTTTTAATTTTATGGTGGGAGTCATCATGTGCAGTGATTTTGGATCCCAAAAAAATTAAGTCTCACTGTTTCCATTGTTTCCCCATCTACTTGCCATGAAGTGATGGGATCAGATACCATGATCTTAGTTTTTTAAATGTTAAGTTTTAAGCCAAGTTTTTCACTCTCCTCTTTTATTTTCATCAAGAGGCTCTTTAGAGAACCCCATGAACCCCATGAACAGTATGAAAATTCAGACAAAAATTAGTGTAAAATAAATAATTTTTTTCTTTGTAAAACCAAAAAGCCTTACCTTTTGTAATGTTGCAAAGGTTCAGTTTTCCTAACTAATTACAGACCTGATAAAGATAACATGAAGCATAGGAAATTATTTTGCTAAGACACAGAATCTTTATTTTTTTTTACTATAAATTTATTTATTTTAATTGGAGGCTAATTACCTTACAATATTGTATTGGTTTTGCCATACATTGACATGAATCCACCACAGGTATACATGTGTTCCCCATCCTGAACCCCCCTCCCACCTCCCTCCCCATACCATCCCTCTGGGTCATCCTAATGCACCAGCCCCAAGCATCCTGTATCATGCATTGAACCTGGACTGGTGATTCGTTTCACATATGATATTATACATGTTTCAATGCCATTCTCCCAAATCATCCCACCCTTGCCCTCTCCCACAGAATCCAAAAGACTGTTCTATACATCTGTGTCTCTATTGCTGTCTTGCATACAGGGTTATCGTTACCATCTTTCTAAATTCCATATATACATTAGTATACTGTATTGGTGTTTTTCTTTCTGGCTTACTTCACTCTGTATAATAGGCTCCAGTTTCATCCACCTCCTTGGAACTGATTCCAATGTATTCTTTTTAACGGCTGAGTAATACTCCATTGTGTATATGTACCACAGCTTTCTTATCCATTCATCTGCTGATAGACATCTAGGTTGCTTCCATGTCCTGGCTATTATAAACAGTGCTGCGATGAACATTGGGGTACACGTGTCTCTTTCAATTCTGGTTTCCTCAGTGTGTATGCCCAGCAGTGGGATTGCTGGGTCATAATGCAGTTCTATTTGCAGTTTTTTAAGGAATCTCCACACTGTTCTCCATAGAGGCTGTACTAGTTTGCATTCCCACCAACAGTGTAATAGGGTTCCCTTTTCTCCACACCCTCTCCAGCATTTATTGCTAGTAGACTTTTGGATCACAACCATTCTGACTGGCGTGAAATGGTACCTCATTGTGGTTTTGATTTGCATTTCTCTGATAATGAGTGATGTTGAACATCTTTTCATGTGTTTGTTAGCCATCTGTATGACTTCTTTGGAGAAATGTCTGTTTAGTTTGTTGGCCCATTTTTTGACTATGTCATTTATTTTTCTGGAATTGAGCTGAAGGAGTTGCTTGTATATTTTTGAGATTAGTTGTTTATCAGTTGCTTCATTTGCTATTATTTTCTCCCATTCTGAAGGCTGTCTTTTCACCTTGCTTATAGTTTTCTTTGTTGTGCAGAAGCTTTTAATTTTAATGAGGTTCCATTTGTTTATTTTTGCTTTTATTTCCAATATTCTGGGAGGTGGGTCATAGAGGATCCTGCTGTGGTTTATGTCAGAGAGTGTTTTGCCTATGTTCTCCTCTAGGAGTTTTATAGTTTCTGGTCTTATGTTTAGATCTTTAATCCATTTTGAGTTTTTGTGTATGGTGTTAGGTAGTGTTTAGTTTCATTCTTTTACAAGTGGTTGACCAGCTTTCCCAGCACCACTTGTTAAAGAGATTGTCTTTTCTCCATTGTATATTCTTGCCTCCTTTGTCAAAGATAAGATGTCCATAGGTGCATGGATTTATCTCTGGGCTTTCTATTTTGTTCCATTGATCTATATTTCTGTCTTTGTGCCAGTACCATACTGTCTTGATGACTGTGGCTTTGTAGTAGAGCCTGAAGTCAGGCAGGTTGATTCTTCCAGTTCCATTCTTCTTTCTCAAGATTGCTTTGGCTATTCGAGGTTCTTTTTTATTTCCATACAAATTGTGGAGTTATTTGTTCTAGCTCTGTGAAAAATACCGTTGGTAGCTTGATAGGGATTGCATTGAATCTATAGATTGCTTTGGGTAGTATACTCATTTTCACTATATTGATTCTTCCGATCCATGAACATGGTATATTTCTTCATCTATTAGTGTCCTCTTTGATTTCTTCACCAGTGTTTTATAGTTTTCTATATATAGGTCTTTAGTTTCTTTAGGTCGATATATTCCTAAGTATTCTTTTCGTTGCAATGGTGAATGGAATTGTTTCCTTAATTTCTCTTTCTATTTTCTCATTATTATTGTATAGGAATGCAAGGGATTTCTGTGTGTTGATTTTATATCCTGAAACTTTACTATATTCATTGATTAGTTCTAGTAATTTTCTGGTGGAGTCTTTAGGGTTTTCTATGTAGAGGATCATGTCATCTGCAAACGGTGAGAGTTTTACTTCTTCTTTTCCAATTTGGATTCCTTTTATTTCTTTCTCTGCTCTGATTGCTATGGCCAAAACTTCCAAAACTATGTTGAATAGTAGTGGTGAAAGTGGGCACCCTTGTCTTGTTCCTGACTTTAGGGGAAATGCTTTCAATTTTTCACCATTGAGGATAATGTTTGCTGTGGGTTTGTCATATATAGCTTTTATTATGTTGAGGTATGTTCCTTCTATTCCTGCTTTCTGGAGAGTTTTTATCATAAATGATGTTGAATTTTGTCAAAGGCTTTCTCTGCATCTATTGAGATAATCATATGGCTTTCATTTTTTAGTTTGTTAATGTGGTGTATTACACTGATTGATTTGCGGATATTGAAGAATCCTTGCATCCTTGGGATAAAGCCCACTTGGTCATGGTGTATGATCTTTTTAATGTGTTGTTGGATTCTGATTGCTAGAATTTTGTTAAGGATTTTTCCATCTATGTTCATCAGTGATATTGGCCTGTAGTTTTCTTTTTTTGTGGCATCTTTGTCAGATTTTGGTATTAGGGTGATGGTGGCCTCATAGAATGTGTTTGGAAGTTTACCTTCCTCTGCAATTTTCTGGAAGAGTTTGAGTAGGATAGGTGTTAGCTCTTCTCGAAAGTTTTGGTAGAATTCAGCTGTGAAGCCATCTGGACCTGGGCTTTTGTTTGCTGGAAGATTTCTGATTACAGTCTCAATTTCCGTGCTTGTGATGGGTCTGTTAAGATTTTCTATTTCTTCCTGGTTCAGTTTTGGAAAGTTGTACTTTTCTAAGAATTTGTCCATTTCTTCCAAGTTGTCCATTTTATTGGCATATAATTGCTGATAGTAGTCTCTTACAATCCTTTGTATTTCTGTGTTGTCTGTTGTGATCTCTCCATTTTCATTTCTAATTTTATTGATTTGATTTTTCTCCCTTTGTTTCTTGATGAGTCTGGCTAATGGTTTGTCAATTTTATTTATCCTTTCAAAGAACCAGCTTTTGGCTTTGTTGATTTTTGCTGTGGTCTTTTTTGTTTCTTTTGCATTTATTTCTGCACTAATTTTTAAGATTTCTTTCCTTCTGCTAACTCTGGGGTTCTCCATTTCTTTTTTTTTTCTAGTTGCTTTAGGTGTAGAATTAGGTTATTTATTTGACTTTTTTCTTGTTTCTTGATGTATGCCTGTATTGCTATGAACCTTCCCCTTAGCACTGCTTTTACAGTGTCCCACAGGTTTTGGGTTGTTGTGTTTTCATTTTCATTCATTTCTATGCATATTTTGATTTCTTTTTTTATTTCTTCTGTGATTTGTTGGTTATTCAGTAGCATGTTGTTCAGCCTCCATATATTGGAATTTTTAATAGTTTTTCTCCTGTAATTGAGATCTAATCTTACTGCATCATGGTCAGAAAAGATGCTTGGAATGATTTCAGTTTTTTTGAATTTACCAAGGCTAGATTATGGCCCAGGATGTGATCTATCCTGGTGAAGGTTCTGTGTGTGCTTGAGAAAAAGGTGAAATTCATTGTTTTGGGGTGAAATGGCCTATAGATATCAATTGTATCATTTAAAGTTTGTGTTTCCTTGTTAATTTTCTGTTTAATTGATCTATCCATAGGTGTGAGTGGGGTTATTAAAGTCTCCCCCTATTATTGTGTTATTGTTAATTTCCCCTTTCATACTTGTTAGCATTTGTCTTACATATTGTGGTGCTCCTATGTTGAGTGCATATATATTTATAATTGTTATATCTTATTTTTGGATTGATCCTTTGATCATTATGTGGTGTCCTTCTTTGTCTCTTTTCACAGCCTTTGTTTTAAAGTCTATTTTCTCTGATATGAGTATTGCTACTCCTGTTTTCTTTTCGTCTCTATTTGCATGGAATATCTTTTTCCAGCCCTTCACTTGCAGTCTGTATGTGTCCCCTGTTTTGAGGTGGGTCTCTTGTAGACAACATATATAGGGGTCTTGTTTTTGTGTCCATTCGGCCAGTCTTTGTCTTTTGGTTGGGGCTCAACCCATTTAAGTTTAAGGTAATTATTGATAAGTATGATCCCGTTGCCATTTACTTTATTGTTTTGGGTTTGAGTTCATACATGCTTTTTGTGTTTCCTGTCTAGAGAAGATCCTTTAGCATTTGTTGGAGAGCTGGTTTGGTGGTGCTGATGAATTCTCTCAGTTTTTGCTTGTCTGTAAAGCTTTTGATTTCTCCTTCATATTTGAATGAGATCCTTGCTGGGTACAGTAATCTGGGCTGTAGTTTATTTTCTTTCATCACTTTAAGTATGTCCTGCCATTGCCTCCTGGCCTGAAGAGTTTCTATTGAAAGATCATCTCTTATCCTTATGGGAATCCCCTGTGTGTTTTTTGTTGTTTTTCCCTTGCTGCTTTTAATATTTGTTCTTTGTGTTTGATCTTTGTTAATTTGATTAATATGTGTCTTGGGGTGTTTCACCTTGGGTTTATCCTGTTTGGGACTCTCTGGGTTTCTTGGACTTGGTTGATTATATCCTTCCCCATTTTAGGGAAGTTTTCAACTATTATCTCCTCAAGTATTTTCTCATGGTCTTTGTTTTTGTCTTCTTCTGGGACTCCTATGATTTGAATGTTGGGGCATTTAACACTGTCCTGGAGGTCTCTGAGATTGTCCTCATTTCTTTTAACTTGGTTTTCTTTTTTCCTTTCTGATTCATTTATTTCTACTATTCTATCTTCTACTTCACTAATCCTATCTTCTGCCTCCGTTATTCTACTGTTTGTTCCCTCCAGAGTGTTTTTTATCTCATTTATTGCATTATTCATTATATACTGACTCTTTTTTATTTCTTCTAGGTCCTTGTTAAACCTTTCTTGCATCTTCTCAATCCTTGTCTCCAGACTATTTATCTGTGATTCTATTTTGGTTTCAAGATTTTGGATCATTTTCACTATCATTATTCAGAATTATTTATCAGGTAGATTCCCTATCTTTTCCTCTTTTGTTTGGTTTGGTGGGCATTTATCCTGTTCCTTTACCTGCTTGGTATTCCTTTGTCTCTTCATCCTGTTTATATTGCTGTTTGTGGGGTGGCCTTTCTGTATTCTGGCGGTGTGTGGGGTTCTCTTTATTGTGGTTTCCTCACTGCATGTGGCTTATCAAGGTTTCCTGGTTAGGGAAGCTTGTGTCAGTGTTCTGGTGGGTGGAGCTGGATTTCTTCTCTCTGGAGTGCAATGAAGTGTCCAGTAATGACTTATGAGATGCCAGTGGGTTTGGAGTGACTTTGGGCAGCCTGTATATTGAAGCTCAGGGCTGTGTTCCTGTGTTGCTGGAGAATTTGCATGGTATGTCTTGCTCTGGAACTTGTTGGCCCTTGGGTGGTACTTGGTTTCAGTGTAGGTGTGGAGGCATTTGATGAGCTCCTGTCAATTTATGTTCCCTGGAATCAGGAGTTTTCTTGTGTTCTCAGGATTTGGACTTAAGCCTCCTGCTTCTGGTTTTCAGTCTTATTTTTACAGTAACCTCTAGACCTCTCCATCTATACAGCACCCTTGATAAGACATCTAGGTTAAAGATGAAAAATTTCTCCACAGTGAGGGACACCCAGAGAGCTTCCCAGAGTTACATGGAGAAGAGAAGAAGGAGGAGGGAGATAGAGGTGACCAGGATGAGATGAGGTGGAATCCAAAGATGAGAGAGCAAGCTAGCCAGTAATTACTTCCTTATGTGTGCTCCACAGTCTGGACCACTCAGAGATGTTCATGGAGTTATACAGAGAAGAGAAGAGGGAGGAAGGAGACAGGTGGCCAGGAGGATAAAGGGGGGAATCAAAAGAAGAGAGACAGATCCAGCCAGTAATCAGTTCCCTAAGTGTTCTCCACTGTCTGGAACACACACAGAGATTCACAGAGTTGGGTAGAGAAGAGAAGGGGGAGGGAGGAGATAGAGGTGACCTGGTGGAGAAAAAGGAGAGTCCAAAGGGGGAGAGAGCAGTCAAGCCAGTAATCTCGCTCCCGAGTAAAAATGGGTACTGAAGATTGGGTTCTTAAAGGTACAAAATTGATAACAAATACCAAAAAGCAAAGATTAAAAATCTAGAGTAGAGGTTGGATTTTCAAAAATACAATATTAAAGGAAAGAAAAAAAGGAAAAAAAAGTCACAAAAATTATTAAAAAATATATATAAATGAAGTTTGCTTTAAAAAATAGGGTCTCTTTTTTTTTTGCGAAGTAATAGTAGGGTATAAAAATGAAAATTAAAGGAGTAATAGAGGACTTAAAAATTTTTAAAATAATGATAGTAAAAATATATCTAGGACTTTCTCTGGTGGTGTTGTGGGCAGTGTGGGGTCAGTTCATTTTTAGCTAGTTCCTTGATCCAGCTTATATTTCTCAAGATCTATAGGCCCCTTCCTATGTAGTCGGTACTAACTACAGGATTGTAATCTATTGCACCTGTCACTTCCAAGACATTTCCCTCTGTTTTAGCTTCTTCTGTTTGCTGGTCTCTTCAGTGTCTGATTTCCTCCCTGACACAGGGGGCCGTGGTGGACACTTTTTTAGGCTCACTTGTTCGGTCACACTGTGGGGAGGGAGGGACGCTGCAAACAAATAACACTGGCGTGTGCTCGCAATGTCTCAGCCACACTGGGCCTGCCCCCGCTCATGGCACGTGTGCCCTCCCTGCCCACACTGTTCAGGCTCTAGGTTGCTCCACTGGGAAGCATCCAAGGCCAGCCCTGGGCTGCATGCACCTCCCAGGTCTAAGCTGCTCAGGTTCACGCGCTGGGGTAGTCCTTAGAGGCACAGACTTGGTTGGGCTTGCGTTTTGTGCCCTCCCCAGGTCCGAGCAGCTCAGGTGATGAGGTGTTTAGCGAGCACGGTCGCTGTGACTTATCACCTCCCCCATCCCTGCCGCTGGGTTTTCCAGAGGTACAACCGGCACACCTTCTCAGGTGGATGTTGAAATCCAGAACCCCAAAAAGTCTTAGTTAGCAAAGAAGCCTGCTTGCAGTTTTGTAGATAATGTCTCTCTGGGGCTGTGATTGCCCCCTTCCAGCTCTGGCTGCTGGTCACCAAAGAGGGGTGGTCTGCAGCCAGCTGTCTCTGTTCAGTCCTTTGTTCTGTGAGTGGGCCTGACAGTGTGTTACATTAGGGCTTTCGCATGGTAGGTATCCCACAGTCTGGTTTGCTCGCCCAAGTTAGTTCCCTCAGATTGCCCTCAGGGCATTCAGGCCCGGTCCTTACTCTAAGCAATGCAGCCCGCACCTCCCTGCCCAGCCTCTGCTTGCTAGTGGTGGGTGCAGGCATCTGCGCTGCTTCTCTACTGGGGGGGAATTACCGTTGGGCACGTGATCTGTGGGTTTTAATTATTTATTTATTTTTCCTCCCAGTTATGTTGCCCTCTGTGGTTCCAAGGTTCGCCACAGACTCAGCAGTGAGAGTGTTTCCTGGTGTTTGGAAACTTCTCTCTTTTTAAGACTCCCTTCCCGGGACGGAGCTCCCATCCCTACCTCTTCTGTCTCTCTTTTTGTCTTTTATATTTTTTCCTACCTCCTTTCAAAGACAGTAGGTGCCTGATATCCTCTGCCGGCATTCAGAAGTTGTTTTGTGGAGTTCACTCAGCGTTTAAATATTCTTTTGATGAATTTGTTGGGGAGAAAGTGGTCTCCCCATCCTGTTCCTCCACCATCTTAGGACTGCCCCCCAGAATCTTTAGTTTCTAGATAGATTACACAAAAGGTAAAGAAAAACCTTTTATAATATTAAGAGTAGATGAGTAATCTACTTTTTAACACAGGGGGCAGGGTACCTCCAATTTGTATCAGTTTATTACTGAGCTCATTTTTAAAACTCTTATAAGTAAATCTATTTAAGTTTAGCTAAATTCCACCTTTCAACATAAAATTTATAAACAAGCAACTTTCTATATTCATTTAGACTTTGTATTAGTCCTTTTGCTCATTTTGGAGTAATCAGTAATTTTACTTTACAAAGTTACTGTATAAAATTACTCCCTTTCTTTCCATAACAAAAACACAACCTGTATTCTTTACATATTCTTCCCTGATAGCTCAGTTGGTAAAGAATCCACCTGTGATGGGGAGACCCCAGTTCAATTCCTGGGTCAGGAAGATGCCCTGGAGAAGGGATAGGCTACCTACTCCAGTCTTTTGGGGCTTCCCTGGTGGCTCCATTGGTAAAGAATCTGCCTGCAGTACAGGAGACTTGGGTTTGATTTCTTGGTCAGGAAGATCCCCTGGAGAAGGAAGCAGCTACCCACTCCAGTCTGGCCTGGAGAATTCCATGGACAGAGGAGCCTGGCAGGCCACCATCGGTGGGGTCTCAAAGAGTTGGACACAACTGATCGACTTTCACTTTCATATAGAAATACATCCCATTTCTCTCTCATACCTTGTATACAAAGTTGTTTTCTTTCATTTTTGTTTCTAGTATTTATTTTTATATATGATTATAAAATTTAACTTTTATTAACATTTATTTTCCAGTGGAAACTCAGAAGCATGCAGTTGTTGAACTGTCTATCATATAGCAGCATCCTGTAGTAGATTAGCAAATTCATGAATACATAATTACAAAACATATTTTTAGAGACATGTTTTTTTTACAGTACAACTTTTTCTCACAGTTTCATTGAGAAATAATTGACATGCAGCACTGTGTAAGTTTAAAATATACTGCATAATGACTTGACTGACATATACAGTAAGTTCAGTGAATTATCTGTCATCTTATATAGATACAAAATAAAATAGAAAAAAAAACATTTTTCTCATGATGAGAATTCTTAGGAATTATTCTCATAACAACTTTTATATGTGACATACAGTGTTAATTGTATTTGCCATGTTGTACATTCCATCCCTAGCACCTATTTGTCCTATAACTGCAAGTTTGTACCTTAAAGATTAATGCCTTCATTCAATTCCCCCTGCTTCTGGTAATCACAAATCTGATATCTTTCTATAAATTTGTTTTTTGTTTTTAAATTATACTTGTCCTACAACACTGTATTAGTTCCTGTTACACAAAATAGTGATTCAGTATTTCTACACAGTTCAAAGTAATAACCACAATAAATCTAGTTATAATATCTTACCATATAAAGATATTTTATAGTTATTGATTATATTCTATACACTATGTATTTCATACCCATGACTCATTTATTTTTCAACTAGAAGTTTATACCTCTTAATCCCCCTCATCTATTTCTTCCTCACCCCATCCCCTCCCCTCTGGCAGCCATCTGTTTGTTCTCTATATCTGTAGCTATAACTGTTTTGTTATGTTCAGTTTTGTTTTTTAGATTTCACATATAAGTGAAATTACATAGTATTTGTCTTTGTCTGACTTATCTCACTTAAGCATCATGCCTTCTAGGCCCATTCATATTGTCGCAAATGGCTATATTTCATTCTTTTTAATGGCTGAGTAATAGTCCATTTTGTAATATATATCACATTTTTATCCATTCATCTCTTGATGAGTGCTTAGATTGCATCCATATCTTTATTATAAGTAATGCTGCATTGAATGTAGTGTAGTATATATCTTTTTAGTTTTTGTTTTCTAAAGATAAATACTTAGGAGTGGGATTGCTGGATCACATGGTGGTTCTATTTTTAACATTTTGAGGAATCTCCATACTGTTTTCTATAGTGGCTGCACCAATTTACATTCTCACCAGCAGTGCACAGGGCTTCCCTTTTCTTCACATCCTTGTCAACACTTGTTACTTCTCTTTTTGATAATGTCCATTCTAACAGGTGTGAGTTGATATCTCATGGTTTTGATTCGTATTTCCTTGATAATTAGTGAAATGATCATCTCTTCAGGTGCCTCTTGGCCATCTGTGTGTCTTCTTTGGGAATGTATCTATTCCGGTCCTCTGCTCATTTTTTAAGTTGTTTGTTTTTTAATGTTGAAATGGATGAATTCTTTATATATTTTGGATATTAACCCCTTATCAGTTATATTGTTTGCAAATATCTTTATATTCACTAGGTGGCCTTTTGTTTTGTTGATAGTTTCCTTCACTCTGCAAAACCTTATTAGTTTAATTTAGTCTCATTTGTTTATGTTTGCTTTTGTTTCCCTTGCCTGAGGAGAAATAACCCTACAAGTACTGCTAGGACCAGTGTCAGAGAGCTTAACTACCTATGTTTTATTCTAGGATTTTTATGGTTTCAGGCCTTTCATCAAAGTCTTTAACCCAGTTTGAGTTTATTTTTATATATGGTATGAGAAATGTTCTAATTTTATTTCTTTAAATGTAACTGTTTAATTTTCCCAGGAATGCTTATTGAAGAGACAGTCTTTTCCTCACTGTATATTCTTGCCCCTATGTCATAGTTTAACTGACCAAAAATGTTTATTTCTGGACTTTGTATTCTGTTCCATTTAACCTAATGTGTCTGCTTTTGTGCCAATACAATACTGTTTTGATTTCTGTAGCTTTGTAGTACAGTATGAAATCAGGAAGCATGATGCTTCCATCTGTGTCCTTCTTACTCAAGGTTGTTTTGGCTGTTGAGGGGTCTTTTGTGTTTCCATACAGATTGTCAGATTATTTTTTGTAGTTCTCTGTAAAATGCCAGTGGTGTTTTGATAGGAATTGCATAGAATCTGTAGATGGCCTTGAGTAGTATGATCATTGCAACAATATTAATTCTTTCAGTTCATGAAAACAGTATATCTTTTCATCTATTTGTATCATCTTCAATTTCTTTCATCAGTGCTTTATAGTTTTCTAAGTACAAATCTTTTACCTCCTTAGTTATATTTATTCCTAGGTATTTTATTCTTTTTGATGTAGTTGAACATGGGATTTTTTTTTTAATTCCTCTGTCTGGTAGTTCATTGTTAATATACAGAAATGCAACAGATTTCTGTATATCGTATCCTGCAAGTTTACTGAATTCACTGATCAAATATGGTGTTTTAGATGGTGGCTTTGGGATTTTCTATGTATAGTACCATGTCATCTGCAAACAATGATGGTTTTAATTCTTCCCTTCTTATGTTGATTCCTTTTATTTCTTTTTCTTTTATTCTTTTTATTTATTCTTTTTATTCTTTTTTATTTATTTCTTTTATTTCTTTTTCTTTTCTTTTCTGCTGTGGCTTGGACTTACAATACTACATTGAATAGAATTGGTGAGAGTGGTATCCTTGTCTTGTTCCTTGTTTTAGAGGAATTGCCTTCAACTTTTCACTGTTAAATATGATGTTAGATGTGGGCTTGTCATATATGGCCTTTATTATGTTATGGTACATTACTTCTATACCAACTTTGTTGAGAGTTTTTATCATAAATAGATGTTGAATTTTGTCAAAAGTTTTTATACATTTATTGAGATGATGATATTTTTCTTCAGTATGTTAATGTGGTATAACTCATTAATTTCTTTGTGGATATTGAACTATTCAAGGATGAGATTGATTCATCCCATCCCTGATGACTCTTTTAATGTACTGTTGAATTCAGCTTGCTAATATTTTGATGAGGATTTTCACATTTATGTTCATCAGTGATGTTGGCCTGTAATTTTCTTTTTTGTGATATGTTTGTCTGGTTTGGGTATCAGATTGATGATATTCACTCACAGAATGAGTTTGGAAGTGTTCCTTGGTCTGCAATTTTCTGGATTTATTTGGGAGGAACAAATAAACTTATTAACCTTTTTCCTAAATTTCTGGTAGAATTCACTTATAAAGCCATCTGGTCCTGAAGTTTTGTTTGTTGGGGGATTTTTAAATTACTGATTCAATTTAATTCAGATTTATAACTGGCCTGTTCACATTTTCTATTGTGTAATTTTTTTAATCTGCAAGAGGCATGTTTATTACTCAACCTCAGTAGAGACTTCTCCAGTTGTCCAGTGGTTAAGAATCTGCCTCCCAATTCAGGGGAGTTGAGTTCAATCCCTTGTTGGGAAACTAAGATTCCACGTGCTGCAGGGAAATTGATCTTGCACACCACAACTAGAGAGAAGCCCTCACACTGCAATGAAGAGCCTTTGTGCCACCAGCAAGATCCCAAGTATTGCAACTAAGATCCAACATAACTAAAAATAATATAATAATAATAAATATTTTTTTAAAATTAAAAAAGAAAGCAATTGTAAAAATTAAAAAGCCAAAAGTAGGTAAAAATTAATGTTTCAGTATATTATCATATTTAGAATTGGTCTAGAAAAGCTATGATAGGTAATGAATATCCATCATTTAATTTAACTTAGTATAAACTTTTATCTTGCATCTATTTAATCTACTTGTTTTTAATAAGTATGCTTGGCCTTAAACATTAAACAGCTAATAATCATCTTATATTGTTTTTCTTGCTGACAAATTTTGTAGCATAGAAATAGCACAAACTTCTTTGACTATTACCTTGGTAGAAATGGTTGTGTGTTTACATTATATTTCATATTGACAACCCTGAGGACAAGCCTGTTTTATTAAACTGATACATTTAAGTTGGCTTTTATTTAGCAAAGTTTATTCCAGATAATACAAACTTGAAAAACATGTGGGTTAGTCTCTATAATTTACATAAGTGCTTATTTTCCTTTAAGTAGATTAAATAGAGCTCTTTAAAAATTTTCACATAACATACATGAATTTGTGTATACATGCATCTATATGCATAAATAGACACAGATCATATAACTTTCATTTTAAAAATTTAGCCATGCATCAGGTACAATAATATAAAGCTTAAAAAAAAAATAGCTGAATCCAAATTGTTTCTGACAGATGGAATAAATTAAGGTTACCTGCTTATGGCCAGAGTTTTACCAAAATTTTTCTGTCTGTGTGCTGTAATGATTCTTTTAGGGAAGCTATTTTTGGGGTCATTTTGTCTTTTAGAAGTTTTTGCCTACCATTGTCTCTGAGAAGTTTGGGATATTCTTTTTTTAAGGGTGTCACTAAGATGAACTATCATATCTAAATTAAAGATTCCCCAAAGTGGCTACTGCAAATCCAGTTATCCTTCATAAAGTTCACCTATTTTTTCAAAAAGTCTCAAGATCTTGGTCTGTGATTTGGACCAGGTAGAACCCATCTTCACCTTAGATTCTCTAGGACATCTTAACTCTGAAGGGTACGGTTTTTGAACAGCTGTTCTGAAACCAGGGGATTACTCCTCCCAACCCCCCACTTTTTGATCAGGGTTGGGTACTTACCAAAAAGTTTCAGTAACAGTTCTTAGTAAAATTGGAGAGCTCAACACAAAAGGTAGTGATGCTTGGATCCAAGAGAGATTTACCATGAAACTCCATGGTCAGTGAGAAAATAGTGAGCATAATGAACTCTATTAGTACTGGCACTTGTTTACTCACCACGCCCTTGACTAATTAGGGGTTGTCTATAGGTCCCACTTCTGACACCAAAAACTGTCAGAACAAAATAAAGAGAGATTTATTTGTTATGAATATTTTTTTGAATGAGGAAGAAGCTATTCATGAACAGAGACTTCAACTGAAAGTGGTTAGAAGTTGAGTTATGTAGTTACAGGATGGTTTATAAAGTGAGAATGAGGAAGTCATTTAACATTTACAATGATTGGCTATTACAGTGGAAGTTTACAGATGACAGGAATTTGGTTAAAAATGTTTATCTTATACTATTTTGGAAGATGATTTAAGTTTTACCTATTGTTATCAGAAGCATATATAAGAAACAGTCTAAGTTAACTTTTGCTTAAGTTCATGAAATAATCTAGTTTCACTTATGTAGCCTAGCTGGTTTTGTTTTCTTGGAGGATTTTCAAGCTTAGTTTCCATTTTATTTTAACACTAGCAAGTAATATATCGGAGAAGGTGATGGCACCCCACTCCAGTACTCTTGCCTGGAAAATCCCATGGGCGGAGGAGCCTGGTAGGCTGCAGTCCATGGGGTCGCCAAGAATCGGACAGGACTGAGTGACTTCACTTTCACTTTTCACTTTCATGCATTGGAGAAGGAAATGACAATCCACTCCAGTGTTCTTGCCTGGAGAATCCCAGGGACGGGGGAGCCTGGTGGGCTGCCGTCCATGGGGTCGCACAGAGTCAGACACGACTGAAGCGACTTAAGCAGCAGTAGCAGCAGCAAGTAATATATACTAAATGCTAGTTATTGTTACTATTAATTATTTTACACCAGAAATTGTGCTGGAAATTGCAGTTGTAAAGGAAATTGTTTATCTCCAGGAGCTTTCAGTCTGTTAATATTGCCACAAAAAAAGTTAAGATTGAGAAGAACAATTGCTTTAATCTACCAAATGCCTTCTAAAAGAGTAGGATTTGACATTTATGTTATACCTCATAAACTTCTGGCCCTCAGTCCACAGTCACTTTTCATAAAAGAAAAATCTATTGATTCTCCTTTATGTAGACTCAGACTTGCATAGAGTCCTGAATAAAGTATCTTGGTTTAGTTCTTGGCATAGTTTTTATACTTCATCCAAACAGAGTATCTTTTCTGTCAGTAAAGACAGAGTGGTTCGGCATCTGAGCAAGCCAAGCAGCCATGACCCATCAAAGGGTTCTTGGGGCACTTCAGAGGTTTCCCAAGGCCCATGGAGGTGGCAGAGGTCTCCTCCACCCACCAGTGCCTCAGCCTTCGTCCATGGCATCAGCCTCAGGCTTCACAAAAGTAAAAACAAGCCAGGAGTAAGACAAAACCAGTACAAATAAATCCACAAGTCAAAACAGCTACAGTCAAGTTCAAGGAAAGCAAAGAACTTGATAAGCAAAAGCTACCAGAAAGATGGCAGAGTAAAAGGACATGCACTCATCTTCTCCTACGAGAACTCCAAAGTTGCAGCTAATAGCTGAACAACCATTGACAGAAGAATGTTGGATCCCACCAAAAAAAGATACCGCATGTCCAGGGGCAAAGGATAAGCCCCAACAAGACAGTAGGAGGGGCGAAATCATGTTTTGAATCAAACCCCATACCCACCAGAGAGCTCAGAGGGCTCAAACAAAACATTCGCATCAGGACCCAGGGACCCCAGAAGAGACTGAGCCAGACCTGCCTTTGAGTGTTTGTCACCTGTGGGGGCATGGGTCAGCAGTGGCCTCCTGCGAGGACAGGGACTCTGGCTGCAGCAGACCTGGGAGGGATGGCGTGTGAGCCCCACCATAGAACCACTGAGTAGATAACCCGCAAACAGGAGAACAGTTACACCAAAGAATTCCTCACACTGCTGCAAAAGTTCTAGGGCCACAACATATTTCCCAACTGGGGATCCAGTAGAGGGACTGAGAACCCCCAGGGAATTTGACTTTGAAGTCCAGTGGGATTTGATTACAGAACTTCCACAGGACGGGGGCAACACTCTTGGAGGGCACAAACAAAACCTAGTGTGCACCAGGACCCAGAAGAAAGGAGCAGTGACCCAAATAGAGACTGAGCCAAACTTGCCTGTGAGTGTCCAGGAGTCTCCGGGGGAGACATGGATCAACAGTGGCCGGCCATGGGGTAAGGAGCACTAAATACAACAGTCCTGGCATAAGCCTTTTTGAAGAAGGTCACCATCCCCATACCATAGTTTGGCCTAAGACCAAACTACAGGGAGGAAACACAGCCCCACCCATCAACAGAAAATTGGATTAAAGACTTATTGAGCATAGCCCATCAGAGCAAGACCCACATTCCCCCACAGCCAGGTCCTCCCATCAGGAAGCTTCACAAGCCTCTTATCTTTATCCTTCAGAGGGCAGACAAAATGGAAACCACAATTACAGAAAACTAACCAAACTGATCACTTGGATCATAGTCCTGTCTAACTCAGTGAAAGTGAGCCATGATGTGTAGGGCCACCCAAGACGGATGGGTCATGGGGGAGAATTCTGACAAGACGTGGTCCACTCGAGAAAGGCATGGCAAACTACTTCAGTATTCTTGCCTTGAGAACCCCATGAACAGTATGAAAAGGCAAAAAGATATGACATGGAAAGATGAGCTCCCCAGGTCAGTCCAATATTCTACTGGAGAAGAGTGGAGAAATAGCTCCAGAAAGAATGAACAGGCTGAGGCAAAGTGAAAACAATGCCCAGTTTATACAATTATAATTATATGTGGAAGTGGCAAATAGATTCAAGAGATTAGATCTGGTAGATAGAGTGCCTAAAGAACTATGGATGAAGGTTTGTATCCTTGTACCAGAGGCTATGATCAAAATCATCCCCAAGAAAAAGAAATGCAAAAAGGCAAAATGGTAGTCTGATAAGGCCTTACAAATAGCTGGGAAAAGAAGAGAATCGAAAGACAAAGGAGAAGAGGAAAGATATATCCATCTGAATGCAGAATTTCAAAGAATAGCAAGGAGATTAAGAAAGCCTTCTTAAGTGATCAATATGAAGAAATAGAGGAAAACAATAGATTGGGAAAGACTAGAAATCTCTTCAAGAAAATTAGAGATAACAAGGGAACATTGCATGCAAAGATAGGCTCAATGAAGGAGAGAAAGAGCAAGGGCTTAACAGAAGCAGAACATATTAAAAAGAGGTGGCAAAAATACACAGAAGAACTATACAAAAAAAGATCTTCATGACTCAGATAACCATGATGGTGTGGTCGCTAACCTAGAGCCAGACATCCTGGAGTGCAAAGTCAAAAGGGCCTTAGGAAGCATTACTATGGACAAAGCTAGTGGAGGTGGTGAAATTCCAGCTGAACTATTTCAAATCCTAAAAGATGATACTGTGAAAGTGCTACACTTAATATGCAAGCAAATATGGATAACTCAGCAATGGCCATAGGACTGGAAAAGGTCAGTTTTCATTCTAATCCCAAAGGAAGGCAATGCCAAAGAATGTTCAAACTACTGCACAATTGTACTCATCTCACACACTAGCTAAGTAATGCTCAAAATTCTCCATGCTAGGCTTCAGCAGTATGTGAACTGAGAACTTCCAGATGTTCAAGCTGGATTTGGGAAAGTCAGAGGAACCAGAGATCAAATTGCCAACATCCATTGCATCATAGAAAAAGCAAGAGAATTCTAGAACATCTACTTCTGCTTCATTGACTACACTAAAGCCTTTGACTGTTTGGATCACAGCAAACTGGAAAATTCTTCAAGTGATAGGAATATCAGACCACTTTATCTGCCTCCTGAGAAATCTGTATGCAGGTCAAGAAGCAACAATTAGAACCAGATATGGAACAATGGACTGTTTCGAGTTGGGAAAGGAGTACATCAAGGCTGTATATTTTCACTTTGCTTATTTAACTTCTGTGCAGAGTGTATCATGTGAAATGCTGGACTGGATGAAACACAAGCTAAAATCAGGATTGTTGGGAGAAATATCAATAACCTCAGATATACAGATGATATCACCCTTATGGCAGAAAGTGAAGAAGAACTTAAAAGCCTTTTGATGAAAGTGAAAGAGGAGAGTGAAAAAGCTGGCTTAAAACAACATTCATAGAACTAAGATCATGGCATCTGGTCCTATCACTTTATGGCTAATAGACAGGGAAACAATGGAAACAATGACAAACTTTATTTTTGGTGGCTCTAAAATCACTGCAGATGGTGACTGCAGCCATGAAATGAAAAGATGCTTGCGTCTTGGAAGGAAAGCTGTGGCCAACCTAGACAGCATATTAAAAAGTGGAGATATTCCTTTACTGACAAAGGTCAGTGTACTCTAAACTATGGTTTTTCCAGTAGTCATGTATGGATGTGAAAGCTGGACTATAAAGAAAGCTGAGCGCTGAAGAATTGATGCTTTTGAACTGTGGTGTTGGAGAAGACTCTTGAGAGTCCCTTGGACAACAAAGAGATCAAACCAGTCAATCCTAAAGGAAATCAGGCCTGAATATTCATTGGAAGGATTTGTGCTGGAGCTGAAACTCCAATACTTTGGCCACCTGATTCAAAGAACAGTGAGCCTTCATTGGAAAAGACCCTGATGCTCAGAAAGATTAAAGGCAGGACGAGAGAGGATGTGATGATTGGATGGCATCACTGACTTGATGGACGTGAGTTTGAGCAAGCTGCGGGAGTTGGTGAAGGACAGGGAAGCCTGGCATGCTGCAGTCTACAGGGTCATTAATAGTTGGATACAACTTAGTGACTGAACTGAACTGAACTGAAAGGCACAGTAGGTTAAGAGTAGAAGTTAGGAAAACAGACTACCTGGGTTCTATACATACACTTAACATTTACTAGTTATACAGTCTTATGCAAATGATATAACTTGTCTGAATTTCAGTTTTCTCATCTGTAAATGAAAGATCATGGTAATATTACCTGCCTTATTGAACTGCTATGAAGATTAAAAGCCAGTACATGTAAATTCCATGAAATAGTGGTTGGCACATAGTAAGTATTCATTTATATTAGTTATTAATCTTATTTCATACCTACCATGGAAAGCAGTGTAACAAGGGCTTTGTTACCTAAGGCCAGACCTTTTTCTCCTAAGATGTGACTTAATTCCTATCTCTTAGTTCTGAACTCTATTCTAAGGTCCCTTGAGGGTTCCATGCAAATGATCCTCTGAACCTCTGTGGGCAGATTCAAGTCTTCCATCTCTTTGTACCCATTGTTTTTTATTTTTAGGAGTTACTATTCAGGTAAGCACCCTCTTCCAACAACACAAGAGATGACTCTACACATGACCAATGTGTAGATGGTCACCAGATGATCAATACCAAAATCAGATTGATTATATTCTTTGTAGTCAAAGATGGAGAAGCTATATACAGTTAGCAAAAACAAGACCAGGAGCTGACTATGGATCAGATCATGAACTCCTTATTACAAAATTCAGACTTAAATTGAAGAAAGTAGGGAAAACCACTAGACCATTCAGGTATGACCTAAGTAAATCCCTAAAGATTATACAGTGGAAGTGACTAACAGATTCAAGGGATTAAATCTGATAGACAGAGTGCCTGAAGAACAATAGATGGAGGTTCCTAACATTGTACAGGAGGTGGCTACCAGAACCACCCCCCCCCCAAAAAAAAAGAAATGCAAGAAGGCAAAGTGGTTGTCTGAGCAGGCCTTAGAAATAGCTGAGAAAAGAAGAGAAGTGAAAGGCAAAGGAAAAAGGGAAAGATAAACCCAACTGAATGCAGAGTTCCAGAGAATAGCAAGGATAGATAAGAAAGCCTTCTTAAGTGAACAGTGAATGCAAAGAAATAGAGGAAAACACTAGAATGGGAAAGACTAGAGATCTCTTCAAGAAAACCAGAGATACCAAGGGAAACTTTCATGCAAAGATGGGCACAATAAAGGAGAGAAACAGCAATGACCTCACAGAAGCAGAAAAGATTAAAAAGAGGTATAAGAATACACAAAAGAACTATACAAAAAAGGTCTTAACAACATGGATAACCACAATGGTGTGGTCACTACCTACAGTCAGACATCCTGGAGTAAGAAGTCAAGTGGGCTTTAGGAAGCATTACTGCAAACAAAGCTAGTGGGGATGATGGAATTCCAGCTGAGATATTTCAGTTCCTAAAAGATGATGCTGTGAAAGTGCTGCACTCAATATGCCAGCAAATTTGGGAAAAACTCAAAAGTCACCACAGGACTAGAATAGGTCAGTTTTCATTCCAATCTCAAAGAAAGGCAATGCCAAAGAATGTTCAAACTACGCCACAGTTACACTCATTTCACATGCTAGCAAGGTAATGCTCAAAATCCTTCAAACTAGGCTTCAACAGCATGTGCACTGAGAACTTCCAGATGTACAAGTTATATTTAGAAAAGGCAGAGGAACCAGAGATCAAATTGCCAAACATCTTTTGGATCATAGAAAAAGCAAGAGGGTTCCAGAAAAATATTTACTTCTGCTTCACTGACTACACCAAAACCTTTGACTCTGTGGATCACAACAAACTGTGGAAAATTCTTAAAGAGATAGAAATACCAGATCACCTTACCTGCCTCCAAGAAACTTGTATGCAGGACAAGAAGCAACAGCTAGAACTGGACATGGGACAACAGACTGTTTCAAAATTGCCAAATGAGTATGTCAAGGCTGTAGTCACTGTGCTCATTTAACTGATGTGGAGAGTACATCATTGAAATGCCAAGCTGGATGAAGCACAAGCTGGAATCACGATTATGGGAAGAAATATCAATAACCTCAGATATGCAGATGACACTATCCTAATGGCAGAAAGTGAAGAACTAAAGAATCTCTTGAAGGTGAAAGAGGAGAGTGAAAAAGCTGGCTTAAAACTCAACATTCAAAAAACTAAGATCATGGCATCCAGTCCCATTGTGCATACAGCTAAGTTGCTTCAGTCATGTCTGACTCTTTGTGACCCTATGGACTGTAGCCTGTCAGGGTCTTTTGTCCACCGGATTCTCCAGGCAAGAATATTGGAGTAGGTTGCTGTACCCTCCTCCAGGGGATCGAACCCAGCCAAGGATCGAACCCATATCTCTTGCAGCTCCTGCATTGCAAATGGATTCTTTACTGCTGAGCCACCAAGGAAGCCCCCAGTCACATCACTTCATGGCAGGTAGATGGGAAAACAGTGGAAGCAATGACAGACTATACTTTCTTGGGTTCCAAAATCACTGTGGACGGTGACTGCAGCCATGAAATTAAAAGATGCTTGCTCCTTGGAAGAAAAGCTATGACAAATATAGACAGCATATTAAAAAGCAGAGATACCACTTTGCTGACAAATGTCCGTATAGTCAAAGCTATGGTTTTTCCCATGTTCATATATGGATGTGAGAGTTGGACCATAAAGAAGGGTGAGCACCAGAGAATTGATGCTTTAGAACTATGGTGCTGGGGAAGACCCTTGAGAGTGCCTTTGACAAAAAGGTCATCAAACCAGTCACTCCTAAAGGAAATCAACCCAAAGTATTCATAGTGGAGATAATGAAGGACAGGGAAGCCTGGCATGCTGCAGTTCATGGGCTTGCAAAGAATCAGACATAACTGAATGACTGAACAGCAACAGATTCAGTTAAGTATGCATTTAAAAAACACACGTGGCATATGAACCACTATGCCAATGATGGTTGGAAATAACTAGCATGAAAGAGGTATAGTCTTATGGGACTAGCACAAGTATATAGATAACTATAATATAGGTGGAGTAATGACAAAAAGAGGGATTAACAAATGGAAGTACATTCAAGAGAAAGTAAAAAGAACAAAGTCTGACAAACAGGAAAGTTAGAAATATGTGAGAAGACAGTACGTAGTATTTCTGTCTGGCTGGAAAATACAGTAGTGGAATAGTAAGACATAAAGCCAGGTAATTAGGAGCAGAATGTTGGCCACGAGAATGAAATGAGTGTTTAATTTATGTAGCAGTGGGAAGTTATTGAAGGTTTTGGAACTATGCTGGGAGCAGAGAGAGAGTCGAATTAGGGAGCAGCTAAGAATAAGGGGACAGGAAACTGTTTTAAAATTTTGGAAAGGGGTAGAAAGAGCCCAAACTGAGAGACATATGTGATGATGGTCATTGCAAAATTCATTCTGGTAAAAGAGAGTTGGAATGTCCATCACTGGTAGAGGTGCCAGTATGCAGTTGCTAGGAGAGTAAAGAATAGATGTGTATGTGTTCACTTGGATGGAACTTGAAAACATAGAGCTTAGTGAAAAAAGATGAAAAGAGAACATATGAAGAAAAATTATCCAAAACTTTGAATTAAAACAAAAAGACTGACTACATGACCTTCATTGTCATATTGGAGTATTGTTTCCCATGTTAAGGCCCATATTTTCAGATAATACTTTGTAACCTTTTGGAGTCAAAATATGTTCAGAGTAGTTGTTCAGCAAGCTATTTCTGGAGTTACCTTGGTTTTTGTTACCTTCTAACAAGGTAAGGAACTTGATCCAGAATAGCAGTCAGCTGATACTAAGTGCACTGTTTAGTCCAGAGGAATGGGACTTCTCCATGATGTAAACTGCTTGGTTTACATCTTGCCTAAGTTCATAATCTCTTCACTGGGCCAGCATTTTAATAGCACTGCCTCTGGCTCTGAGATATGGTGAACAGTTTTGAATAAAAGGAACAAAGAAAGACAGAAGTTAAAAATTACTCTGAAGTTTTTAACTTTGTTGACCAGGAATATTGTGATATCGTTAGATAATTATGGAGGAGTGTCTTATCAGGAAAATTAATCAGAACATCCAGTTGAAATAACAAATAGCAGTTAGAAATATAATTTTTAAAAGTTTTAATTCAATTTATTTAAACTAAAAAAAGCCAAACAGTTCAGCTATTTCTCCCCAACCCCTACCCCTAGCCTCCACCTCCAAGAACCACCAGTCTGTTTTCTGCATCTATGAACTTTTGTTTAGGTTTTCTGTTTTGTTTTGTTTTCATACTCCACAAATAAGAGAAGTCATATGGTATCTGACTTTCTCTGTCTGACATCTCACTTACTATAATGCTCTCTAGGTCTATCCATGTTGCTGCAAATGACAGGATATAATTCTTTTTTATGACTGAGTGATATTCTATTGTATATATGCCACATATTATTTTATACATTTATTCATTGATGGACACTTAGGTTATTTCCATATCTTAATATTGTAAATAAAGTTGCAATGAACATGGTAGTGGAAATAACTTTTCAAATTATTATTTTCATTTCTTTGTGTCAGTTCAGTTCAGTCAGTCGTGTTTGACTGCGACCCCATGGACTGCATCACACCAGGCTTCCCTGTCCATCACCAACTCCCAGAGCTTGCTCAAACTCATATCCATCGAGACAGTGATGCCATCCAACCATCTCATCCTCTGTCATCCCCTTCTCCTCCTGATTTCAGTCTTTCCCAGCATCAGGGTCTTTTCCAGCCTGATGGGCTGCTGTATGGGGTCTTACAGAGTTGGACACGACTGAAGCGACTCAGTAGCAGCAGTAGATGGATGCACAACTCTGTAGAATCACTAAAACCCACTGTTATGTCAGTTATATCTTAATAAAGCAGTTACTCCACAAATGATCCTTTTTTGCTAAGCTTTTAACTTTTAGAATAAATGACATAAATTTCTGTTAATGGTAGAGCATCTGATTTCAACATCATAACAGAGTTGAAGAGAATGAGAGCTGAGAATGTCTAAACTTGTCACCCTTCTTATTCCTTCAGTTCAATTCAGTTGCTCAGTCATGTCCGACTCTTTGCGACCCCATGAATCACAGCACGCCAGGCCTCCCTGTCCATCACCAACTCCTGGAGTTCACTCAAACTCACGTCCATCAAGTCGGTGATGCCATCCAAGCCATCTCATCCTGTCGTCCCCTTCTCCTCCTGCCCCCAATCCCTCCCAGCATCAGTCTTTTTCAATGAGTCTTATTCCTTGCAGTCTATTAAATATGAATTACTTAAAATGTACAAACCTAATGATACATAGTTTTGGTAAGTGAGAGTGATATCCATGGAGATGTGTTACCCAGATCACCCTTCAAGGAAGGACTTTCTGCCCACCTTCAGAATCTACCTCTGCTGACTCTGCAGTCACCTCTCTTCAAGTCACACTCTTCCAAGAGCAGCCTACATTGATGGCAAGGATATAAAATCCCAGTCAAAACTAGAATTCCTGTTTAAAACCTAGTGTCTCATGCCTTTATTATGCACAGGTATATGGTCTGAATTTTCACTATTAATATCCTCAGATGGAAAAATACCATTTAACTATGCTTTGGAATTTGTTAATATTCATTAGGCCCTATTATGGTCTAAATGTTTTTGTATCATATGTTGCAATCCTACCCATAAAGGTGATGCCTTTAGTAACTGGAGCCTTTGGGAGGTGTTTAAATCATGAGGGTGGAGCTGTTACCAAAAAGTGTGGGGTCTGGCTGCTCACCACCCAAAATCCAGTAAGCAGGCCGGGTTGGTGAAAAGAAACGTTTGCTTTATTTCAGATGCTGGCAACTGGTGGGGAGGTTGAACATATGTCCAAAGGCCAACTCCCCACCCCAAGAAGCAGAGAGTAAGAGCTTTTATACACAGAGTCAGGACTGGGGGATGCTACACGGAGAAACGGAAGTCATCTCTGACAGTCATCCTCAAATTGGTCATTAGTGGTCTGACCAGTGTCATCTTGGTTGTTTTCAGTTCAGTTCAGTCCAGTCGCTCAGTCATGTCTGACTCTTGTGACCCCATGGACTGCAGCATGCCAGGCTTCCCTGTCCATCACCAACTCCTGAAGCTTGCTCAAATTCATGTCCATCGAGTCAGTGATGCCATCTAATCATCTCATTCTCTGTTGTCCCCTTCTCCTCCTGCCTTCAATCTTTCCCAGTATCAGGGTCTTCTCTAATAAGTCAATTCTTTACATCAGGTGGTCAAAGTATCAGAGTTTCAGCTTCAGCATCAGTCCTTCCAATGAATATTCAGGACTGATTTCCTTTTGGATAGACTGGTTGGACCTTCTTGTAGCCCAAGGGACTCTCAAGAGTCTTCTCCAGCACCACAGTTCAAAAGCATCAATTCTTTGGCACTCAACTTTCTTTATGGTCCAATTCTCACATCCATACGTGACTCCTGAAAAAACATAGCTTTGAATATATGGACCTTAGTTGGCAAAGTAATATCTCTGCTTTTTAATATGTTGTCTAGGTTTGTCATTGGAGAAGGCAATGGCATCCCACTCCAGTACTCTTGCCTGGAAAATCCTATGGACAGAGGAGCCTGGTAGGTTGCAGTCCATGGGGCTGCTAAGAATCGGACACGACTGAGCGACTTCAGTTTCACTTTTCACTTTCATGCATTGGAGAAGGAAATGGCAACCCACTCCAGTGTTCTTGCCTGGAGAATCCCAGGGACAGGAGAGCATGGTGGGCTGCCGTCTATGGGGTCGCAGAATCAGACACGACTGAAGCGACTTAGCAGCAGCAGCAGCAGCAGGTTTGTCATAGCTTTTCTTCCAAGGAGCAAGTGTCTTTTAATTGGTTTTAATTGGTTGTTTTATGTACGGTTAATCTTCAGTTCCAAAATCCATTTGTTACCGTTTCTTTGAGGCCAGTTCTAGGAACTGTGACAGCTCATTTCATGGGTACAGTCTGGTCATTATGTAGTTAACTTCTTCACCCCTGTGTTTTAATATCTATAAAACAGTTCACAGGATATGGCTCAGAATATTATCTGTAGCCTTGAGAAAGAACTAAAGGTCCTTGACTATGCTTAATGCCTACATTATTATTTGGTCTCTTTTGACTGTTTTTCTTTGTTTTCCACATTTCTCACTTCTCTGATTAAACTTTCTCTTTGACTAAAGTTTTCCACAGACAAAAAGCAGACAGAGGACATGGGGTAGGGGTTAGGATGACAGGGTCCTGCTCCATTTCAAAATCTTACAAATTGGATTAGTGTCTTTACAAAGAAGCTCCAGAGAAATCCCTAGCCCCTTCTACCATAAGAGGACACATAGAGAAGGTGCCAGCTGTGAGTCAGGAAGAGAGCCCTAACTCAACCATGCTGGTACTTTGATCTTAGCCTTCTAGCATCCAGAACTGTGAAAATTAAAGTTCTTTTGTCTAACAGATCTATCCAATCTATGGCATTTTGTTATTGCAATTCAACCAGACAAAGACAGTGTCCTTAAGTGGAGGAAAACTCAGACTTTCACCATGAGGTTTGCTTTCACAACACCAAGAACACAGGATTCTCACGCAAAACTACTTCTGCCAAAGAAGCATTAACAGTCAAAATTTACAAAGTACCTAAAGAACAAAATAGCATGAAAGAGACTCAACAGAAAATAGGACAATTGACACTTTATTAACTTCGGACAGTAGAATAACCTGAAAGATATTTTAAAACAAATATATTGGAAATGTTCCAAAACAAAGGAACAGTTATTCTTAAGAGATGAATATAGATAAAATAACAGATAAATTTTAAAAAATTAAAAGCCCTAAGAAAGAAAAATGTAGTCATTGAAATAACCACCTAGATTCCCTTGTATCTTTCATAAGAGGTGATAGACTGGACTTTGACCACATCCTGTGTGTTGAAAATAACACCTACTGGTTAACCTTCCCCCACGCCACACTTTTTCACAGTTAGCTGAATCTGGGGCCCAGCGGTTACTTTTGAGGTTGTTACTGCAGGTTGGCCTTATCCTGCTACTTGGAGTACTACTGATATGTCAGGGGACATTCAACTTTAAGGAATCAACTTAAAGGAATTGTTTTCTTCCTTTGTGTGCTGTTTCTCAAGGGCCCTCTGTTCCTTATCAGTTCCTGGAAAACAAATGAACAGAGCTGCACGCAGTTCTTAGGACTGAGATCATGAGACAGAGCACATACATGGATTCCCTTCAGTGACCTTTTACTTTAAACTATTCAGTCACGTCCCTGTTACTCAGATATGGATTGTCTTTTGGCCCTGTGACGATTGTTATTCACCTGGTTCTGTTTTTGCTCAACTTCATTTTTGCTGCCTAAAGCTTCCTTGTATGGGGATATATAAGCACACTCTGCCACAAATAAAGCACCCTTGTTTCACTCGAGACTTGGGTCCCCTGCGTCCCTCTTTTCGTGGTCTCCAGTCCCCAGGTCCCAGTCTATAAAGACCATGACATTGATAGTTGTTCACTCACTAAGTCATATATCCAACTCTTTGTGACCCTGTGGACTGTAGCACACCAGGCTCCTCTGTCCTCCACTATCTCTGACAGTTTGCCCAGTTTCATGTCCATTGAGTCAGTGATGCTATCTAACTACCTCATCCTCTGCCATCCCTTTCTCCTTTGCTTTCAGTATTTCCTTGGATCAGGGTCTTTTCCAATGAGTTGGCTATTGATAATAGCTTTAATTAAGTGCTTTAAGAGACAAATTGAACAGATTAGGTTTTAGCCTCTGTTGGTCAAATTAAAGTAGCTGATAGAATGGCATACTTCCATGAATATTTGAATTAAGCCGAGAACTTACTGGGGTGGATTGTTGGAAGAGGCAACACCATGGACCTGCACATTCTTGCTGGGTATACCAAGAATGCAGGGCCTTGATTACCTAGGCCATTTCTCAAGGTTGCATTTGTAGTAAACAGCCTTGAGAGATGAAGTATTTTCTCCTTCCAAAAACAGCAGTCTTGCTTCCGGTTGCTATAAAAATGGTGAACCCCCTCAAGCTCAGTGCTTCTGTCTTGTAATACAACCCACTACATGAGTAAACATCTATCTGGACTGACTTTCCTACATTATACTGTAGGACCTGGGGCATGGATAACCAACACAAACATGAAGCTCCAGCTACTACTCTTTTTCTTTTTTTTAATTTATTTATTTTTGACTGAGCTGGGTCTTTGTTGCTGCCCATGGGATTTCTCTAGTTGCAGCGACCAGGGGTTACTCTGCTCATTGCTGTGGCTTCTCCTGTTGTGGAGCACAAGCTCTAGGGTGCACAGGCTTGTGGTTGTGAAGTATGGGGTTAAGTTGCTTAGCAGCATGTGGGTTCTTAGTTCCTGGACCAGGGTTCGAACCCCAGTCCCCTGCATTGGCAGGCAGATTCTTAACCACGGAAGAATCCTGGGAAGTTCCCTGGCTACTGCTCTTATCCTGAGTAATAAAGTCGTTTTTCACTGACCCAGCATTCTTCTGCCAGCATTCATAAAATGATAATAAAGCTAACTCATAAACTGGTAAGTAGGATCAACTCTCAGATTCTGCGCAACTCTTGACAGTTATAAAAATCAATTACAAGAGAATTTTTAAGCAAAAAATGAAAGGTAAGGGACTTCCCTGTGGTCCAGTGGTTAAGACTCCATGTTCTTACTGCAAGCAGCATGGCTTCCATCCCTGGTCAGGGAACTAAGATCCCACATGATGCAACTAAGACCCAGCACAGCCAAATAAATAACTATTTTTTAAAAAGTACAAGTATTGCAAACTAAGAATTCTACAGATTTAATAGAAAGAATAAGAACATAGAAGAATTAAATGATACTAATCAATGAATAATCACATACACAGTGGCTCAGATGGTAAAGAACCTGTCTATAATACCGGAGGCCTGGGTTCAATCCATGGGTTGGGAAGATCCCTTGCAGAAGGAAATGTATTCTTCCCTGAAAAATCCCATGGACTGAAGAGTCTGGTAGGCTACAGTCCATCGGGTTGCAAAGTGTTGGACACGACTGAGAGATTAACACTAACACACATAATATATTTATGTGCACATACATGTACATACATGGAAAGAGATATTTAGGCACGCATATATAAAACACAGAAAGAGAACATTACCACTCTCAGATAGAAAATACACATTTTCCGAATATTTATAGAGCACATACAAAATCAGTCATGTATTTGACCACAAAAATAGCTCATAAATTTAAGTAAAAAACATAGCAAAATAGATAAAAGATATGAATAGATTATTTTGAGGAAAGAATATCTAGATAGCCAGCAACTTTATAAAAAGATGTTAAACTTACTAGCAATTAGAGAAATAAGAATTAAATTAGTAATGAGATACTAGTTTTCGCCCATGATATCTGTCAACATTTAAGAGTAAGAAAAATAGTGCTCAGTGAAAAACTAAACAAATCTATGACAAATACCACACGCACAAATTAGAAATACATCCATAGAACAATCATGTTAAAAGGATACATACAACAAAAGGATACACATTAGACATTAAAATGATTTCCTAGAGCCGGGGGATGAGATTGGGAAATGGACATAATGAAAATAAATGGAAAAATAAATAAATAAAATGAACAATAACATATATTGCTTAGCGATGTAGAGGAAAAGGAACTCTCCAACACTGCTGATGGAAATATGAAGAAAATAATCTGACAACATATGTTATACCCTAGAAACAGTAGAGTGCTCCTCAATAGGGGATGACTAAGTCATCTACACTATGAAATACAATATTTAGCCACTAAAGGAGAATTAAAACTATACTTGATGCTTTAAAGAATTATTATTAAATGAAAGAGTTTGTAGAAAAGTGAGTATACACTGATGCCATTCTAAGAAACAGTAATCTCTCCCCACCCCCACCCTAACTTTTAAAAGTATGTGTGAGAACATAGATACATGTGTGAGTGAATGTGTGTGTGTGTGTGTGTGTGTGTGTGTACAAGCACAGAGGAAAAATAAGAATATACAAGGAATAGCATGAGGAACTAAACTAATGGAAGGGGGAAAGATAGGAGAAAGAAAGGCAGAGGCAACCAAAAGAAGAAAAGAAAAAGAAAAAGACCACACTAACAAAATTCAAGTGTGTATATGTGAAAGTATTTGTAGGCAGAAACTAAGAAAGATTTGTATTTATTTAACATACAAGTATCTCAGATAGTTGGACTTTCAGGCCACATATTAATATGAAGCATGTTGGTTGTACGGGTCTTGGTTGTTGCCTGCCTTAATGACTGTGATATATAATACTGGCACTAAGTTTATTATCTCTGATTTGTACTATTTATGGAATCTTTGTGGTTACAGTTTTGTCTTGGTTCTTATACCTGTACAATTTTTAGGAAAAATAGTGAAAGCAAGTTTGTTGGATTAACACATAAAATTTGTCAATTAATAGGCCCTAGTTTAATGTTTACTTAGGAATGTATGTGAATAAAAGCTTGGTAGTAACTGTGTATCTTAGGAATTGGAGAGACTGACTTAAGAAAGATTCTGTGTCATTCAGAATGCATTTTAGTAAGTGATGGATGCTGAGAAAAAGTTGTAGAGGAAAAGGGCAACTTGTTCATAACTGAGGCTTTTGAATCTTACCAAGCTTAAGTTGTAAATATTCATATAAAATGTGCAGTCATTTTTTCTTTCTTGTTTATGAAAGAACTAAGTGCTAACAAATGCATTAAACAAATATTAGGAGTCAATACCTGTATAGTGTAATTTACCATATTGTATTTGTATTTCAGATGCCTTTGGTGCTTCATGAAGAATATTTCTAGATATATCACAGACATTAAGCCTTTGCCACCCAACATAAAAGATAGACTCATCAAAATTATGAGCGTGCAGGGGCAGATAACAGATTCAAACATAAGTGAGGTAAGAAGATATACAACTGTAAAGCAAGCTTATTATATTTTACTGTTGAGCTATCGTTTCAGATTTTTGGAACAATGTTTTATATTAGGATGAGTAATTTTAGAATATACTAAAGTTCTTTTTTTCTCCAGATAACCATAATGTCCTTGTGTAATAGCTTCTAAAATAATCTCCCATTGACTTCCCTGGGGGTCCAGAGGTTAAGACTCAATGCTTCCGATGCAGGGGGTGCAGATTTCATTCCTGGTTGGGGAGCTAAGATCCCACATGCTGAGCAGCCAAAAAACAAAATAAAAATTAAAAATCTTCTCCCACTGTTCCAGTTATTCCCCTTGTCTTCATGGTACCAACATCCATGAACTACCTGTTTTCAAGAAATGTTAAACGTTTTGGTTAAGTATACCTTAATAAATCTGGAAAAAATTAAAATGCAGAGCGAAAAAATGAATGGAAAAAAAGACCCACAAGAAGAAATATGAATGTTACGTTGTGACTCTAGGACACAAACCACACCTACGTGTAACTGTACAGTGTGCAGTACACTTGGATATTTTCTATTTTATTCTAGTATGTCTTATTTCAATTAAAAAATGTTGATCATAGCCTACTAGATTGATTTTATCCATTCAAGGATAACAATCAGTTAAAAATCATTCTTCTAAACTCTTCTCATTCTTCTTCTGGCCACCTCACTCCATCTAACTTATACTTACTCCCTTTCCCTTTATATATGTTAGTTGCTCAGTCATGTCTGACTCTTTGCAACCCCCATGGACTGCAGCCCACTAGACTCCTCTGTCCATGGGATTCTCCAAGCAAGAATACTGAGTGGGTTGCCATGCCCTTCTCCAAGGGATCTTCCGTATCCAGGGACTGAACCCAGGTCTCCCACATTATAGGCAGATCTTTACCAACTGAGCTTCCTAGGAAGCCCTTTTCCCTAATTAAGCTAAAATTAACAATTCTATAAGGGAGAATGTATAGTAAAGCTTCTGGCTTGAATAAAAATACCAGCCTTGCCACTATTTCTGACACTGAACCTCAGTTCTCTTAATTGTAAAATGGGTTTGCAACTATCATCACTCACTGCCTACAGAGATTAAAGACTTGTACCTGCTGAGCAAAGAGGCACATAGCTAGACTCTCTCATGATAGTCAGAAACTACTGGAAGAGGATAAGCACCCCACTACCTTGGTTCTGCTTCCATATCTAATGGGTTCTTATTCTGTACCAACTGTCTCAGTAGAGCTCTGTGTCCCAGCAAGACTTTGAGGACACTATAAGCTGCACCTTCAGTTGGAAGTAGACTTGGTTTTTTCTGCTTTTTGTATCTGTCTTCACGCAAATGCATTTCTGTATTCTTTGCTATAGTTTTCACCTGCCATTTCTCTGTTATGACCATCAAAACACTGAATATGGAATAAATATATATGTCTGTAGGAAATTTTAATTTTTCAAAATAATGTATGTATTATAGATTTTACATCCTGAAGTCCAAACTCTAGATCTACGAAGCTGTGATATTTCAGATACTGCTCTCCTGCACCTATGTAACTGCAGAAAACTGAAGAAATTAAATTTAAATTCCTCAAAAGAAAACAGAATTTCCATAACTTCAAAAGGTATGTTTATTAACACTACCAATTACGAACAAATTGGTAGAGAACTATTCACCATAGTTTTGGAGCAGAGAAGGGGAAGATATGTTAAAAGATAGTATGAAGATGTCAGTCAGTCAGTTCAGTTGCTCAGTCGTGTCCAACTCTTTGCTACCCCATGGAATACAGCGCTCCAGGCTTCCCTGTCCCTCACCAGCTCCCAGAGCTTGCTCAAACTCATGTCCATTGAGTCGGTGATGCCATCCAACCACCCCATCCTCAGTCATCCCCTTCTCTTCCCGCCTTCAATCTTTCCCAGCATCAGGGTCTTTTCCAATGAGTCAGTTCTGAGAACCCCATGAACAGTATGAAGGTGTCAAAGAAATAGAAACTATATTTATCAATAAAAATATTCAAAATAAGCTAGAGAATCCTAATTAGAATTCTTGCTTATAATCAGTGCTGAAAGTTAGGAAATACGTTGTCACTATTTAAATTTTAAACATATTTAAAATAAACATGGCTAGATAAATATTTTAAATATTTGCCTAGTATAGTGAAATAAGAAATGACCAGTTCATAACTTTGTTAAGACTTTTTTGTTGTAATATTACAACAGAAAGTTAAATCGTTAGCAAATATTTACTAGGTTCTCTCCTATCAGCCTGTATAACACATAGTTTTGTAGCCAGAACTGCCTCATTTTGAACTGCACAAAACTTGAAATGTGTATTTTCAAGTTGCCCCATTTTGAGCTGCACAAAACTTGAAACATGTATTTTCTACTCCTGCTAACCTAAGCATGCCTCAAAACAGTTTTAGACAATGACTAATTGACTAAGAAAGAACTAATCTTGCTTGCTTAATTCCAGATACCAACTTCAAGGACATTGGCAGGGAAGCTGAAATAATTTAGACTATAAGCCAAGTCACATAGCAAAATCACCAAACGCCCAGTTCTCTGAAAGCTATAAGGATCTAACACACACTCCTAAGTTGTTTTCACAGGAAGCAGACCAGATGAAAACTGCTGACTGCAAGCATGTAGACCCCAGACCAGTTGAAACCAGAAGACTGGTGATGTTTGAAACTTCACCTTGATTCCAACCAATCTGAGAACTGTGTATGAACTGCTTGTGTACCTTGCAGCCCCCTCCCTCACATATGCTTTAGAACCTTTATCTCCCAACTGGCAACTTGGAGATGCTCTTAAGGACGTCAGTCTACCATCTTCCCAGTTTGCCAGCTTCCTGACTAAAGCAACTTTAAGATTTCCACCAACTCTTGTCTCTTGAGTATTGACCTTCCGAGTGGCAGGAAGCCGAAATTGGGTTTGGTACCGACCTTGTCCAGTTACAGTGTTTTATAACCAGGCAGACTGCATGTATCAGTGTGACTGTTACATGAATTAATGGATTTTTACCATTTTTTAAAAATATAAAATTTTTACTCTTTTCAATATAAGAAAGAGGGAGTTATTTGGCTACCTAGGTTTCTAGAAAATTTTTTAGGTAGTTGGCTCTATTTTACAATTAGCTTGGTTAGCAAGTTAGAACATTCATAATATTGCAAGGAAGCATAAGTTTTAAAATGTTTACACAAATACTGACTCTCTAAAAAGAACTTTCATGCTGAACACTAATGAATAAAGTAAGAGTTCTTTCAGTTCAGTTCAGTTCAGTTCAGTTCAGTCGCTCAGTCGTATCTGACTCTTTGCGACCCCATGAATCGCAGCAAGACATAGTAAACAATAAAAATGACCTACACACGAATTTACCATCTTCCATTTTGTGTATTTTGCCCATAAAGGTGTCTTTTAACAGTGCTATAATGTTTGTCCATGACTGAAGGGCCCAGGATTCCTTCAGTACTCTTTTTATTTATATGGCACATCATCACATACCTGTCACCAAAGTGCTTTTACATCAGTTTCATTGGATTTAAGGGCCTCTCTTTTCTTGACCCTCGGTAAAATTTAAGATTCATCCAGGCTAACAGAAGGAGCATGGTGGTAGGAAAGGGTAGAATCAAAGAGGGAGGGGAAAACACAGAAACATGGGTATGATTTCTAAGGATAAGCATGAAAGCTATTACTTAAGACATTTGCGGCATTTAACTTTTGATTTCTTTTCAGAGTCTACAAGAAAATTAACTTTATTACTTTAAGACTTTTAACAAAAGGGAGATTCATTACTATTTAAATTACCTAATTTGGTTCTGAATGATATTTGGTCATTTCTTAAAAGCAAATCTAATCATAAAAACGCATGTCATTAATTGCAGATATTCTGAAGACTGTACTACAGAGAATATAGAGAATTCTTGAAACATTCTAAAAGAGTTTTAAATAATGACAGCATCACTGGAAAAATAGTATGTTCCCCATATGAGCTACTTCGGAAAAGGCTAATTGGGTGTATCAGTACTGGTGATTACTAATATAAAAATCAGTCACATTTCTCATATATAAACATCTATAGTTCATTGATATGGAATTATATTTTCCCTCAGGAATAAAAGCTGTGGCTTCATCTTGTTCTTACCTGCATGAAGCTTCTTTGAAAAGATGCTGCAATCTCACTGATGAAGGAGTCCTTGCTCTTGCACTCAATTGCCGGCTGTTAAAGATCATTGATTTAGGAGGCTGCTTAGGTATTACTGATGTGTCCTTGCAGGCATTAGGAGAAAACTGCGCATTTTTGCAGTGTGTTGATTTTTCAGCTACTCAGGTAAATGAAATAAAACTTGAAATGTGGAGACTGTATGTATTTACTTGCCCAGTATATTTCCATAACTCATCAGAACACAATATTTTTGTTGTTGCTGAAATCATTGACTTCATATTTTGATAGTTAAATAATTGCAGTATAATTTGGCACCCTCTCCTCAATTGTTTTAAGTAAGGGTAGAAGGTATGTGGTGGCTAAAACACGTTTGCTAAATGGGAGGAAATAAAACAATATCTAAATAATAATTTTTAGAAAAATATGCTTCCATCATCTCCATTTATGTGCTGTGTTCTTTTTCCCTTTGCTTAGGTATCTGACCATGGTGTGGTTGCGCTTGTTAGTGGACCTTGTGCCGAGAAATTAGAGGTAATTTAAAAATATCTATAAAGATGATGATAACTGAATTTATATTATCCTCAGAAATTCTTTATTAAACCTAGAAGACAACCAGTGCCTTATTCTCAATTACGTATTTCCAAGGACTTTTTTCCCCTCCACCTCTTTATTCCAGAGTGAAAAAAAAACTGGTAAAGTTAGGAGATAAAGTATGCTTTATAAAAACCCATTTTACTTCCAATAAATGTTCTTATTTTCCAAAGGTTTTAACTTCTACTACATTTAAGGATAGTCTTACTATGGATAAAGATAATGAAAATTCATCAATGTAAAATGACATCCTTTAGAATTTTCATGTCTGACTGATATTTTTACCAGGACTACTTATGCTCTTGCCAGTGTATTTTTCTTGACATCATATTTATTCTCTCTTGATCATCTTTTTCTGAATCTATGAAGGCATCCAGAGTATACCACTGTGGCATAAAGATTATTCTGAGCTGAAGATGTTTAAAAAACCACAGAGGTTAAAAAAAAGACTGTCTGAACCGCCTCCCATCCCCCCTCTCTGCCTAAAAGCAGACACTTCCAAAAGAATTCAAATGCCTCAAATCCTTTTTAAGGGAGATTTTCAGATGAGAAATTGCATTAAACAGGCATTGTCAAAAGATTATCATAACTCCCATCTATTTTCCTAAAGGTCCATTTTGTCTTCCCTAAAAGTCATTTGTATGACTGTTAAGTATCCTTTCTCCTCCTCCTCTTCCCCTATTAAGATGGTATATAAACTAAATTCTAGCCATTTCTTTGAACCACGACCTTTGTGAGCTTGTGAATAAATTTTGCCTTTCCTCTTGTTAATCTTATTGTCAGTTTAATTTAAAGGCTCCCAAAGACAAATATAAGCAGATAGAGAAAAGGTTTTTCCTCCCCCAGAAGCCACATTGTGCAGCTGTTTAAAAAGATCTTAGTGTTCCTCCTTTGTATTCAATGACAGATGTGGCACCTATAACCTGTTTCTAAATATTAAGAAGTCTTTTGTCCCAAGATTTTTATTTTTTTTCCTTTCCCAGTTTACAGTGTTTTAGTTTGTTTTTACTCTTAATTAAAAGCTGTGCTTTTCAACAAAAAGTCACATCAAATCCTTTTTGGAAGTAAGCAGCCTGTAAATGAATTATACATGTTAGTAACCACTATTAGAATGGTGATACCATGTTTTTGCCAAAATATTTCTGCTTGATTTATTGCCCAAAGAATTTTTTGTGTGATGTTTATATATCTGCATCCTGCTTATATGTATATATATGTGTTTGCATATATAAAATAGCATATATACTTTTATGAATTTTTTCATTAAGAAATTTTGTTTTTAATGAAGTTTCAAATTCCAGATTGCATTCTAACTGTAGGTGCAATAAACTGCCAAAACTTTTACTGTTTTAAATACAAATATTTGTTGAGCACTCAATATGCTATCCTCCATGCTACTGCCTTATATTCATTAGGTTATTTTATTTTTACAGCATTATCCTATAATCACCATCAATTTTATCAAAGCTATCCAACATTTAACCTAGTTTATCACTTCCTAATAAAACCACCAGGAAATTAGTTGTTGTGCAGTGGTAGGGAATATACCTACATATTTACTTTAGCTTTATAAAATAAAGAGTACCTAGGCAGACTGAGGAAAAAATCCAACCACCAGTGCACTGGTCATTGTAATGTTATTGAATTTGTCATTTTTTCAGTTTTCCAAAGCTTATTTCTGTAAGTATCAAAGTATTTTAATGAAAATCTTTCTAAAATTTGTTAGAACTTAATTCCTTCCTTAAACAAAGGAACATATTTTAACATTTGACTCATTGCATCTTTGTGACCACAATTTCTGACAAATAGAAATGCAAACACCTTCATTTTTTTTAACTGATTCTTCTCTTTTGGGTAATATATATACCTACATTTTCAGAAACCTCATTTTTAACCTGTTGCTTTTAATTTGTTCAGTTCCTGAGAGTTAGGGGCTTCCCTCATAGCTCAAGTGGTAAAGAATCCACCTGCAATGCAGGAGACCTAGGTTCAATTCTTGGGTCAAGAAGATCCCCTGGAGAAGCAATAGGCTACCCATTCCAGTATTCTTGGGCTTCTCTTGTGGCTCAGCTGGTTAAGAATACACCTGCAATGCCGGAGACCTGGGTTTGGTCCCTGAGTTAGGAAGATCCCCTGGAGAAGGAAAAGGTTATTCACTCCAGCATTCTGGCCTGGAGAATTCCACGGACTGCATAGTCCATGGGGTCTCAAAGAGTTGAACACGACTGAGTGACTTTCACTTTCATTTTCTGGGAAGTTAAATATCAAGGTTGCTAAATAGTTTATAATTTGAAAATATATTTGATTAAAAGTCTAAGAACCTCTCCTAAAGATTGCCATTTAGTAAAAACATATGTTACAGCATTTATGGGCTTCCCTGGTGGCTCAGATGACAAAGAATCTGCCTGCAATGTGGGAGACCTGGGTGTGATCCCTGGGTTGGGAGGATCCCCTGGCAAAGGAAACGGCTACCCACTCCAGTATTCTTTCCTGGAGAATTCCATGGACAGAGGAGCCTGGCAGTCTACAGCCCATGGTATCACAAACAGTTGGACACAACTAAGCACCTTTCACACACACACAGCATTAATTGAATGTCAGTATTGACTCTGAAATCTTTATTGGTCTGAGTTCTCAGTGAGAGCAGATCATTTTGTTCATCACTCGGTCATCATTCTATACCTAGGTTTTACTACAGTGCCAGTCACACAGTAGTACCTCAATAAATGCTGTCATATTTTAAACTTTATATCACAATCATTTTATAGCTTTCTACAATCTTAATGGTTAAACTTTAATTTGCTGTGAAAGAATTATTCATTTATTAAACAAATATTTATTGAGTATCTGCTAAGTTCTAGGCACTGTCATATCAGAGAACAAAATCTGTCCTTGTTATGTATCACTTTTCCTTAATGGTTTTTCTGATGTTGGTACTTCAGCTTATTTACAGCTTTTATCTATTAGAAATAATCATGTGTTGGGACATATCACTTTTTCTTCCTTTACTATAATTAAGTCCCTAAAACAAGACAAGTGGATCAATTCTACATCATTGTCTGTTGTTCTTCAGTCTCTTAAGTCATGTCCCATTCTTTGTGACCCCATACCATAGCACAGCAGGCTCATCTGTCCTCCACCACCTGATACAGTTTGTTCAGATTCATGTCCATTCTGCTTTATTGACTATGCCAAAGCCTTTGACTGTGTGGATCACAGTAAGCTATGGAAAATTCTGAAAGAGATGGGAATACCAGACCACCTGACCTGCCTCTTGAGAAATCTGTATGCAGGTCAGGAAGCAACAGTTAGAACTGGGCATGGAACAACAGACTGGTTCCAAATAGGAAAAGGAGTACGTCAAGGCTGTATATTGTCACCCTACCTATTTAACTTATATGCAGAGTATATCATGAGAAACGCTGGACTGGAAGAAACACAAGCTGGAATCAAGATTGCCGGGAGAAATATCAATAACCTCAGATATGCAGATGACACCACTCTTATGGCAGAAAGTGAAGAGGAGCTAAAAAGCCTCTTGATGAAAGTGAAAGAGGAGAGTGAAAAAGTTGTCCTAAAGCTCAACATTCAGAAAACGAAGATCATGGCATCTGGTCCCATCACTTCATGGGAAATAGATGGGGAAACAGTGGAAACAGTGTCAGACTTTATTTTTTTGGGCTCCAGAATCACTGCAGATGGTGACTGCGGCCATGAAATTAAAAGACGCTTGCTCCTTGGAAGAAAAGTTATGACCAACCTAGATAGTATATTCAAAAGCAGAGACATTACTTTGCTGACTAAGGTCCGTCTAGTCAAGGCTATGGTTTTTCCTGTGGTCATGTATGGATGTGAGAGTTGGACTGTGAAGAAGGCTGAGCGCTGAAGAATTGATCCTTTGAAGTGTGGTGTTGGAGAAGACTCTTGAGAGTCCCTTGGACTGCAAGGAGATCCAACCAGTCCATTCTGAAGGAGATCAACCCTGGGATTTTTTTGGAAGGAATGATGCTAAAGCTGAAGCTCCAGTACTTTGGCCACCTCATGAGAAGAGTTGACTCATTGGAAAAAACTCTGATGCTGGGAGGGATTGGGGGCAGGAGGAGAAGGGGACGACCGAGGATGAGATGGCTGGATGGCATCACGGACTCGATGGATGTGAGTCTGAGTGAACTCCGGGAGATGGTGATGAACAGGAAGGCCTGGCGTGCTGCGATTCATGGGGTCGCAAAGAGTCGGACATGACTGAGCGACTAAACTGAACTGAACTGGATTGGTGATGCTATCTAACCATCTTGTCCTCTGCTAGCCCCTTCTCCTTTTGCCTTCAATCTTTCCCAGCACCAGAGTCTTTTCCAATGAGTCAACTCTTCATATTAGGTGGCCAAAGTACTGGGGCTTCAGCTTCAGCATTTGTCCTTCCAAAGAATATTCAGGGTTGATTTCCTTTAGGAACGACTGGTTTGATCTTGCATTTCAAGGGACTGTCACGAGTCTTCTCCAACACCACAATTTGAAAGCATCGATTCTTCAGCACTCAGCCTTTCTTGTGAGGACAGAGAAGCCTGGTGTGCTACAGAATGGGGTCAAAAAGTGTTGGACACAACTTAGCAACTGAACAACAATAACATACAATGAGAACAACAGATGGAAGGAACAGTGTTCAGCTCAGGTTTCATTTAAAGTATGTTAAGGGCTTCCCTGGTGGCTCAGAGGTTAAAGCATCTGCCTCCAGTGCGGGAGACCTGGGTTCGATCCCTGGGTCAGGAAGATCCCTTGGAGAAGGGAATGGCAACCCACTCCAGTATTCTTGCCTAGAGAATCCCGTGGACAGAGAAGCCTGGTAGGCTACAGTCCACAGGGTCGCAAAGAGTTGGACACAACTGAGCAACTTCACTTTCACTTTCACTTGAAAGGCATTTGAAAAAAGAAAATACTCAATTCTGGCAAATACAGGTCCTAGCAAAAATTTCAAATTCACAATATAAACTTCATGGGAAACAATATAGCAATGTGAATTTAGGACCTTTTAAAAAACTCTCACATCTATACATGACTACTGGAAAAACCATAGCTTTGACTATAAGAACCTTTGTCAGCAAAGTGAAGTCTCTGCTTTTAATACACTGTCTAGGTTTGTCATCCCTTTCCTTCCAAGCAGCAAGCATCTTTTCATTACATGGCTGCAGTCACCATTCACAGTGATTTTGGAGCCCAGGAAAATATAACCTGTCACTTCTCCCATTTTTTGCCTCCTGTCACTGCTTCCACTTTTTGCCATTAAGTGATGGCACCAGATGCCATGATCTTGTGTTTTTTGAATGTTGAGTTTCAAGGCAGCTTTTTCACTCTCCTCTTTGACCGTCATCAAGAGGCTCTTCAGTTCCTCTTCACTTTGTGCCATTAGAGTGTTATCATCTGCACATCTGAGGTTGTTGATATTTCTCCCAGCAGTCTTGTACTCCAGCTTGTGCTTCATCTAGCCTGGCATTTTGCGTGATGTACCCTGCATATAAGTGAAATAAGCAAGGTGACAATATACAGCCTTGTTGTACTCCTTTCCTAATTTGGACGAACCCATTATTCCATGTCCGTTTCTAACTGTTGTTTCTGGCCTGCACACAGGTTTCTCAGGAGACAGGTAAGGTGGTCTGCTACTCTCATCTCTTTAATATTTTTCCACAGTTTGTTGTGATCCACACAGTCAAAGGCTTTAGCACAGTTGATGAGGCAGAAGTAGATTTTTTTTGGAACTCCCTTGCCTTCCCCATGATCCAAAGAATGTTGCCAATTTGATCTCTGGTTCCTCTGCCTTTTCTAAACCCAGCCTGTACATCTGAAGTTTCTTTGTTCACGTACTGCTAAAGCCTAGCTTGAAGAATTTTGAACACTGCCTTGATAGTATGTGAAATGAGTGCAATTGTATGGTAGTTGGAATATTCTTTAGCAATGCCCTTCTGTGGGATTGAAATGAAAACTGAACTTTTCCAGGCCTGTGGCCACTACTGAGTTTTCCAAATTTGCTGGCATATTGAGTGCAGCACTTTCACAGCATCATCTTTTAGACTTTGAAATAGCTCAGCTAGAATTCCATCACTTCAACTTGCTTTGTTCATAATATGCTTCCTAAGGCCCACTTGACTTCTCACTCCAGGATGTCCAACACTAGGTGAGTGACCGCACCATCATTGTTATCTGGGTCATTAAGGCCTTTCTTGTATAGTTCTGTGTATTTTTGCACCTCTTCTTAATATCTTCTGCTTCTGTTAGGTCCTTACCATTTCTGTCCTTTATCATGCCCATCCTTGACTGAAACGTTCCCTTGATATCTCCCGTTTTCTTGAAGAGATCTCTAGCCTTTCTCATTCCATTGTTTTCCTCTGTTTCTCTCTATTGTTCATTTAAGAAAGCTTTCTTATCTCTCTTTGCTATTCTCTGGAACTCTGCATCAGTGCATGTATCTTCTCCCTTGCCTTTTGTTCCTCTTCTGTCCTCAGCTGTTTGTAAAGCCTCTTCAAATAACCACTTTGCCTTCTTGCATTTCTTTTTCTTTGGGATGGATTTTGGTCACTGCCTCCTGTACAATGTTATAAACCTCATTTAATAATAATCTCATATAAATGTCCATAGTTCTTGAGGCCCTCTATCAGATCTAATCTCTTGAATCTATTCATCACCTCTACAGTATAACCATAAGGTATTTTATTTAGGTCATACCTGAACGGCCTAGTTGATTTCTCTGTTTCTTTCAGTTTAAGCCTGAATTTTGCAATAAGGAGCTCATGATCTGAGCCACACTCAGCTCTGGCTCTAGGTATAGAGCTTCTCCATCCTCAGCTTAAAGAATATAATCAGTCTGACTTTGGTATTGACCATCTGGTTATGTCCATGTATAGAGTCATCTCTTGTGTTTTTGGAAAAGGGTGTTTGCTATGACTAGTGTGTTCTCTTGACAAAACTCTGCTAGCCTTTGCCCTACTTTATTTGGTACACCAAGGCCAAACTTGCCTGTTATTCCTGGAATCTCTTGACTTATCTACTTTTGTATTCCAGTCCCCAAGGATGAAAAGGACATCTTTTTTGGTGTTAGCTCCAGAAGGTGTTGTAGGTCTTCATAAAATCGGTCAGCTTCAGTTTCTTCAGCATCAGTGTTTGGGCATAGACTTGGATTACTCTGATGTTGAATGGTTTGCCTTGGAAATGAACCAAGATCTTTCTGTCATTTTTGAGGACGCACCCAAGTACTGCATTGTGGACTCTTTCATTGACTGTGAGGGCTACTCCACTTCTTCTAAGGGAGTCTTGCCCACAGTAGTAGACATTACAGTTATCTGAATTAAATTTGCCCATTCCCATCCATTTTAGTTCACTGATTCCTGTCAATGTTCACTCTTGCCATCTCCTTCTTGTCCACATCTAATTTACCTTGATTCATGGACTTTGCATTCCAGGTTCTTATGCAACATTGTTTTTTACATCATCAGACTTTACTTTCACCACCAGATACTTCATCCACAGGTGAGTGTAGTTCTCCCTTTGACCCAGCCACTTCATTCTTTCTGGAGCTATTCGTAATTGCCCTCCACTCTTCCCCAGTAGCATACTGGACACCTTCCTACCTAGGGGGGGCTCATTTTCTGGTGTCATATCTTTTTGCCTTTTCATACTGTCCATTGGTTTCTCCAGGCAAGAATATTGGAGTGAGTTGCCAACCCCTCCTCCTGTGGACCACGTTTTGTCAGAACTCTTCAGTATGACCTGTCTGTCTTGGGTGGCCCTGCATGGCATGACTCATAGATTCAATGAGTTATGCAAGTCCCTGCCCCACAACAAGGCTGTGATCCATGAAAGGGTTCATTGTCTGTCACCTTGCCAATTCATATCATAGGATGCCTTTTCCATGTAGAATATGATGCTTTCTCCTCAGTTTTCATGAATTTTCAATATATTCAAGTTTCCTTTATTTTAAGACATGATTAATTATAATAATATGTACACCAACATAATATCAGCTTTGCAATAGAAAAGAAAAACTACTACCATAAGTATACATATCAATTATTAGTTGAATCTTACTTTCAGAATTGTTAAAAAGTTCTTGATGTTGGCAAATATACATAAAATTTACTATTTTAACCATTTTTAGGGTACAATTCAGTGGATTTAAGTACATTCACATCATTGTGCAGCAAATAGAAATTCTTTGCCCTTTAAACAATAACTCCCCATTATCCTTTCCCCCAGCTTCTGACAACCTCTGTTCTATCTTCTGTCTTTATGAATTCACCATTATAGTGACATTTTTAAAAACCATTCATCCACTGATATGGTTCCACCTTTTGCCTTCTGTGAATCTCTCTACTATGAACATAGCTGTATAGACATCTATTTATATCCCTGCATGCAGTTCTTTGGAGTATATCCCTAGAAGTGAAATGGCTAGATAATATTCTAATTCTATATATAATTTTTTGAGGAACTGCCATACTGTTTCCATAGCAACCATACCCTTTTACGTTTTCACTAGCAATGAGAAAGTATTTCAAATTAGAACATTAAACAAAAGATTGATAATATTTCAAATATATGAAAATGTATGGAAATTTTTATAACAGAGACCTGTGAGCCAACCACTTGAATTGTCTGCATTTATTCCAGCCAATTATATTTTTAAAAAATTATTAAATGTGATATCTAAAGCTCCCTCCCCTCATTTATTCCCCTTCTTCTGTCAGAGGTAACCATTCTTATGAAGATGCCTGTGTATCTTTCCTTCCATGTTTGACTATTTCCTCTGTCTTTCTACATATGTGTGTGTTTATCTGTGACTGTTGTTGTTCAGTTACTCAGTTATATCTGACCCTGCAGTCCTATGGGACTGCAGCATGCCAGGCTTCCCTGTCCTTCACCATCTCCCAGAGCTTGATCAAACTCATGTCCATTGAGTCAGTGATGCCATCCAACCATCTCATCCTTTGTTGTCCCCTTCTCCTCCTGCCCTCAGTCTTTCCCAGCATCAGGGTCTTATCTAACGAGTCAGCCCTTCACATCTGGTGGCCAAAGTATTGCAGCTTCAGCTTCAACATAAGTCCTTCTAATGAATATTCAGGACTGATTCCCTTTAGAATCAACTGGTTTGATCTCCTTGCAGTCCAAGGGATTCTCAAGAGTCTTCTCCAACACCATAGTTCAAAAGCATCAATTCTTTGGCGTTCAGCCTTCTTTACGCTCCAACTCTCACATCCATGCGTGACTACTGGAAAAACCATAGCTTTGACTATACAGACCTTTGTTGGCAAAGTAATGTATCTGGTCTTTAATATGCTGTTTCGGTTTGTCATAGTTTTTCTTCCAAGGAGCCAATGTCCTTTAATTTTGTGGCTGCAGTCACCATCTGCAGTGATTTTGGAGCCGACGAAAATAAAGCCTCTCACTTTTTCTGTTGTTTCCCCATCTACTTGCCATAAAGTGATGGGGCCGGATGCCATGATCTTCTTTTTTGAATGTTGAGGTTTAAGCCAGCTTTTTAACTCTCCTCTTTCACCTTCATTACGAGGCTTTTTAGTTCCTCTTTGCTTTCTGCCCTAAAGGTAGTGTCATCTGCATATCTGAGGTTATTAATATTTCTCCCAGCAATCTTGATTTCAGCTTGTGCTTCATCATTTGTGATCAGTTCAGTCACTCAGTCGTGTCCAACTCTTTGCGACCCGATGGACTGCAGCACACCAGGCCTCCCTGTCCATCACCAACTCCCGGAATTTATTCAGACTCATGTCCATTGAGACGGTGATACCATCCAACCATCTCATCTCTGTCATCCCCTTCTCCACTGCCTTCATTGTGATATATTCATAAATAAGACATTATATTATGTGTTTTTCAGTTCAGTTCAGTCACTCAGTCATGTCTGACTTTTTGCGACCCCATGGACTGCAGCACACCAGGCCTCCCTGACCATCACCAACTCCTGGAGTTTACTCAAACTCATGTCCATTGAGTCGGTGATGCCATCCAACCATCTCATCCTCTGTCGTCCCCTTCTCCTGCCTTCAATCTTTTCCAGCATCAGGGTCTTTTCAAATGAGTCATGTGTTTTTAAATAGTGCATAATAGTTTCATATCATATATGTTGTTTTACAATTTGATTTTTTATTCAAAATCATGTTTTAAAATTTTTTTCAAGCTTTATTGGAGTTTTATTTACATACAATAAAATTCACCTATTTTAAATGTACAGTTTGATGAATGTTCGTAATTGTTTTACAATCTTATAACCACTACCACAATTAGGTACAGAATATTTCCATCACCCCAGGAGGTTTTCTCCCATCTCTTTTCAGTCAATACTCTGCTGTAGCCTTCCCCCAAGTAACCACTCATTTGTCAATATAGTTTTGCTTTTTTCTATAATATTTTATATGAAAGAAATCATGCAGTATATCATCTTGTGGCTTTTTACTATTTTCTTTACTTCTTTCATTTGGCATAATATTTTTGAGATTCATCCATGTTGTTAAATATGTTAATATTTCATCCCTTTTTTTGGCCAAGTAGTATTCCATAGTCTGGGTATAACACAGCATGCTCATATATTCACCTTTCGGTTATTCCAATTTTAGACTATTATAAATACTGCTGTGGACATTTGCATACAAGTCTTTGTGTAGACATATGATTTCATTTTGGGGGGTAATGACTAGAATGGAAGTGCTGTGTCATACAGTAAGTACATGTTTAGCTTTATAAAATGCTACAACACTGTTTTGCAAAGTGTCTGAACTAACATTATGTTTAAGATTTATGTCTATTATACAAGTAAATATTTTTCTTTGTAACTGTTTTATCTTATTACAATATATTAATGAACCACCATTTACTTACCCTATCTCCATTTATCTACTATTACAAGTAATATTTCAGTTGACATATTTATAAGTTGTTTCCTTACACACATGTACAAGCATTTCTCTATATATAGTGGACATCTGCTGTTCGAATTAATTGCTGGGTTCTGGAGGATACTTATTGTCAGTTTTAATAGATACTGCCAAATTGCCTTATAAAGTGGTTGGGCATTTAACTTTTAAAGCTGCTATACCTTCCAAATTACTATAGACTTTCATTGGTCCTTCCTATAGTTTTTCGTAGGTATTGAGGGTTTTGTTATCAGAGTACAGTATTTCCCAAGCATTTCACACTGTTCTTATTGTCCTGTTTTTTCTTTTGATTATACTTTCTTTATTTTTAAACAGGAGATTCATATGGGGCATTGTGTGAATCTGACTGATGAGGCTGTAGAAGCTGTCCTTACTTGCTGTCCTCAGATATGTATATTACTCTTCCATGGATGCCCTCTAATAACAGGTTAGTATAACGCTGTGTGTGTGTATATGTCAGTTGAGCAATCATGTCTGAGTCTTTGCGACTCCATGGACTGTCTGTGGAATTCTCCAGGCAAGAATACTGGAGTGGGTTGCCATTCCCTTCTCCAGGTGTGTGTGTGGGCTAAGTTGCTTCAGTTGTGTCTGACTCTTTGCAACCCTATGGACTGTAGCTTGTCAGGGTCCTCTGTCCATTTGGATTCTCCAGGCCAGAATACTGGAGTGGGTTGCCATGCCCTCCTCCAGGCGATCTTCCCAACCCAGGGATCGAACTCATGTCTTGTGAAGTTCCTGCATTGTAGGTGGATTCTTAACTACTGAGCCACCAGGGAAGCCCCTTCTTCTTCAGGGGATCTTCCCAACCCAGGGATTGAACCCAGATCTCCTGCATTGCAGGCAGATTCTTTATACCATCTGATCCACCAGGGTAAGTATGAGGCTGCTTGGGTTCAAATCTTGGTTTCATCTTTTAATAACTGTGTAACTTGGGTAAATTACTTAACCCATTCCATTATTCAGTTTCCTCATCTGAAGGTGAGTATAATCACAGTACCTACCTTATAAACTTGATCACGACAAACATTTTTTGGTGCCTAGCACATACTGAGGGCTCAGTAAATGTTAATCGTGATGATGATGGTGATGGTGATGGTGGTGATGGCCGAGGCTCAATAAATGCTAACTGTGCTGATAAGGATGATGGTGGCAGTAGTAGTGGTCATGATATTAAACATGATGCCTTATGTAGTTGTTCATATAATTACATCTATCAAATATGCTAAATGACCTGTTAACTGTAATCACACCAAGCTGTAGCCATTGAGATTCAGAATCATTCGGCTAACGTGGCACTTCACTTAATTAGTCACAGCCTTTGGCTTGTATAAGAGCCATGACACCTCTTTCACATTATTCCTACACATGGGTCCCCTACCACAATATAACCTGGTTCTCACTTGTAAGTCTGTACTTAATGCCCTGCCCTTCCAGCTTATTTTCCTAATTATAGTTTAATAGTTACTGTCCTTTTGACAACTTCCACTTTTTCTGTTTGAACTGCCAATCTAAACTAAGCCTGTAATGGGTTATATTTGGTTATTGAAGACATCTGTAATGAAGATTAAAATCTTATTTTAGGTAGACATTTTTCAGAACGCTAACGCCAAAATTTTAGTTGGAAACTATTACCAGTGGGTACTTCTGGGGAAGGTTGTGGAGAGACAAGAGTAGGAAAAAGCCTTCATCATATACTCTTTTGTCCTTTTGAATTTTGTACCATGTGAATGATTTTACCTGTTAAAAATTAATAATCATAATTTTAAGAAAATAATTTAGAACCAGAAAAATTCCTGTGACTGAGTACAGGGAATCAGTTAATGTGAACACTATTCTGAGGGTTGTGAGAGGCAAGCAGAGGCTCTCTAGTCATCAAACAAGGCAGAAAATTATATTTTAACAAGAAGGCTATTATTGTAAGGTGGAAGAGTCCACAATATGTGAAATGTAATTGCAGCCATTTTTGATAATAGGTCTTTTCAGAATACCAACTAAAAGTGTGTAAATCTACTCAGTGAGGTATATGTGTGTTTAATCAATACACTGAACAAGAAAGTGGTATTCATAAAGTGACTCCATTTTCCTCTCACTATATTAATTACAAATTTGCTCTACAGGAGTTAATTTTTCCCAAACCCAAATGAAAATCTCAAACATGTGCCACTGACTTTTCTTATCATTCCCATGTAATACTCCAAATGAGTTCAAATTAAAGATTTTCATTCCTCCAGTTAGCTCAGGTTTGCTGTAGGTGGAAAGGCTGCTGTGTTAAGGGAACATTGTTTGTTTCCCTGTTTTCCCTCCTGATTCTCCTCCTCCTTTCCTAACTCACCCACCATAGTTTCTGACCTCAGCAGTGTTAGTGCAGGGTAGGACTGCGATGAGCAGGAGGGCAGGTAAGGGAAAGAAAAGTCTTACCTGAGCACTACCTCTGTGATCTAGTGGCAGCACCATGGGCTCAGTGGGTGAGCTGATCCTGATCCATACTCTCACAAAAGTGGGGCACTGTTGACCTTCTTCAGAGTCCACTTTCTGCCATTCCCCTCCTCACTGCGTGTATCTCCTATCTACAGTTCTCTTGCTTCAAGCAAATGTGTCTCGTGGCTAGTAGCAAGCATTTTCTTCCTCTGCCCTCATGCCTGTAGCAGCATACCTTCAGTTTCTTTCTGTTGAGGTTGCCTCGACCATCTAGGTTGCTTTCATGAGCAAAATACAAGGCAACCCATGCTAGCCCACATCTATCCACAGGGAACACAGTACTTTAGATGGTGAGAGTACAGATATTTCCCCACTTCAGTCCTCTATTTGGGTGCATGGACTCTTAACATAGCCTGCTTTTTAGTTTTCTTAGGTCTGATGTGTACTGTTTGTGATGTGTATTGTGTTCCCCAAGCTCCAAGGGACGTATCAGATTCTCCAACTGATCCCCTTGGAGCCCTCTCTCACTAGGCTTGAAGGGAAGAGCAAGCACCTGCAGCCCTCTTTCTAGAACTCAAATCACAACTGTCTTAAAGAAATCCTTTCTTTAATTTCCAATTTTCCATCACTTCCCATTTTTACATTTTTATATCTTTGAATGGATAAGGCACCAAAGATTCCAAAATCAGTTTTCAGCCAAGCATTTGCAAGTCATGTACAAGTGGTCTGGTATCTCATTTTGGAATGAGAGAGTAGCTGATACCTCTAGTCCTAGAACCTTAGCTGGAATAATTCTGGTTTAATGTTCTATTTGTCTCAGATCAGCTTGACTACCTAACATGTTATAAACTCAACATTTGTTATTACCTTGATCATCTTTCTGGTTACAATTTGGAAATAGTTAATTTGGCATTTCGTCTCACTTTTAATAGAAATGAAAACAGACTATACACGGTCAACCGGAAAAGCTTCTCCTTAGGCAAACTGCTTAAAACAATTATCAAAGACCTTATAGGTAATGAAATATTTAGAAGATACAACCAAAAACTGAAAATTTGAGTACAAGACCAATATTAAAATGCTTAAATGTGCCTGTATTAATTTAGACATGACTAATGAATATGAATTGAAAATATGTTTTCTGATTAGTCTGATTTTTAAAGCAAAAAGACAGTTTTGAGATAAATTATATAATTACTGAGATCACTGGAAACTAAAGATATATTATCAGCTGGTGAATTAAAGAGAAATGCCTATCTGGTATGATTATATAACACTGAATATAGACTACTGGAGTGTGTTGCTGTTTCCTTCTCCAGGAGATCTCCTTGACCCAGCGATCAAACCCAGGTCTCCTGCATTGTAGGCAGATTCTTTACTGATGCACCACTGGGGAAACCCCTGACTGTAGACTCTTTTCCCATCCATATCATGACTCAAAATACTGAATTTACCAACTCTCATGTGACCTAGAATGGAATGACAAATAACCTCCCTCCTCAGTCTCCTGGGAGTCCCGTTACCTTACTTCCTTTCCGAGACTCATACACACACCCCTTTGGAAGTTTTTCTGTTGTGTGGGACTCCCCTTCCCTGCAAACCTAGAAAAGGGCTGCCCAAGTAAATCTCTTTGTATGCTACTGCTACCTTGTGGTCATATCTTTTTTCTTGTTCTACCACTCAATCCCTTGCTCAAGGTATGCAGCATAAAACAAAATATGTTTATTATGTCCAAAAAGTTTAGGAAATATATCACTGTAATGAATATTCATTTTTCAAAGGCTCTAAGAAATACTATAGCTAAGAAACTTTTTTTATCCGAATGTCAAGGAGTTAGAAATTTTCCTCTACCCTTTTAGATTCTTCTGGCTTATCTAAGAATTAAATTGACAGAAGGCAGGTAAAGAGGAGAAAATCAGAATTTACATACATGGGAGAGACCCAAGAGAACTGAGTAACTAGCCAAAGTGTCTGAAACATCTTCAGCAGCTAAAGAGGACATGCAGGGGTAGACATCTGGAACTTCATAGGAGATGAAGGCAATTCACATGGAGATAAAAAAGCAAATGCTTGGTAAACAAATATTTGTTGGGCCATGCAGAGACCGTGGAACATAAAGGTTCTCTGAACTCTAGCCCCCTCACTGAATTTCCCCCACCATACCTAGCCCAGATTCTTGGCAGATAATCTCTGATGGGGATAGGAGGACTTATCTATACTTCCTTTGGGCAGTAAGGGGAAAGGGCAAAGTTTCTTCTGGAGTCTTTTGGGCCTTGATTGTTTTTGGCTTGAAATAATCCTGATGCCAGACACTTTGGGATGACTACAAAGTTTTGCTCCCCTGAACAAGCATTTCTCAAATTTTTTTTAACACAGGATAATTTATGTGTTGTTGTTTTTTTAATCCCTGCTTTCCCAGAATAGGAAAGTGAGAAACTGAAATGGTACTTGCCCATTGTGACAGAGTTTTTAATAATAGTGCTAAGATTAAACAAAAATCTCAAGATGAAGTGAAATGAGCACCAGTCCTCAGTGTAGGCCACACATAGGCACTTGCCATGAGGGCCTGCCGTCTGCCTCTGCAGGGATTTAATCTTGTGCTGCTGTAGTTGCTGACCTTCAACACCCCCTGAAAGGAGTTCAGGGTGGAGAAATGAGGCACTCTGTGCTGGTGGGGAGGGGGAAACTGGCAGGTCAGGTCTTCAGATAGTTGGATATAAAATTTTATATCCCCAATTCTTGTATCTCCTCATCTGTAGAAAAGTGCTAAAGTCCTTCATGGAGATGATTGTTTCTCGTGACCAGCAGAAAGCTTCACGAGGCTTGAGGCAACTTTCTGGGAAAATGTGTGCTTGATTGCATATACTCTCCCTTCCTCAAAATCACATGTATCCTGACCTTTCCCCCTACATCTTTGGAGCAGTTTCTTTGAGGTGCTTTCTCCTGGGCTGCAGTTCTCATTTTGCCCCCAAATAAAATTTATCTCGTAACTCTCACATTATGCATTTTTTTAAGTCAACATTGGTCTTCTCAGTTCAGTTGAGTTCAGTCGCTCATTCATGTCCGACTCTTTGCGACCCCATGGACTGCAGCTCGCCAGGCCTCCCTGTCCATCACCAACTCCCAGAGTCCACCCACACCCGTGTCCATTGAGTCGGCAATGCCATCCAACCATCTCATCCTCTGTTGTCCCCTTCTCCTTCTGCCTTCAATCTTTCCCAGCATCAGGGTCTTTTCCAGTGAATCAGTTCTTCGCATCAGGTGGCCAAAGTATTGGAATTTCAACTTCAACATTAGTCCTTCCAATGAATACTCAGGACTGATTTACTTTGGGATGGATTGGTTGGATCTCCTTGCAGTCCAAGGGACTCTCAAGAGTCTTCTCCAGCACCACAGCTCAAAACCTTCAATTCTTCAGTGCTCAGCTTACTTCACAGTCCAACTCTCACATCCATACATGACCACTGGAAAAACCATAGCCTTGTTGACAAAGGTCTCTGCTTTTTAATATGCCATCTAAGTTGGTCATAACTTTTCTTCCAAGGAGTAAGCATCTTTTAATTTCATGGCTGTAATCACCATTTGCAGTGATTTTGGAGCCCAAAAATATAAAGTCTCTCACTGTTTCCACTGTTTGCCCATCTATTTCCCATGAAGTGATGGGATCAGATGCCATGATCTTAGTTTTCTGAATGTTGAGCTTTAAGCCAACTTTTTCACTCTCCTCTTTCACTTTCATCAAGAAGCTCTTTAGTTCATTTTCAGCCATAAGAGTGGTATCATCTGCATATCTGAGGTTATTGATATTTCTCCCAGCAATCTTGATTCCAGCTTGTGCTTCTTCCAGCCCAGAGTTTCTCATGATGTACTCTGCATGTAAGTTAAATAAACAGGATGACAATATACAGTTTTGACGTACTCCTTTCTCAATTTGGAACCAGTCTTGTTGTTCCATGTCCAGTTCTAACAGTTGCTTCCTGACCTGCATACAAATTTCCCAAGAGTCAGGTCAGGTGGTCTGGTATTCCTGTCTCTTTAAGAATTTTCCAGTTTGTGGTGATCCGCACAGTCAAAGGCTTTGGCATAGTCAATAAAGCAGAAGTAGATGTTTTTCTAGAACTCTCTTCTCTCCAAAACACTGAATAACTTAACTTTATGGACCTCAGCTTTCCCTTATGTATAACTGTCAGTCATAAAATTGGGTGATCTGATAAATACAGAAGTTCCTATACAATGGTTTTTATCATTAAAGTTTTCTTAAAGAGAAAAAAGCTGAAGTTTTTCAACTACCCAGATCATCTCTACTCTTCACTCTTTCCTGTCAGCACTGCACCATTGTATATTTTTGCTACCATCATTGAATAAAAATAAATCAGTTCAGTTGCTCATCATGTCCAGCTCTTTGTGACCCCATGGACTGAAGCACGCCAGGCCTCCCTGTCCATCACCAACTCCTAGAGTTTACTCAAACTCATGTCCATTGAGTTGGTGATGCCATCCAACCATCTCATCCTCTTTTGTCCCCTTCTCCTGCCTTCAACCTTTCCCAGCATCGGGGTCTTTTCTAGTGGGTCAGTTCTTTGCATCAGGTGGCCAAAGTATTGGAGTTTCAGCTTCAGCATCAGTCCCTCCAATGAATATTCAGGACTGATTTCCTTTAGGATGGACTGCTTGATCTCCTTGCAGTCCAAGGGACTCTCAAGAGTCTTCTCCAACACCACAGTTCAATAAAAATAAAATGAGTTAATATATTCACCTTATGTTTATTAATTTCTTTTTTCTCCAAAGAAGACAAATGCTTTTTTTTTTGAAAGCTTTTTTTTAAACCTGATAAATGAAAGTTCTTTCTTCATTCCTATCCTAACGCTTTATATGCTTCCTCTTTTATATTCATGTGATTTGTCACATCTGACTAGATAAAACAATATGATTTATATTCTGTAAAAAGAAGGTATGTATAGGACTTCCCTGGCAGTCCAGTGGTTAAGACTTCACCTTCCAATGGAGGGGTGTGGGTTTGATCCCTGGTGGGGGTTTCCTTGTAGCTCAGTTGGTAAAGAATCTGCCTGCAATGCAGGAGACCTGGGTTCAATTCCTGGGTCAGTAAGATCCCCTGGAGAAGGAAATGGCAACCCACTCCAGTACTCTTGCCTGGAAAATCCCATAGACGGAGAAGCCTGGCAGGCTACAGTCCATGGGGTCGCAAGAGTCAGACACGACTTAGTGACTAAACCTCCTCCTCCTCAGAGAGCTAAGATCCCACGTCCCTCTAGGACAAAAAACCAAAACATGAAACAGAAGCAATCTTGTAACAAATTCAATAAAGACTTTAAAAATGGTCCACTTAAAAAAAAGAATTTATGTATATACATATGTTTGTGCAATTCTAGTATTATATTATTCTCAAAGCAACCTGACCCCCAGATTGGCAGTTACTCATCTGATTCCCTGAATTAATAAGTTTATCTTCTTCTCTGTGTTTCTAAGTTTTTATAAAATTTCTTAACATTACAATCAGACTGTAAGGAAAACAACACATTATAAATTAGGTATTGAAACTATTAGAAGCACTCTGATTTTATATCTGCAGAAGAGACAAAAAATTAAGTTGCTGTTTAAAATATTGTAAATCATAGACATTACAGAAAATAGGAAAATAATTTTAAAATGTATTATTTTAAATTCAATTATGTCTGCTATGATTTTCAGTAATATCAACTCACATAGTTTTGTTAATCTCCTTAATTGGACATGCATTTCTATTTCTAACCATTATCTAAACATGTTTCACAGTATTCACAGCCATCTAGGTTTAGATTTTAGAAGGGCAATAAAGCAATTAGCACAAACATCCTAATGTTTATATTGAAAGGCAGGAAAACCCAGCAGGAAATCTGGCACTTTGGGTTGACTTGACTCAAATTTTAGTGGTATCTGAGGATTTGTTTCAGCTTCATTACTTAACAAGCAAGTTCTCTAGATTCCTGGATAATAAATATGTCAACATTTACCACATTGAGCCAAGTGGTTTGTTTCAGAGTTTTCTGTAATTAAAGCTGATTCCTTGCTTCAAGGACAACTACTTTTTAAATTTCGTATATTTCATTTTCTATATCCTATATTATTCTGTTTCTTCATCGTTCTTTAGTTATCTGTTGCTAATCCAGCATGACAGAACTTCTTTATGCCATACACTGTAACGGCGTAATAGAAAAAATGTGTGCAGCCTCACTTATTTGCCTGTGTATTTTTTTTAAATGTGTTAATTACATTCCCCTTGATCATTTGAAAAACTTAGTTTGTTAATTTATATTCCCTTAGTTTCTTCTTTTTCTTGGGGCTTCAACAGCTCCCATAGTGAATCTCTTTCAAAAAGTGGTCTCCATCTACATTAGTCATAGATTTTTAAAATGATGGTAAAGTAAAAGATTCCTCAGAAGTAATCTACACAGTTTCTTTGTTTGAAAGATAAGGGAACAGAAATACAGTGAATTTAGGTGGCTTATCCCAGATATTAGAAATAGGTACTAATAGAACTGGAAGTAAAAAACCTAAATCACCTAATCTACAATCTCCACTTCTTTTTCCAATAGAGGAATTTCCTAAGCCTTTGGTGTCAAGTGGCTTAACTACTAGTAGAGAAGGGAAGGAAGTAGGAGAGTGATATCAAGCATCAGTAATGTGATTGGTATAAATGACCTTTAGAGTCTTTTTCAGTCCCAAGTCTGCTTTTGATGAGTAGCAGAATTGTTATTTAGTTGCTTAGTCATGTCTGACTGCCAGGCTCCTCTATCCGTGGGATTTCCTGGCAAGAATGCTGCAGTGGGTTGCCATTTTCTTCTCTGGAGGATCTTTCAGACCCAGGGATCGAACGCAGGTCTTCTGAATTGGCAGGTGGGTTCTTGAGCCACCAGAGAAGCCCAAGTAGCAGAATAAGCCACCCCAAATATGCCTCTTTGGCATAAGGATTATTTCAAGCTATTTTTCCTGAGAATCAGCAGACACTGGAGGAGCTCTGAAAAGAGTAGAAGTTACCCTTTTGTGAAGAGAGTTTACATTTTTAAAGAAAATCTTCATTTGTAAAATGTCTCCCTCTGTGTCTCCCTCTCTGTGCTAAGAGGAGAGTGAAAGTGAGAAGAGAGGGTGACTCTAAATCAGAATCATATTCAGTGGATAAGGCACTTTAAATCTTCATAGTGAATCTTACTGTTACCAAACTGAAATCGGGTCTCTTCATCTCATGTGCAGCAAAGCCAATCTTCTGACACCAAGTTGTGGTGAGGGAAAGTGCAGGGTGCCAAGCAAGCAGCATGGGCAGCTGATTCTCAAAAGGCGGGAACTCCCTGATGGCTTTCAGCCAAGGGGTTTTTAAAGGCAACATAAGTGATGAGGGTCACAGGGTGCATGATCAACTCATGCATGTTTTTCTGATTGGTTGGTGGTGAAATAGTTGATGTTTTGGGAATCTCAATCATCAATCTGGTTTCAGCCAGTCTGGGGTCAGCCAGAATGCTGGTGGTCATCATGTAGTCAACATCTTCCACTTGGTGAAGGGGGTGTTAGTTTCTGCAGAAAAACTCAAAAATATGCATCAGATTGTTATCTGTATCCCTTCAGGAGGAACTAGGAGTCCTGTGACTCTATTGTTCAAGCTATTATTACTTTTCTTGCTTGATTGCTTTCTTTGTTTCTGCATTTTCTATTTCTCTAATCATTAACTGTTGAAGTCTGTTCTTTGGAACTCAGTGAAGGCCTAGTAGACAACAAGGCTTTTCTATAAATAAGAAGTGGGAGACATGGAGGGGCTTATACCTAGGAGGGCCTGGCAGAGTTTGGTTTCATTACCCTTGTTAATTGTACTTTTACTGGTAACTTTCCATAACCAGTTTCCCAACAATCCCAACATCTCTCAATTGTCTTTAGCTAAAAATGGTGGTAACTTGGGCCATCTCAAGGAATTTACTCATTTTTCCTGATTATCTCCCATATATACACGAAGTATTCTTGTTGATAAACTTCTGTTTGTTTTTCTTTTGTTAATTCGTCTTTGGTTACAAGGGGATCTCAGCCAAGAGCTCAGAAGGGTAAAGAATTTTTTTCCTCTTCCACAGTTTCTACAAAATATTCTGGCAAGAGATCATGAAATACTTAGAGACGCCACAGCTTCTCCCTATAGCATAAGAAACTTACAGGCATTAAATATTCCTACTATTGACTCACTGCCCTAAGTACTCTATATATTTATGAGGAAAAGCTGCCTGATTAGACTGAGTAATGTAAATCTGGAAAAGACAGAGGGCAGAAAGAGATGAGGGCATCAGAGGATGAGATGGCTGGATGTCATCACAATGCAATGGACATGAACTTGGGCAGACTCCAGGAAATGGTGAGGGACAGGGAAGCCTGGCATGCTATAGTCCATAGGGTTGCAAAGAGTCAGACACAACGAGGCAACTGCCTTCTAGCATCAGAATTTGTAATTACATTAATATACACTGTATCCTCAGAGCTAGAGGGAAAAGTGTTTTTCTATATATATATGTGTGTGTAATAATAGATTCCTACAGAAGAATGACACACATATATAATCAGAAGTTAAATATTTACATATATTTGATAATAAATTCATAATTAGTAAAAATGCCAAAATAGTCTTAGAAACACCAACTAAAGTATATCAGTAAGTATATGTTTCCCATTTTGTTCTTTTTCAAAACCGTATTGACTGTTCTGATTCCCTTAAATTCCTGTGTAACTACTAGGATTGTTTTGTCAATTTCTTTTTAAAAAATTAGGTGGCATTTTGCTAAGGATGGTATTGAATCTATAGATCAGTTTGGGGAGTACTGCCATCTTAACGAAAACTTCTGATCTATGAAAAAATGGATAATGATCCATGAATCATTTATTCTGACCTTTGAATAAATGGACATCTTCCCATTTATTAGACCTACTTTCATTTCTTTCAACAGTCTTTTGTAGTTTTCAGAGTATAAGTTTTTACTTATTTTGTTAAACTTATTCCTAAGTATTCTTTTTGATGGTAATATAAATGAAATATTTTCTTAATTTCATTTTTTAACCAAACCCAGATTTGGCTGCTTGCCTCTCACATGCCAGTAATTCAAGAGACAAGTGTCATTAGAAGAGAAAGTGCTTTAATCAGAAAGCTTGGAGAAATTCCCTGGCATTCCAGAGGTTAGGACTCCATGCTTTCACTGCTGAGGGCCTGGGTTTGATCCCTGCTGAGAGAACTAAGATCCTGCAAGCTGCCTGGTATGGCCAAAATAATATAATAATAATGAAGGAGAGTCTTCTCTTGTGTTGTTGGAAGAGGATATTTGCTACAACCAGTGCGTTCTCTTGGCATAACTCTAGTAGCCTTTGCCCTGCTTCATTCTGTACTCCAAGACCAAATTTGCCTGTTATTCTTTTTTATCCAGCAAAAGAATCAACAGGTTAAACAAACCACAATGTGCACTCAGGAGAACATAAGTCAGGTGTTCATTTCAATTGCTTACTGATTTCATTTCTATAATTAGTTCTTTTACGATTAGAGGGGAACAGAAATGGGCAAACACGAAAGGAGCAAAGAGCTACTTTCAATTTTTGGATTGTTCATTGCATAGAAATAAATTTATTTTTGTATATTGATCTTATGCACTGCAACGTTTCTGAACTGATTTATTAATTCTAATTTTTAGTAGATTCCTTAGAAAATTCTATAAACTGTATTATGTAACTACAATTAAAAAAAAAAAAAGTTTTACTTTTTCCTTTCCAACATGAATGGTTTTTCTTTTTCTTCCATAATTTCCATGGTTAGAACCTCCAGTGCACGGTAGTATAGAAATGACAAAAGCAGAAATCCTTGTATTTGTTCCTGATCTTAGGAGGAAAGTATTTAGTCTCTCACCAGGAAGGATGACATTAGTGGCAGCTTTTTCATAGATGCCCTTTATCAGGTTGAAGAAGTTCCTTTCTGTTTCTAATATGCTAAATGTTTTTTATCATGAATGTTGGATTTTATCAAATGTCTTTTCTGTGTCTTTTATAATGATAATGTCGTTTTTATCCTTTATTCTATTAAGATAGTATAGCCATAAGCAAAATAATGTCCCCACCCAAAAACGTCCATGTTCTGATGGTTAGAACCTACAAATATACTGGCCTTACAATGGGAAGATGATCCTGAGTTACCCAGGTCAGCCCAATGCAATCATTGTTGTTCAGTTGCTAAGTCATGTCCAACTCTTTGCCATGCCATGGACTGCAGCACACCAAATTCCCTGTCCTTCACTATCTCCCAGAGTTTACTCAAATTCATGTCCATTGAGTTGGTGATGACATCAAACCATCTGGTCTTCTGTCATCCCCTTCTCCTCTCGCCCTCAATCTGTCCCAACATCAGGATCTTTTCCAGTGGGTCAGCTCCTCCTATCACGTGGCCAGAGTATTGGAGCTTTGGCTTCAGCCTCAATCCTTCCAATGAATATTCAGGATTGATTTCCTATAGGATTGACTGGTTTGATCTCTCTTGCTGTCCAAGGGACTCTCAGGAGTCTTCTCTAGCACCACAATCTGAAAGCAACAAATCTTCAGCAATCAGCTCTCTTTATGGTCCAACTCTCACAACCATACATGTTGTTGTTTTTCAGTCACTCAGTCATGTCCAACTCTTTGCAACCCCATGGACTGTAGCATACCAGGCTTCCCTGTCTTTCACTGTCTCCCAGAGTTTGCTCAGATTCATGTCCATTGAGTTGGTGATGCCATCCAACCATCTCATCCTCTCTCACCCTCTTCTACTCCTGCCTTCAATCTTTCCCAGCATCAGGGTCTTTTCTAGTGAGTTGGCTTTTCCCATCAGGTGGCCAAAGTATTGGAGCTTCAGCTTTAGCATCAGTCCTTCCCATTCAAGGTTGATTTTGTTCAGGAATGACTGGTTTGATCTCCTTGCAGTCCAAGAGACTCTCAAGAGTCTTCTCCAGCACCACAGTTCGAAAGCATCAATTCTTTGGAGATCAGCCTTCTTTATGGTCCACCTCTCACATCTGTACATGACTCCTGGAAAAACCATAGCTTTGACTATATGGACCTTTGTTGGCAAAGTGAAGTCTCTGGTTTTTAATATGCTGTCTAGGTTTGTCATCGCTTTCCTTCCACAGAGCAAGTGTCTTTTAATGTCATGGCTGCAGTCAGTGTCCACAATGATTTTGGAGCCTGAGAAAGTAAAATCTGCCACTGCTTCCACTTTTCCCCTTCTATTTGCTATGAAATGGTAGGATCAGATGCCATGATCTTAGTTTTTTTCAATGTTGAGTTTCAAGCCAACTTTTTCACACTCCTCTTTCATGTTCATCAAGAGGCACCATAGTTCCTCTTTATTTTCTGACATTAAAGTGGTATCATCTGCATATCTCAGGTTATTGATATTTCCCCCAGCAAGCTTGATTCCAGCATTTTACATGAGATACTTTGCATAGAAGTTAAATAAGCAAGGAGACAATATACAACTTTGGCATACCACTTTCCCAATTTTTAACCAATTATTCGATGTCAGTTCTAACTGTGGCTTCTTGACTCATACAGGTTTCAAAGGAGGCAGGTAAGGTGAGTTGGTATTCCAACGTCTTTAAGAATTTTCCACAGTTTGTTGTGATCCACACAACCAAAGACTTTAACATAGTCAATGAAGCAGAAGTAGATGTCTTTTCTGGAATTCCCTTGTTTTCTCCATGATCCAACGAATGTTGCCAATTTGGTCTCTGGTTCCTCTGCCTTTTCTAAACCCAGCTTGTATATCTAACAATTCTCAGTTCATGTAGTGCTGAAGCCTAGCTTGACAGATTTAGAGCATAACCTTGCTAGGATGTGAAACGATTGCAATTGTATGGTAGTTTGAACATTCTTTGGCATTGCCCTTCTTTGATATTGGAATGAAAACTGACCTGTTCCAGTTTCTGTGGCCCCTGCTGATTTTTCCAAACTTGCTGACATATTGAGTGCAGTGCTTTAACAGCATCATCTTTTAGGATTTTAAATAATTCAGCTGGAATTCCATCACTTCCACTATCTTTGTTCGTATTAACAGTAATGCTTTCTAGTGAAAGTTGCTCAGTCGTGTCTAACTCTTTGTGACCCCATGGAATTCTCCAGGCCAGAATACTGGAGTGGGCAGCCTTTCCCTTCTCTGGGGAGTCTTCCCAACCCAGAGATTGAAGGCAGGTTTCCCGCATTGCAGGTGGATTCTTTACCAGCTGAGCTACAGGGAAGCCCAAGAATACTGGAATGGGTAGCCTATCCCTTCTCCAGCCAATTGTCCCAACCCAGGAATTGAACCGGGGTTTCCTGCATTGCAGGTGGATTCTTTACCAGCTGAGCTACCAGGGAAGCCCTCTAAAGGTTTGGCCTGCTTTAATTTAAGGTTCCAATTCTCACATAATCCAGTGAATACATCCCATTCACTAGCTAACGAGCAATAGGATGAATCTTCCCACCTAGGAATAAAAACTTCATCAACCTTAATCTCTTTCTTTCTTAAAGAGTGGCATTTTGTCTCACAAATCCTGCTCACAGCACCAGTTAGTGTTTTGCCTAAAGTTTTCACTTTCATCTCAGGTTCAAAGGATTTGTTAACAAAATAAGCCACTCATTATATACAAATAAATAATAGATATTTATTAGAGAACTATCTACCTTACTTTCAATATAATAACATTAAAAGAAAAGAGAAATAGAAAGAGCAGTGAGTACATCACCAAATAGGGTTTTGACCAACATCCAGACTTAAACAGTTCTAGAAAGTCCCGTGTCACAGCACATCTGGAGTCCCAGTTGGGAAAGGGTCCCAGGCAGCACATCTGCTCCATGGGTGGCACTTCCAATGCTTCCTAATGCCCACTTGACTTCACGCTCCAGAATGTCTGGCTCTAGCTGAGCACCCCCACCATTGTGGTTATCTGGGTCTTTAAGACCTTTCTTGTACAGTTCTTCTGTGTATTCTTGCCACCTCTTCTTAATCTCTTCTTCTTCTGTTAGGTCCTTACCATTTCTGTCCTTTATCGTGTCCATCCTTGCATGAAATATTCCCTTAATATCTCCAGTTTACTTGAAGAGATTTCTAGTCTTTCTCATTCTGTTGTTTTCCTCTGTTTCTTTGCATTATTCATTTAAGAAGGCCTTCTTAATTCTTCCTTGCTATTCTCTGGAATTCTGCATTCAGTTGGGTATATTTTCCCCCTTTCTTCCTTACCTTTCACTTCTCTTCTTTCCTCAGCTATTTGTAAAGCCTCCTCAAACAACCACTTTGCTTTCTTGGATTTCTTTTCCTTTGGGATGGTTTTGGTCACTGCCTCCTGTTCAGTTTTACAAACTTCTGTACATAGTTCTTGAGGCACTCTGTCTATCAGATCTAACCCCTTGAATCTATCTGTCACCTCACTGTATAAGGGATTCGATTTGGGTCATACCTGAATGGTCTACTGGTTTTCCCTACTTTCTTCAATTTAAGCCTGAATTTTTCAATAAGGAGCTCATGATATGAGCCACAATCAGCTCCAGGTCTTCTTTTTACTGACTATATAGAGCTTCTCCATCTGTGGCTGCAAAGAACATAATCAATTTGATTTCAGTATTGACCACCTGGTGATGTCCATGTATAGAGTCATATCTTGTGTTGTTGGAAAAGGGTGTTTGCTATGATCAGTGTGTTTTCTTGACAAAACTCTGTTAGCTTCTGTCCTGCTTCATTTTGTACTCCAGAGCCAAACTTGCCTGTTACTCCAAGTATCTCTTGACTTCCTACTTTTGTATTTCAGTCCCCAAGGATAAAAAAGACATCTTTCTTGGTGTTCTAGAAGGTGTTGTAGGTCTTCATAGAACCAGTCAGCTTCGGTTTCTTCAGCATCAGTGTTTGGGCATAGACTTGGATTACTCTGATGTTGAATGGTTTGCCTTGGAAATGAACCAAGATCTTTCTGTCATTTTTGAGGACGCACCCAAGTACTGCATTGTGGACTCTTTCATTGACTGTGAGGGCTACTCCACTTCTTCTAAGGGAGTCTTGCCCACAGTAGTAGACATTACAGTTATCTGAATTAAATTTGCCCATTCCCATCAATTTTAGTTCACTGATTCCTAAGATTTCAATGTTCACTCTTGCCATCTCCTTCGTGTCCACATCTAATTTACCTTGATTCATAGACCTTACATTCCAGGTTCTTATGCAATATTGTTTTTTACATCGTCAGACTTTACTTTCACCACCAGATACATCCACAGGTGAGTGCTGCTCCTGTTTTGACCTAGCCGCTTCATTCTTTCTGGAACTATTCGTAACTGCCCTCCACTCTTCCCCAGTAGCATACTGGACACCTTCCTACCTAGGGGGGGCTCATCTTCTGGTGTCATATCTTTTTGCCTTTTCATACTGTCCATTGGGTTCTCCAGGCAAGAATATTGGAGTGAGTTGCCAACCCCTCCTCCTGTGGACCACGTTTTGTCAGAACTCTTCAGTATGACCTGTCTGTCTTGGGTGGCCCTGCATGGCATGGCTCATAGATTCAGTGAGTTATGCAAGCCCCTGCCCCACAACAAGGCTGTGATCCATGAAGGAGTTTATTGTCTGTCACCTTGCCAATTCATATCATAGGATGCCTTGTCCAATGTAAAATATATGATGTGTTTTCACCTCAGTTTTCATGAATTTTCAATATATTCAAGTTTCCTTTAAGATATGATCAATTATAATAATATGTACACCAACATAATATCAACTTTTAGATAGAAAACTACTACCATAGGTATACATATCAATTATTAGATGAATCTTACTTTCAGAATTGTTAAAAAAATTGATATTGGCAAATATACAGAAAATTTACTATTTTAACCATTTTTAGGACAGAATTCAATGGATTTAAGTACATTCATATCATTGTGCAGCCATCACCATTAACTATCCCCAGAACTTCTTCCTCATCCCAAACAGAAACTCTTTACCCTTTAAACAATAACTCCGCATTATCCTTTCCCCCAGCCTCTGGCAACCTCTGTTCTATCTTCTGTCTTTATGAATTTGCCATTTTAATCAGATTTTTTAATGTGACAATTAATGTGTCCTGTCACCACAACAAGACTGTCCATGAAGGGGAAAATAGTGTTCTACATTAATTAATTCCCAAATGTTACGCTAACCTTGCATTCCTAAGATAAATCCCAGCTGATCATGTCATATAATCCTTTTTCTGTGTTGCTAGATTTGGTTTGGTCTTGTCTTATTGAGGATCTTTGAATATATGTTCATAAAAAATATTGACCTGTTGTTCTTTTTCTCTGTGTGTGTAATGTCTTTGTCTGGCTTTTGTGTAAAGGTAATACTGTCCTCATAGAATAAACTAGAAGGTGTTCCTCCCTCTCATATTATAGATAAGGTATAAACTTCTATACATAGTTTTGTTGCTGTCTTTATCCATCCTTTTACTTTCAACCTATTTGAAATCTGCCATTAATCTAAATTTCCTGTAATAATAGACCTCCTCTGTAATAACTAATGATACTTTTAAAACAATGAAAACTCCATTTGTTGTATTTTTAGGCACTTAACAAAATTAGCTGCCAATGTAAACCTTGATTTCACAACTATAATTTCTTGTTTCCAGACACTCTGTGGTTCTCTTTCTTATACTAAATCTTAATGTTTGACTTATTTTTGTTTTACTTAAAATAAAATCTAGTAACCATATGTTGGGCCCTCTTTTTTTCCTTGTTGTTGCTGTTGTTTAGTCATGTCTGACTCAGCGACCCCATGGACTGCACCGTGCCAGTCTTCCCTGTCCTTCACTATCTCCCAGAATTTGCTCAAACTCATGTCCACTGAGTCGGTGATGCCATCCAACCATCTCATCCTGTTACCCACTTCTCCTCCTGCCCTCAATCCTTCCCAGCATCAAGGTCTTTTCCAGTGAGTCGGCTCTTTGCATCAAACGACCAAAGTATTGGAGCTTCAGCTTCAGTATGTGTCCTTCCAATGAGTATTCAGGGTTGCTTTCCTTTAGGATTTACTGGTTTGATCTCCTTGCAGTCTAAGGGACTCACAAGAGTCTTCTCCAACACCACAGTTCGAAAGCATCAGTTCTTCAGCACTCAGCCTTCTTCTTTATGATCCAACTCTCACATCCATACGTGACTACTGGAAAAACCATAGCTTTGACTATACGGACCTTTGTCAGCAAAGTGATGTCTCTGCTTTTTAATATGCTGTCTAGGTTTGTCAGCTTTTCTTCCAAGGAGCAAGTGTCTTTTCATTTCATGGCTGTAGTCATCTTCTGCAATGATTTTGGAGCCCCCCAAAAATAAAGTCAGCCACTGTTTCCATTTTTCCCCCTTCTGCTTGCCATGAAGTGATGGGACCAGATACTATAGTCTTAGTTTTTCCAGTGTTAAGTTTCAAACCAGCTTTTTCACTCTCCTCTTTCACCTTCATCAAGAGGCTCTTTAGTTCCTCTTTTCTTTCTGCCATTAGGGTGGTGTCATCTGCATATCTGAGGTTATTGATATTTCTCCCAGCAATCTTGATTCCAGCTTGTGCTTCATCCAGCCCAGTTAAATAACCATGGTGACAATATACAGCCTTGATGTACTCCTTTACCAATTTTGAACCGGTCCATGTCTGGTTCTAACTGCTGCTTCTTGACCCACATACAGGTTTCCCAGGAGGCAGGTAAGGTGGTCTGGTATTCCCATCTCTTTAAGAATTTTCCACAGCTTGCTGTGATCCACACACTCAAAGGATTTAGCATAGTCTCTTTAAGTCTGAGAACCACTAAGACTAGGTTGAAAGCGAAAGTGAAGTCGCTCAGTCGTATCCAACTTTCTGCGACCCCATGGACTGTAGCCTACCAGGCTCCGCCGTCCATGAGATTTTCCAGGCAATAGTCCTGGAGTGGGATGCCATTTCCTTCTCCAGAAGACTAGGTTAGAGATATGTTATACATACAACATAGATTGTTAATTGCTTTACAATGTTTTGTTGGTTTCTGCCAAACATCCAATAACCAGCCATAGGTTTACATATGTCCCCTCCCTCTTAAGCCTTCCTCACACCTCCCACACCTCTGGGTTGTCACAGAGCACTGCTTGAACTACCTATGTCATACAGCAAATTCCCACTGGCTATGGCAATGTATGTTTCAATGCTACTCTCTCAATTTGTCCCACCTTCTCCTTCTCCTGCTGTGTCCACAAGTCTGTTCTCTATGTCTGTGTCTCTATTGCTGCCCTGAAAATAGGTTCATCAGTATCATTTTTCTAGATTCCATATATATGTGATAATATACGATATTTGTTTTTCTGACTTACTTACAGACTCTAGGTTCATCGACCTCACTAGAACCAACCAAATTCGTTCCTTTTTATGGCCGAAACTCCTGAATAATTTTTTAACTAATTTATTTTAATTGGAGGCTAACTATAATGTGATAGTGGTTTTTGCCATACATTGACATGAATCAGCCATGGGTGTATATGTGTCCCCCATCCTGAACCCCTCTCCCACCTTCCTCCCAATCCCATCCCTCAGGGTTGTCCCAGTGCACTGGCTTTGAGTGCCATTTCATGCATCGAACTTACTGGTCATCTATTTCACATATGGTAATACACGTTTCAATGCTATTATCTCAAATTATCACACCCTTGCCTTCTCCCAGAGTCCAAAAGTTTGTTCTTTACATCAGTGTATCTTTTGCTATCTTGCTTATGGGGTCATCATTACCATCTTTCTAAAATCCATGTATATGCATTAATATACTGTATTGGTCTTTTCCTTTCTGACTTACTTCATTGTATAATAGGCTCCAGTTTCATCCATCTCATTAGAACTGATTCAAATGCGTTCTTTTTAATAGCTGAGTAATACTCCATTGTGTATATATACCACAGCTTTCTTATCCATTCGTCTGCCAATAGACATCTAGGTTGCTTCCATGTCCTAGATACTGTAAACAGTAGTTCAGTTCAGTTCAGTTCAGTCGCTCAGTCGTGTCCCCATGAACTGCAGCACACCAGGCCTCCCTGTCCATCACCAACTCCCAGAGTTCACTCAAACTCACGTCCATCGAGTCGGTGATGCCATCCAGCCATCTCATCCTCTGTCATCCCCTTTTCCTCCTGCCCCTGATCCCTCCCAGCATCAGAGTCTTTTCCAATGAGTCACCTCTTTGCATGGGGTGGCCAAAGTACTGGAGTTTCAGCTTTAGCATCATTCCTTCCAAAGAAATCCCAGGGCTGATCTCCTTCAGAATGGACTGGTTGGATCTCCTTGCAATCCAAGGGACTCTCAAGAGTCTTCTCCAACACCACAGTTCAAAAGCATCAATTCTTCGGCACTCAGCCCTCTTCACAGTACAACTCTCACATCCATACATGACCACAGGAAAAACCATAGCCTTGACTAGACGGATCTTAGTTGGCAAAGTAATGTCTCTGCTTTTGAATATGCTATCTAGGTTGGTCATAACTTTTCTTCCAAGGAGTAAGCGTCTTTTAATTTCATGGCTGCAGTCACCATCTGCAGTGATTTTGGAGCCCAGAAAAATAAAGTCTGACACTGTTTCCACTGTTTCCCCATCTGTTTCCCATGAAGTGATGGGACCAGATGCCATGATCTTCGTTTTCTGAATGTTGAGCTTTAAGCCAACTTTTTTACTCTCCTGTTTCACTTTCATCAAGAGGCTTTTTAGCTCCTCTTCACTTTCTGCCACAAGGGTGGTGTCATCTGCATACCTGAGATTATTGATATTTCTCCCGGCAATCTTGATTCCAGTCTGTGCTTCTTTCAGCCCAGTGTTGCTCATGATGTACTCTGCATATAAGTTAAATAAGCAGGGTGACAATATACAGCCTTGATGTACTTCTTAAACAGTAGTGCGATGAACATTGACCCCAGTGTTCTCTTGGGGAGACCCCAATGTGTCTCTTTCAGTTCTGATTTCCTCATTGTGTATGCCCAGCTGTGTGATTGCTGGGTCGTATGGCAGTTCTATTTCCAGTTTTTTAAGGAATCTCCACACTGTTCTCCATAGTAGCTGTACTAGTTTGCATTCCCACCAACAGTGTAAGAAGGTTCCCTTTTCTCCACATCCTCTCCAGCATTTATCCTGAATAAGTTTTAAAGTAATAAAATTGTAGCAGTATTTTTACATTAGAAGATATTATAAAACTGACTTTGTAAAATCACTCCTATATATTGTGATAACTGAAAACCATCTAAATGTCTATCATATACATTGGTTAAATTACAAGGAATTCATATAATAGTTATCTATTTAAAATCATGTTTTGTAAGTATATGACATGGAACATGTTCAACAGTTGGTTAAGTTGTCCTGTTCTGATAACTACTCTGGAGAAGGTAATGGCACCCCACTCCAATACTCTTGCCTGGAAAATCCCATGGACGGAGGAGCCAGGTGGGCTGCAGTCCATGGGGTCGCTGAGAGTTGGGCACGACTCAGTGACTTCACTTTCACTTTTCACTTTCATGCATTGGAGAAGGAAATGGCAACCCACTCCAGTGTTCTTGCCTGGAGAATCCTAGGGACGGCGGAGCCTGGTGAGCTGCCATCTATGGGATTGCAGAGTCGGACACAACTGAAGTGACTTAGCAGTAACTACTCTCTCCCCTAACTTTTTTCAGCATTTTGCAGGTTCCCAAGGTGTTTTACCGTACCTGCTGGCTTCCTTTAATCATACTTTCTTTAATCACTCCTTTGTAAATAGTCACTTCATTAACCGCTGTTCAAACATACTACTTTAGTGTGTCATCTAATTCCTGGAAGGACCCTGAGAAAGTTTAACCCTGTTACTCTCTGTTTGGTGTAATTAAGATAAAATTACAGGACTTCCTTGGCAGTCTAGTGGATAAGAATCCAGCTGCCAAAGCAGGGGACATGGTTCAAACCCTGGTCAGGGAAGATCCCAGATGCTGCAGAGCAACTAAGCCCATGTACTACAACTACCGAGCCCATGCTCTAGGCCCTGTGAGCCACAACTACTGAGCCCTTGTGCCTAGAGCCTGTGAGAAGCTACCACAAGGAGAAGCTCACTCACTGCAAAGAAGAGTAGCCCCCACTCACCACAATGAGAGAAAGCCTCTGAGCAACAATGAAGACCCAGCACAGCCAAAAAAAAAAAAAAAAGATGAGATTACCGAGAAAATAAGAAATGCCTGTTTTTTCAAAGTGTTACTATGTTTACTGCAGCTGTGTTAGTCTCTCAGTCACGTCTGACTCTTTGCAACCCCATGGACTGTAACCCACCAGGCTTCTCTGTCCATGGAATTTTTCAAGCAATACTGGAGTGGATTGCCATGCCCTCCTCTAGGAGATCTTCCGAGCCCAGGGATCAAACCCGGGTCTCCTACATTGCAGCCATATTCTTTACCATCTGAACTACCAGCAGGGAAGTCCAATAACAGTGATGGCTACCATTAATTAAATGTATTTTTAGTTTATACTATGCTTTGTATATCATCTAAGTCTTTTAACCCTATGAGGTGTAATAATCATCATCCCCAGTTTATACATGAGGATGCATTCAATATCGTTGACTACTGTGTATTAATATATTGTCATTGTTTTCTTTTGTAGATCATTCACGAGAAGTCTTGGAGCAATTAGTAGGCCCGAACAAACTAAAGCAAGTGACGTGGACTGTGTATTGAAGCTCACTGAAGCTTATCAAATCTATGATCTTCATACTACTTTCCCTGGAAACAATGGTCTCAGAGATTGGCTTTCCAATAGTATGATTTATGCTTTGAAGTTAACCTGGCTTTTATACATTTTAACAGTGCTTTTATTTCTATATATAAGTTCATTGGTGAGTGAGTGTTCTTGAAATGGCAGTTATAGCATGCCCTCTGATATATTGGGGGAGGGTATTGTTTTTTTTCTCAAATAAGAATGTTTTAAGTTACCTGTTTACCCTGGAAATTTCCTTCTCCTAACTAGATATTTGAGCTGCTATAAGAGATATTTATCACTGTGGATAAATAGGAGAATTCTAAGTTATTTGTAAAAGCATAGTTACCTTCCCAGCTGTTTTCTGGCTACTGCCTTCCAAAGTATTTAAATGTCCACTGGCCAAAAAGCAAAGCCTCAATATCAGGCCTGTATATTCTTCACAAAAAATTATTATTTCAATGAAACAAAGAAATGTAATAGTTTAATGTCATAATCTCAGATATCATACCTTAGACATTTAGCATATGAGTGATACTGAGCCCTTTGCCCAGCCACTTATTACATTGATTTTTATGGCTACTTTCCCCCAATACATGCTATTCATCCACAAACTTTCTTCCTTAAAAACTGCATTCAAGAATGTGTAAGAATGAGTAAATATGAAATAGCATCACAGAGGCTATATCCTGAAGCTCTACTGGTTTCACATTGTAAAATAAACAGCAGAGGTCTGTTTTCAAATGAAATGTATTACTATCTATAATCACAAAATTCTCTGAAATATACCATGCTTAAACTACCCCCAAATTCACCATATTCCCTGTGCCAAAAGCCTTTGTCAGTGGGACCTTCTTAAAGACTTCCTACTTTAACTGTGATACAGTGAATAACAGGGAAAGTATGGTATGGTAGATTACTTGGACATACATAGAGGGACAGGTCTACATATTCAACTCTACTTCTTCTCCTTACTATTAACTACTTTATAAATGTGCTATGTTTGTAGTGTATAGTGTACATTATAGTGTATTGCCACTGCAAAGGTGGTACACATGTGTGTATGTATAAAATGGGTAAGGCCTCTTCCATCTATGAAATTTCTCTAAAGACAAATTCAGTAAGATTTAACATTGAACACCTAACCAAGTCACTACCCTTTTCCCCTTTTAAAGAAACTAGTTTCAAGACCTAAAGTGTCAGATTTTGGGGGTCTATAAAGGACTTATCATCCTAAAGCAGCTTGTGGCTTGATCTTTTTTATATCCCTGGTTGTATCAGCTATTTTTCAGCACCCTGCTTAAAAGTCTGGTCTCCCATCCCTATCCTACCTATAACTGTCACCCTTACCTGTCATTCTGAACTCTATTTTTCCCCTATCCATCTTTTACCATCTGACATCTTATTTTTTATTTATTATCTGTCTGTCCACCCTAGTATATAAGCTTCATGAAGACAGACATTATTTCTCTTTTTTCACTGCTGTATCTCCAGTACCTAGAACAGTATCTGGTATATAATAAGCACCCAAATATTTGTTGAATAAATAGACAAGAAAATAAATAAAAGTAATACCCATACTTCAAGTTTCTGGTCTGTGATATGTACAGAGATTGGAAGTTATCACTCCTGTCCCCACAAGATAAAAGCTGAACAAACTGAAAATCATGAAGCAGTACAGCATTGTTTGAAAGTAGAGTTGTATTAGTTGTAGATGTGCACTGCAAACTGCAAACTCTAGGGCAACCAGTAAAATAAATTTTAATAAATATGATTGATGTCCTAAGGGAGGGGAGATGAAACCATATAAAATGCTCAGTTACACCAGAAAAGGGGGCTTCCCTGGTGGCTCAGTGGTAAAGAATCCGCCTGCCAATGCAGGAGACACGAGCTTGATCTCTGGTCTGGGAAGATCTCACAAGCCAGTGAACGTCAACTATTGAGTCTGTGCTCAGGAGTCCAAGAGCTGCAACTATGGAAGCTAATGCACCCTTGAGCCCATGCTCCACAAGAAGAGAAGTCATGGCAATGAGGAACCCACACACCACAACTTCAGAAAGCCTAAGCAGCAACAAAGACCCAGCACAGCCAAAAAACAAAAAAAGATAAAGGAGAATTCCCCAGTGGTCCAGTGGCTAAGGACTCTGCACTTTCACTGACAAGAGCCTGGGTTCTATTCCTGGTCCAGGAACTAAGATCCCACAAGACTTGCATTGCAGCCCCACCCCCCACCCCCACCCTGCAAAAAAAGATAAAATCAGAAAAGGAAGAAAAAGTAGAACACAAAAAAGAAAGAACAAAGGCAAGGAATAGGAAATAGCTATAAGGATGGTAGAAATTAATCCAACTATATCAATAATGTCTTTAAATGTTTAAATGTGAACAATTTATTTGTTAAAAGGTTTTTTATTTACTTAAGGTTTTGGCTGTGGTGGGTCTTTGTTACTGCATGCAGGCTTTTCTCTAGCTGTGATGAGTGCGGGCTACTCTGATACAGCGTTCAGACTACTCTTGTTGCAGAGCACAGGCTCTACTCACTTGAGCTTCAGTAGTTTCAGCAAGTGCACTCTAGAGCTCAGGCTTAGTGTTGTTGCATCACACAAATTTAGTTGCTCTGCGGCATGTGCGTTATTCCCAGAGCACAGATTGAGCCAGTTTCTCCTGCATTGGCAGGATCTCTGAAGAAGATTTAGCTTCAGGGCCAGGAACCAGGCTTGATCACTCAAGAGCTTTTGTGTAGCAGTTTTGTTAAAGTATAAGAGGGGACAAAGAAAGCTTCTAACATAGACATCACAAGGGGAATGGACACCACCCCACTTGCTACTCTTAGCAAGGGAGCTATATACTTTTTAATTGGGTATAACAACAAATCAAAAGAATGTCTCACGGTTACAAAGATCCTACTAGATCCACTCCCACAATTTACATTTTCAGATGACACTTCAGTTCAGTTGCTCAGTCGTGTCCAACTCTTTGCAACCCCATGCACTGCAGCACACCTGGCCTCCCTGTCCATCACCAACTCCCAGAGTTCGCCCAAACTCATGTCCATTGAGTCGGTGATGCCATCCAACTATCTCATCCTCTGTCGTCCCCTTCTCCTGCCCTCAATCTTTCCCAGCATCAGGGTCTTTTCAAATGAGTCTGCTCTCGCGTTAGGTGACACAAGTACTGGAGTTTCAGCTTTAACATCAGTCCTTCCAATGAACACCCAGACTGATCTCCTTTAGGATAGACTGGTTGGATCTCCTTGCAGTCCAGGGGACTCTCAAGAGTCTTCCCTAACACGGTTCAAAAGCATCAATTCTTTGGTGCTCAGCTTTCTTTATAGTCCCAACTCTCACAGTCATACATGACAACTGGATGTATGACTACCATAGCTTTGACTAGACGGACCTTTGTTGGCAAAGTAATGTCTCTGTTTTTTAATATGCTGTCTAGGTTGGTCATAACTTTCCTTCCAAGGAATAAGCATCTTTTAATTTCATGGCTGCAGTCACCATCTGCAGTGATTTTGGAGCCCCAAAAAATAAAGTCTGACACTGTTTCCACTGTTTCCCCATCTATTTGCCATGAGGTGATGGGACTGGATGCCATGATCTTCGTTTTCTGAATGTTGAGCTTTAAGCCAACTTTTTCACTCTCCTCTTTCACTTTCATCAAGAGGCTCTTTAGTTTCTCTTCACTTTCTGCCATAAGGGTGGTGTCACCTGCATATCTGAGGTTATTGATATTTCTCCCGGCATTCTTGATTCCAGCTTGTGTTTCTTCCAGTCCAGCGTTTCTCATGATGTACTCTGCATATAAGTTAAATAAGCAGGGTGACAACATACAGCCTTGACATACTCCTTTTCCTATTTGGAACCAGTCTGTTGTTCCATGTCCAGTTCTAACTGTTGCTTCCTGACTTGCACACAGGTTTCTCAAAAGGCAGGTCAGGTGGTCTAGTATTCCCATCTCTTTCAGAATTTTCCACAGTTTATTGTGATCCACACAGTCAAAGGCTTTGGCATAGTCAATAAAGCAGAAATAGATGTTTTTCCTGGAACTCTCTTGCTTTTTCCATGATCCAGCGGATGTTGGCAATTTGATCACTGGTTCCTCTGCCTTTTCTAAAACCAGCTTGAACATCTGGAAGTTCATGGTTCACGTACTGTTGAAGCCTGGCTTGGAGAATTTTGAGCATTATTGTACTAGCATGTGAGATGAATACAATTATGCGGTAGTTTGAGCATTCTTTGGCATTGCCTTTCTTTGGGATTGGAATGAACACTGACCTTTCCCAGTCTTGTGGCCACTGCTGAGTTTCCCAAATTTGCTGGCATCTTGAGTGCAGCATTTTCACAGCATCATCTTTCAGGATTTGAAAAAGCTCAACTGGAATTCCATCACCTCCACTAGCTTTGTTCATAGAATTGCTTCCTAAGGCCCACTTGACTTCGCATTCCAGGATATCTAGCTCTAGGTGAGTGATCATACCATTGTGATTATCTGGGTCATGATCTTTTTTGTATAGTTCTTCTGTGTATTTTTGCCACCTCTCAATACCTTCTGCTTCTGTTAGGTTCATACCATTTCTGTCCTTTATTGAGCCCATCTTTGCATGGAATGTTCCCTTGGTATCTCTGATTTTCTTGAAGAGATCTCTAGTCTTTCCCATTCTATTGTTTTCCTCTATTTCTTTGCACTGATGTCTGAGGAAGGCTTTCTTATCTCTCCTTGCTATTCTTTGGAACTCTGCATTCAGATGGGTATATCTTTCCTTTTCTCCTTTGTTTTTCACTTCTCTTTGTTTCACAGTTATTTGTAAAGCCTACTCAGACAGCCATTTTGCTTTTTTGCATTTTTTTTTCTTGGGGATGGTCTTGATCTCTGTTTCCTGTACAGTGTCATGAACCTCCATCCATAGTTCATCAGGCACTCTGTCAGATCTAATCCCTTAAATCTATTTCTCACTTCCACTGTATAACCATAAGGGACTTGATTTAGGTCATACCTGAATGGTCTAGTGGTTTTCCCCACTTTCTTCAATTTAAGTCTGAATTTGGCAATAAGGAGTTCATGATCTGAGCCACAGTCAGCTCCCAGTCTTTTTTTGCTGACTATATGGAACTTCTACATCTTTGGCTGCAAAGAATATAATCAGTCTGATTTCGGTATTGACCATCTGGTGATGTCCACGTGTAGAGTCTTCTCTTATGTTGTTGGAAGAGGGTGTTTGCTATGACCAGTGCGTTCTTTTGGCAAAATTCTATTAGCCTTTGCCCTGCTTCACTCTGTACTCCAAGACCAAATTTGCCTGTTACTCCAGGTGTTTCTTGACTTCCTGCTTTTGCATTCCAGTCCCCTATAATGAAAAGGACATCTTTTGGGGTGTTAGTTCTAGAAGGTCTTGTAGGTCTTCATAGAACCATTCAACTTCAGCTTCTTCAGTATTACTGGTCAGGGCATAGACTTCTATTACCGTGATACTCAATGGTTTGCCTTGGAAACAAACAGAGATAATTCTGTCGTTTTTGAGATTGCAACTAGGTACTGCATTTCGGACTCTTTTGTTGACTGTGAGCTACTCCATTTCTTCTAAAGATTATTCAGAAGGTTCTTAGGGAGGAGAAATATGTCACTGAGCAGGATACACTGTTTATATAGTCATTGGTACAGAGTTTAAGGAAAAACATATCCTTTAGCAAGATGAGTTGTTTTGTTGTGCAATCATCAGCTCTTGATTTAAAGAAAAAAACATTTATCCTTTTATCCTCCTTGAGAACTCCATACTCCTATCTTCTTCTCGGAGACCCTGGACTTCTCATCAGCCTTCCTAGGAATTGACTCTCAGATTCTCAACCACTGCACCACCAGGGAAGTTCATATGTGAACCGTCTTAATGCAACCTGTTTGTTAGCTATTAAGTCATTTCAAGGATCACTGTTATATATACATGGGAGATTTAAAATATTTTAAGTAATATTTGAATATCTCAAACACCTTCTTGTACCCACCTCATAAATAATTAAGATAACAGAAACAGGGTTGTAGATATTTAAAATTAAATCTACTCTTGGCCTCTTCAAGTCAATGTCCAACAGTGCTCCAGAGTATAATTCCCTTTAATTTTCTCCTTCTTATCCTGCTGAGAAAGACACTACCCAGCAGAATATCCTGAATTTTCAAAGAATGTGTCGTCAAAATTCTTTCTCCCCAAATACCATCCAATACCACTGTAGCCTATAATTTCCATTAATGTTTACCAACGCAGAATCAAACTTTTGAGTTTATAATTTATCCCCAGTAGATCAATGGAAATTGGGTATAAGAATTGATTTATTGGGTTATAATAATCTCTGCTAAATTCAGGAATCAGAAGGTCCTCTGTTGACCCCAGCTCCAAAACTCCCATGTAATGATCCTGTTTTCCTATCTAAGCAACAACTTGCTCCTAACTGCTTTCTCTACATTTCTGTTGAGTGACTGTAACTATGATCACATCTCCCTGGTATCCTAATCCCATTGGCATGTGTGTATTATTAGAAAGCACATAATGCAGGTGTCATAACCAATCCCTAAGTAGTATGTAAGAACAAGAGAGTACAGTTGACCCTTGAACAACATGGGTGTGAACTGCACTTTATGTGTTTTTGTTTGGTTGGTTTTCAATAAATACTACAGTATTATGCAGTCCATCCTTGGATGCAGAAACTTGGATTTGTAATGTAAAGTTATACGTAGATTTTCAATTTTAAGGGAAGGGGGTGGTTGGCGATTGTCAGCACCCTAACCCCCATGTGTGTACAAAGTTGCGTTTTATACACACGTGTAATATGTATTGTGGTCATGTTTTGTTTTAAATTGAAGAATAGGAAATATAGTACATAAAATCAGTACAAAATTATAAGACCCCAAAGTAAAGCTAGGTCTCCCTCCCACCCTCATCCATCAGCCATCTGGTACCCTTTCTGAACACAACCACTCTGACCAGTTTCTTACTTACCTTTCCGAAGACATGTCTACTGCAAGTAAATATGTATCCTTTACACATACATTCATATGTAGGTATATACACATCTTTTTTTTTTCATAAATAGTAGTATACTATACATATAATCCTTCACATTGTTTCTCATTTATGTCCTAACATTCTTATTGATATATAAGATCCTGACAACCTGGGGCACTGGTGGTATAACAAATTGTCACTGACCTTAATAAACCATAAAAATGCATCATAAGGTATCACAGTACTGAGTATGTTGTTGTTGTTGAGTCACTCAGTCCTGTCCGACTCTTTTTGAGACCCCATGGACTGCAGCACATCAGGCTTCCCTGTCCTTCACCAATTCCCAGAGCTTGCTCAAGCTCATGTCCACTGAGTCGGTGATGCTATCCAACCATCTTATCCTCTGTTGTTCCCTTCGCCTCCTGCCCTCAATCTTTCCCAGCATCGCAGTCTTTTCTAATGACTCACTTCTTCCCACCAGGTGACATATCGGCCCTTCCAATGAATATTCAGGGTTGATTTCTTTAGGACTGACTGGTTTGATCTCCTTGCAGTCAAAGGGGCTCTCAAGTGTCTTCTCCAACACAACTCAAAAGCATCAGTTCTTCAGCGCTCAGCTTTCTTTATGCTCCAACTCTCAAAACATCTGTAAATTACTACTGGAAAAACCATAGCTTTGACTACATGGACCTTTGTTGGCAGAGTAATGTCTCTGCTTTTGAATATGCTGTCTAGGTTGGTCATAACTTTTCTTCCAGGAGCAAATGTCTTTTAACTTCATGGCTGCAGTCATCATCTGCAGTGATTTTGGAGCCCAAGAAAATAAAGTCTGACACTGTATCCATTGTTTCTCCATCTATTTGCCATGAAGTGATGGGACCAGATGCCATGATATTCATTTTTGAATGTTGAGTTTTAAGCTAGTTTTTTCACTCTCCTCTTACACCTTCATCAAGAGGCTCTTTAGTTCCTCTTTGCTTTCTGCCATTAGAGTGGTGTCATCTGCATATCTGAGGTTATTGATATTTCTCCCAGAAATCTTGATTCCAGCTTCTGATTCTTCCAGCCCAGCATTTCCCATGATGTACCCTGCATAGAAGTTAAAATAAGCATGGTGATAATATACAGCTTTGGTGTACTCCTTTCCCAATTTTTAACCAGTCCATTGTTTCATGTCTGGTTGTAACTTGCTTTTTGACCTGCATACAGGTTTCTCAGGAGGCAGGTCAGGTGGTCTGGTATTCCCATCTTTTGAAGAATTTTCCAGTTTTTTGTGATACACACAGTCAAAGGCTTTAGCATAGTCAATAAAGCAGAAGCAGATGGTTTTCTGGAATTCTCTTGCTTTTTCTATTATTCAGTGGATGTTGGCAATTTGATCTCTGGTTCTTCTGTCTTTTCTAAATCCAGCTTGTATATCTGGAAGTTCTTGGTTCACGTACTGTTGATGCCTAGCTTGGAGGAATTTGAGCATTAGCTGCCTAGCATGTGAAATGTGTACAGTTTTGCAGTAGTCTGAACATTCTTTGGCTTGCCCTTCTTTGGGATTGGAATGAAAATTGACCTTTTCCAGTCCTCTGGCCACTGCTGAGTTTTCTAAATTTGCTGGCAGCAAATTTTCTAAATTTGAGTGCAGCACTTTAATAGCATCATCTTTTATGATTTCAAATAGCTCAGCTGGAATTTCATCACCTCCACTAGCTTTGTTCATAGTAATGCTTCCTAAGGCCCACTTGACTTCACACTCCAGGATGTCTGGCTGTAGGTGAATGTTGGCAATTTGATCTCTGGTTCCTCTGTCTTTTCTAAATCCATCTTGTATATCTGGAAGTTCTTGGTTCACATACTGTTGATGCCTATAGCTACACCATAGTAGTTATCTGGGTCATGAAGATCTTTTTTGTATAGTTCTTCTGTGTATTCTTGCCACCTCTTAATATTTTCTGCTTCTGTTAGGTCCATACTGTTTCTGTCCTTTATTGTGCCCATCTTTGCATGAAATGTTCCCTTGGTATCTCTAATTTTCTTGAAGAGATCTCTAGTCTTTCCCATTCTATTGTTTTCCTCTTTTACTTTACATTGTTCACTTAGGAAGGCTTTCTCATCTCTCTTTGCTATTCTTGAGAACTCTGCTTTTAAATGGGTATATATTTCCTTTTCTCCTTTGCCTTCTGATTCTCTTCTTTTCTCGGCTATTTGTCAGGCCTCCTCAGACAACCATTTTGCCTTTTTTCACTTCTTTTTCTTGGGGATGGTTTTGATCACTGTCTCTTGTACAATATTACAAACCTTCTAAACTCTTTATTTTTATCTATGTTTCTTAATTGATGCCCTATTATGTACTAACCTATACTAGGCACTTTATACTTTCATTTAATACAATAACCTTTTGAAGTACAGTACAAATTTATTACTATTAACATGAGCCCATGTACTTAATCCCATACTAACTGCATCTCTGATATTTACAGGTAATTTTTTTAATATAGTATTCTTCTGTATTTTTTATTTTAATTCAAAGATACACTGTAGTTGTTCTCAACTATAGAAACAGACTCTGTGAAAACATCTAATTCCAAAAAACTTTTAAAAATCGAATTCCTCTCTTCTACTTCAATTACATGTCGTTACTATTGGATACTGCCTTGTATAATTATATTTCTATAGCAGGATGAAGGTATGGCAACCTGCTCCAATATTCTTGCCTGGAGAATCCCTATGGACAGAAGAGCCTGTTGGGCTACAGTCCATGGACTGCAAAGAGTTTGACATAACAGAACAACTAAGCATAGCAGTAAAACTAGAAAAAAAAAATTACAGATAAGAGATTTCTGCATTTGGCTTACTGTAGAACAAGTTATGTGACAAAGGCTGACAAAATTTTAACCTTCATATTTTCAAAGCAAGATTTACCATTTAACACAAATCACCTTCTTTGAACCAGAGAGTCTTTTCAGGTTAAACCCAAACATAGCTATATCCCCTACTGGAGGAACTTCAACAGCTCAAGGCTGAAACTGCCACACTGTGCTTGTTGTCAGTCCATTGTTATCCTGCCTTGTAGGCTCTGGAAGTGAATATTCTGCTACTTTGTGCAGTTGATGCTGAATGCTATGTCCACTGAATTGGGGTCGCCCAGGGTCACCAATCAGTACTTGAGTTCTGTGGGTCTCAAAGCAGTTCTTCAGCCATTGAAGCAGACTGTCTGCAAGGTCTTCATCATAAAACATATCTCCAAGCACAACAAGGTCCCACTTATCTTGTTCCAAATCCAAAATGTTTTTGATTAAAATGGGAAAAGGATTCAGTTGGTTCAACTCACAATTTAGTGTAATAGCCATTCCTGCAACTTTAAAAAGAGGACATGGTGAATTGGTATATGCTAGGTTATTTTAATTTCCTACTGATTAATTTAAATAATTTAGAGAATCTCCAAAAGGTTTTTTCCCCTTTCTGTTGAAAGCTGTTTTTTTAGGTAAAGAAGCCTAAACTATATGCCAATATAAGCTATTTCCTCCAATGCTCAAATATATGACTATTCTGAAAACAAAGCAAACAATACCACACACCTGGAAAAGCAGAAGTTTTAAGGAATATTTGCTTATCTCAACAAGACCACTTAGAACTAACACCAAAAAAAGATGTCCTTGTCAACCTAGTGGGGTGGAATGTAAAACTAGAAGTCAAGAGATACCTAGAGTAACAGGCAAGTATGGCCTTGGAGTACAAAATGAAGCAAGGCAATGGCTAACAGAGTTTTGTCAAGAGAACACACTGGTCACAACAAACACCCTTTTCCAACAACACAAGAGACAACTCTATACATGGATATCACCAGATCATCATCATCATCACCAACATCAAAATCAGATTGATTATATTCTTTGCAGCTGAAGACTGAGAAGCTCTATACAGTCAGTAAAATCAAGACCTGGATCTGACTGTGGCTCAGATCATGAGCTCCTTATTGCAAAATTCAGGCTTAAATTGAAGAAAGTAGGGAAAACCACTGGGTCATTCAGGTATGACCTAAGTCAAGTCCCTTATAAATATATAGTGGAGTTGATGAATAGATTCAAGAGATGAGATCTGATAGACAGAGTGCCTGAAGAACTACAGACAGAAGTTTGAAACATTGTACAGGAGGTAGTGACGAAAAGCAAAAGAAATGCAAGAAAGCAAAGTGGTTGTCTGAGAAAGTCTTACAAAAGATTGAGGAAAGAAGAAAAGCAAAAGGCAAGGGAGGAAGGGAATGATAAACCCAACTGAACGCCGAGTTCCAGAGAATAGCCAAGAGAGATAGGAAGGTCTTCTTAAATGAACAATGTAAATAGAGGGAAACAACAGAATAGAAAGACTGGAGATCTCAAGAAAAATTTGAGACATTAAGGGAACATTTCATGCAAGGATGGGCGTGACAAAGGACAGAAATGGTAAGGACCTAACAAAAGCAGAAGAGATTAAGAAGTGGCAAGAACACACCAAAGAACTATACAAAAAAGGCCCGAATGACTCAGACAATGACGATGGTGTGGTCACTCACCTAGAGCCAGACATCTTAGAGTGTAAAGTCAAGTGGGCCTTAGAAAACATCACTATGAACAAAGCTAGTAGAGGTGATAGAATTCCAGCTGAGCTATTTCAAATCCTAAAAGATGATGTGGTTAAAGTGCTGCATTCAGTGTGTCAGCAAATTTCGAAAACTCAGCAGTAGTCACAGGACTGGAAAGGGTCAGTTTTCATTCCAACCCCAAAGAAGGGCAATGTCAAAGAATGTTCAAACTACTGTACAATTGCACTCATTTCACATGCTAATAAGATTATGTTCAAAATCCTTCAAGCTAGGCTTCAGGAGTCACTGAATGGAAAAATTATAGATGAACAAGCTGGATTTAGAAAAGGCAGAGGAACCAGAGATCAAATTTCCAACATCCATTGGGTCATAGAAAAAGCAAGGGAATTCCAGAAAAACATTTACTTCTGCTTTATTGGCTATGCTAAAGCTTTAAACTCTGTGAATCACAAAAAACTGTGGAAAATTCTTAAAGAAACAGGAATACCAAACCATCTTCCCTGTCTCCTGAGAAATCTGTATGTGGGTCACGAAGCAGTAGTTAGAACTGGACATGGAACAATGGACTGGTTCAAAATTGGGAAAGGAGTACACCAAAGCTGTATATTATCACCTTGCTTATTTAACTTCTCTGCAGGATACATCCTGTGAAATGCTGGGCTGGATGAAGCACAAGCTGGAATCAAGATTACTGGGGGAAATATCAATAACCTCAGAACAAAGCTAGTGGAGGTGACAGAATTCCAGTTGAGCTATTTCAAATCCTGAAAGATAAGGCTATGAAAGTGCTGCACTCAATATGCCAGCAAATTTGAAAAACTCAGCAGTGGCCACAGGACTGGAAAAGGTCAGTTTTCATTCCAATCCCAAAGAAAGGCAATGCCAAAAAATGCTCAAACTACCGCACGACTGCACTCATCTCACATGCTAGTAAAGTAGTGCTCAAAATTCTCCAAGCCAGGCTTCAGCAATACGTGAACCATGAACTTCCAGATGTTCAAGCTGGTTTTAGAAAAGGCAGAGGAACCAGAGATCAAACTGCCAACATCCACTGGATCATGGAAAAAGCAAGAGAGTTCCAGAAACACATCTATTTCTGCTTGATTGACTATGCCAAAGCCTTTGACTGTGTGGATCACAATAAACTGTGGAAAATTCTGAAAGAGATGGGAATAGCAGACCACCTGACCTGCCTCTTGAGAAACCTATATGCAGATCAGGAAGCAACAGTTAGAACTGGACATGGGACAACAGACTGCTTCCAAATAGGAAAAGGAGTAGTCGAGGCTGTATATTGTCACCCTGCTTATTTAACTTATATGCAGAGTACACCATGAGAAACGCTGGGCTGGAAGAAACACAAGCTGGAATCAAGACTGCCGGGAGAAGTATAAATAACCTCAGATATGCAGATGACACCACCCTTGTGGCAGAAAGTGAAGAGTAACTAAAAAGCCTCTTGATGAAAGTGAAAGTGGAGAGTGAAAAAGTTGGCCTAAAGCTCAACATTCAGAAAACGAAGATCATGGCATCTGGTCCCATCACTTCATGGGAAATAGATGGGGAAACAGTGGAAACAGGGCCAGACTATATTTTTTGGGGGCTCCAAAATCACTGCAGACGGTGATTGCAGCCATGAAATTAAAAGACGCTTACTCCTTGGAAGGAAAGTTATGACCAACCTAGATAACATATTAAAAAGCAGAGACATTACTTTGCCAACAAAGATTCGTCTAGTCAAGGCTATGGTTTTTCCTGCGGTCATGTATGGATGTGAGAGTTGGGACTGTGAAGAAAGCTGAGCACCAAAGAATTGATGCTTTTGAGCTGTGGTGTTGGAGAAGACTCTTGAGAGTCCCTTGGACTGCAAGGAAATCCAACCAGTCCATTCTAAAGGAGATCAGTCCTGGGTGTTCACTGGAAGGACTGGTGCTAAAGCTGAAACTCCGATAGTTTGGCCACCTGATGCAAAGAGTTGACTCATTCGAAAAGACTCTGATGCTGAGAGGGATTGAGGGCAGGAGGAGAAGGGGACGACAGTGGATGAGATGGTTGGATGGCATTACCGACTCAATGGACATGAGTTTGAGTAAACTCTGGGAGTCAGTGATGGACAGGGAGGCCTGGCGTGCTGCAATTCATGAGATCACAAAGAGTCGGACATGACTGTGCAACTGAACTGACTGACTGACCACTCCAATGGCAGAAAGTAAAGAATGAAGAGCCTCCTAATAAGGTTGAAAGAAGACAGTTAAAAATACTGGCGTAAAACTCAACATTCAAAAAACTAAGATCATAGCATCTGGTCCCATCACTTCATGTCAAACAGAGGGTGAAAGTGGAAGCGGTGACAGGTTTTATTTTCCTGGGCTCCAAGGTCACTGCTGATGGAGACTGCAGCCATGAAAATTTTAAAAATGCTTACTCCTTGGAAGGAAAGCTATAACAAACCTAGACAGTGTATTAAAAAGCAGAGACATCACAAAGCCAACAAAGGTCCATATAGTCAAAGCTATGGTTTTTCCAGTAGTCATGTATGAATGTGAGAGTTGGACTTTAAAGAAGGCTGAGCACTGAAGAATTGATGATTTTGAACTGTGGTGTTGGAGAAGACTCTTTAAAGTCCCTTGGACTGCAAGAAGATCAAACCAGTCAATCCAAAAGGAAATAAACCCTGAATATTCATTGGAAGGACTGATGCTGAGGCCCCAATATTTTGGCCACCTGATAGGAAAAGCCAACTCATTGGAAAAGACCTGGTGCTGGGAAAGATTGAAGGCAAAAGAAGAAGGGGCAGCAGAGGATGAGATGGTTAGACAGCATCACTGACTCAACAGCCATAAATCTGAGCAAACTCTGGGAGACAGTGAAGGACAGGCGAGCCTGGTGGGCTGCAGTCCATTGGGTCACAAAGAGTTGGATAACAGTGAAGACTTTTGGTTTGTCACGGCTGTACAAGAGACAGGGAAACAAGGCTTATGTTTGAGCAGGATGACAACTTGGAACTGAGAGTCCTATTTATAATAAGGCTCCTCAAGGGCTAGATCCTCAACGAAAGGGAAGACTAGAGAAAATCAGGTAAAATTAACACTTACCTCTCTCAGCTTGGGTTCGAATGGAATAAAACCTCCCTCAAACGCCCAGGTCTATCTTCACTTGGGTTTTGGTCAAATAAACACTACCTACATATTTCAGGAAATCCCTAGCCCAGAGATGACCAACAATAACTTTTCCCAGGTTGGTATCACTTTGGGATATCTGCCAGACACAAATAAAAGTCCTCCTGTCAAAAATGCACCATCAACTCAGGCCTTACAGGGTTCCCACAGACAATGTCACACTGAGTTCACCATATTAGATTATGAAATACAACATGGAAATGGCTTATGGTGTTGGAGCAACTGTAGACATTTATCCTGGAGGAAAAAAATAGATGAGTTCAAAATATTCAAAAATATGACAGTCTTACTAGGGTCTATGTCATTGGCCAAGATCCTTAAGGCTCCACTCATCTTAGCAGCAATGGCTGTAGCTCCACATCCACTCCCAATATCTAACACAGATCTTCCTCTGACAACATCAGGATTATCCAAAAGATACCTAAATTAGAAAAGGGAAAATATAATCTAAGACAGATGGGAGGTCAGTAAGAGGTGTCCAGTATTTTTTCTTTGGATTGATTGGACAAGGAAATAGTGAAACTTAGCAGAAGAATTCAGTCTGACATTGGCAAGTTTGGCCTGAATAGAGTGAGAAAAAAATGTCAGTTTTAAGAGCTGGGCAGAGAGAGGACCTAGTCATTTTAGTCTGTTACTTTACCAAATGTGAAGAGCAGTTCCATACAACTGACTAATCATGCTTTTAAAGTCAACTTTTTAAAGTATTGACCATTTACTACGAATCAGAAAGTACCAACCACCAAAAATACAGACTGACAAAATACTGTTATAATCAGGACTCAGTAAGTTAGATCCAAAATTCACTCTCTCCTTTTCATTGTTCATCAGAAAGTGGCTTTACCTACAGCTTGAATGGTATAAAAATGACCTCTCTAGAAAAGTACCATCAAAGTCCAGTTCAACCAAAGAATGTGGACCTGGGTTAAGCAGTTACCAAACAAGTGAAGATGAATGGGCAAACACTGAAATAATAAGTGTCAACTGACACTTGACCTCAGTACTGGAAAAATAAAGAGCAGAGGAAATTCCCTGGTGGTCCAGTGGTTAGGACTCCACATTTTCACTGCCAAGGGCCTATCCCTGAGATCCTGCAATCCAAAGACAGACTAAGGAACAATGGCAAGGCAGGGGTGTAGTGCCCCATCTAAAGGGACAGCTGTTACCCATCTTGAGGTAACAGTTGCCACAACAGAAATTAGGTGTAAGCAGAGATTTAAATCTGATGTTAGCAGAGATTTTTTTTTTTTTTTTTTGCCATGTGTTTTGGCTTGCAGGATCTTAGTTCCCTGAAAGGGATTGAAATTGGACCAGGCAGTGAAAGTGCCAAGTAACTCCCCAGAGATTCTTATTTTTCAATTGAAGTAAATTTTTACATGCTTCAAGTTTTAAATGATAGCAACTGATTGTTTTAAAGTTTATAAGTAAAACAAGTTTAAAAGTTTACAAAAACATATCCATTTTTTTAAAACAGAAAACACATCTGTGGATCACCAATTTGTGACCTCTGATTCAGTCTCCTAAGGAATCTGATTGCCCTTATATTTGGAGTTGATACATAACAGTTCGCATAGGTGTCACTTGCAAAGATATCACTTATTTTTTTTTAATGATACAAGTAAATATAGGAAAATTTGGCAACACAACAGCCAGAAAATTGGAATTGATACCACCTGGAAAGTTTTCCAGAACTCAGGGTTTTCCAAAAAGCTCTATGTTTGCATTTATTTATTTTGCATTTAAAACTATGTACAAACTGGACTTCACTGGCAGTCCAGTGGTTAAAACTCCATGCTTCCAATACAGGGGATGCAGGTTCGATCCCTGGTCGGGGAACTAAGACCACACACACCATATAGCGTGGCCAAAGAAATAAATTTTAAAAACTAAATACAATCTGAGTTCTACTAGACCATACCATTCCTGTGAAAGAGAAATTCTTATACATTTCCTTTCACAGTTTTGTAACATCAAGGCATTAAAAAATTAAATTATTTACCAATCTAAGAGCAAAGATTAGATTAAAATGCTGAAAGTTCTTGCATTTGTTTCAGTGACTGTTTTAATAAAAAGCTTTGTGTGTATATGTGAGCAAATGTCCTAAAGAAGACCTTTGCAGTATGGGGAGTTGAAAGGGGGGACCTTAAAAATGCAGATTCAAGTCCACCCGAGTGATGTCCCAATCACTCGTATCCCTCATTCTTTGGGTGCTTGGGAAAAGGCAGTGGTAGAGGGAGCAACATTTACAGAATTAAACCAGGAGAAGGAGTGGGGGGCTTTAAGTTCCACCAAGGATCTGCATGGGCATCACAAACCATGAACCTGATAATAGTGTGAGATTTCTGGATCATTACCAGTTCCCTAGGGTCTTGACAGCTGACCTAGGATTTCTCTGTTCCTAAACTCTAATAAAAGGATTTGGGGTTTTTCTGAGGAGCAGGGAGAATGTGGAGTTGGAAGGGACAGAAAAGAGAGAGGTGGTGAGGAGGTTCTTGCTTCACGTAAGGCCATACGTACCTAGATAGGGCTTGGCCCCCTGGCCAGTAGATTGCCCAGTAAGGATCCCTGAGGGGCCACAGGTCAGCTCTCTCCCACCAGAACTTGCATCTGGGGGTCAAAAGCCGCAACTGGATTTCAGGGGTGAGGGTGCCACTGCTGGTGACTTCAGTGTTCTCTTCCAGGAAAGCTTTCATCTTAGGGTCCAAAAGGCTTCCAGTTCCTCTCCAGGGGCAGTGACCCCAAGGAAACAAGAGGAAGCCACTGCTTCTCACAGCCTTCCAGAGGACAACATAGTGGTTCATGGAAAATGATGCAAACACTCTCCAGCCTGGGCTCAAAGCCATCAGTCTGGTTCCAAAGCACAGGTATGCTGGTGTTGCTCTTGCTAAGAGCTGCTTCTCCTGGGGAAAGAGTCTGGTTGCCAAACTGATCTCAGCTGGAGTCACTGGACCTCTAAAAACATAATAATGAAAACTCTAACATTTCCAAATCCTATCACATAGTAAGAAAATATTAGTGTTACCTCTGTAGCAGATGATGCACAAGTGCAAGTTCACTTTAGATGAAAAGTTTTTGTGTGTTAATTTAGGAAAATCCAATCTTCTAAAACATGCCTTTTCATTCTTTGTGAACAACAGAATCCGTTTAATAATTTAGAAAACCAAATATACAAGCATTTGATTTTGATAGAATCCTCAGGAACATCCCTGTTATATAAAATAAGGTATACACTTAACATTCTTTCATTCATTTAATAAATCATTCTCCTTTAAGCAGACACTGTGCTTGATAACCGTGAACAAAATAAACAAAAGTCCCCATCTTCAGGAAACTTAGATTCTAGTGATAGAATAGAGCAGGTAATCAGGGCAAACACAGTTCTTGCCTTTATGGAGTCTAGCCAAGAGTTGTGCAGATTATCAAACTGTAGCTGTGGTTAGAGATATATAAATTATACAGATCGGTCAATAAAGATAACCCTAGCATATGGGGACTTTCCTGGTGGTCCAGTGGTTAAGAATCCACCTTTCAATGCAACAGATTCAATCCCTGGTCTGGAACTAAGACCGCTTATCACAATTACTGAGTCCTCATGTTCTACAGTCAGTGCACCACAGCTAGAGAAGCCTGTCCACTGCAACAAAGACCCAGCCCAACCAAAAATAAAAAATAGCCCTCGCATAAAACAGCAATGTAATTAAGATTGTTTTTTTCCTAAAACAAACAAAAAATACTATGGATTTAATTGTAATAAAAGAATACCAAATCACTTTCTGTAAATACCTCTGATGAGTCATCTTCATGAAACCTAGACTTAATAGACATTTTGATTAAGAATAAGTAGGAATGAGGAAGAGAAGTTTAAACACAAATTATACACCAAGTTGTTTGGAACCTTTGGTCTGTTCTGCATAAATATTTTAAATAGTCTTAAATTCACCCAAATATTTAGAATTGTTCAGTTGCTAAGTCAAGTCCGACTCTTGCAACACCATGAACTGCAGCGCTTCCAGGCTTCCATGTCCTCCAGAGTTTGCTCAAACTCATGACCCTTGAGTCAGTGATGCCATCCAACCATCTCATCCTCTGTCACCCCCTTCTCCTCCTGCCCTCAATCTTTCCCAGCATCAGGGTTTTCTCCAATAAGTCAGCTCTCCCCACCAGGTGGCCAAAGTACTGAAACTTCAGCTTCAGCATCAGCATGAGTCCTTCCAATGAATATTCAGGTTTGATTTCCTTCAGGATTGACTGGTTTGATCTCCTTGCTGTCCAAGGGTAGGGGCCCCAAACTCAAATGTCTACCTGGAGCCAGACTGGTGATAAATGAGTGATGCAGACTGGTTGCTGATAACAGAGAGGCTGTGGCAAACTAGAAAGTGTTTCAAAACAGTCCAACGGAGCCAGCAAGCTGCAGCCTGTCCTGGGACATATGGCCAGATCTTTCCATTTTTCGAGATAATCCACAGACTTCCCCGGCAGTCCAGAGGCCAAGACTCCCAACAAAGGGGGCACAATCCCCGCTCCTGGAACTAAGATCCCATCTGCTGCAAGTCCCCACCCGAAAAATAACAATAAAATTCCCACTTTTAAACGCGGGAAATTAATTAAAATGTCAAGACAGAAGGAGGGTCAAAATGCCTGTCAGGCCACTAGTCTGTGAACTCGGGATAGATTTTAAGTGGATGTCAGCCCACATTTATGCCCTTATAATCACATGCTCTCTTAACAGCCTGACCTCACTGGACTAATTGTGTAGGAAGGATTGGGTCAGCCCTTGAGTCTAAGGTTTAAAAAGAAAGCAGAGCAAATACGAGACGATTTTGGCGATGCCGCCCCCTCCCACGCCAAGCACCAATGAAGCATCTGTTATGAATATGTGATTAAGCGGGGGACACTGGGTATTTGGATTAATGAGTAAGAAGACAGATTTAAAAGTGCAAGCTCCAAAAGCGTTAGCACGTTCTTTTCCTCCGAGGAGGACGGGAGTCAGCCTTAAAGGGGCAGGCACAGTCTTCCTTTTCTCCTTACCTGTCTGTGCTAACACCACCCTGAGGAGCAAAGCACAGGGCAAGCCTGTCACTTTGCCTTTGCGCCTCTTTTGACGCTTTCTTTACAACTGCACTCGGGATCCAGAGTTCCCGGCGTAGCCTGCTACCAGCGCCCTTGTCCCCGCCCCTCCTGACCTCCTGCTCCGCCTTCCTTCCCGGCAGCGCTCTCTCCCTTCACCCGGGCTTCTTAAAGGGACAGAATGTGAAACCAGAGGGTGCCGTGACCTCGCTTGGAAAATAAGGGAATGTCAAATACTGACTTCCAAAAAATATGCTCTGAAGCCGTGGATGTGCTCTCCCCATCAGGTGGCCACCTGATTAGCACATCTGCTTTGTGCTAATCACACTTCTAGGTACTGGGCATAGGGTGGTGAGGCAAATAGACACAGTAGAAACCCTTAATGACACATTCAACTGAGATTAAATCATAATATGTCCTCCCTATTATAATAATTTTCATGCACGTACAATATTTTTTGTTTCTTTAATTGTAACTTGTCATTTCAATTAATGCTCACTGATTCTATTGTTAGTCATAATTCCTAATAGATGTTCAAGATCTAGAGACTTCCCTGGCAGTCCAGTGGTTAAGACTCTCATTATCCCAATGGGCATGATCCCTTGTCTGAAAACTAAGATCCCACATGCCACACTGTGTGGCAAAAAAAAAAAAAAATCCAGATCGGTTTGTCTCAGGATTTTAGTTTTTAACCAGCTAATGTATTCTATCACACAGACAGTTTTCAAATCGATCTTCTTTCCATTCCTCTTGCCTTGCCCTTAGTTCTGCCTTGTGATTGCTCGCCTGAATTCCAGCAACTGGTCTCTCTGCAATCCTGCCTTTTCTATCCCATTCACTATTGTGCAATTTAAATGTTTTTTTTTTCCTGAAACTTTCATTCCATAGTCCAAAATAAAAGGATTCCTACAAGATAAGCTAAGCAGATAAGCCAAGAGAAACAGACTGTTAGCCGTGAGAAGCAAACCTGGACTTTCTTCTCTATTGTTTGCTGTTGATTTTTTATTTTTATTTATGTATTTATTTTTGTCAAGGGGCAAAATCTTAGTTCCTTGATCAGGGATTGAACCTGTGCTCCCTGCAGTGGAAGCCTGGAGTCTTTACCGCAGGACAGCCAGGGAAGTCTCTTTTGTTCTTTTTAACTGAGAGAAAGAATTGTCTCTCTTTTATCAACATTGACCCAAATGCAACCAAGCAGACCTGTCAATTGTTTGGTAACAACTGAGCTATCATCTGACCTTGTGATTTTTGCCTTTAAATATCTGCCTGCATCTTTGTACACGTTCCAATTCCCTAATAACTGGACACTCTTGCAAGTTAAAAAAAATATATTTCATACTCAAATTTGTCTTTCAAGGTTTTTTTGAACAAGTTATTTAAGTATATTTATTAGCTGTGTGACCTTGGGCACATTATTAAACTTTCCTAATGAATGGGGATCAGGATATGCCGCTGTAGCACAGGAATTGTTTTGAGTGAAAGAGATTTGAGTTTCTGAAATCTCTTATCTGCCTAAAGCAGACTCTCCCCAAAGAACTCAATTGTCATAAAACCCCTCCTTGAGAACACTCTTAATCTTCTTGGACTTGGAAAGTGGACACCACACCCAAACAGACATTGTCTCAAGATTATCATATCTCTTATCTATTCTCCTAGAAAAACACTGATCTTTCCGAAATGTCATTCCTATAAGCTCTTTCCCGATCACCTATTATGGAATAAAATGTATGTTTTTTAAGGCAGGACAAGAAAATTTAAGCATAACACATGCCCTCCCAGATAGGGCTCTCCCCAATGTGCAATGTGCTTCTTCATTATACATTAACCAGACCTCTTCAAACACAGAAATGTCTGCTCAACCATAAAGTTCGTTTTTCCCTTCTTCTGACGCCAGCAATGTGACTCCTTAGAAGATAACATTCCTTTCCTAATCCTGTAAGGGGTCATGGTGACCTGCTGCTCCCTTCCTACATGTAGGTCTGGACTTCATGTCTCTGCTGAACTGTAAAATGTCAGTGTACCGGTTTGATGAATGATCCTTTGTCTCAAAAATATATAAATGTGCTTTTGACTTCTAACCAAGGGGAACAATCTGCAGAGTTATCTGACTGTCTCTACTGTTATAGCCTTCAGGTTGGCTAGGGGAAAAAAAAAAAAAACACCTCTATTTCTTTTTTAGATCTACTATTGATTAATTTTTCATCAACACCAACTGAGTTAGATATATAAACACAAAAATTTAGCCACTCCCTATGAGCTGCTCATCACTGAATCTCCTGTGTGTATGGTATGTGTTGCATATGTAAACTTGGGTTTTTTTTTTCACCTGTTAATCTGTCTTTTGTGAGTTTAATTTACAGATCCCAGACAGTGAACATAAGAAGGTAAAGAAATGCTTTACCTTCCCTACACTAAGTATCAGTGTTCTCATCTGTAAAATAATGATGATGATAATAACAATGTATTGAGAAGATTTAATGAGATAGAAAGTAAAGCGCTTGGCATAGTTCCTGACATATCTGAACAGTGTGATTATCGTTACTGAAACTATGGAGTTGGTGTTGGTATTAATAAGACACAAAACTGGAAGATGAAGATCAAGTTTTCAGTGAAGAATGACGGGATCAGATTTGAGTTTTAGAAAACAGTTTTAAACTGTGGGTATCAAACAAAGAGGTTGGACTGGAGACATCAGTAGAAGAACCTGGTGGTAACCCAAGCGAGAATTAATGAAGGCATGGGATGAAATGGACATATCTGAGTGTGACTCAGCAAAAGCCATTGGCAGGACTTGGAGACCAATTAAATATGCTTGCTTAACCATGTGCGTGTGTGTGCTTAGTTACTTAGTGGTGTACAACTTTGTGACCCCATGGACTGCACTCCGCCAGACTTCTCTGTCAGTGGGATTCTCCAGAAAAGATACTTAAGTGGGTTGCCATTCCCTTCTCCAGGGGATCTTCCCAACCCCGGGATCAAACCCAGCCTCCCTCATTGCAGGCAGATTCTTTACCGTCTGAGCCACTATGGTTAAGCTAGCTATGCTTAACCATAATGATAGAAAATCCAAGGACAAAATGTCATTTTTTTCTTTATCAGCTTGACCTGGGCTCTTAATCACCATGCTATCTGATCTCATTCTTCCCTGCTTGAAATCCTGTCTGACTTCCCAAGCAGTCAATATCAGAGCCAAATTGCTGATCAGTTCCTAAGCTCTTAGTAATCAGTTCCTGCTTACCCATCTTGTCTTTAGAAAACCCTTTCTCTCCTACAGTTTGTTTTCTTGTAGCAAGCCCTTGTCCTCTCACTTCATGCCTTGTTTCCAACAAAGTTACCGGGCCTACCACACATACATCCCCTCCTCACTGTCCCTAACCACCTCCTCATTTTTCAGAATGAAGATTCTCCAGGCAAGAATACTGCAGTGGGTTGCCATGCCCTCCTCCAGGGGATCTTCCCAACCCAGGGATCAAGCCTAGGTCTCACGCATTGCAGGTGGATTCTTTACTGACTGAGCCATCACAGAAGCCCATTCTTATACATACATATAATTTATTTTTAGCTGCACTTGGCCTTTGTTGCTGCATGGACTTTTCTCTGTTTGCTACAAGTGGGCACTATTCTCTAGTTTTGGTGCACAGGATTCTCATAGTGGTGGCTTCTCTTCTTGCAGAGTACGGGCTCTAGGGCAAACAGGCTCAGTAGTTGTGGCTCCCAGGCAATAGTGTACATGCTTAATAATTGTGGTGCACGGACCCAGTTGCTCTGTAGCGTGTGAAATCTTCCTGGACCAGGGACAGAATCTGTGTCTCCTATATTGGCACCAGATTCTTTACTACTGGGCCAACAGGGAAGCCCTCTACATATACTTAACTCAGTACACAAGCTCTGGCTTCTCAACACATTCCACATCCTCATCCACACTTCTTTCTTTCTGATTATAGACGTCCTAGGAGGCATGAAGTGCTAGTTCATCATGGTTTTAATTTGCATTTCCTCAAAGACTAACAATGTCTCAACATCCAAATTGTTGCTTTATTTTTCTGATCTTTCATAATTTGGGCACGTTAAAAATAGGCATTTTTTATCTATGTTTTTCCTCAGTGCTGGAAGAATAGTTCAATAAAGCTAGTGGAATTAGCTGGAATTATGAGAGAAAAATAACCTTTCTTAGAGAATTTATTTATAAATATAACACAATTAATTGGCAGATGTTTATAAATACTAATTCTAAATAAATTTGTAAATATAGCTATTTTTAAATTATTTTGTTTATTGATTTATTTTTGGCTGCATTTGGTCTTTGTTGCTGTACATAGGCTTTCTCTAGTTGTTGTGAGGTGGGGTTTGCAGTGCACGGGCTTCTCATTGCTGTGGCTTCTCTTGTTGTGTAGCACAGGCTCTTGAGTGCAGGCTCAGTATTTAGTTATTCCCCAGTGTGTGGGATCTTCCCTGACCAGGGATCAAAGCTGTGTCCCCTGTATTGGCAGGTAGATTCTTAACCACTGGACCATCAGGTAAATGCTTGTAAATATATTTCTAATATATTTCAATCGGCCTTGAGATGTGAACAACAGATAAATTGTACTCAGGAAAGTGTGATTTGCCTCTGCCATCCCAGAATGTGTTTCTTGGCATACTTTTAAGTGAAGTTTGAGGTTTTGGCTTAGAGGTTAGAGCTTTGGCTTCCTCTTTTCTCCGTCAAACTGCCCTTGCAAAAAGTCCATAGCACCATGTCATTTTTAGGCTTCCTTTTCTCAGTTCCTTATCTGCATTTGCAGTCTTCAGTTGGTCACTTGGCAAGCTTTTATTTTATTTATTTTATTTATTTTTGGCTGCACCTCACAGTGCATGAGATCTTATTTCCTTGATCAGGGATCAAACCCACACCCCTTGCAGTAGAGGCATAGAGTCTTAACCACTGGACCACCAGGGCAATCTCTAGACAAACTTTGAACACCTGTCACTAAATCTTGCCTAAAAATCCTGACATCTGGCCCTTTAAGACCAGTCTGTTATAAAAAAAAAGATTGTGGGCCCACAGAGATGTAAAATCCTCAACCAACTAAATCCATAGTGCCATCTGGTGGTAATTTAGGTGTCTCTGAGCAAAAATGGTAAAAACTTAAAAACGATACACATGATTCTCACCCACAATTTGACCACACACTGGTATATGTGTTTAGTTGTAAGATGCAGCAGAAATACTTATCACTGCTTAAAGTGAAGGCCTAAAATTTATGAAAGAATTGGTATCACTCATGATTCTATCTCTGTCTCACACAAACACACGGGCACACACTCCACAACTAATCCATCAGGAAATCCGTAGGTTTTACCTTCAAAATTTACTAGAATCTGAGTTCTCTTCACCACCTGCAGTGCTTCCCTCCAGTACAGCCACTGGCAGTTGATTATTGTGATGGTCTCTGAACCAACCCCTAGATTTCTGCCCTTCTTCTCCCAGTGGTCTATTAACAAAAAAAGCTAAAGTGAGAGCTTTTTTTTTGAGAAGGAAGTGAAGTTATTAGCACTTCACTGGAGCCCTCTGACAATGCCCTATTGTTCCTTCCTGGCATGTCCAGCCCAGCTCCTTCTCTTGACTTCCACTCCGACTGCTTTCCCCCGTTTTGACGACCTTTCATACACACTCGACCAACTTCTACTGTTTTGTTTTTTGTTTGGCCGTGGTGTGTGGCTTGTGAAATCTTTTTTTAAAATTACTTTTTAAATGTGTTTTTGGCTATCCTGAGTCTTCGTTGCTGTATGAGCTCCTCTTGAGTTGCGGCGCACTGGCTTCTCATTGCAGTAACTTCTCTTGTTGTGGAGCATGGGCTCTAGGGCAGTGGGCTTCAGTAGTTGTGGCTCCCCTGCTCTAAAGCACAGGCTCCGCTGATGTGGCACAGGGGCTTAGCTGCTCCACGGCATGTGGGATCTTCCCAGATTGAACCCATGTCTCCTGCATTGGCAGGCAGAGTCCTTACTACTGAGCCACCAAGGAAGCCCAGCTTGTAAGATCTTAGTTCCCCAACCAGGGATTGAACCCCCGTCCCTTGGCAGTGAAAGCGTGTAATCCTAACCACTGGATGGTCAGGGAGTTCCTTCAACAATTGTTTAAGTGTTTTGTTTTGGTTTTGGCTATGCTGGGTGTTCATCGCTGCAGGCGGGCTTTTTTCTGGTTGTGGTGTGCGGACTTCTCTTTCCTATGGCTTCTCTTGTAGCACAGCATGCGCTCTAGAGCTCTCAGGCTTCAGTAGTTGTGTCATGTGGGCTCTAGAGCAAGGGCTCAATAGTCATGGCACATGGGCTTAGCTGCCCCTAGGCATGTGGAATCTTCCCAGACCAGGGATTGAACCTGTGTTCCCTGCACTGGCAAGCGAATTCTTAACCACTGGACCACCAGGGAAGTCTAGATTAACTTTACCTATTCTAGAGTTTTACATAAATGAAACTACACAGTTTTTTGTATCTGGGCTTCTTTTGCTCGGCATAATGTTTTTGAGATTCAGCTACACTGTTGTTTGTATTGTTGATCCTTCACTCTTCTTTCTTGTTCAGTAGCATTCCACTATGTGAACATACATCAGCTTGTTTCTTTTTCCGATTATTGACAATTGTATTATTTCCAGTTTGAGGCCATTATTAATAAAGTATCTATGAATATTCTTCTAGAATTCTTCTTGCGGGCATATGTTTTCATTTCTCTTGGGTAAATATCTAGAAGGGGAATTACTGGACTATAAGATAGGTATATGTTTAACTTTATAAGAAACTACCAAACAGTTTTCCAAAATGGTTATAACATTTTAAGATTCTCACCAGCTGTAAGAGGTCTACATCATGGACTGTGGTCCATTTCAATTTTAGCCATTCTACTGGCAGTAGGGTAGTATTTCATTGTGGTTTTTAACTTGTGTTTTTCTGTAGCTGAATTTCCACATGCTTATTGAAGGCTGGGATTTTGTCCATTTTATTTATTGCTTTATTATCTGACCATTAGTGCAAGCAGAGAAGGCAATGGCACCCCACTCCAGTACCTTTGCCTGGAAAATCCCATGGATAGAGAAGCCTAGTGGGCTACAGTCCATGGGGTCACCAAGAGTCGAACACGACTGAGTGACTTCAGTTTCAATTTTCACTTTCATGCATTGGAGAAGGAAATGGCACCCACTCCAATGTTCTTGCCTGGAGAATCCCAGGGACGGGGAAGCCTGGTGGGCTGCCATCTCTGGGGTCGCACAGAGTCGGACACGACTGAAGCAACTTAGCAGCAGCAACAGTAGCAGCATTAGTGCAAGGTGGAACTCACATTAGGAGATAAATAAATATCTACCACAGTGCTTTAGTTCCCTAAAAGGTTGTTTAAATTAAAAAAAAATTATTTTATGCCTATGGTGGTGGGAAATGTGAGAACTATTAATAAAATCTACGTAACTGAAAGGGCTTCCCCCATGGCTCAGTGGTGAAGAATTCACCTGCAATGTAGGAGATGTAGGCTTGATCCCTGGGTTGAGAAAGATCCCCTGGAGGAGGGCATGGCAACCCACTCTAGTATTCTCTCCTGGAGAATCTCATGAACAGAAGAGCCTAGTGGGCTACAGCCCAATGAGTCACAAAGCACTGGACATGACTGAAGCAGCTGAGCACACACACACAACTGATTGAAAATTATCCTTGGATTTTTAACTGATATGCTCAGAATTCTTAAAGTGTTGTTCTTCAGTTGCTAAGTCATGCCCTACACTCTGCAACCCCATGGACTACAGCATGCCAGGATTACCTGTCCTTCACTGTCTCCCAGAGTTTGCTCAGATTCATGTCCATTGAATAGATGATGCCATCAAACCATCTCATCCTCTGCCATCCCTTCTCCTTTTACTTTCAATCTTCTCAGCATCAGGGTCTTTTCCAATGAGTCAGCTCTTGACATCAGGTGACCAAAGTATTGGAGCTTCAGCTTTAGTATCAGCCCTTCCAATGCGTATTCAGGGATGATTTCCTTTAGGATTGACTGGTTTGATCTTGCTGTCCAAGGGACTCTCCAGAGTCTTCTCCAGCATCACAGTTAGAAAGCATCAATTCTTCAGTGCTCAGTCTTCTTTTTGGTCCAACTCTTGTATCTGTACATGATTACTGGAAAAACCGTAGCTTTGATTATCCTGACCTTTGTTGGTAAAGTGATGTCTTTGTTTTTTAATATGCTGTCTAGGTTTGTCATAGCTTTCCTTCCAAGGAGCAAGTGTCTTTTAATTTCATAGCTGCAGTCATCATCGGCAGTATTTTGGAGCTCAAGAAAGTAAAATCTGTCTCTGCTTCCACTGCTTCCCCTTCTACTTGCCATGAAGTGATGGGACCGGATGCCTCAATCATCGTTAATATAGAATTGTAAGCCAGATTTTTTTTTTAAGATTTGAGGAAAGTCCTTTAACCAATAGTATTCCATCTGTAGCTTGTTTTTACTATGTTTTCATTGATTACATTTTAAACTTCTCAAAATCCAACTATAAAAATGGATTATAGCAAAAAAAATAGTATCACTAAATCATTAATTCATAATGTTGTAATCAATAATGTAACCTTGAAATGATTAAAATATGCTTTGCTGTACTTAGAGCTTTTGAAGAAAGTAATCTTTTTAAAAATTTTTTTAAATTTTATCTTTAATTGGAGGATAATTACTTTACAATATATGATGGTTTCTGCCATACATCAACCTGAATGAGCCACAGGTATACATATGTCCCCTCCCTCTTAAACCTCCTTCACAACTCCGTCCCCAGCCCACCCCTCTAGGTTGTCATGGAGCACTGGTTTTGGGTTCCCTGTGTCATACAGCAAATTCCTATTGGCTATCTAATTTACATATGATAATATATTTGTTTCATTGCTACTCTTTCAAATAATCCCACCTTCTCTCTCCCCCACTGTGTCCAAAAATCTGTTTTCTGTGTCTGCATCTCTATTGCTGCCCTATAGATAGGTTCATTAGTACCATCTTTCTAGATTCCATGTATATGCATTAATATATGATATTTGTCTTTCTCTTTCTGACTTACTTCATTTTGTATAATAGACTTTATATTTGTCCACTTCATTAGAACCTTTTTGAATTCCTTTTAATAGCTTAGTAATATTCCATTGTGTGTATGTACCACAATTTCTTTATCCATTCATCTGTCGATGGACATCTAAGTTTCTTCCATGTCCTGGCTATTGTAAATAGTTCTGCAATGAATACTTGGGTACATGTGTCTTTTTCAGTTATGATTTCCTCAGAGTGTTTGCCCAGTAGTGGGATTTCTGGCTCATATAGTAGCTTTATTCCTAGTTTTTTTATAAGGACTCTCCATACTGTTCTCCGTAGTGGGTGTATCAATTTGCATTCCCACCAACAGTGGAAGAGGTTTCCCTTTTCTCAACATCCTCGTTAGCATTTACTGTTTGTAGACTTTTTGATGATGGCCATTCTGACCAGTGTGAGATGATACCTATTGTAATTTTGACTTGCATTTCTCTAATAACGATTGATGTTGAGCATCTTTTCATATGTTTATTAACCATCTGTATGGAGAAATGTCTCATCCTTGGAGAAATGTCTGCTTAAATCTTCTGCCCACTTTTTGATAGGGTTGTTTGTTTTTCTGGTATTGACCTGAACAAACTGGTTGTGTATTATAGGGATGTTTCTTTTGCTATTATTTCCTCCAATTCTGAGGGCTGTCTCTTTTTTATTTATTTATTTTTAATTGAAGAATAATTGCTTTACAGTATTTGCGGGTTTCTGCCAAACATCAACATGAATCAGCAATAGGTATACATATGTCCTCTCCCTGAAGGTTGTCTTTTATTCTTATTTATTGTTTCCTTTGCTGTGCATAAGCTTTTAAGTTTAATTAGATCCATTTGTTTATTTTTGTTTTTATTTCCATTACTGAGGAGGTGGGTCAGAGAGGATCAAGCAATAGTTTATGCCAAAGAGTGTTCTATGTTTCCCTCTAAGAGTTTTATAGTTCTTGGTCTTACATTTACATCTTTAGTTCATTTGAGATTTTTTTGTGTATGGTATTAGTATGTCCTTTTCATCCTAGGGGACTGAAATGCAAAAGTAGGAGTCCAGGGATATGTAGGGTAACAGGCAAGTTTGGCATTGGAGTGAAAAATGAAGCAGGGCAAAGGCTAACAGAGTTTTGCCAAGAGAACATGCTGGTCATAGCAAACATCCTCTTCCAACAACCCAAGAGACAACTCTACACAGGGACAAGAGTTCAGTTCAGTTCAGTCACTCAGTTGTGTCCAACTCTTTGCGACCCCATGAATCGCAGGACACCAGGCCTCCCTGTCCATCACCAACTCCTGGAGTTCACTCAGACTCATGTTCATCGAGTCAGTGATGCCATCCAGCCATCTCATCCTCTGTCGTCCCCTTCTCCTCCTGCCCCCAATCCCTCCCAGCATCACAGTCTTTCCCAATGACTAAACTCTTTGCATGAGGTGGCCTAAGTACTGGAGTTTCAGCTTTAGCATCAGTCCTTCCAAAGAAATCCCAGGGCTGATCTCCTTTAGAATGGACTAGTTGGATCTGTTGCAGTCTAAGGGACTCTCAAGAGTCTTCTCCAACACCACAGTTCAAAAGCATCAATTCTTCGGCGCTCACCCTTCTTCACAGTCCAACTCTCACATCCATACATGACCACAAGAGAAACCACAGCCTTGACTAGATGGACCTTAGTTGGCAAAGTAATGTCTCTGCTTTTGAATATGCTATCTAGGTTGATCATAACTTTTCTTCCAAGGAGTAAGCGTCTTTTAATTTCATGGCTGCAGTCACCATCTGCAGTGATTTTGGAGACCCAAAAAATAAAGTCTGACGCTGTTTCTACTGTTTCCCGATCTATTTCACATGAAGTGATGGGACCAGATGCCATGATCTTTGTTTTCCGAATGTTGAGCTTTAGGCCAACTTTTTCACTCTCTTCTTTCACTGTCATCAAGAGGCTTTTTAGTTCCTCTTCACTTTCTGCCATGAGGGTAGTGTCATCTGCATATCTGAGGTTATTGATATTTCTCCTGGCAATCTTGATTCCAGCTTGTGCTTCTTCCAGTCCAGTGATTCTCATGATGCACTCTGCAAAGAAGTTAAATAAGCAGGGTGACAATATACAGCCTTGATGCACTCCTTTTCCTATTTGGAACCAGTCTGTTGTTCCATGTCCAGTTCTAACTACTGCTTCCTGACCTGCATACAGATTTCTCAAGAGACAGGTCAGGTGGTCTGGTATTCCCATCTCTTTCAGAATTTTCCACAGTTTATTGTGATCCACACAGTCAGAGGCTTTGGCATAGTCAATAAAGCAGAAATAGATGTTTTTCTGGAACTCTCTTGCTCTTTTGATGATGCAGTGGATGTTGGCAATTTGATCTCTGGTTCCTCTGCCTTTTCTAAAACCAGCTTGAACATCAGGAAGTTCACGGTTAGGGTATTGCTGAAGCCTGGCTTGGAGAATTTTGAGCATTACTTTACTAGCATGTGAGATGAGTGCAATTGTGCGGTAGTTTAAGCATTTTTTGACATTGCCTTTCTTTGGGACTGCAGTGAAAACTGACCTTTTCCAGTCTTGTGGCCACTGGTGAGTTTTCCAAATGTGCTGGCATCTTGAGTGCAGCACTTTCACAGCATCATCTTTCAGGATTTGAAACAGCTCAAATGGAATTCCATCACCTCCATTAGCTTTGTTGGTAGCAATGCTTTCCAAGGCCCACTTGACTTCACATTCCAGGATGTCTGGCTCTAGATGAGTGATCACACCATCATGATTATCTGGGTCATGAAGATTTTTTTTGTACAGTTCTTCTGTGTATTCTTGCCACCTCTTCTTAATATCTTCTGCTTCTGTTAGGTCCATACCATTTCTGTCCTTTCTCGAGCCCATCTTTGCATGAAATGTTCCCTTGGTATCTCTAATTTTCTCTTAGAGATCTCTAGTGTTTCCCATTCTGTTCTTTTCCTCTATTTCTTTAATTGATTGCTGAAGAAGGCTTTCTTTCTCTTCTTGCTATTCTCTGGAACTCTGCATTCAGAAGCTTATATCTTTCCTTTTCTCCTTGGCTTTTCACTTCTCTTTTCACAGCTATTTGTAAGGCCTCCCCAGACAGCCGTTTTGCTTTTTTGCATTTCTTTTCCATGGGGATGGTCTTGATCCCTGTCTCCTGTACAATGTCACGAACCTCCATCCATAGTTCATCAGGCACTTTATGTATCAGATCTAGTCCCTTAAATCTATTTCTCACTTCCACTGTATAATCATAAGGGATTTGATTTAGGTCATACCTGATTGGTCTAGTGTTTTTCCCTACTTTCTTCAATTTGAGTCTGAATTTGGTAATAAGGAGTTAATGAACTGAGCTACAGGCAGCTCCTGGTCTTGTTTTTGTTGACTGTATAGAGCTTCTCCATCTTTGGCTGCAAAGAATATAATCAATATGATTTTGGTGTTGACCATCTGGTGATGTCCATATGTAGAGCCTTCTCATGTGTTGTTGGAAGAGTGTGTTTGCTATGACCAGTGCATTTTCTTGGCAAAACTCTATTTTCTTGCCCTGCTTCATTCCACATTCCAAGGCCAAATTTTGCTGTTATTCCAGGTGTTTCTTGACTTCCTACTTTTGCATTCCAGTCCCCTATAATGAAAAGGACATCTTTTCTGAGTGTTAGTTCTAAAAGGTCTTGTAGGTCTTCATAGAACCGTTCAACTTCAACTGCTTCAGCATTACTGGTTTGCGCATAGACTTGGATAACGGTGATATTGAATGGTTTGCCTTGGAGACGAACAGAGATCATTCTGTCATTTTTGAGATTGCATCCAAGTACTGCATTTCGGACTCTGTTGTTGACCATGATGTCTATTCCATTTCTTCTGAGGGATTCCTGCCCACAGTAGTAGATATAATGGTCATCTGAGTTAAATTCACCCATTCCAGTCCATTTTAGTTCACTGATTCCTAGGATGTCGACGTTCACCCTTGCCATCTCTTGTTTGACCACTTCCAATTTGCCTTGATTCATGGACCTGACATTCCAGGTTCCTATGCAATATTGCTCTTTACAGAATCAGACCTTGCTTCTATCACCAGTCACATCCACAGCTGGGTATTGTTTTTGCTTTGGCTTCATCCCTTCATTCTTTCTGGAGTTATTTCTCCACTGACCTCCAGTAGCATATTGGGCACCTACTGACCTGAGGAGTTCATCTTTCAGTATCCTATCATTTTGCCTTTTCACACAGTTCATGGGGTTCTCAAGGCAAGAATACTGAAGTGGTTTGCTATTCCCTTCTCCAGTGGACCACATTCTGTCAGACCTCTCCACCATGATCCGCCCGTCTCGGGTTGCTGCATGGGCATGGCTTGGTTTCATTGAGTTAGACAAGGCTGTGGTCCTAGTGATAGTAAATACCAAAATCAGATTGATCATATTCTTTGAAGCTGAAGATGGAGAAGCTCTATACAGTCAGCAAAAACAAGACTGGGAGCCAACTGTGGCTCTAATCATTAATTCCTTATTGCAAAATTCAGACTTAAATTGAAGTCAGGAAAACCACTAGATCATTCAGGTATGACCTAAATCAAATCCCCTATGATTATACAGTGGAAACGGCAAATAGATTAAAGGGATTCGATCTGATAGAGTGCCTGAAGACCTATGGGCAGAGGTTTGTAACACTGGACTAGAGGCCGTGATCAAAACCATTCCCAAGAAAAATAAATGAAAAAAGGAAAATGGTTGTTTGAGGAGGACTTACAAATAACTGAGAAAACAAGAGAAGCAAAAGGCAAAGGAGAAAATGAAAGATATATCCATTTGAATGCAGAGTTCCAAAGAATAGCAAGGAGAGATGAGAAAGCCATTCTCAGTGATCAGTGCAAAGAAATAGAGGAAAACAATAGAATGGGAAAGGCTAGAGATCTCTTCAAGAAAATTAGAGATACCAAGGGAACATTTCATGCAAAGATGGGCTCAGTAAAGGACAGAATGGTATGGACCTAACAGAAAAGAAGGTATTAAGAAGAGATGGCAAGAATACACAGAAGAACTATACAAAAAAATCTTAATGATCCAAGAAACCACAATGGTGTGATCACTCACCTAGAGCCAGACATCCTGGAGTATGAAGTCAAGTGGGCCTTAGGAAGCAATTCTACGAACAAAGCTAGTGGAGGTGATGAAATTCCAGTTGAGCTATTTCAAATCCTCAAAGATGATGCTGTGAAAGTGCTGCACTCAATATGCCAGCAAATTTGGAAAACTCAGCAGTGGCCAAAGGACTGGAATAAATCAGTTTTCACTGTAATCCCAAAGAAAGGTAATACCAAAGAATGTTCAAACTACTGCACAATTGTACTCATCTCACACACTAGCAAAGTAATGCTCAAAATTTTCCACACCAGGCTTCAACAGTACTTGAACCATGAACTTCCAGATGTTCAAGCTGGATTTAGTAAAGGCAGAGGAACCAGAGATCAAACTGCCAACATCCATTGGACCATCAAAAAAGCAAGAGAATTCCAGAAAAACATCTACTTCTTCTTTATTGACTACACCAAAGCCTGTGACTGTGTGGATCAAAACAAACTGTGGAAAATTCTTAAAGAGATGGGAATACCAGACCACCTGACCTGCCTCCTGAGAAACCTGTATGCAGGCCAAGAAGCAACCATTAGAACTGGACATGGAACAACAGACTGGTTCCAAATTGGGAAAGGAGTACATCAAGGCTCTATATCGTCACCTTGCTTACTTAACTTATATGCAGAGTACATCATTCGAAATGCTGGGCTGGATGAATCACAAGCTGGAATCAAGATTGCCGGGAGAAATATCAATAACCTCAGATATGCAGATGACACCACCTTATGGCAGAAAGTGAAGAGGAACTAAAATGCCTCTTGATGAAAGTGAAAGAAGAAAGTGAAAAAGTTGGCTTAAAGCTCACCATTCAGAAAATGAAGATAATGGCATCTGGTCCCATCACTTCATGGCAAATAGATGGGGAAACATGGAAACAGGGTCAGACTTTATTTCTCGGCTTCCAAATCACTGCAGATGGTGTTTGCTGCCATGAAATTAAAAGATGCTTACTCCTTGAAAGGAAAGTTATGACCAACCTAGATAGCATATTCATAAAGCAGAGACATTACTTTGCCAACTAAGGTCCGTCTAGTCAAGGCTATGGTTTTTCCAGTAGTGATGTATGGATGTGCGAGTTGGACTGTGAAGAAGGGTGAGCGCCGAAGAATTGATGCTTTTGAACTGTGGTGTTGGAGAAGACTCTTAAGAGTCCCTTGGACTGCAAGGAGATCCAACCAGTCCATTCTGAAGGAGATCAGCCCTGGGATTTCTTTGGAAGGACTGATGCTAAAGCTGAAACTCCAATATTTTGGCCACCTCATGTGAAGAGTTGACTCATTGGAAAAGACTGTGATGCTGGGAGGGATTGGGGGCAGGAGGAGAAGGGGAGGACAGAGGATGAAATGGCTGTATGGCATCACCGACTCGATGTAGATGAGTTTGCATAAACTCTGAGAGTTGGTGATGGACAGGGTGGCCTGGCGTGCTGCAATTCATGGGGTCACAAAGAGTCGGACACAATTGAGCGACTGAACTAGAACTGGATCTTCCCAGTTTTCCCAGCACCACTTCTTTTTTGTTGTTGTTGGCACAAGGATACGTGTGCTTTATTGCTTACGCTGCACGTTCAAGTGAATACAGTAAACCCCCTTTAAAAAGTAAGGCACGTGAGTGGCCTTCTGTGCAAGTTCCATATTATTTAAAGTTCCTATTGGCTAATGAAGTATTTCCACTCCAGAACTAGAGCTATCTGAAAAAGCACATAAGTTTTTTGCAAGCAGAATACCTGAAACATTATTGTATGTTACCTCATGGCACAATTAAACAGCCTCGTATCAAATGTCTTTATCTAAGGAAAGATATAACTATTGTTACAACTGGGAAACGTTAACCAGCTTATCCACATATATACAGTTGGATCCCCAAATAGTAGTTATACAAAATCTAAAGAAAGAGCAGTGTCTAACTGCACTGGTGCTTGTTTCATTAAAGGTAAGAGATTTGGCATTTTCAGTCTTTTTTTCCGTAAGTCATGCTGGTATTTGCAGAAAGGCAGGGTCATACGATGCTGACGACCATGGACAGATACTGTTCATATGACACTTGGATCCAGCCGTCCTGGTCTGTATCGTAGCGTCTGAATATATCTGTCAACCTCTGCAGCACGATGCAGCCCTGGATGAAGTCGTCAAAGGCGATCTGCCCCTGGCCTTGTTGGTTGAACTTCCGAATGAGGATGTCGTGAAACTGATCAGAGAGCCGGTACCCGAAACCTGAGAGGGCTTGCTTGAGCTCGTTCTTGTCATGCCTGAGTTGTCCTTGTCGTATGTGCGGAAGACGTTCTGCCAGTCTGTGATGTGTTTCCAGACGCCAGTGAACTCACTGAAGTTCACGCCGGCCTTGTTCTCTCTGTCAAACATGAATATGATCGATCGGACAGTCACTGGGTTAAACGGAGTCCAGGTGCCATTGGACAGTGCTTGCTGAAGCTCTTTGTCAGAAATCACACCACTCTTGTCCTTATCAAGCCTCTGGTAGACATTCCACAGGAAGCTCTGGTCGGGCAGCATGGCGCCTGCGGCAGGGCGGTTGCCAGGCCCCGGCGGTAAGGGTAGGCGGCCATGGGCCGAGGCGCAGCCGGGTTGAGGTGCAGCTGAGGGGCCCCCAGCACCACTTCTTGAAGAGACTGTCTTTTTTCCATTGTACATTTTTGCCTACTTTGTCAAAGATAAATTGCCCATATGTGGGTGGATTTGTCTCCAGGCTTTCTATTTTGTTCCGTTTTTCTATGTTTCTATTTTTGTGCCTGGAGAAGGCAATGGCACCCCACTCCAGTACTCTTGCCTGGAAAATCCCATGGACTGAGGAGCCTGGTAGGCTGCAGTCCATGGGGTCACGAAGAGTCGGAAATGGCTGAGTGACTTCACTTTCACTTTTCACTTTCACACATTGGAGAAGGAAATGGCAACTCACTCCAGTGTTCTTGCCTGGAGAATCCCAGGGATGGGGGAGCCTGGTGGGCTGCAGTCTATGGGGTCACACAGAGTTGGACACGACTGAAGCAACTTAGCAGCAGCAACAGCATTTTTGTGCCAGTACCATACTGTCTTGATGACTGTAGCTTTACAGTAAAGCCTGAAGTCAGGGAGGTTGATTCTTCCAGCTCCATTCTTCCTTCTCAAGATTGCTTTGGCTATTCAGGGTCTTTTGTGTTTCCATACAAATTGTGGAATTATTTGTTCTACTTCTTTGAAAAATACCATTGGTAGTTTGATAGGGATTGCACTGAATCTATAGATTGCTTTGAGTAGTATAATCATTTTCACAATATTGATTCTTCCAATCCAAGAACAATTTATATCTCTCCATCTGTTAATTAATTTCTTTCATAAGCATCTTACAGTTTTCTGCAAACAGGTCTTTTGTCTCTTTAGATAAGTTACTCCTAAGTATTTTATTCATTTTGCTGCAATGGTGAATGGGATTGTTTCCTTAATTTCTCTTTCTAATTTTTCATTGTTAGTGTATAGGAATACAAAGGAGTTCTGTGTGTTGATTTTATATCCTGTGACTTTACTATTTTCATTGGTTAGCATTAGTAATTTTCTGGTGGAATCTTTAGGGTTTCTATATAGAGAAACATATCATGTGCAAACAGTGTGAGTTTTACTTCTTTTCCAATCTGGATTACTTTTATTTCTTTTTCTTCCCTGATTACTGTGGCTAAGAATTCCAAAATTATGTTCAATGATAGTGGCAAGAGTGGGCACCCTTGCCTTGTTCCTGCTCTTAAAGGAAATGCTTTCAATTTTTTTTATCATTGAGAATAATGTTAGCTGTGGGTTTGTTGTGCTGTGCATGCTAAGTTGCTTCAGTTGTGTCTGACTCTTTGCTGACTCTGATCCTAAGGACTGTAGCCTGCCAGGCTCCTCTGTTCATGGAATTCTCCAGGCAAGAATATTGGAGTGGGTTGCCATTTCCTCCTCCAGGGCATCTTCCTGACCCAGAGATCGAAACCACATCTCTTATATCTCCTGTATTGGCACGTGGGTTCTTTACCACTAGTGCCACCTGGGAAGCCTGGGTTTGTTGTCTATGGCCTTTATTATGTTGAGGTATGTTCTTTCTATACCTACTCTCTGGAGAGTTTTTATAATAAATGGGTATTGAATTTTATCAAAAGCTTTTCTGAATCTATTGAGATGATCATATGGTATTTATCTTTTAATTTGTTGATATGGTGTGTCACATTGATTGACTTGTGTATATTAAAGAATCCTTGCATCCCTAGGGTGAAGCCCATTTGATCATGATGTATGATCTTTTTAATGTGTTGTTGGATTCTGTTTGCTAGAATTTTGTTGAGGATTTCTGCATCTGTGTTCATCAGTGATATTGGCCTATAATTTTGTGTGGGGGTGGTATCTTTGTCTGGTTTGGTATCAGGGTAATGGTGGTCTTGTAGAATGAGTTTGGGAGTTTTCCTTCCTCTGCAATTTTCTGAAAGAGTTTAAGCACAAAAGGTGTTAGCTATTCTCTAAACTTTTGGTAAAAACAGCCTGTGAAGCCACCTGGCCTTGGGCTGTTGTTTGTTGGAAGATTTTTTATTACAGTTTTGATTTCCATGTTTGTGGTTGTTCTGTTCATGTTTTCTATTTCTTCCTGGTTCAGTTTTGGAAGGTTTTACTTTTCTAAGAATCTGTCCATTTCTTCCAGATTGCCCATTTTATTGGCATAGGGTTGCTCATAGTACTCTCTTATGATCCTTCATATTTCTGTGTTGTTTGCTGTGTCTCCTTTTTGATTTCTAATTTTATTGATTTGAGTCTTCTTTTATTTTTGATGAATTTGTCAACTTTGTTTATTTTCTCAAAGAATCAACATTTAGTTTTGTTCATCTTTGTTATTGCCTCCTTCCTTATTTTTTTTTCATTTATTTTTAATCTGATCCTTACAATTTCATCCATTCTACCTATTTTTGTGGGGTTTTTTGTTCTTTTTTTCTAGTTGCTTTAGTCATAAGCTTAGGTTGTTTATTTGATGTCTGTTGATTCAATTTTGCATTGCTATAAAATTCCCTCTTAGCATTGCTTTTACTACAACCTGTAGGTTTTGAATTGTCGTGTTTTTATCATCATTTGTTTCTAGGCATAATTTGATTTCCTGTTTGATTTATTCAGTGATCTGTTGGTTAGTAAGAACCATAGCTTCCATGTTTTTGTGTTTTTTATAGTTTTTTTTTTTCTGTTGTTGATGTCTAATCTTGCAGCATTGTGGTCAGAGAAGATGCTTGAAATGATTTCAATTTTTAAAAACTTACCAAGGCTTAATTTGTGGCCCAAGATGTGATCTATTCTGGTTCCATGTGCACTTGAGAAAAAAACGTGAAATCTATTGTTTTTGGATGAAATGCCATGTAGATCTCAATCAGGTCCAACTGGTCCAATGTATCATTCAAAGCCTATGTTTTCCTGTTAATTTTCAGTGTGGATGATCTGTCCATTGCTGTGAGTGGGGTATTAAAGTCTCCCACTATTGTTGTGTTATTGTCAATTTCCCCCTTAATAGGCATTAGCATTTGCTTTTGGAGAAGGCAATGGCACCCCACTCCAGTACTCTTGCCTGGAAAATCCCATGGACAGAGGAGCCTGGTAGGCTGCAGTCCATGGGGTCGCTAGGAGTCGGACATGACTGAGCGACTTCACTTTCACTTTTCACTTTCATGCATTGGAGAAGGAAGTGGCAACTCACTCCGGTGTTCTTGCCTGGAGAATCCCAGGGACCAAGGAGCCTGGTGGGCTGCTGTCTATGGGGTCGCACAGAGTCAGACAAGACTGAAGCAATTTAGCAGCAGCAGCATCTGCCTCAGTTTCTGTTAAATGAGCACAGATATGGGCATAGATCAATGGATTGTGGTGGGAAAAGAGAAAATAGGTTAGTTTTGTATAGGTGTGGGTCTCTTCCTGGTGGTAGTTTCATGTTAACTTCTGAATTATCTTTTCCAGGGTTTGATAAACTCTATTTCTTCATCTTCACCATAATCAGACTTTCAGATAATGATTGTGAAAGGACTGTAGGCATCTCCCAGGCATTTGAAAAATTTTAATTATTATCTATGGAGGAAAAAGTGAACTGCAGAATCTAAACTTTTTTTTTTTAGAATATCTGGCATGAGAAATCTCAAGAGGAGCAGTCAATTTAGGGGAAAGAGTAGAATGTTTTATGGGACTTTAGCAAGCAGAGTGTATCAAAGTTCAGATTGTTCTGAGAATAGAGAAAAATTATTCTTGAGGATTAGCAGCCATATCTTTAGTAATCTGCAGTTTGCATGCAGTGCTGGGAAAGAACAGATATAAGTCCTGTGCCCGAAGTTTGGGCAGAAGAACTGTTGGGACAAACACCTGCCAGGTTCTCAGTGGAAAGTTTCTAGTCTTTCTTTTCTAGTCTTGCAGTCCCTCATTTTGGTTGATGGGGATACTGAGTCTCATATCTAGGTCTTACTACATCTTGGCTTGTTTAATTCACTAGATCTATGTTGCCCCTGAAGACTTGGTGAAACACAGACATTCAGGATTCCCATGACTTTTGCCTTTGTAACTCCAGTCACCTGATGAATGAGTGGTTGCCTAGAGGAGAAAATAGTAAATGACTGTCAACTGTCATGGACTGCCCATTTACATCTCCCCACCACCACCACCCAAATTCAGATTTGAAACCATAATCCCCAGTGTGATGGAATTTAGAGATGGGACCTTTGGGAAGTGATTATGTCATATGGGTAGGGCAATCATGATGGAATTAGTGCCCTTATAAGAAGAGACAGGAAAGAGCTTGTTCTTTCTGCTCAGCACTATGTGAAGATGTAGCTAGAAGATGGCTGTGTGGAAATGGGAAAAGGGTCCTCATCAAGAGCCCAACCTGCTGGCCCCTGAATCTATAGAGAAATAAGATTCTATATTAATGTATTTCTGTAACACTCTCTTTGCTCATCCTTCTCATTTTCCCAAAGTAACAAACATCAAGGGAAGAAACTTTAAGAATTTCATTTTAGCAATAAGAGCTTTAAATTAACACAGAGAGAAGAGATAGCCAAGCAAAAGAAAAGAAAGAGACAAAGAAGAGTGTGGCAGTCACTGACATCAAGTACACCTGGATCCTGATTCCCAGGTCTTGGGTAGAAGATATCCACAGCTATCCACCTGCTGTATAGTCTGAGGCTCTTGGGAAAATGGTTTCCTTCATGATGCTTCTGTCTCTGATAAATTTCCTCCCAGTGATGCTCAAGACAGTCTTACACTGTTATGATTTTCAATAAGCCAAACTCTCTTGGATGAAGGTTATGCAGAGGTTTACCTTTTAGAAAACTTGCTGAACTCATTTTATAAACTGGGAAATTTTGCATTCACCCTCACCTTTTGCAATATTGGACTGTACAAGAGCAGCCTCAAGGGTAAGGGTGAGATCCACAGATACTGAAGAGTTCAGTGAGTAGCTTACATGGGGATTGTCTATGAATTCTTTTTGGAGTGACCCTAAAGGCCAGGAGAGCCTTTGACTGCAGTAACTGGAGTTCCTTTGATAGTTTAATAAATTACCATTTATTCAATTTTTTTCTGAGAACTAATGGTGATAAGGCAGCAAAGCTTATGTGTGATGGAGCCCTAGAGAGTTCCTTAACTATTTCAGTGAATTGTGTTCCTCCATCACTAGACAAATTAGGTGGATTTTCTCCAAGTGGGAACATAAGAACTAAAAAAATTTTGCTACCATCAGAGCAGTTGCTTTACAAGAGAAGGCTTCTACCCAACCAGAAAACAGAGACAGAGTAGTAAGAACACATATAGAATTCCATGAGAACGAAGCTGAGTTAAATCCATCTGTAGAAGTTTAAAAGACATAAAGGGTTTTGGCTCACTTAAATGTTCCTTCTTTAAAAGGTTTCCTGGGAATATGGTTTGGATGGATGGATCGTATTCCAGAGATATCCTCTGAAATCTTATGGAAGATTTCCTAAAAGCTTATAAAAGACTGTGATATCATAAGATATATATATTTGGTCGTTGTTCCTGGTACAGGTTGTACCTTCACCCTATCTGACAAAATTTGGGTTAACAGTGAGGCAGCTATATTACCTAGTGATAGAAATAGCTCACTAATCTTATAACCCTTTCCTATATGAATCAGGGTGAACTGAAGGGAGATTCCTGTTAGACTGGTTTTGCTGCCTGCAGACTAAACCACCAGTGTAGCCAAACCCAATGTCCTTCCAAAGGTGGAAAAGTTTGGGTATAAGTAGAGAGGAGGAATAGCAGTATAGGAATGAATAAATGAGTTGTTAAATAAGGGAATCCCAATATTACATTAATACTCAAAAGAGATTCAGAGCAAGAGATGACATTGTCTCTTAGCTCAATTTATCAGATGCCTGAAAGGATGAAGCCAGGTACTGCTGGCAGTGCTCCTGCTTTTAGAACCTGACAAGATGAAATGGAAGTTTGCAAACCTGAGTTACTTTCCCTGGAGAAATTTTTCCTTGGAGACATTTTTGTACAGTAAGGATTCCAGTCCAGAATAATTATTAACGACTGAGTCGGTTCTAGTCGTGTGCCACATCTCTTAACTGTTAGGATCCTCAGACCTATGGCATATTTAAAAATATGTATTTGATCTTTGTCCCCAGGTCCTGGCACAAAGCTTCTAAAACCCTTGGAATTTCCTGTTATAGGAACATCTTTTATTACTCATAATAAGCCCTTTTCAACCAACCCTGAGTTTAAGTTGATGAACTGACTCTTGGTAAACCTTTAGACAGCTTCAGGATGAGGGCTGCTCATCAGAGGAACAAGCCTTATGACTGGAGGGCTGGAACATTCAACCCCACTTCCAGAACTCAGGGGAGCAGAGACAGACTGGAGATGGAGCTAATTACCAATAGCCAATAATTTAATTGATCTTGTCTACCTAATGGAACCTCCATAAAAGCCCCTAAATGAAGGGGTTTCAGAGAACTTCTGGGTTGGGAGACACATCTAGATTGTGGAAGGATTGTACTCCTGGAGAGGGCATGAAAGCTCTGCCCTCCTTCCCTCTTCAGTACCTTCTACTATATATTTTTCCATTTGACTATTCCTCAGTTGTAACTAGTGCTGTGCTGTGCTCAGTTGTGTATGATCCTTTGCAACCCCATGGACTGTAGCCCATCAGGCTTCTCTGTCCATGGGATTTTTCAGGCAAGAATACTGAAGTGGGATGCCATTTCCTCCTCCAGGGAAACTTTCCAATCCAGGGATAGATTGCACATCTCCTGCACTGGCAGGCAAATTCTTTACCACTGAGCCACCTGGGAATCCCGACAAGGTAAATCACTTTCTTGAGTTCTGTGGGTTGTAGTGATTTACTGAAACTGAAAAAGGGGTTGTGGGAAGCTCTGACTTTGTAGTCAAGTTGGACAGAATTGTTGGTAACCTGAGGACTCGATCCCGGTGACTGGTGTTTGCAGTGAGGGCAGTCTTGTGGGAATGAGCCCTTGGACCTGTGGAATTTGATGCTAACTACAAATGGATGGTGTCAGAATATCCCAAGATTCATCTGTCACTGATTCTTATTTCATTCCATTGGAATTCGAGAGCACACTTTGTATGATTTCAATACTTTTGATATCATTGAGACTCACTGATATCATTTTTCACACAGCATATCGTCCATCCTGGAGAACTTTCCATGTGTACTTGAGAAGGATATATATTCTACTGTTATTGTCTGTAGTGTCTATTGCTGTTAAGTAGCTAAGTCTATCCAACTCTTTGTGATCCCATGAACTGCAGCACACTGGGCCTCCCTGTCCTTCACTGTCTCCCAGAGTTTGCTCAAGCTCATGTCCATTGAGTTTGTGATGCCATCCCACCATCTCATCCTCTGCCAGCCTCTTCTCCTTTTGCCCTGTCTTTCGCAGCATCAGGGTGTTTTCCAGTGAGTCAGTTCTTTGCATCAGGTGGCCAAAATATTGGTGCTTCAGCTTCAGCACCAGTCCTTCCAATGAATATTCAGGGTTTGATTTCCTTTAGGATTGACTTGTTTGATCTCCTTGCTGTCCAAGGAACTTTCAAGAGTCTTCTCCACCACCACAGTTCGAAAGCATCAGTTCCTTGGTGCTCAGCCTTCTTTATGCTCCAACTCTCACATCTATATATGACTACTGGAAAAACCATAGCTTTAACTATATGGACCTTTATTGGCAAAGTGACATCTCTGCTTTTGGATACATTGTCTAATCTGTCATAGCTTTTCTTCCAAAGAGCAACTTTTTCTTTTTTTTAATTGGAGGCTAATTACTTTATAATATTGTAGTGGTTTTCACCATACATCAACATGAATCAGCCATGGATGTACATGTGTCCCCTCATCGTGAATCCCCCTCCGTCCTCCCTCCCCACCCCATCCTTCTGATTGTCCCAGAGCACTGGCTTTGAGTGCCATGCTTCATGCATCAGATTTGCACTGGTCATCTGTTTTACGTATGGCAAAATACATGTTTCAATGCTATTCTCTCAAATCATCCCACCCTTGCCTTCTCCCACAGAGTCCAAAAGTCTGTTCTTTATGTCAGAGTCTCTTTTGCTGTTATGCATATAGGGTCATTGTTACTGTCTTTCTAAATTCCATATATATGCATTGTGTGAGTGTGAGTGTGTGAAGACGCTCAGTCGAGTCCGGCTCTTTGCAACCCCATAGACTGTAGCCTACCAGGCTTCTCCGTCCATGGGATTCTCCAGGCAAGAATACTGGAGTGGGTTACCATTTCCTTCTCCAGGGGATCTTCCCAACCCAGGGATCGAACCCGGGTCTCCCACATTGGAGGCAGACATTTAACCTCTGAGCCACCAGGGAAGACAATATATGCATTAACATACTGTATTGGTGTTTCTATTTCTGCCTTACATCACTCTGTGTAATAGGCTCCAGTTTCATCCACCTCATTAAAACTTACTCAAAAGTGTTCTTTTTTATAGCTGAGTAATATTCCATTGGGTTTATGTACCAACTTTCTTATCCACTCATCTGCCAATGGACATCTAGGTCGCTTCCGTGTCCTAGCTGTTGTAAACAGTGCTGCAATAAACACTGGGATACATGTGTCTCTTTCAATTCTGGTTTTCTCAGCGTGTATGCTCAGCAATGGGGTTGCTGGGTCATATGGCAGTTCTATTTCCAGGTTTTTAAGGAATCTCCACACTGTTCTCAAAAGTGTCTGTACCAGTTTGCATTCCCACCAACAGCGTAAGAGTGTTCCCTTTTCTCCACACCCTTTCCAGCATATATTGTTTATAGACATTTTGATGGCAGCCATTCTGAACTATGTGAGATAGTACCTCATTGTGGTTTTGATTTGCATTTCTCTGATAATGAGTGATGTTGAGCATCTTTTCATGTGTTTGTTAGCCATCTGTTTGTCTTCTTTGGAGAAATGCCTGTTTAGTTCTTTAACCCACTTTTTGATTGGGTCATTTATTTTTCTGGTATGGAGCTGCATGAGCTCCTTGTATATTTTGGAGATTAATTCTTTGTCAGTTATTTCATCTGTTATTATTTTCTCCCATTCTGTAGGCTGCTATTCTTTTCACCTTACTTATAGTTTCCTTTACTGTGTAAAAGCTTTTAAGTTTAATTAGGTCCCATTTGTTTATTTTCGTTTTTATTTCCATTACTCTGGGAGGTGGATCATAGAGGATCTTGCTGTGATTTATGTCAGAGTGTGTTCTGCCTATGTTTTCCTCTAAGAGTTTTATAGTTTCTGCTCTTACATTTAGCTCTTTAGTCCATTTTGAGTTTATTTTTGCGTACGGTGTTAGAAAGTGTTCTAGTTTCATTCTTTTACAAGTGGTTGACCAGTTTTCCCAGCATCACTTGATAAAGAGATTGTCTTTTCTCCATTGTATATTTTTTTCCTTCTTTGTCAAAGATAAGGTACCCATAGGTGCGTGAATTTATCTCTGGGCTTTGTATTTTGTTCCATTGATCTATATTTCTGTCTTTGTGCCAGGGCCATGCTGTCTTGATGACTGTACCTTTGTAGTATAGTCTGAAGTCAGGCAGGTTGATTCCTCCAGTTCCATTCTTCTTTCTCAAAATTGCTTTGGCTATTCGAGGTTTTTTGTATTTCCAAACAGATTGTGAAATTATTTGCTCTATTTCTGTGAAAAATACTGTTGGTAGCTTGATAGGGATTTCATTGAATCTATAGATTGCTACTCATTTTCACTATATTGATTCTTCCAATCCATGAACATGGTATATTTCTTCATCTAATGTGTCATCTTTGATTTCTTTCATCAGTGATTTATTCTTTTCTATATAGAGCTCTTTTGTTTCTTTAGGTAAATTTTTTCCTAGGCATTTTATTCTTTTTGTTGCAAAGGTGAATGTGATTGTTTCCTTAATTTCTCTTTCTGTTTTCTCATTGTTAGTGAATAAGAATGCAAGAGATTTCTGTGCATTAATTTTATATCCCACAACTTTACTATATTCGTTGATTAGCTCTAGTAATTTTCTGGTGGTGTTTTTAGGGTTTTCTATGTAGAGGATCATGTCATCTGCAAACAGTGAGGGTTTTACTTCTTTTCCAGTCTGGATTCCTTTTATATCTTTTTCTTCTCTGATTGCTTTGGCTAGGAATTCGAAAACTATGTTGGATAGTGGTGGTGAGAGTGGGCACCCTTGTCTTGTTCCTGATTTTAGAGGAAAAATGTTTTCAATTTTTCACCATTAAGGATTGTTTGCTGTGGGTTTGTCATATATGACTTTAATTATGTTGAGGTATGTTCCTTCTATGCCTGCTTTCTGGAGAGTTTTGATTATAACTGGGTGTTGAATTTTCTCAAACGCTTTCTCTGCATCTATTGAGATAATCATATGGTTTTTATCTTTCAGTTTGTTAACATTGTGCATCACATTGATTGATTTGCAAATATTGAAGGATCCTTGCATCCCTGGGATAAAGCACACTTGGTCATGATGTATGATCTTTTTAATATGTTGTTGGGGTCTGTTTGCTAGAATTTTGTTGAGGATTTTTGCATTTATGTTCATCAGTGATGTTGCCCTGTAGTTTTCATTTTTTGTGGCATCTTTTTCTGGTTTTGGTATTAGGGTGCTGGTGGCCTCACAGAATGAGTTGGGTGTATAAGAGGAAGGAGTTTACCTTCTTCTGCAATTTTCTGAAAGAGTCTGAGTAGGAAAGGTGTTAGCTCTTCTCTGAATTTTTGGTAGAATTCACCTGTGAAGCCATCTGGTGCTGAGCATTTGTTTGTTGGAAGATTTTTTTTTTTATTACAGTTTCGATTTCTGTGCTTGTGATGTCTCTGTTAAGATTTTATATTTCTTCCTGGTTCAGTTTTGGAAGGCTATACTTTTCTAAGAATTTGTCCATTTCTTCCAAGTTGTCCACTTTATTGGCATATAATTGCTCATAGCAATCTCTTGTGATCTTTTTTATTTCTGTGTTGTCTGTTGTGATTTCTCCATTTTCATTTCTAATTTTATTGATTCTTCTCTCTTTTTTTTCTTGATAAGTCTGGCTAGTGGTTGGCCTATTTTATTTATGTTCTCAAAGAACCAGCTTTTAGTTGTGTTGATTTTTGCTATAGTCTCCTTCATTTCTTTTTTATTTATTTCTGCTCTGATTTTTATGATTTATTTCCTTCTACTAACTTTGGGGTTTTTGTTTTTTTCTGTTTCTAGTTGTTTTAGGTATAAAGTTAGGTTGTTTATTTGTTGTTTCTCTTGATTCTTGAAGTAGGCTTGTTTTGCTATGAACTTCCCTCTTAGCACTGCTTTTACTGAGTCCCATAGTTTTTGGGTTTTCATGTTTGCATTTTCATTTGCTTCTATGGTTTCCTTTGGTTTCCTTTTTTATTTCTTCTGTGATCTGTTGGTTATTCAGAAGCGTGTGGCTTAGCCTCCATATGTTTTAATTTTTAATAGTTTTTTTTTTCCTGTAGTTGACATCTAATCTTACTTCACTGTGATCAGAAAAGATGCTTGAAATGATTCAATTTTTTCAAATTTCCCAAGGCTAGATTTATGGCCCAGGATGTAATCTATCCTGGAGAGTGTTCCATGTGCACTTGAGAAAAAGGTGAACTCCATTGTTTTGGAGTGAAATGCCTATAGATATCAATTAGGTCTAACTGGTCCATTGCATCATTTAAAGCTTGTGTTTCCTTGCTAATTTTCTGTTTGGTTGCTCTAACCATAGGTGTGAATGGGGTATTAAAGTCCCCCACTACTATTGTGTTACTGTTAATTTCCCCTTTCATACTTGCTAGCATTTGCCTTATGTATTGAAGTGCTCCTGTGTTGGGTGCATGTATATTTACAGTTGTTATATCTTCTCTGATTGGTCCTTTGATCATTATGTAATGTCCTTCTTTGTCTCTTAGCATGGTCTTCATTTCAAAGTCTATTTTATCTGATATGAGCATTGCTACTCCTGCTTTCTTTTGGTCTCCATTTGCATGAAATATCTTTTTCCAGCCCTTCACTTTCAGTCTGTATGTATTCCTAGGTTTGAGGTGTGTTACTTGTAGACAGTATAAATAAGGCTCTTGTTTTTGTATCCATTCAGCCAGTCTTTGTCTTTTGGTTGGAGCACTTAGTCCACTTACATTTAAGGTAATCATTGATAAGTATGATCCCATTACCATTTATTTTGTTGTTTGGGGTTCATTTTTATAAACCTTGTCTGTGTTTCCTTTCTAGAGAAGATCCTTTAGCATTTGTTGAAGAGCTGGTTTGGTGGTGATGAATTCTCTCAGCTTTTGCTTGTCTGTAGAGCTTTTGATTTCTCCTTCATATCTGAATGAGATCCTTGCTGGTTAGAGTAATCTTGGTTATAGGTTTTTCTCTTTCATCACTTTAAATATGTCCTGCCATTCCCTTCTGGCCTGAAGACTTGCTATTGAAAGATCAGCTGTTATCCTTACGGGGATCTTCTTATGTCTTATTTGTTGCCTTTCCCTTCCTGCTTTTAATATTTGTTCTTTGTGTTGATCTTTGTTAGTTTGATTAATATGTGTCTTGGGGTGTTTTGCCTTGGGTTTACCCTGTTTGGGACTCTCTGGGTTTCTTGGAATTGGGTGGCTATTTTCTTCCCATTTTAGGGAAGTTTTTGACAATTATCTCCTTAATTATTTTCTCATACTCTTTCTTTTTGTCTTCTTCTTCTGGAACACCTATGATTTGTATGTTGGGGCATGTAACATTGTCCCAGAGGTCTCTAAGGTTGTCTTTTAATTCTTTTTCTTTTTTCTTGTCTGCTTCATTTATTTCCACCATTCTATCTTCCACCTCATTTATCCTTTCTTCTGCCTCAGTTATTCTACTGTTGGTTCCTTCCAGAGTGCTTTTGATCTCAGTTATTGCATTGTTCAACATGGATTAACTCTTCTTTATTTCTTCTAGGTCCTTGTTAAACATTTCTTGAATCATCTTAATCCTTGTCTCTAGTCTGTAACTCCGTTTTGTTTTCAAGATTTTGGATGATCTATACTATCAGTATTCTGAATTCATTTTCAGGTAGACTCCCTAACTACTCCTTTTTTGTTTGGTTTGGTGGGTTTTTATCATGTTCCTTTACCAGCTGAATATTTCTCTGCCTTTTCATTTTGTCTATACTTCTGTGTTTGGGATGCCTTTTCTGCAGGCTCGAAGTTCATGGTTCCTCTTAATTGTGGAGTTTTCCCTGTGGGTGGAGTTGGACTAGTGGCTTGTCAAGATTTCCTGGCTGGGGGAGCTTGCATCCGTGTTCTGCTAAGTTTAGCTGGATCTATTCTCTCTGGAGTGCAATGAAGTGTCCAGTAGTGAGTTTCGGAGCGTTTATGGGTTTGGCATAACTTTGGGCAGCCCGTCTTTTAATGTTCAGGATTGTGTTCCTGTTTTACTGGAGAATTAGCATGGCATGTCTTTCACTGGAACTTGTTGGCTCTTGGGTGGAGCTTGATTTCAGTGTAGGTATGGAGACTTTTGCGTGAGATCACAATAAACTGTGGAAAATTCTGTAAGAGATGGGAATACCAGACCACCTGACCTGCCTCTTAAGAAACCTGTATGCAGGTCAGGAAGCAACAGTTAGAACTGGACATGGAACAACAGACTAGTTCCAAATAGGAAAAGGAGTGTGTCAAGGCTGTATATTGTCACCCTGCTTATTTAACTTATATGCAGAGTACATCAAGAGAAATGCTGGGCTGGAGGAAGCACAGGCTGAAATCAAGATTCCCAGGAGAAATATCAATAACCTCAGATATGCAAAAGTTGGTCACCCAGAACAATAATTTTCCCTTAAAGTGTTTCTTCTTAAATGCCAAGCCTGTGTCACTCTTAAAGTAGAGTCACATTTTTATGGAGCAAAGATTTAGTGGGTTACAGCAAGGAAAGAATTTATTAGCTCAAAGTCTAATGTTACTAATGCTAAGGCTACTGCTTGTTTTTTCTACATCCTGACTATATGCACTCCCAGGAACACAATGGATAAGGGATGTGGGAATTTGGCAGCAAGCATTGGCTCAACAGTGTTGCAAGAGTCTGGATAAACCTGCCAAGTAAGCTAGAATGCTAACAGGGGTTTGAAATACTCCTTTCATGCCCAGGAGATTTATCAAGTAGAGTCCTAAGTTAATTTTTTCCAGAAAAAGGTGGTCGGGGATAGCCCCCTGTTAATGTCAGAAGAGTTGGTGAGAGGCATAAAATAGTAAGACAGACAGATTCTGGTTTGGGGGTAGATACTCGAGCAGGTCCTGGGGGTCCCTCAAGTCCTGATCCGCCTTGCTCATCAGATCTCTCCACATGACCTTGTCATGGGTGGGATCGGCCCAGAGAGTCCCTCAAATCCTGAAGCCTTGCTTGTCAGGTCTCCTTGTCATGAGTGGGGTCTCCCGTGCTGGCTCCCGGCAATCACCAACTCAATGGACATGGGTTTGGGTGAACTCTGAGAGTTGGTGATGGACAGGGAGACCTGGCGTGCTGCAGTTCATGGGGTCATGGGGAGTTGGACACGACTGAGTGACTGAACTGAACTGAACTTGTCTATTAAAGTTACCTGGAGTCAGGAGTTCTCTGATGTTCTAAAGTTTTGGAGTTAAGCCTCCTGCCTCTGGCTTTTGGTCCTTCTCTTACAGTAGCCTCTAGATTTCTCTGTCCATATAGCACAGAAGATAAAACCCCTAGGTTAATGGTGAAACAATTCTCCATAGCCAGGAACACCCAGAGAGATTCACAGGTTTATATAGAGAAGAGAAGAGCAAGGAGGGAGGGAGAGGTGACCAGGAGGAGAAAAGGGAGAGTCAAAAGGGGAGAGAGAAATCTAGCCAGTAATCAAATCCCTAAGTGCTCTCCACAGCCCAGAACACCCAGAGAGATTCACAAAGTTATGCAGAGAAGAGAAGAGGGAGGAAGGAGATAGAGGTGACCTGGTAGAGAAAAAGAAGAGTTAAAAGGGGAGAGAGCAATCAAGCCAGTAATTAAATGCTAAGTGAAAATGGATACTGATTAGTTTCTTAAAGGTAAAAAATTGGTAACAAATATCATAAAGCAAAGATTAAAAAGCTAGAATAGAGGTTCAGTTCAGTTTAGTCACTCAGTCGTGTCCAACTCTTTGTGACCCCATGAAGTGCAGAATGCCAGGCTTCCCTGTCCATCATCAACTCCTGGAGTATACCCAAACCCATGTCCATTGAGTCGGTGATGCCATCCAACCATCTCATCCTCTGTCATCCACTTCTCCTCCTGCCCTCAATCTTTCCCAGCATAGAATAGAGGTTAGACTCTCAAAAATACATTATAAAAAATACAAAACAAAATCAATCACAGAAATTAAAATATATATATAAGGAATTTGTTTTTTAAAAAATAGGGTTTTTTTGGAAAGGTAATAGTAGGGTATAAAAAATGAAAGTTAAAGGGGAAATAAAGAACTAAATTTTTTTAAATTAAAAGTGGTAATAGTAAAAATGTATCTAGGAATTTCTCTGGAGCTGTTGTGGGCAATGTGGTGTCAGTTCAGTGTCCAATAGTCCCTTGTTCTGGCTTGTACTTGTTCTTAAGTTCTATAGGTGTCCCTCAAATGCACAGTCTTATTATTAATTGCTGGATTTTAATCTGTTGCACCCGTCACTTCCAGAGTGGTTCCCCTTTCTTTGTTTATTTTGGCTTCCTCAGTTTGCAAGTCTTTTCAGTATCTAATTTCCACCCTGACACAAGGATGAAGGTGGCCACTTATTTAGGCTCACTTGTTCAGTTGTGTTGTGGGGAGAGAGAGACACTGCAAACAAATCCTGCTGTCATGTGTGGGGAGTGCTCTCAGTGGATGGACCACACTGGATTTGCCACAACCCAAGCCAGCATGTACTTCCCAGGTCTCCACTGCTCAGGCTCCAGGGTGCTCTGTAAGGGCACTGTCCCAAATGAGCCCTGCATTTTGGGCACTTGCCAGGTCTAAGCTGCTTAGGTTCTTGGGTGCTCAGCAGGGGCACAGACCCAGATGGGCTGTGTGTTTTGTGCCCATCCCAGATCCAAGCAGCTCAGTCAACTGGATGCTTGGTGAGTGTGCTGTCCCAGGTGGTCTGTGCATCTTATTCACCTCCCTGGTCCCGGCTGCTTGGTTTCCCAGGTGTGCCACAAGAGCACAGTCCCAGGTGTGCCATGTGTCTCTTCTGGGGAGCTGATCTTAGGCTGTGACACTCCTGGCAGATGTCAACCATCCAGGATCCCAGGAAGACATGGTTAGCAACTGGGAACCTCCTCACAGTCTGATGGAAGATGCGGTCTCTGGGGCCGAAGTTGAAGCAGCCCCTTGCCTTCCAGCTCTGGCTGCCACATGTCTGCCTCTCTGTCTCTTGGGAAGGAGGGCCCTATAAGGCAGCCAGTTTGCTCTCCCTTGGTATTCGCTCAATTCTTTGTTCTGTGAGTGCCAGGGGTCACTGTGCAGCATTAGAGCCTTCATGGGAAAGGTCTTTTTTTTCTTCTCTCTCTGGTAATGCCACAGTTTGTGTTGAAATCTCACATAAGCTCCCTCAGATTGTCCTCAGGGTATTTAGACCCAGTCCTTATCCTAAGGACTTATCCTACGATGCAGCCCGCACATCCCTGCCCAGCCCCCACTCACCGGTGGCAGATGCGAATATCTGTGCCACTTCTTGGTCTTCGCTTGTAGTTGCAGTTAGACACATATTCTGTGTTTTGTTTTGTTTTTAATTCCCCTCCTGGTTATGTTGCCCTCTGAGATTCCAAAATTCCCCACAGACACGCCTGTGAGAGGGTTTCCTACTGTGTGGAAACTTCTCCTCTTTCATGATTCCCTCCCCCAGAGGGGTCTCTGTCCCTAAATCTTTTGTCTATTTTTGTCTTTTATATTTTGTCTTACCTCCTTTTGAAGAGATTGGGCTGCCTTTCAGGGATTTCCTGATGTCCTCATCAGGACGCCTGAGGTCCTTCACCTGTGTTTAGAAGTTGTTTTGTGGGAATTGCTCAACATTGAAATGATCCTTTGATGAATTTGTAGGGGAGAAAGTAGTCTCCCTGTCCTATTCCTCTGCCATCTTGGGACCACCCCCTTAAAGAGCAACCGTCTTAATTTCATGGCTGCAGTGGCTGTCCTCCATGATTTTGGAGCCCAAGAAAATAAAATTGGTTACTGTTTCCATTTTTTCCCATCTATTTGCCATAAAGTGATGGGACAGGATCCCTTGATCTTCATTTTTTGAATGTTTAGTTTTAAGCCAGCCTTTTCATTCTTCTCTTTCACCTTTTATCAAGAGGCTCTTTAGCTCCTCTCCACTTTCTGCCATTTAAGTGGTATTATCTGCATATCTGAGGTCGTTGATATTCCTCCTAGCAATCTTGATTTCCACTTGTGACTCATCTAGCCTGGCATTTTGCATAAATAAACAGGGTGACAATATACAGCCTTGATGTACTCCTTTCCCAATTTGGAACCAGGCTGTTGTTCCTTGTCTGATTCTAACTGTTGCTTCTTGTCCTGCATACAGATTTCTCAGGAGATAAGTAAGGTGGTCTGGTATTCCTATCTCTTTAAGAATTTTCCATATTTTGTTGTGATGCACACAGTCAAAGGCTCTAGCTTAGTCAATGAAGCAGATGTTTTTCTCAAATTCCTTTGCTTTTTCTATGATCCAATGCATATTGACAATTTGATCTCTGGTTCCTCTGCCTTTTGTAAATCTAACTTGTACATTTGGAAGTTCTTGGTTCAGATACTCCTGAAGTCTAGCTTGAAGGATTTTGAGCATGTGAAATGAGTGCAATTTTATGGTAATTTGAACATCCTTTGGCATTGCCTTTCTTTGGGATTGGAATGAAAACTGACCTTTTCCAGTCTTGTGGCCACTGCTGAGTTTTCCAAATTTGCTGACTCATTGAGTGCAGCACTTTAACAGCATCATCTTTTAGGATTTGAAATAGCTCAGTTGGAATTCCATCACCTCCACTAGCGTTGTTCATAGTAATGCTTCCTAAGGCCCACTTGACTTCACACTCCAGATGTCTGGCTCTAGGTGAGGGACCACTCCATTGTGGTTATCCAGGTCATTAAGATCTTTTTTGTATAGTTCTACTGTGTATTCTTGCCACCTCTTCTTAATCTCTTCTGCTTCTGTTAGATCCAAACCATTTCTGTTCTTTATTTTGCCCATCTTCAGATGAAATATTCCCTTGGTATCTCTAATTTTCTTGAAAAAATCTCTAGTCTTTCCCACTCTATTGTTTTCCTCAGTTTATTTGTATTGTTCACTAATGACTTTCTTAGCTCTCCTTGCTTTTCTCTGGAATTCTGCATTCAGTTGGGTGTATCTTCCCATTTTTCCTTTGCCTTTCATTTCTCTTCTTTTCTCAGCTATTTGTAAGCCCTCCTCAAACAACCAATTTGCCTTCTTGCATTCTTTCTCTTGGGGATGGTTTTGGTAACCACCTCCTATACAGTGTTACAGACTTCCATCTACCAGATCTAATCCCGTGAACATATTCATCACTTCCACTGTATAATAAGGGATATGATGTAGGTCATGTCTGAATGGCCTAGTGGTTTTCCCTCCTTTCTTCAATTTGAGCCTGAATTTCTAGATGCTTATTGAAAGGTCAGGGCGAGGTCAGGATGAAGGGTCAGGGCAAGGTCAGGATGAAAGGTCAGGGCGAGGTCAGGATGAAGGGTCAGGGCGAGGTCAGGATGAGAGGTCAGGGCAAGGTCAGGCGTGTTGAGGCATGCCTGGGCATGCCCGGGCATGTCGGGACATGTCCTGGCAGAGAGCACTGCAGACAAGCCCCAGAGACGGGCCGGCAACCAAGCCGACCAATCAGGAGCCGACACGAAGCCCTCGCCGTCCAATCAGGAATCGACACGGAGCCCTTGGACACCAATCACCGCTGAGCCTGCGTTTTCTTCCTTATATGGGAGCCCCTGCCCAGGCTATAAAACCCTTCCCCACCCTCGCAGACTCCGCAGACTCCCTTTACCCCGCAGACTCCCTTTGCTTCACAGACCCCCCTCGCTCCCTTGCTCACCCGCCCCCGGGAGTTCTGCCCGAGAGCGACCGCCCAATAAAAGGCCCTGATCAACGGTCTATAGGGGTGGCTCCTTCTTCCCGCGGCGTTTCTTACACTTAATAGGTCTAGTTGGCTTGTAACGTAGTTTGTCTTCTATTTCTTCATTGATCTTCTGTCTATTTGTTCTGGTTATTGTTGAAACTGAGTTATCCCCTCTTATTACTAAATTTTCTATTTCTTTTAGTTCTGTCAGTTTTTGCTTCATCTATTTTAGGGCTCAATTATTAGATGTGTATATGTTTGTAATATTAACATATTTTTGATGGATTGGCTATTTGTCATCATATACTGTCCTTCTTTGTTTTTTGTAACTATTTTTTGTCTTAATTGTCTGTCTAATATTATTATAGCCACTCTTTGCTTATTCTTTTCATGGAATATCTTTTTCCATTCTTTTACTTTCTTTTATATCTTTAAATGTAAAGCAAATCTCTTCTGGACAGCATATAGTTAAATCATGACCTTTAAAAAATTCATTATGCCAATTTCTGCCTTTTAATTGGCATTTTAATCCATTTAAGTGTATACTGCTAAAGCCAGACTTACTTCTGCCATTTTGCTACTTGTTTTCGCTGTCTCATGGTTTTGTTTTGTTTTGTTTTGTTTTTTTCTGTCTTTGTTCTTCCATTACTGCCTTCCTTTCTGTTAAGCAGATCTTTTCTGGTGTACTGTTTTAATTCTGTTGTTGTTTGTTCTGGTATTCATTTTTGAGTTATTTTCTTAGTGGTTGCTCTTGGATTACAATTAATATATTAACTTATAAAACCAGTTCAGATTAATACCAACTTAATTCCAATAGTATCCAAAATTTTTGCTCTTCATTCCTCCCCCTCTCTTTTGTGCCATTAATGCCATACATATTACATCTTCATACAGTCTATGCCCACTCTGTCCATGAAGTTCTCCAGGCAAGAATACTGGAGTGGGTTGCCATTCCCTATTCCAGGGAATCTTCCCAACCCAGGAATCAAACCCAGGTCTTCTGCATTACAGGTGGATTCTTTACTGTCTGAGCCACCAAGAAGCCTTTCTATGCCCATTAGCATAAATTTATATTTATTGCTTTCTGTAGTTGCCTTTTAAATCATATAGAACAAGAAAAAAGTGTCACAACAAAAAACATATTTCTAGTGTCCTTTTAATTCAACCCCGAAAGATTTATTTTACTATTCATTTACTGTAAACAAATTCTCTTGGTTTTTGTTTATCTGGAAATATCTTTATTTCTCTGACATTAACAAATTTGAACTTTCCTGGGTGATGCAGTGGTTAAGAGTCCACCTGACAATGTGGAGTACATGGGTTCCATCCCTGGTCTGGGAAGATTCCACATGCTCCAGGGCAACTAAGTCCATGTGCCACAAGTACTGAGCCTCAGTTCTAGACTCCATGAGCCACAGCTACTGAACCCGCATGTTGCAACTACTGAAGCCCTTGGGCCCTAGAGCCCATGCTCCCCAACAAGAGAAGACACCCAACAATGCTCACACACTGCAACTAGAGAATAGCCCCCACTCGCTGCCACTAGAGAAAGCCATGAGCAGCAACAAAGACCTAGCACAGTCATTAATAAATAAATAAATAAAATCTTTTCTAAAATAAATAAATACAATAAAATAGATAAGTTCCCTCAGCTCACAACCCACCTTCTTGGTAACCACCTTTCCTTCAGGCCATAGAAGGGCCCATGCTCTGTTCTAGAGGGCTGTCTCCTCCAGCTTGTCTGCACTGTGACCCTGCCTCCTGATTCAGATGGCATGGCCTAAGGGAGGAAATGACTGAATTTGGACTTGGAACTAAGAAGACTCCTTCGAACCACCTGACTCCTAGGAGCTGTCAGAATATATTTCCCACCAAGCAAAATGAACACTAGATATACTGATAGATAAAGTCATGCATGGAGAGGTATAGTGTAACCAGGGCCTATGGAAGATACAAAGAACTATTAAACACTGTTCTTATCTTCAAGCAAGGGACAGGAAAGATAAATTGAGCAAGACGGAGTTCATATTGTGCCCAGGTCATAAGGTAGTTCCTAAAAGTCAATGATAAAATTAATCAAAGTCCTCAGGAAACTTATCATCTTATGGAGAAAATTACCGGAAGGACAATCACAGTTTGATCAATTCTAGCACTAAGTATAGGGTGCTGGAAGCACTCAGAAGCGATCTTCCTAATCCAAATTCAGAGCCAGGGAAGAAGCTTCTTTAAGAAAAGCCTAAGCTAATTCTTGGTATAATAGTAGTTAGCATTATTAACAGATCATTGTCTCATTTAATCTTCTCTATAACATTATGTGGCTTTCCAGGTGACCAAGGGGTAAAGAATCTTCCTGCCAATGCAGGAGACGCAGGAGACACAGATTCAGTCCTTGGGATGGGAAGATCCCCAGGAGGAGGAAATGGCAACCCACTCCATTATTCATGCCTGGGAAATCCCATGGACAGAAGAGCCTGACAGTCTACTGTCGATGGGGTGGAAAAGAGTCGGACGCGACTTAGCAGCTGAGCACATGCACAACACTACATGGTAAGGACAAATATTCTGTCCAACTTAAAGATGAGGAAGCTGAGCTTCGGTGACGTTCAGGGACCTGTTAAAGGTCACACAGCTCTGCAGTGGTAATGCTGAGCAGCTCTAACCAGGCATAATGAGTTTAACCACCCATACTCATAACCACTGTGCTGCTACAGCTCTCTAGCAGTTCATGGGGCTGGATTGGGAAAGGGGAACTTTCGGTCAAGGGAGTCGGGAGGAGAAAGGTGGATGGGTGAGAGTGCAGAATGTGTTCTGCAACTGAAGCAGTTCAGAGTGGCTAGATTGAGAGAGTAAAGGGGGAAAGAGCAGGAACAGTAGGTTGCAGGAGGAACTCAAAAAGAGAACCACTGATGATTTTAAGCATCAAGAACTAAGATAAGATGTTGAAAGTATGCAGAATGGATCATGGAAAGTGTACGACTAGAGTCAAGGAAATCAGATAAGAGATGATTGCTTAATTCCAGCAAAAATGATGACCTTATGAAGACTGCAGCAGGAATGGAGAGAAAGAACAGATTCAAGAGACACAGAAACATACTCAGAAATGTGGCAGTCAGCTGTTTTTCTACCTGAGCAATACACTCTAAGAGACCTTTTCAGATTCTTGGTAGAATCTGGAAATTTTGTGGAGAACTAAGGCAAATGCACTGCAGGCTTTTTTCCTTTGATGATAACACCCATCATTCTGACTTGAAGAACTGTATGTGCGCCTAGTTGTGCTTACTCGCTCAGTCATGTCCGACTCTTTGTGACCCCATGGACTATTGCCCGCCAGGCCTCTCTGTCCATGGGGATTCTCCAGACAAGAATATTGGAGTAGGTTGCCATGCCCTCCTCCAGGGGATCTTCCCAACCCAGGGATTGAACTGAGGTCTCCTGCACAAACCCAGGTCTCCCGCATTATAGGCAGATTCTTTACCATCAACAATGGGAAGTGGCAATACTTCCCTAAGTAGAGAAGTCCAAGAAAAAATTTTGTATGGAATATATAAATTCAGTTTGAGTTCATCTTGAGTTAGGTAACTGAGGGAATCTGAGATTAAGGGATATTCTAGAGGCAGCTGAATATATTTCTGGAGTTCTAGAGAGTTCTGGTTTGGATGTGGTGTAGAAGGTCACCAGTCTGCAAGGTGACCAGGTGCCCAGACCCAAGAGGTATCCTGGAACATGGGATTTTCAGTGCTAAAACCAGGACAGTTGCAGGCAGAGCAAGACAGCTAGTCACCCTAGGAAAAGTCTGGGACCCCAGAGAGAAAACTGAGTTAGAAACATATATGTAGGCAGCACCAGTCTATAAGTGACAGCCAGGAAGGAATGGAATCACCCAAGAAAGATATTTGTGATATAAAGAAAAAACTGCCAAGGAACGAATCTTGAGGATTGCTAACACTAAATGAAAAGGTAGAGAAGTTAAAAACTGGCTCTCTGTTGGTTGTTTACCCAATAGCCATTCTCCTTTCTTTAATTTTGGGCCACAATGTACTCAGCTGAGGGTGAGCGGTGGACCGTCCAAGCCAGTTAACAGCAATCGTCTCCCCTTTTCCAGGGATGGGTTTAAGGGTGGGCATGTGACCCAGTTCTGATAAATGAGAGTCATTGGTCCCTTCAGCAAGCAAGGACTGATTGCCTACCAGGCACCAAAGCTCCGGGGATATAGTTGAGATGAAACTCCTTAACTTCACAGAGTCTACTTTTTCATGGATAAGAAAGAAAGGCGTATGTCGGCTATTGATAATCGCTAAGAAGAAAAGGCAGCATAAGGGGAATAGGTTAAAGTGGGTTGAAGTAAACCAAAATTTTATATGGAGGAATGGAAAGCCTCAGTGGTAAAATGATATGAAATACATGGGACACTGTCCCGGTGGCAGTTACCTACCAGAGATTTCAGCACCACCTGGTGACCACAGAGGGAGATACCACTGAATGAAGTCTACGGGAAAGAGCCTGGATTCTTAATGACATCACTGAGTAGCCAAACAGGGGTGGGAAAGGAAAGAAGGAAAAGGAGGGAAGAAAGTCATAAAGCTTTGTGTCCTAGAAACTAAGGAGAAGGAACGCTAACAGTTCCAAATGCTACAGGGAGGCTAAGGAAGATAAATGTTTGAAAAGTATCTAATGGTGACCTTGATCAGGGCCATTTCAGCAGAGCTATGATCACATGATCACACATTTTTCGGGACCCTGGTGTGGAAATGGAAGGTGAGGAAAGGACACAACTGCCAGATGAGGGATATAAACCAGAGGACGAAACTCATAAATCCATAACTACATCTAAGCTTGTTTTACATTGAGGAAAAGTGAAAAACAATAGACAGGGGGAAAGCTAAAGACATGGGAGTTAATTGATAGAGACAGTATTCATGGGCAAGGAAACCACAAATGTACAAACTGCTTTTCTTCTCATAGAAAGCCAAGTCCTTTCAGGCTTTCAAGGCCCCCACTACAGCTCTGCTCCTGTCCCCAGCCCCCTCCCCTAACCACTCTGAGGCTTCCATCCCGGCCTTCTTACTGCTCCTCCCTCCAGCTGCTCATCGTTCTTCCCCCCAGATATCTAAGTTCTCCCTTCCTTCCTTCTGTGCTCTGCTTACAGATCACCTTTTCAAGGAGTCTCCTCGACCAACTGATATAAAATAACACCGCCATGGGCACTCCGCACTCCCAATCCCTTGCCTAATTCATTTTCGTTGCACTTATTACCATCCGACCTATCATTCGTCTCACTTTCTTAATCGTCCACTGCCTGTCTCCCCACAACTAGACTACAAGCTCCACGAAAACAAGGCCTTTGCTTTGTTTTAAGCACTGAGTACACTGTGTGGCACATAACAGGCATCCAACCAACATTTGTGGAATGAATGAATACGTGGCAAACAAGCAGCGGAGACAACATAGGAACTTAGAGCTTAGAACATAGGAACTGCTGTGACACGGTGGTCAGAAAAGGCTCAGGTCCAAGAAGGCAGCATGAGCAATAGGAGCTCACATCCTGCCTGCTAGACTTTGTTCTAAGTACTTTACATAAATTGTCTTTTAAGTTTCAAAATGGGTCTAGAATGTAGGTGTTCTTGTGACCTCTGGAGGCACAGAGAGGGTAAGTCGTGTACTTGAAATCTCATACACAATTCACAGCAGAGCTGAGATGACAGACATAGGCAGTCTGGTTCCAGAACTGCGCACATAAAGACCAGGTTCTATTCCTTTATCCTTTAAGGATTTAGACTTGGGGGTGAGAGAAGAGAAAGATATTTCGGGCACAGAGTGAAAGGCCAGAATTTACAAGTTCATTGTGGAAAGAATAAAGAGGCCAGTCTAACTGGAGAGGGGCATTCATGGGCTCCAGGAAATATGAGACAAAATTAGAAAGACAGGGTGGGGCCAGCTGGTGGACAGCTCAATTGCCAGACTTAGAAGCTTAGATTCCATTAGGAATTTCGGCTGGGAGTCATGGTAGACATGTGATCAGGGGAGTAACAATCTGTCAGCAGCAGTGCAGTAGCTGTAGGCATGTTAACAGCCTCTGAAAATAAAGCAGACACAGCTAGGAGGATTGGGAGGGTGAAAGAAAAGCTTTCTCGTCACCAAGCTCAAACTACTCGGTGTTTTAATTAAGTGTTTTAAACAGATGAAATGGTAGACTGACAGTCCTCGCCAACTTTCCTGTCTCCAGCAGACAGATTTAGACCTTCTAGTCCATAACTGGGATTCCCAGGTGGTGCTGTGGTAAAGAATCTGCCCTCCAATGCAGGACACAGGCGATGCAGGTTCAGTTCCTGGGTGAGAAAGATCCCCTGGAGGAGGGCATGGCAACCCACGCCAGTATTCTCGCCTGGAAAATCCCACGGACAGAGGGTCTGGCAGGCTGCAGTCCATGGGGTTGCCACTGTGAACAGGGATGATGCAGTCATGACCGGTAGCACCCGAGTACTGCATTTCACATCATTTACATAAAGCATTTCATTTAATCTGCACAGCAACCTGTTCATGAGAGGAAACTGATGCTCAGTTCTAGAATCATAGACTATTAGAATGTAAAGGAACTTTACTATCATCCATGCTATCATCCATACTTACCTGGCAGGCTTCCCTGGTGGCTCAGACTTTACTATCATCCATACTTACCTGGCAGGCTTCCCTGGTGTTTCAAACGGTAAAGCGTCTGCCTGCAATGCAGGAGACCCAGGTTCGATTCCTGGGTTGGGAAAATCCCCTGGAGAAGGTAATGGCAATCCACTCCAGCCCTCTTGCCTGGAAAATCTCATGGACAGAGGAGCCTGATAAGCTACAGTCCATGGGGTCGCAAAGAGTCAGACACGACTGAGCGACTTCACTTCACTTCACTTCACTTCACAACATCTGAAACTCACCAGAGTCTGGGCTGTCCAGTTCTAGCTGCTACTGAGAAGAGGGACAGGCAGTATTTCACAAAGTCAGTCTCTCATTCTCAGCCCAAAGTAATCCTTAGAAGCTTAAAGAACACTGAAGAAGAGACTTCCCTGGCAGCTCACTGGCTAAGACTTAGAGATCCCAATATGAGCAAGGGGCCCTGGACCGATCCCTGGTTAGGGAACTAGATCCCACATGCTGTAACTAAAGATCCCGAGTGTCACAACTAAGAGACAGCACAGCCAAATAAATAAATAAGTACATTTTTAAAAAATCAAATGAAAATATCACAAATAGCTCAAGGATAGTAAGTGTTGTTACTTCAGAAATTAGAATATGTATATCTTTACACAGAAACATTGTAATAGATAATATTTAGCTCCTAGGCCCTCAAACAAAAGATTGTTTAAGCCATGCTGTCACTTAAGACTTCCATGTTTGCAGTTTAAAAACAAATTTAAAAACCATTCTTTGGGGAGGGAAAGGGGAAAGAGGTTCAGAAGGGAGGGGATATATGTATACCTATGGCTGATTCATGTTTAGGTTTGACAGAAAACAACAAACTTCTGTAAAGCAATTATCCTTCAACCAAAGAAATAAACCAATCTGTTGTAATAGCAGAAAATAACAAAAAAATATTCTAAATATAATCAGCAGCTTTTTATTTATCTTGAAAGTTGACACTTTAAGAAAAAGAAAGTCGACTTCTAAATGAATCAAAAGGAGTAGGGAAATTCCTGACAAGATGAAAAGAAACATCTGGGTAACTGAAAGGCTTTAGAAGTTGACACTATGTTTTTAGAAAGTCTTATTTCATTCAGGACTTATATGGCTTTTGCCCCCAGTCACTATCAGCAGTGGTTTTGCACCTGTACATGGAATTAAAAGTAACAGAAGACATTTTCCTTAAAACAATATGTATACATGTGGAAGAAAAACCTGGAAGGCAAGTAAATCCATTTTAAGGAAAAAAAAAAAAGATAGAATCTCCAAAAAGAAAAAGAAAATATTATAACAGTTATTGATTTTCAAGCACTGTACATTCAAACCTACACTTTTACATGGTAAACACTGGTACTCAGCAAATAATGGAGTTGGGCTCTTGTCCAGAGTTTCCTGCCAGCCAAAAAAGTACAGGCTGCCATCTGTGGCACTGTTTGCCCATGTAATTTAATACTTTACTGTTTCCTCTTATTTCGTTTTTTTTTTTTTTCCTTTTAAAATTTATTTTTAACTGGAGGATAATTGCTTTACAATGTCATGTTGGTTTCTGCCATACATCAACATGAATCAGTCATAGGTATACATATGTCCCCTCCTTCTTAAAACTCTCCGCCACCTCCCACCCATCCCACCCCTCTAGGTTGTCACAGAGCATTGGTTTTGAGCACCCTGAGCCATAGTTTTCCCTTATTTCAATGAAAAAAAAAATCAAAGAAAATGTTTAAAAATGAAAACAACACATAAACCACATTCAGTTCAGTTTAGTTCAGTCGCTCAGTTGTGTCCGAATCCTTGCAACCCCATGAACTGGCACGCCAGGCCTCCCTGTCCATTACCAACTCCCGGAGTTCACTCAGACTCACGTCCATCGAGTTAGTGATGCCATCCAGCCATCTCATCCTCGGTCGTCCCCTTCTCCTCCTGCCCCCAATCCCTCCCAGCATCAGAGTCTTTTCCAATGAGTCAACTCTTCGCATGAGGTGGCCAAAGTATTGGAGTTTCAGCTTTAGCATCAGTCCTTCCAAGAACACCCAGGACTGATCTCCTTTAGAATGGACTGGTTGGATCTCCTTGCAGTCCAAGGGACTCTCAAGAGTCTTCGCCAACACCACAGTTCAAAAGCATCAATTCTTCGGCCCTCAGCTTTCTTCACAGTCCAACTCTCACATCCATACATGACCACTGGAAAAACCACAGCCTTGACTAGACGGACCTTAGCTGGCAAAGTAATGTCTCTGCGTTTGAGTATGCTGTCTAGGTTGGTCATAACTTTCCTTCCAAGGAGTAAGCGTCTTTTAATTTCATGGCTGCAGTCACCATCTGCAGTGATTTTGGAGCCCCAAAAAATAAAGTGTGACCTTGTTTCCGCTGTTTCCCCATCTATTTCCCATGAAGTGATGGGACTAGATGCCATGATCTTCGTTTTCTGAATGTTGAGCTTTAAGCCAACTTTTTCACTCTCCTCTTTCACTTTCATCAAGAGGCTTTTTAGTTCCTCTTCACTTTCTGCCATAAGGGTGGTAGACCACATTAATAGAATACAATTGAGACAGAAAGGGTTCTCAAAAGAGCACCTCCTGAGTTTCTGTTGAATGCTCACTAGTCGAACTATGAAGGAAAAGAAAAAAATTAAAGAATATGAGCCAGGTATTAGAAACAAATATTTGAAGAGTGTGAAATAAAATTAAAGATTTGATTACTCATTTTAGTTCTCTTTAGTTTTAACAACTAAAACTCCCATAACACATAAGTTCATATAGAGCACCTAAATCCAACTTTCAAACTTTTGATTCTCAGAAATGCTGCACTGTAAGCACAAGAGTAAAGAGATGGCCAGTACAAAGCAAGGAAGCACCTGTGCCAGGTGATTCCCCAGGGTGGCCACCAAGGGGCACCATCAGCTCATTCATAAATAAGTTGCTCAGGGAGCTGTAAGTGAGGGAGGGCTGTTTCCAGTGTGGTTTAATAAGGAGCTGTTTCATGCATTCATTCAGCTGGGACTTGTACAATTTAGTATTTGTAGCTGAGAGACTGCCAGAGATTCAGAACGTAATTGATTCTGCCAGAGATTCAAAATGTAATTTGAGTTTTGCTATGTCACTGAACACATCTCCTGTATAAATGCAGTCTTGATTCTCACTTCTCCATTCTTTTAACGGCTTATAGAATTATTCCATTTCTGACAAGGCCCCAGTAGCCTCATGTGCTAGAGTGGATTCTCTTATCTCTTTGAACTCTGAAACACCGAATCTAAGTAAGAATCTGAACTTAGATTTTTATTTAAATTAGATAAACTGTTGCACTTACATTTATCTGCATAAGTGCTGTTTGTGTCAAGACAGGAGGCAGATTCTAGACCAAACTAAACTCTCAGTCAAGAAAATGGCAGCCATGCAGCCCTCTCGGTTCCCGCGGCTCTGTTCCCAGGAAGACACCCAGTGTTGCTGAGTGATCTTGCACTAATTGCTGTCCAGCATGCTTTCCCTTTTCAGGTATTTCCTGTTGCTGACAATCTGCTTATTTTAAGGCCTAAGTTACTATAAACCATTTAAAAGACAACTTGGTGTGAGAAGTTTTGGCTGGTAAGCCTTGCTGCCTGCTAAAGAGGGTCTTCCTGGGAAGCAGAGAACTGGTGGGAACCTCACATTCAGGATCTGGCCCCAAAGTCAGCTTTGACAAGACACAGAGATAGAGACTTACACCACCACATTCCCAAGAGTCTACTGGAAGTCTACTGTACAAAGAACAATACACTGTGATTTATTACAGTATAATGAACAAACCGGGTAGAGGAACACTGATGGAGGCTCCTAAATGGTTTGATGAAAAGAGCTTTTCTTGAGTTGTTTCAACTGATGGTAGCCTGATCCAATAGAAGCAAGTTTTGTTTGTTCATTTCTCAAGGGCACGTCATTTCCACATGTGGGGAATGCATTTTCCTGTAATGTCGCTCACATACTAGGGTGTGTGTGTTTGTGTGTGTGTGCATACGCACACTTAGTCGCTCTGTGACACCATGGACTGTAGCCCACCAGGCTCCTCTGTCCATAGAATTCTCCAGGAAAGAATACTGGAGTGGATTGTCATTTCTTCAGTGGATCTTCCCAACCCAGGGATCAAACCTATGTCTCCTGCAGGAGATCCTGCATTAGCAGGCAGGTTCTTTACCACTGAGCCACTTAGGAAGCCCAGGGAAGCCCTTAAAACAGTATGAATATGCCTTAGTGTGCGGTCACTCCCCATACTATACATCCCACATGCTGTTCCTCCTCATGTTGAGGTGGCCTCTCTTTCCAATAAAGAGTAAGGATGATCATAGCATGGTGTTAAGATAGTTAGGCTCTGCCAGGTAACAAATAAACCCAGAACTCTCAATGGCTGAATAGTATAGAAATTTGTTTCTCGATCGTGCTGATGTTCCTGGTCAGAGGGTTTTCCAGGACAACTATTCTCCAAACAGCAACTTCCAGCACTGGCGCTGCTCCCATCACACACCTCTGCCATCTCAGAGTCTTCACTGTCAGCCTCCCAGATGGAGAGACAGCCCGACTAAAAGAGCGTGAGGAAATTTATATACAGGGTCCTGGGAAATGTAGACTTCCTACGAGCTCAAAAGGAAATGAAATGATTTGGTCAACACACAGAATCAGCTCTGCCATGATCATGAATCATTATTTCTAAAAAGGGACTTTCTGTAAACATCAAGTTCATCTTCCATTTTAATCTCACGTTCTTGGATTCTATAACGTTTCTAATAACAGGGAGAAATTAAGTCAAAATTTTTCATCCTTGTGATTTTATTGCCTGTATAACCTACATAAGTATCTTAATCTACATAATATTTTGCTTAACTTGGAAGAATATTTTAATTACAAGCCACCCTTCATAGATGGAAAAACACTGACCACACTGTCGCTCACCCTGACATTCCACCTTGAGACTTCACACCATGTTACAATTGGAGCCCACAACCATTTGCAAGACCCTGCTTCTCCACATTTGCAAAGCCTTAACCCTCCTAAACACAACAGAGAACATTAAATTAGAATAAAGTTTTCAAATTCCTGACACATATTAATCTTCGGGATTTAGGAACGAGATACCAGAATTCCCAAGAAGCCCCAAAACCATTTTCCTTAAAATACTGCCAACATTCTTCCTACTCTTTATTCATGATTATAAATATTGGAAATAAATATAACAATTAATAAATATTAAGTTTAGTGGTATTGCAGAGAACTACAGCCTATGGCAAATGTTAAAACACTGAAGAAAAGTGGGTGAATGTTAGTAGATAGTATTTGTAACATTCACATCTCCCAGCAAGGTTAACAGCACTATCAGAATCACATGTGAAAATAGCCAACTTAAGCATTTGTTGTGCTTCCCAAACGTGTTATTTTTGTAATAGCACTCATAGGATTTGTGTAAGGTATATGATGCACATAATTGAATTGATACTTTCTTTGCAAGAATGACTCAGGTAGCAGCAGATGGGACCATGAATACACACGTGTAACATGGCAACAGCTGCAAGCAACATGGCCTGATTAGATGGTGACCACTTCTCTCTAAGTGTTGACTCCAGCCTCAGCTCCATGTGTCAGCAAAACCTTACCGAGCAAAGCTCAAAAGAATTCTGGCACAGACACAGTGAATCAGGACAAGTTCAGCTAACTCCTGCACTAGAACTGTCTGCTCCCACAGATTGCCAGTCTCTTGCCTTGTGTCTGACATTTGGTGAGTCCTTTGCCTTCTATGCTCTTCCCAATGCTGACTAATTTCCATCCACTTGGTGAGATCCCCCCTGAGCTCTAAATGCTTCTTTCCCCTAGGTGTCCCTTCTCAGGCTCCCCACCCTCCCCAAGTCCCTGCTCTATCTACTGCTTAACCAGCCTTGGTCCCCTGGCTTAATCCCAGACCTGAGCACTGCCAGCTTCCATTACCACTGATGCTTCCCATTGATCCTGATAACTAACCTTCCTATGTGGCCCTTAATGGAAGATACAAGTATAAATAATATCTTAGAAAAGGGAACCCTCCTACACTGTTGTGGGAATGTAACTGGTACAACCACTATAGAAAATAATATGGAGGTTCCTCAGAAAACTGAAAATAGAGTTGCTATATGATCCAGAAATCCCACTCCTGGACATATATCCAGAGAAAACTAATTTGAAAAGATACATGCACCCCAATGCTCATATCATTATTTACAATAGCCAAAACATGGAAGCAAACTAAATGTCCAAATATATTCAGTGAAATACTGAAATGAATTGAAGTGAATCGCTCAGTTGTGTCTGACTCTTTGCAACCCCATTGACTGTAGCCCACCAGGCTCCTCCATCCATGGGATTTTCCAGGCATGAATACTGGAATGGGTTGCTATTTCCTTCTCCAGGGGATCTTCCCTACCCCGGGATCAAACCCGGGTCTCCCGCATTATAGGCAGATGCTTTTACCATCTGAGCCACCAGGGAAATCCCACTCAACCATAAAAAAAGAATGAATGCCATTTGGAGCAATATGGATGCACTTAAAGATTATTATACTAAGTGAAGGAAGTCAGACAGAGAAGACAAATATCGTATGATATCACTTATATGTAGAATGTAAAATATGATACAAATGAAATTATTTACAAAACAGAAACAGACTCACACAAAACAAACTTACAGAAAGGGGGGAAGGGATAATCAGAAGTTTGGGATTAGCAGATACAAACTACTATATATAAAACAGATAAACAACAAGATCCCACTGTACATAGCACAGGAAACTATGTTCAGTATCTTGTAATAAACTTGTAATAATGGAAAAGAAAATGCCAATATATTAAATGTACAGATTGAAATAAAATGCTTCATATATGATCTCAATCTCATAACACATCTGAGAGATGAAAACAATGACAGCATTATTTCCTTAATCTTAAGATGAGAAAAAATGATGAATATGAAAGTTGTGATAAATTTAAACAGGTCAAATTTTAATACAGCTGAACCAGAATCAGTGTTTCTTTTTTATTCTTTGAATAGATAAGTGAATGCCTACTAGTGCCAGGCACTTAATGCAGTTTTCATTTTATTTATTTATATTCTCTAGAAGGGAATGTGCTTATATCAATGGTAAATAGTACTCTATCACTATTAACCAGATAGTCATAGCAAGAGGTTACGGAGGTAGAGTCTGTGTTGGTTGAATGTTATTTAGAAAGCATTAATCATATCTGAGCACTTTCATTAACTGTTTCTTAATGATTGATGCTAAGAACTAATTCATCCATCTTTGCAGCCCAGAGAGGAAGGCTTGAGGAACTGTCAGAGAAAGGAACTTTGAGCACTTTACAAATTATAAAGTGTCACTAACATATCCTTTAATATAATCCTCAATTTTCTGAAGGGATATGGCCAGGATTATCTTTACTACATAAATGAAACAAAGACAGGGACATAAAATGAAATCCAAGGACAAACCTACTTTTTCACTCTTGATAAATTTTGGAACAGTCTTTGTGGAATCCCCCCTGCAGGTCAAGAATGTGGCAAGAAAGTGATGGTGATGAAATATTCCCAAATTTAGTTTTACCCAACTGACAAAGATAGGTAAGTAAATCTTTCAGTTTGGAGAAACCCATCCCAGTTTTTGACGATACATAAAGGCTTAAACCAACTGTACCAACCGCATTTGTTTGTTTTTGGCTGCGCTGGGTTTTTGTTGCTGGGTTTTGGCTGCATTCAACATGCCAGCAAATTTGGAAAACTCAGCAGTGGTCATAGGACTGAAAAATGTCAGTTTTCATTCCAATGCCTAAGAAAGGCAATGCCAAAGAATGTTTAAACTACCGCACAGTTGCACTCATCTCACAAGCTAGCAAAGTAATGCTCAAAATTCTCCAACTCAGGCTTCAACAGTACATGAACCTTGAACTTCCAGATGGTCAAGCTGGATTTAGTAAAGGCAGAGGAACCAGAGATCAAACTGCCAACATCCATTGGACCATCAGAAAAGCAAGAGAATTCCAGAAAAACATCTACTTCTTCTTTATTGACTACACCAAAGCCTGTGACTGTGTGGATCAAAACAAACTGTGGAAAATTCTTAAAGAGATGGGAATACCAGACCACCTGACCTGCCTCCTGAGAAATCTGTATGCAGGTCAAGAAGCAACCATTAGAACTGGATATGGAACAACAGACTGGTTCCAAATTGGGTGAGGAGTATGTCAAGACTGTATATTGTCACCCTGCTTATTTAACTTAAATGCAGAGTACATCATGCAAAATGCCAGGCTGGATGAAGCACAAGCTGGAATCAAGATTTCCAGGGGAAACATCAATAACCTCATACATGCAGATGACACCACCCTTATGGCAGAAAGCAAAGAACTAAAGAGCCTCTTGATGAAAATAAAAGAGGAGAGTGAAAAACTCAACACTCAGAAAATTAAGATCATGGCATTTGGTCCCATCACTTCATTGCAAATAGATGGGAAAACAGTGGAAACACTGACAGACTATTATTTTGGGCTCCAAAATCACTGCAGATGGTGACTGCAGCCATGAAATTAAAAGATGCTTACTCCTCGGAAGAAAAGCCATGACCAACCTAGACAGCATATTAAAAAGCAGAGATATTACTTTGCTGACAAAGGTTCGTCTAGTCAAAACTATGGTTTTTCCAGTGGTCATGTATGGATGTGAGAGTTGGACTATAAAGAAAGCTGAGTGCCAAAGAATTGATGCTTTTGAAATGTGGTGTTGGAGAAGACTCTTGAGATTGCTTTGGACTGCAAGGAGATCAAACCAGTCCATCCTAAAGGAAATCAACCCTGAATATTCATTGGAAGGACTGATGTTGAAGCTGATGTTCCAATACTTTGGCCACCTGATGCAAAGAACTGACTCATGGGAAAAGACCCTGATTCTGGGAAAGATTAAAGGCAGGAGAAGGGGATGACAGAGGATGAGATGGTTGGATGGCATCACCAACTTGATGGACATGAGTTTGAGCAAGCTCCAGGAGTTGGTGATGGACAGGGAAGCCTGCCGTCCTGTAGTCAATGGGGTTGCAAAGAGTTGGACACGACTGAGCAATGGAACTGAACTGACTGGGTTTTTATTGCTGCCCTCGGGCTTCTCTTGTTTTAGCATCATGGCTCAGTAGTTTTACCCACTGCATTTCTTGCTTCAAGTTAGCAGCACTTTCTACTGCGTTCCTACTGTGTTTATACCACAGTGAAGCTTTGCAACAGCCTGGATTCAGCTGCACAAATTTCCCGGGTGACCACCATTGCAGTCTCATCAGTTATCACTGAAAAGCCACATAGCAATAAACATGTAGCCCACTCAACTCCTGTGGTTAAAACCAAAAAGCAGCTGGGGTAATATTGAACTTGCCACTGGGAGGTGATACAGAGTTGAGATTGATAGTTCGGGACAGTGAGCCCAGACAGCTCAAAATCTGGCTTCATTATTCACCAGTGGTGCAACTTGAACTGCGACCTCCTCTGTGATTCTGGCTCCTTATCTGTACATGGGTAACTAATAGCACAGCCTCAGAGGTGGCGGTGAAGATGAAGGGTGGCAGAGTATGCCTGCTCAAAACAGGCCACTTTGGCCTGAGGATTATTTTGAGCTGGGGGCTTCCCTGATAGCTCAGTTGGTAAAGAATCTGCTTGTTATACAGGAGATGTGGGTTCGATCCCTGGGTTGGGAAGATTCCCCTGGAGAAGGGAAACCTTACCCCCTCCAGTATTTTGGCCTGGAGAATTCCACGGACTGTATATTCTCTGTACATGGGTAACTAATGGGACAGCCTCAAAGGCAGTTGTGAAGATGAAGGGTGGCAGAGAATGGCAACTCAAAACAGGCCACTTTGGCCTGAGGATTATTTTGAGCTAAAGGTACACAGCAAGTGAGCTGACCAGCTCTCTTTTCTTCCTAAAAGCAGGAGACAAACTGCCCTATAGCTTTCCTGATGGCTCAAGCGGTAAATAATCCGCCCTGAATGCAGAAGACACAGGGCACTTGGGTTCGATCCCTGAGCAGGGAAGATCCCCTGGAGGAGAAAACAGCAACCCAGTCCAGTATTCTTGCCTGGAAAATCCCATGGACAGAGGAGCCTGGCAGGCTACAGTCCAGGAGTTGGACACGACTGAGCACGCACACACTGTTGGAATTGGAAACCAGCCTATGAGAGATGTCCTCCTACGGAAAGGAAACAACCTTATCATCAAGGGTGGGAAGGTGGAGGCAAGAGACTTCTGTGCAAAAAGACCTTGTTAAAGTAACTCTTATCTTTCTTTAGCCTCCCTGTTTATTTTAGTTAGTTTTCCACAGTTACCTGTCTTTGCTCATTAGGTCTTTATTTCCTTATGAGGGCTTTCCTGTCACGTTAAAATTATACTAAATAAATATGTATGCTTTTCTCTGGTTAATCTGCCTCATGTAAATTTAAATCTAATGCCCAGATGAAAACTCTAAGTTGTTCAGTCACTAAGCCGTGCTGTACTCTTTGCAATCCCATGGACTGTAGCACACCAGGCTCTTCTGTCCTCCACTGTCTCTCAGAGTTTGCTCACATTCATGTCCATTAAGTTGGTGAGGCTATCTAACCATCTTATCCTCTACCGCCCCCCTCCTCCTTTTGCCTTCAATCTTTCCCAGCTTCAGGGTCTTTTCCAACAAGGTTCTTCACCTCAAGTGGCCGAAGTACTGGAGCTTCAGCTTCAACAACAGCCCTTCCAACGAATATTCAGGGTTGATTTCCTCTAAGATTGACTGGTTTGAGCTCCTTGCAGTCCAAGGAACTCTCAAGAGTCTTCACTGCTGCTAAGTCGCTTCAGTCGTGTCTGACTCTGTGCGACCCCATAGATGGCAGCCCACCAGGCTCCCCCGTCCCTGGGATTCTCCAGGCAAGAACACTGGAGTAGGGTGCCATTGCCTTCTCCAAAGAGTCTTCACTAGCACCACAATTCAAAAGCATCAATTCTTCAGCCAAAAGTTAGGTAAAATTTTGCCTCCTCTACAGGGATTAAATAGGATAACTATGTATCTGAAACACCTTAATATAGAAGAAACACTATTATTATCTACTAAATATGTGCATATATGTGAATGTGAATGTAAATGCCCAAAAAAAAAGTGCTCTGGAAAGAAGCACAAAAAAATGGTAGTAGTTGTCATTCTAGGGAAGAGGAGTGAGATTCAGGGGAAGGGTTGAGAATGATGGGTAACTTTTACTATTTACTCTGTATTTTTCTGAATTTTAATTTTTTTCAATGAGAATTTCTTCATCAATGAATTATTTGTGGAACTTTAAAAGTGATATATAGGGAATTTCCCAGCAGTCCAGTGCTTAGGACCACAAGCTTCCACTGCAAGGGGCATATTTGATCCCTGGTAGGGAAACTAAGATCCCACAAGCCTCATGACTCAAAAGCCATGTGACATGGCCAAACAAAAAAAAATTTTTAATTAAAACAACTGACATATAAAAGTCACCCATTGCAATAGTGTTAGAAAAATCACATCATGTACTAAAAGTACCTATCATTTAATCAAGTAAAACAGGTTTTTTATTTTCTAAAATAACCTGAAAATATCTTTTAAAAATTACAAATCTGATTTAAAAAAAAATCATATCGGTTTTATCATAGGAGAGGATTGCCTTAGGAAGTAGCTAAAGCAGTGTCATAGGAAAGTATGTTAATGTGCTCCGATCACAACATCTTAGAAACCTCTTGTGGTGTAATTATAATGAAAGTTCTTACATGACAATGCCAACCTTTTTCATTAGTGTGTCACTGTCTAGAGAGGTCATTGCTTTTAGTCTTCTGCAGTCATATCATCATGACTATTTGAGTTTCCACACCAACATTACTTTACCTAGGCCACAGCCATGCATTATTATATAGGACACATTTTATTATAGGTAATAAAAGTCACAGCAAAAATACACTTTTAAATTTAAAGCCAGTATTCTGCACTAGTCCAGAATATTTCTGGTGACTTTTGTGCCTCATGTTTGGAAATATTAAAACAATAATTTACCTGAGCGGTTTATCCCTTATTTCAAGGGTATAAACTCTGGGAAGAGGAGCTGTGTAGAGATGCTTCTGGAGCTCCTACTCCCCCATACGGAGCCTAACTGTACCCACGGAGGCCTCTGCTGACCCTTCCTCCTTTTACAGGTATATAGAGAAAGTGCAGGGACTGTAAAGGCTAAAGCTTGAGGTTCTCCAGCTGGTGAAACTGAATCGAAGATAACTAAGTTAGAGAAACTTGTTCAGTGTGGTCAACCATTCACACTATCCTAAAGGAAATAAAGGCTTTTCCAGAGGGATATTAGCGGGGGCGGGGGTTGGGGACAGATGTGTGTTGGGGGGGCGGTAAAGAATTCCCTTGCCAATGCAGGAGACGGAGTTCAATCCCTGATCAGAGAAGTCCCACATGCCGAGGAGCAACTCAGCCCAAGGGCCACAACTACCGAGCCTGTGCTCTAGAACCTGGGACCTGCAACGACTGAGCCCATGTGTTGCAACTATTAAAGCCAGTACGCCCTAGAGCCCAGGCTCCAGAACAAGAGAAGCTGCCGCAATTAGCAGCCACCACAATGAGAAGCCCTCCCACGGCAACTCGAGAGTAGCCCTACTCTAACACAACTAGAGAAAAGCCCGAGCAGCAATGAAGACTCAATACACGCAAAAAAAGAGAACAATCAAAAATGTCTGCCTTAAAAAAAAAGAGAGAGAGAGGGAAAAAAGGAAAAGAGGAGGAATGGTAAACTGAAAGGGGCAAAGGAGTGGCCTTTGAGGAACCAGCCCAGATGAAAGCTCCTGCGATTGCATAACATAACCACCAGGTGGCGCACGGGAAAGCATCAAACTCGGGCCTTCGGAGGACTACAGTTCAGTCATTCAGTCTGTCCGCCTCTTGGTGACCCCGTGGACTGCAGCGCGCCAGGCTTCCTTTCCGTTACCAAATCCCGGAGCTTACGCATGTCCATCGAGTAGGACTACGGTCTTGCGTTAAAGCCACCAGCCCCTTAAGTTCCCACCAGTAGTCAAACAAAGCAAGGGTGGTCTTGCTTTGGCAGCACATACACTAAAATTGGAACGATACAGAGATGAGTATGGCCCCTGCGCAAGGATGACACGCAAATTCCTGAAGCATTCCATATTTTGTGCCCTTCCCCACCGTCCAGACACCGTTTGCGTCTTAGCCCCCAAGGAAACGCTTTTTGTCAAAACCACAACGCCTAGCACTTAATTCTGAACTTGTGATTTTTCACTATGAAAAATAAGGCAAGGGTGATTGTAAACACCATGGAATTGTGCCGCATAGATAGGAGGGAATTGGGAGGGGCTCATAAAAGGGTTTGGGTTTCTGTTAGATGATTTAGGGAAGAGTTCATCAGGTGAGGCTTGCTCTGGACCAGGTGCAGTCAGAAAGAAGGGGTAATTTAGTGACTGAGTATCTTAATGATTTTCATCAAATATACGACAGGAACGGGATCAAGCTAACGCCGTCATTCAGAAAGAACCATAAAGAAGGGGCTCGTGTCAGCTAGGAAATGGTGGCGGGGAGCGCAGGGCAGGAGGCAGGAGTTTGGTTGTTTCCCTGGTTCTAAGAGCTGCTTTCGGAGAAGGCGATGGCACCCCACTCCAGTGCTCTTGCCTGGAAAATCCTGTAGACGGAGGAGCCTGGTGGGCTGCAGTCCATGGGGTAGCTAAGAGTCAGACACGACTGAGCGACTTCACTTTCACTTTTCACTTTCACGCATTGAAGGAAATGGCAACCCATTCCAGTGTTCTTGCCTGGAGAATCCCAGGGACAGGGGAGCCTGATGGGCTGCAGTCTATGGGGTCGCATAGAGTCGGACACGACTGAAGCGACTTAGCAGCAGCAGCAGCAGCAAGAGCTGCTTTGGTTTGTGCTGAAGGCATGATTGCAGAATGGTCTCTGTTTCACTCCACAGAGGGTTCTCAGGAGACAGTGCCTTTCTGAGAAAAGGTTTATGATTGGCAGGTACTAAACCAGTTCCCAGCTGTAGAGGCCAGGCCGGTTACCAGCTGACAGCTATGGAAACTTCTTTTTTTTTTTTTCACATGCTTCTTATCCTCTGGCTCCCTGCTGTCAGAAGGAGCATCCTAGGAAGTCATCCCCAAGGAAGCCTGTGGCATGGTAGCTAACCGGCTGAACCATGGCTTCAGACTGACCTGACTGTGCTTCTCAAGTCTACCATTCACACTGGCTGTGGGACCTTGGATAAATTATTTAACTTCTCTGTGCCTGTTTCCTCTTTTGTAAAAGAAAATAAAAATAGTACATGGAAACTGGGAAACTGGGAAAATGAAATGAGATAGCATATGTAAAGCACTTACAACAGTGCCTAAAACATGATAGGCATTTAACTTAGACTAATCTACCCTGTTCTGGAGAAGGAAATGGCAACCCACTCCAGTATTATTGTGTGGGAAATCCCACAGAGGATCCTGGCGGGATACAGTCCATGGGGTCACAAAAGATTCCGACACGAGTTAGCGACTAAACAACAACAACTCAGTTCATTATTTGTCAGAAGTCACAATGCTCAATGCACTCTGGAAACCCATCAGGGGACTGAAGAATCAAGTAATATTCAGTTTATGAAAACACTTCTACTATCAGAAGGTGCTCATGCATATACCACTACTATATATAAAGTAGATAACTACTGATGATAAGAACCTACTGTATAGCACAGAGAACTCCATCAATACTCTATAATAATCTATATGGGAAAAAAGAAGGGATATATGTATTCACTTTGCTGTTCACCTGAAACTAACACATTGTAAATCAACAATCAATGCCAGTAAATTTTTTAAAATGTGTTCATTAAATAATGTTTTTCTTTTTTATGACAACTTGAAAATAAAATCAGAATATTTAAAAGAAAACAAAGAAGATTACTCATAAATGAAGTTGAAGTGTTCTCTTTTATTTCTAGTTTGTCCAAAGCATATCTATTCCAGACTTACTAAGAAGAGACTTGTATTCAAAAAGATTGTTGCAAGGAGGGAAGGAAAACACTGCAGTGAGCAAAGGCTGTGACATAGGTTTGCTGCAAGCATCTCAAAGTTGGGCAAACAGATTTTCCCTCTGTTATAGAGAGGAGTAAACAAGGCTGGGAAGAGCCAGACTCAGGGAAGTGGGATGAAACAGTGGTGTGAGAACTTCCCTGGTGGTCCAGTGGTTTAAAATGTACCTGTCAATACAGGGTACACAGGTTCAATCCCTGGTCCAGCAAAGTCCCACGTGCCACAGAGCAACTAAGCCTGTGTGACACAACTCTCGAGCCCAAGAGTCACAACAAGAGAAGCCACTGCAATGAGAAGCCTGTGCACCGCAGCTAGAGAGTAGCCCCTGCTTGCCATCACAAGAGAAAGCCAATGAGCAGCAATGCAGACCCAGTGCAATCAAAAATAAACTGGAAAATAAAAAAGTACTTAAAAAAGAGTGGCATGAATGGATGGTAGATTAGAGAATGTTTGACCGTATTCTCAGAAGCTGTGTGTTCAAACATGTCTGACTCTTTGTGACTTCATAGACTGTAGCTCATCAGGCTCCTCTGCCCATGGAATTTTTCAGGCAAGAATACGGGACTGGGTTGCCATTTCCTTCTCCCAAAGGATCTCTCTGACCCAGGGATCCAATCTGCATCTCCTGTGTCTTCTGCACTGCAAGCAGATTCTTTACCACTCAGCTACTGGGGAAGCCCTTTCTCAGAAGCTGAAGTGAAGTGAAGTGAAGTGAAGTCGCTCAGTCATGTCCGACTCTTTGCGACCCCATGGACTGTAGCCTACCAGGCTCCTCTGTCCATGGGATTTTCCAGGCAAGAATACTGGAGTGGGTTGCCATTTCCTTCTCCAGGAGATCTTCCCAACCCGGGGATTGAAACCAGGTCTCCCACATTGTAGGCAGACGCTTTACCGTCTGAACCACCGGGGAAGTCACTGAGGATGGGTCAAAGTTCAAGGACCTAGAGGAAGAAGAGAGCTTAACCAAAGGTTAACATTATTGTGGTGCATTTATTGGTAGAGACAAGCAGTTCAGCTAATCATTTATGAGGCAAAGAAAGGAAATCATGAGGGTCTATGTCTGGCCTTGTCACAGTGAACAAGGGACATCTTGTCTACATTGGCCAGGAAAGGACGGGTCTTAGTATCAAGCAAAGGCTGCTGGGGGATTTCTTAATCCTCACCAATGTTTTCCAGGATAACAGGACTCAGGTAAGATTCAGCATTTATTCAGGTTGCAAATTATAATACAAGTTTCCTATTTCTTAAAATGCTGTGTTTCACATAAAGGATGAAATATCCTGAGAGATCATGGATCCTTACATAGAGGCACGGGTCTGTAAGGCAGAACGGCCAGGGAAGGGCTGGTTTATTTGCAAAGCCCTTGGCAAACTGAACTGTTTAGAACATATAACTTGTGTGGCTCTTGCATTTCTTCCAGCCTACAAGTGAATCCTGGTGACTCAGTGTTGAAGAATCCACCTGCTAATGCAAGGAGACACAGGAGACACTGGTTTGATCCCTGGATCGGGAAGATCCCCTGGAGAAGGAAATGGCAAACCACTCCAGTATTCTGCTGAGATAATCCCATGGACAGAGGAGCCTGACAGGCTACAATACATAGGGTCACACAACTGAGTGACTAAGCATGCATGCACCCACAAGTGGATCAATAAAAACTAAACCTTGAAATGAGGCAACATCAGCACATATGTTGAAACCACATTTTAGTTCAAACCCTGTTGAGGGCCCAGCTCTCTTCCAGGGCTTTGGGGAGTCTCAGTGTTAAAATGCTGCTCAGCCCACACCCACTGCAGGGCAATTGCTGTGCTGCTTACTTCCCTTTGCCTGAAAGGAGTCCAGCCTGCATGTAGACCATCTCCCTCTCATTCTGTCCTCTCCTTTCAGAGCCTTTCCATCTGGAGTGACACAGCTTGAGGGTGCTCACATATTCCAGTGTGGAGCTGGGCAATCTTGTAACTCCTGCATTTTGCGATGTGTCCTGGAGGCAGCCTGGATCTGCGCTAGACCTGAGAGGCTCCCCACACCTGCCCTCCACCTCGGGGAACGTCTTTATTACATGGTCTTGTCAGGTTCTGAGCAGTCCAGCTTTGATTTACTTTTCCTACTGAGAGCCAAGGGAATAAAGCTGTCAAGTACAAGCTGATGATTTGAACTAGTTCTGAGGATTTATGAAAATGCTCAAAATCCATGCAGGGCGTGAGGAGAAACAGCCTGACGTCCTCAGCCAGGAAGTGCGTGCAGTGGGTCTCACCACCCTCCCCACTCGACTGCCCCTTCCTCTTTCCTGAAGAGATTCCTCTCCCGCTCCTCCCCACCACGTCAGGGGACAATGCTCCCCCCGTCTTGAAAACAAAACCAAACCCTGCCTGTTCTGAGAAAGAGGATGTGAATCAGAGGCTCCCGTAACTGGAAGGAGCTTGACTGACTTGTCTGGTCCCCTTCCCTCCTTTGAGAAACTACTTGTGGCTCCACATTTGGAAGGTTAGCGCCGCCCTTTTTCTTTACATCTAGGAAGCTTCTAATTATGAATCCTTCTAGGGGCTTCCCTGGCAGTTCAGATGGTAAAGAATCCACCTGCAATACGGGAGACCTAGTTTCCATTCCTGGGTTGGGAAGATCCCCTGGAGGAGGGCAAGGCAACCCACTCCAGTATTCTTACCTGGAGAATCCCCATGGACAGAGGAGACTGGGCTCACAGCCCATAGGGTCGCGAAGAGTCAGACACAATTGAGCTACTTAAGCACAACTGCAGGTGCCCACACACACTCAGTCCTCTCTGGTTCCTTTCTTCACGTAAGCTCAGAGAGCGTTGTGTGTTTAAATTCAAAATAGATGAATGGTTACGTATTAATTTTGCTTGAAGATGAACAGAGCTTACAGTGGGGGATTGCCAGGAAGCAAACTAGAGACCCAAGCTAAGAAAGCAGAGGAGGACTTCCTCAATGAGTGGCCACTATTCAGATGAAAGGCAAAGTAAAATTCCTCCCAGAGAGACACAGGAACAGTTGGAGAACAGAATCCTTCTAAGGCTTGCACCTTGACAAGCATATAGACTTTCTGAGGCACTGCAAACTGTATAAACTGTTTCAGTCCTCTTAGGAATGCATTTGTTAGCATTTAGAGAAAAGAAAATTTTACCTTTGGACCCACATTTTAAATACCTGTTAATAGCTAACTATCACAAGTTGTAGAGCTTAATATAGCCATTTTTAAAAAAGATTTATTGATTTATTTGGCTGTGGTGGGTGAATAGGGGCTATTCTGTTGCAGTATGCAGGCTTCTCATTGTGGTGGCTTTTGTTGTGGAGGCTCGAGGCACAGGGGCTTCAATAATAGCAGCTCATGGGCTCAGTAGTTATGGCTCTCGGACTCTAGAGAGCTGGCTTAGTAGCTGTGGTACATAGACTTAGTTGCTCCGCAGTATAGGGGATCTCCCTGGACCAGGGATCAAACCAGTGTCCCTTGCATCGGCAGGTGGATTCTAAACCACTGGACCACCAGGGAAGCCCTTGTCAATCATTTATTTTGCAAGTGGTTTTACAGGTGAGCAATTTGAGGACTCCACAGGGCAGTCTGTCTGCCTGGCTTCATGTGGGGGCAGCAAGGTCTAGTGATAGCCTTCTAGGTGGCGTCTTTGCTCCTGTGTCTGACATCTCAGTGATCCTTGGGCTTTTCTTGATGCCCACCTGGGGCTTCAGACCCCAGGGCTTCTTCATGTGGCTTGAGCTTCTCATAGCATGGTGGTTTCGAGAAAGCTGCACTTTCTAGAAGTAGGAAATAGATGTTACTAAGGCCAATTAAGGGCTATACCTGAAACAGGAACAGTGTCACCACTGTCGTATTCTAACAGTCAAAGTAGTCACAGAGCCCATCGAGGTTCAAGGGGAGTGTCAAGTCCTTGTTGCAGAAGAGCAACGGGGTTGGGAGATATTATGTGGCCATGTTTAGAACATACAACCTATCACAACTCATAATCTTTTTAGGAATATATCACATGGAAATTATGCCAGAGAAGTACAAATCAGAGAAGCTCATCACAGCTTTTGTAGGAAAAAACCTCCAAACAGTGGAAACAATCTATAAGTCTACCAATAGGCAAATGACTAAATCAGTTGTCACGTAAAAACTCACAGGAATAAAAAGCCACAATAATTGAAAAGATTATGAAATAACGTGAGTAAGTGTTACCCGTAGTTTAGTTGGTAAAGAATCTGCCTGCAGTGCAGGAGACCTGGGTTCAATTCCTGGGTTGGGAAGATTCCCTGGAGAAGGAAATGGCTTTCCACTCCAGTATTCTTGCCTGGAGAGTCCCATGGACAGAGGAGCCCGGCAGGCCAGTCCATGGGGTTGCCAGAGTCCGACATGACTTAGCGACTAAAGTACTACTACTACTACTATAAAAGGAGAAAATGTACAATTGAAAAGCATATGTACTACGATGATAATTATGTAAAACCCTGCACACATCTGGGTAAAGTCTGGAAGGAAATATGCAGAAATGAAAATTATTGCCTTGAGGTGGTAAGATTCTACACACCTTCCATTTTCCTCTTTATTGTTACAGCTTCACGAAAAATGAAATTGAGAAGAAAAGAAGTAAAGCTTTAATTGTCAGTGCTCAGTGCTTGGCAGGTACATGTAGAAGTGCAGGGAAGATACAGGGAATACAGGGAATTACAGCTCTCCCTGTAATTCACTCATTCAGATAAACTGCCAGGTCAGAGGATCCACAGATATTCTTGTTTATAATTAACTTTCTGCTTTGACCTCTCATTTTCAGAATGCTGATTGTCATAGGAGCAATAATTGTCATATTAGCCTTGCTATGTTCTTAAGGTTGGTCATGATATGAGATTGTAAATACTTTAAAAAGCTACTATAACATAAAACATAAGGTGATATTTTAATCTTTTTCATAATAACTCCATCTACCCCTACCCCTCCTTCTAACCCTGTCTCCCATGAAACACTCCCAGTAGTGAAGCCTCTATGCAGTCTCTTGAATCTTGGCTGACATTGTTGACCCTATTAACCAATAAAATATGCCAGAAGTGATGCTGTGCTAGGTCCAGGCTTCAGTCTTGAAACGATAGTAGCTTCCACTTTTTGCTCTTGGGAGCCCTGAGCTGCCATGTACGAAATCCAATTACCTTGTTGTAGGGACCACATAAAGCTGGGAGGTCAGTTGACCAGGGAGCTGGGAGGCCTCCCTCAATATGCCAGCTGATTGCAGATACACAAGTGACCACTGGCAAGATCAATAGAAAAATCACTCAGCTGAGCCTAGCCCAAGTGAACAGTTGTTTTACAACACTAAGTTTGGGGATAGTTTGTTATGCAGCAACAGAAATACCAGATATCTGTGCCTTTTATTGATGTACTCATTCCAAAATATTTATTGAATCTCTTGTTGTTGTTGTTGTTCAGTAGCTAAGTCATGTCTGACTCTTTGCAACACCATGAGCTATAGCACTCCAGGCTTCCCTGTCCTTCATTATCTCCCTGAGTTTGCTCAAACTCATGTCCCTTGAGTCAGAGTTGCTATCCAACCATTTCATCTTCTGTCACTCCCTTCTCCTCTTGCCCTCTATCTTTCCTAGTATTTGGGTCTTTACAAATGAGTCAGCTCTTCACATCAGGTGGCCAAAGTATTGGAGCTTTAGCTTCAGCATCAGTCCTTCCAATGAATATTCAGGGTTGATTTCCTTTAGGATTGACTGGTTTGATCTCCTTGCTGTCCAAGGACTTTCAAGAGTCTTTTCCAGCACCACAGTTCAAAAGCATCAGTTCTTCAGCACTCAGCCTTCTTCATGGTCCATCTCTCACATTGGTACATAACCACTGGAAAACCCATAGTTTGATTATATGGACCTTTGTCGGCAAAGCGGTATCTCTGCTTTTTAATACACTGTCTAGGTTTGTCATAGCTTTTCTTCCAAGGAGCAAGTGTCTTTTAATTTCATACCTGCAGTCACCATCTGCAGTGATTTTGGAGCCCAAGAAAATGAAATCTGACACTGTTTCCACTTTTTCCCCATTTATTTGCCATGAAATGATAGGACCAGATGCCATGATCTTCATTTTTTGAATGTTGAGTTTTAAGCCAGCTTTTTCACTCTTTTCTTTCACCTTCATCAAGAAACTCTTTAGTTCCTCTTCAGCTTCTGCCATTAAAATGGTATCATCTACATATCTGAGGCTGTTGATATTTCTCCCAGCAATCTTGCTTCCAGCTTGTGATTCATCCAGCCCAGCATTTTGTATGAGGTACTCTGCATATAAGTTAAATAAGCAGGGTGACGATATATAGCCTTGACATACTCCTTTCCCAATTTTGAACTAGTCCATTGTTCCATGTCCAGTTCTAACTGTCTCTTCTTGACCCGCATACAGGTTTCTCAGGAGGCAGCTTAGTGGTCTGGTATTCCCATCTCTTTAAGAATCTTCCACAGTTTTTTTTGATCCACACAGTCAAAGGTTTGAATCTCTACCAGTGCCAGTGAAAATTAACAGTGGTGAAAATTAACAATTAAACAAATAGATAAACACTTCCTAAGGAAGTTGGTTTTGAGTAGAGATCTAAATGATTAGATGGAGCCAACTATACAAAGATTAGAAGGAAGCATGTTGCAGAGATGGTGAAGAGATGCAGTCAAACAGATAGGCAGGGACTAGATCATGTTTTACCCCTGGAGGAGTTTGGATTTTATTCTATGTGTAATGGGGAGTTTAACAAAATAGAATAATGTTGTCTAATGTGGTCTCTTAAAAAGACGATTCTGGCAGCCATGTGGAATAAAAACTGTAGGGTCACCAGAGAAATTAGCCACCTCTTGCCATAGTCCAGGTAGTATGTAAGAATGGTTCAGACTAGAGAAGTAGATCTCAAAGTATGGTCTTGGTTGCTTAGCATTTCCTTAAAAAACTAAACACTGATTTGCTATATGACCTAGCAGTTCTACTTCTTGGTGTATATCCAAGAAAACGGAAAAGCTTGCACACTGATGTTCATAGCAGCATTATTGATAATAGCTAAAAAGTGGAAAGAACTCAAATGTCTATCAACTAGTGAATAAATAAAATGTAGTATATATCCCGGAGAAGGCAATGGCACCCCACCTCAGTACTCTTGCCTGGAAAATCCCATGGATGGAGGAGTCTGGTAGGCTGCAGTCCATGGGGTCGCCGAGTCGGGCACGACTGAGCAACTTCACTTTCACTTTTCACTTTCCTGCATTGGAGAAGGAAATGGCAACCCACTCCAGTGTTCTTGCCTGGAGAATCCCAGGGACGGGGGAGCCTGGTGGGCTGCTGACTATGGAGTCACACAGAGTTGGACACGACTGAAGTGACTTAGCAGTATATATCCATGTAATGGAATATTATTAAGCTATATGAGTAAATGAAGTACTGATAGATGCTACACATGAACTCTGAAAATACTATGTTAAGTAAAAGAAGACCACTGAATTGAAAGTTCAATTCGGTTTTTACAAAGCACCCAGAATTGGCAAATCCTTAGAAAAAGAAAGTAGATCAGTGGTTATCAGGGGTTGGTATGAGAGGCAATGGGTAAAGATTGCTAATGCAGAGATAATTGCACAACTTTGTAAACATGCTGAAAACTATTGAACCATCGGTCTTTTCTTTCCTTTTTTTTTTTTTTTTTTTTTTAGCTTCATCGTACATCTCATGTGCTCTTAGTCCTTCCACCAGGGATCGAACCCAGACCCCCAGCATTGGAACCTTGAGTCCTAACCACTGGACCACCAGGGAATCCCCTGTTGATCTTAAAAGGGTGAAGTTTATGGTATACAAAGTATAGCTCCATGTTTTTTTAATGTTAAAAAGTGCTTTCTGGGGAGCCCTGAAGATCCCTCTGAGACATTCTTGTGGGTTTGTAAGGTCAAAAGTATTTTCATAATAGCAGTAAGACATTACTTGCCTTTCTTATTCTCATTCTTTCATGAGGATACAGCAGAATTTTCCAGAGGCTATGTGACATGTGATATTGCAGCAGATTGAATGCAGAAGTAGCTATGAAAGAAAATCCAGCCTTTTTGAAAAAAGTCAGACATTAAAGAGATTGGTAAAAAAAGTAAAGCCATGCTACCGTTAACACTAAAGTTGGGGGGATATGTCTATTTAAAGTGTATTATTTATATTAACATGATACAGACTTAGTTTTTAAAGGGTAAATAAATATTTTAAATTGTTTCAGCTCTGATTTCTGATGCTAATGATATATATTAATACAACTCACATAAACATAACAGGTCTTTAGAGTCCATAACAGGAATTTCCAAGAGTGTGAAGGAACCCTGAGACCAAAACATTTGAGGATTGCTGAAGTAGAATGATAGCAATGGAAACATTAAAAAGTGGTTTGAAATAAGCTCCATTGCTGGGAATTTAGATGTTAGTAGTAAGAGGAAGAAAGTATCAAGGATGGGTTCTGGTTGGGGGCCTAAGCAAGTATGCATGGTGGGGCCATGAGCTGAAATCAGGAGAACTTCAATATGTCAGCAAATCTGGAAAACTCAGCAGTGGGCACAGGACTGGAAAAGGTCAGTTTTCACTCCAGTCACAAAGAAGGACAATGCCAAAGAAAGTTCAAACTACCATACAGTTGCACTCATCTCACATGCTAGCAAGGGTATGCTCAAAATTCTTCAAGTTAGGCTTCAGCAGTGCATGAAAACTTCCAGATGTACAAGTTGGGTTTAGAGAAGGCAGAGGAACCAGAGATCAAATTGCCAACATTCGTGGGATCATCGAGAAAGCAAGGGAATTCCAGAAAAAATGCCTACTTCTGCTTCATTGACTACGCTAAAGCCTTTGACTGTGTGGATCACAAGAAACTCTGGAAAATTCTTAGAGAGGAATACCAGACCACTTACCTGTCTCTTAAAAAACCTGTATGCTGGTCAAGAAGCAACTGTTAGAACTGGACATGGAACAATAGACTGGTTCAAAATTGGGAAAGGCAAAACAAACAAACAAATTGGGAAAGGAATATGTCAAGGCTGTATATTGTCACCCTGCTTCTTTATAACTTATGTGCAGAGTATATCATGCGAAATGCCGGGCTGGATGAATCACAAGCTGAAGTCAAGATTCCTGGGGAAAATACCTACAAACTCAGATAATCGATACCACTCTAAAGGCAGAAAGCGAAGAGGAACTAAAGAGTCTCTTGGTGAGGGTGAAAGAGGAGAGTAAAAAGGTGGCTTGAAACTCAACATTTAAAGAAAACCAAGATCATGGCACCCAGTGTCATCATGTGTGTGTGCTAAGTTGCTTCAGTCGTGTTCGACTCTGTGCGGCCCCATGGACTGTAGCCCACCAGGCTCCTTTGTCCATTGGATTCTCCAGCCAACAATACTGTAGTGGGTTGCCATGCCCTCCTCCAGGGGATCTTCCCAAGCCAGGGTCTGAACCTTCATCTCTTATGTTTCCTATATTGGCAGGCGAGTTCTTTGCCTCTAGTGCCACCTGGGAAACCCTCTGGTGCCATCAGTTCAGTTTAGTTCAATTACTCAGTCATGTACGACTCCATGGACTGCAGCATGCCTGGCTATCACCAACTCCTGGAGCTTGCTCAAACTCATGTCCATCGAGTCGCTGATGTCATCCAACCATCTCATCTTCTGTCGCCCCCTTCTCCTCCTGCCTTCAATCTTGCCCAGAATCAGGGTCTTTTCCAATTAGACAGTTCCTTACATCAGGTGGCCAAAGCATTGGCATGTCAGCTTTAGCATCAGCTTTTCCAGTGAATATTCAGGTCTGATTTCCTTTAGGATTGACTGGTTGATCTCCTTGCAGTCCAAGGGACTCTCAAGAGTCTTCCACAACACCATAGTTCAAAAGCATCATTTCTTCAGCCCTCAGCTTCCTTTATAGTCCAACTCTCACACACATACATGACTATTGGAAAAACCATCGCTTTGACTAGATGGAGCATTTGTTGGCAAAGTAATGTCTCTGCTTTTCAATATGCTGTCTAGGGTGGTCATAGCTTTTCTTCCAAGGAGCAAGTGTCTTTTAATTTCATGGCTGCAGTCACCATCCACAGTGATTTTGGAGCCCAAGAAAATGAAATCTGACGCTGTTTCCACTTTTCCCCCATTTATTTGCCATGAAATGATAGAACCAGATGCCATGATCCTCATTTTCTGAATGCTGAATTTTAACCCAGGTTTTTTCACTCTGTTTCACTTTCATCAAGAAGTTCTTTAGTTCCTCTTCGCTTTCTGCGTTAAGGATGGTGTCATCTGCGTATTTGAGGTTATTGATTTTCTCCTGATCGTCTTGATTCCAGCTTGTGCTCATCCAGCCTGGCATTTCACAAGATGTTTGCCCAACTTTGGATGAAATGTTCCCTTGGTATCTCTAATTTTCTTGAAGAGATCTCTAGTCTTTCCCATTCTATTGTTTTCCTCTATTTCTTTGCATTGATCACTTAGGAAGGCTTTCTTATCTCTCCTTGCTATTCTTTGGAACTCTGCATTCAGATGGATATCTCTTTCCTTTTCTCCTTTGCCTTTCACTTCTCTTTTTCTCTCAGCTATTTGTAAGGCCTCCTCAGACAACCTCAGACAGCCTTTTTGCATTTCTTTTTCTTGGAGATAATCTTGATCACTGCCTCCTGTATAATGTCATGAACTTCGGTCCATAGTTCTTCAGGCAGTCTATCAAATCTAATCCCTTGATTCTATTTGTCACTTCCACTGTAAAATAAGGGATTTAATTTAGGTCATATCTGAATGGTCTAGTGGTTTTCTCTACTTCCTTCAATTTAAGCCTGAATTTTGCAATAAGATGCTCATTATCTGCGAAGAAGGCAATGGCACCCCACTCCAGTACTCTTGCATGGAAAATCCCATGGATGGAGGAGCCTGGTGGGCTACAGTCCATGGGTGCTAGGAGTCGGACACAACTGAGCGATTTCACTTTCACTTTTCACTTTCATGCTTTGGAGAAGGGAATAGCAACCCAATCCAGTGTTCTTGCCTTGAGAATCCTAGGGACGGGGGAGCCTGGTGGGCTGCCATCTATGGGGTTGCACAGAGTCGGACACAACTAAAGTGACTTAGCAGCAGCTCGTTATCTGAGCCACAGTCACCTCCTGATCTTGTTTTTGCTGACTGTATAGAGCTTTTCCATCTTCAGCTGCAAAGAATATAATCAATCTGATTCCAGTACTGACTATCTGGTGATGTCCATGTGTAGAGTCTTTTCTTGTATTGTTGGAAGAGGGTGTTTGCTATGACCAGTGTAGTCTCTTGACAAAATTCTGTTAGCCTGTACCCTGTTTCATTTTGTACTCCAAAGCCAAACTCGCCTGTTACTCCAGTTATCTCTTGACTTCCTACTTTTGCACTCCAGTTCCCTGTGATGAAAAGGACATCTCTTTCTGGTGTTAGTTCTAGACAGTCTTGCAGGATTTCATAGAATCATTCAGCTTAAGCTTCTTCAGCACTAGTGGTTGGTGCATAGACTTGGATTACTGTGATATTGAATGGTTTGCCTTGAAAACCAAGAGAGATCATTCTGTTGTTTTTGAGATTGCACCCGAGTACTGCATTTCAGACTCTAGTTGACTATGATGGCTCCTCCATTTCTTCTAAGGGATTCTTGCTCACAGAAGTAGATATAATGGTCATCTGAATTAAATTCACCCATTCCAGTCCATTCAAGTTCACTGATTCCTAAAATGCCAACGTTCACTCTTGACTCTTGCCATCTCCTGTTTGACCACTTCCAATTTACTTTGATTCATGGACCTAACCTTTCCTATGCAATATTGTGCTTACAGAATCGGACTTTACTTCCATTACCAGTCACATCCACACATGGGCATGGTTTTTTCTTTGGCTCTGTCTCTTCATTCTTTCTAGAGTTATTTCTCCACTCTTCTCCAGCAGCATATTGGGCACCTACTGACCTGGGGAGTTCATCTTTCAGTATCATATCTTTTTGTGTTTTCACACTGTTCATGGGGTTCTGAAGGCAAGAATACTGAAGTGGTTTGCCATTCCCTTCTCCAGGGGACCCCGTTTTGTCAGAACTCTCCACTATGACCTGTCTATCTTGGGTGGCCCTACATGGCATGGCTCATTGTTTCATTGAGTTACACAATGCTGTGGTCCATTTGATCAGTTTGGTTAGTTTTCTGTGATCATGGCTTTCATTCTGTCTGCCCTCTGATGGATAAGGATAAGAGGTTTATGGAAGCTTCCTGATGGGACAGACTGACTTTGGGGGTCACTGGTGCCTCACTTCACGGCAAATAGAAGGGGGGAAAGTGGAAGTAGTGACATTTTATTTTCTTGGGCTCCAAAGTCACTGTGAACAGTGACTGCATCCATGAAGTTAAAAGACCTTTGTTCCTTGGAAACAAAGCTATGATGAACCTAAACAGTATATTAAAAAGCAGAGACATTACTTTGCCAACAAAGGTCTGTATAGTCAAATGTATGGTTTTTCCTGTAGTCATGTACGGATGCGAGAGTTGGACTATAAAGAAGGCTGAGCCCAAAGAATTGATGCTTTCAAACTGTGGTGCTGAAGAAGACTCTTGGTCCTTTGAACTGCAAGGAGATCAGTCAATTCTAAAGGAAATCAACTAAATACCCATTGGAAGGGTCAATGCTGAAGCTGAAGCTTCAATACTTTGGCCACCTGATGGGAAGTGCCACCTCATTGGAAAAGACCTTGAGGCTGGGAAACATTGAGGGCAGGAGAAGAACTTGACAGAGGATGAGATGTTTGGATAGCATCTCATCAGTGGACATGAGTTTGAGGAAATTCCAGGAAATTGTAAGGGACAGTGAAGCCTGGTGTGCTGTAATCCATGGGGTCACAAAGTATTGGACATGACTTAGCAACTGAACAACAGCAACATGTGAGGAAGAAGTTGGGCAGAGAAAAATTAACTTCTACATCAGAAATTTAGATACTTAGACATTGAAGGACGACCTTATTTAATGCTTTCTCCAATCTGATGAATTAGATATTTTATCTTCATTTTACATATGAAGACGTTATAACTCAGAATTTGCCTAGAAAGCAGGAGATGAATCCTGCTCTGCACCAGGTCTGACTGAAATCCATGCTTATCTCAGTTTCCCTTAACTAAATTCACCTAAACTCCCAAATGAGCTTCCCTGGTGGCACAGTGGTAAGAATCTGCCTGCTAACGCAGGAGGTGCAAGAGAAATGCTTTTGATTCCTGGGTTGGAGGATCCCCTGGAGTAGGAAATGGCAACTCATTCCAGTATTCTTCCCTGGAAAATTCCATGGACAGAGAAAGTTGGAGGGCTACAGTCCATGGGGTCGCAGAGTCAGACATGACTGAGAGCGCGCACACACACACACTCCCAAATAGGAGGAAATAATAAAGGGATTTAGGTAAAAGTGATATTTAAAGTGTGTAGCCGCCATTTTGGTACCCTATGAAGGCTTCAGTTCCCACAAGCAGCCACGGCAGGTTTCCTGTGAGATGGTACAAGATGAGGGACCAAGTGGGCATCAAGCATGTCCACTAGGTGTGGGCCCATCAGAGACCATTCCTGCCCCACAGAGGGCCAGAAAAGCCAGGGGCTGGGTCAGGGGGAGGGAGGAAGAAGTGCTAGGGTGAGTTTTCACCTTTTAGGAAGAATTTTAATATTTTAACAGAATGCAACAACTGCCGTGTAAAGTCAGCTGAAAGTCAGCCGTGATGTTAGTAAGGTTGGTGTTAAAATATTTCCCCTTTCATTCTGGATTCAGAGAAATTGTTTTCAAAATCAGAGATTGGGTTTTAGTTTTGCCCTTTTTGTTGTCTTGCAAATAATCAACTTGCTCTATTTCTAATCCTTGGATAAAATTAACCACCTACGCAACCAATCTATCAAATATGGGAATGTGATTTATAAGATATATTCATTTTAACATAATTTCAGCATAACAAAAGAATACATGGAGACAAACTCAAAGTTCAAATTCCTGCAAGTTCAATCTGAAAAAATGTTTGTATTACTATTGTTATCTAAGCTAGGTACTATCAGTAAGACCTTAATATTGCTTACTGTATATTATTTGGTATTAAAGCTTTCATTCTTTCACATTTGTAAATGGCATTATGATTGTGCTTTTTAAAAAAGAGTCAATATCTTAGATGTACATACTACAGTATTTCTGATGAGATATTTTATATCTGACAGTTAATTTCCAATAATCTAGTGTAGTGGAGTGTGGGGTTATAAATGAACATAACCATATGGCGATATGGCGATATGGCCATATGGCGATAAATGTTGAATCCAGGTAATCAGTACATAGTAGCAGTTCAGTCACTAAGTCGTGTCCAACTCTTGTGACCGCATGGACTATAGCCTGCCAGGCTCCTCTGTCCATGGGATTCTCCAGGCAAGAATACTGGAGTGGATTGCCATTTCCTTCTGCAGGGAATCTTCCCAACCCACGAACTGAACCCGGGTCTCCTGCACTGCAGGCCGATTCTTTTCCAACTGAGCTACGATGGAAGCCCAGTACATAGCTCTGAGGGAATCAGTACACAGGGGCTCATTATTCCATTCTTTCTACTTTGTCTATGTTTGGAAATTTCCAAAACAAAAAATTTAAGAAAAAAGTTCAATATTTATGCAATTTTTGGAGAGTGCTGCTGTTCAAAAAAAAGGACACAGGATACCAGACAGTAAATTATTTTCTGTATTTCACTTGCTTTAGGTTCTCTTCTTTTTTTTTCCTTGAAAGGGTTCTGTGAAATTGTACATTTCAAGATGAATATAAAAAGTAGTATGTATTTATCCATAATTTCCTTTTAGTAGTTTCTGGGCGTCGCCTATATACTTCCAACTATAGCAATGAGAGAAAATAATTCCCCCTAATTTGGTCTTAACGCTCAACTGCTGTCACATTAATTGCTACCTTTGTGTAGCTGCTGCCTAGCAATACTACTAGACAAGACAGATATTTTAGAATCTAAATTTGAATATTAACTTAGCAAATTTTTCATTTCTCATTAATTTACTTTTTAAGGTGAAAAAATGTTAATTCTGTTATTGGCTTAGTTCTTTATTATAATCTGGGCACATTTCATCTTAGAGGAATCTCCAGAACTTTTACCCAACAATGTTCGAAAGATGGTTCCACAATACTTTAACATTTCTAGCTATCAATTATTTTTTATATCCCTAAATAAGGCACTCTTGCCACCCTTACCACCAACACCCCTCACCACCATGTGAAGAGATAACTTGAAGATGGCTATCTGCACACCGGAAAGAGCATTCTTCCCAAACAACTAAGCTGGCCCTTTGCTTTTGGATTTCTCAGCCTTCAAAAGTGTGAGAAATAAATTTCTATGCTTAAACCTCCCAATCTATGATAATCTGTTACTTGCAGCCTTAACTAAGACATGGAGTTTGGTGTTTTATAAGCCTAGATAGCAATTTTGTAAAGTAATAAAAGTTAAGCAAATGATTAAATTTAAGGACAGAACAGTTAAATACAGAGAGTTGAAACTATATTATCTAGCTCAAACCTTGGAGAAATGGGAGTGTAAATTTTAAAATGGTTATTTCCTGCTCTTGGTTCTTCAGTACTAGACAGTGTTCTTTCCTACTCTTAGTTAATAACATGCATATCTAAAATTAAGCCTCTTGTGTTGCCTTGGATTCTGTTACTTTAAATAGGCACCCACCAGATTATAATTTTTACTTGTTTGAAGATTGTTGGAGTCTGATATTAATTTCTTTCCTGCCAAAAAGTCACAATGAGCAAGCTGGAAGTCAGAGACAATTATTCAGGATAGTACAATTAAATTGGCTTTTCTCCCAGCATCTTTCTTGTTACCTTTAATTATTGTCGGAGTCTGAAGTTCAAGGAAATAGTCATAGAAGAATTCTTTTACAACAAGAGGGGGAAAGGGAGAGAGATTGTGAGAGGAAGAGTCCATAGTTTTCCTTAAACAGAAGCGGTACTTTCCACAATGTATTCTAAAAACTGTTATGTAATTAAAATTGCTCCCTGGAAATGACCGAGAGAGTTCTAAGCTTCGAGGATAACAGTTGCTTAGAAGCAACTAAGGTTAATAAACATCCTACAATTTCTTTCTAAGATTTCAAGGCTAATTCAATGATGTGGTTATGTCTAAATTGCCAAGCTTAAAATAATTGCCTCATGAATAGTCTTATTGATTATGAGTGAAAAACACAGAGGATCTGTGTTCTATTTTTAGTTTAAACATATGCTCTTTGTCGAAGAAGCCGAGGGATGCATTTAGTCAACTTTCTGAAAGAGTAAACTGTGATGTGTGGATGTGAGGAGAGAGAAAACAGTTCCTAACCTCCATAAGCTCTCAGCTACACAAGTTGGAAGAAAAAGATTTATATATATGAATTAATTAATATTGCAAGAATAAATTATGTAGGACTAATTACAAATGCCTCTGAATTCAGAGTGGGAGAAAGTAGATGAGTGAGAGTTTTGTGATTTAGAGAAGGTATTCGAAATTGTATACGAAGTCTGAAACTGAGAACTCAGGTTTAAATTCCAGCATGTGGTAAGAGTCTAAAAATGGTGGATCCAAAATACACCCAAATCAACATTGGTAGTTTTATTTAGTTGGCTTTTCAATTTGGTGGTTTCAACCATGAAATTTGTAGTTGAAACTGAGGAAGATTACACATTTATAACATGAAATCGAGTTCATTACTGAATAGCCAAATTAAACAGTTTTGATTGAAAATTATGCATACATAAACATTGTACCCTGCTAGATTTCAACATTTATAGTTACTTGTATTCTTAAGACTATTTTGGATCTCCTTATGTGCAACACTGTAAATCTGTAGGACTCTTTGACATATCACTAGAACACTGCCTGGCATACAGTAGGCACACGGTAAGACTTCTTGAGGACTTCCCTGGTAGTCTAGGGATTGGGAATCTGCCTGCTAATGCAAGGGACATGGGTTTGCTCCCTGCTCCGGGAAGATTTCACATGCCTTGGGATAACTGAGCTCGTGTGCCACAGCTACTGAATCCACATGCCCTGGAGCCTGGGCTCTGAAACAAGAGAAGCTATCGCAGTGAGAAGCCTGTGCATTCAACTAGAGAAAACCCGCATGCAGCAATGCAGCAATGAAGACCCAGAGCAACCAAAAAGAAATAAAATTATTTTAAAAATTGTCAATTCATTCTCCATTATGCATGCATGTGTATATATGCATATATTCAATATTACTTTATCTATAGTCATTCGAATTACCCTTAAGGATAAGTCAGTAAAATAGCTACAAGTGTGAGTTATGTTTATGAGAATGACTATGATTCACAATGTTGATAATCTTCTCACAGAAAAATACACATACACACTTAAAAAGAAAGATTTTGAATTACAAAAAGCAATAGATGCCTGTTGTACAATTTTTAATGATAAATTTAATATTCAGAGATATGAAAAATAAAAAGTGGATGCTTTTCATATTTTTTAAGCACAAACATATGTATAGTTTATTTTTAACACAGAATCATACTACATATTTTCTTTCTTAATTTTCCATTCAACCATATAGTGAATTTTTTTTCCACCAATGCAACTTCTTTCTTTGCATTACACCACATAAATATACTATAATTTATATAACCATTTCCTCTTGGTAGAAATAAGATTGTCTCCATTTTTTTTATATCATAAACAATGTTTCAGGTAATATCATTGCACACAGTATCCTTTACTTGTGTGTTTTTGTAGGAGAGGTTCTGAGAAGCAGAACTGTTGAACCAAAAGGTAGGAGTGTTCTAAACTTTGATGGAAGATCTGTATTTTAATCACTACTCATATTCTCAATCTTGGCTTTGTGACAAGGAATCCATCCAACCAAAGAAACTATCAATTTCTTCCTCACGCTATGGACCCTGATTCTCAGTGGGGAGCCTGCCCTAGCTGCCTGAGATTCTAGTGGCTTACTGTTACCTCCTTGAAAAGAGATAAGCCTGGGCTGTTTTTTCCTCCAGAATATGGACTTACATATTCTTTCCTTTTAGGTTTAAAATATGTATTTTTTTTTTTAACTGGGAAGGATCTTACAGACCAATCCCCTTATTTGGGGGGCATACTTTTAGTTGCAAGTAAAAGAAAAATAATTCAAACTGGCTGAAACACCAAAAGGAATGTATTGGCTCACATTAACTGACAAATTTCAGATACTGAGCTGGCTTCTTGTGTGATTTGACCCAGAGTTCACGATACAATCTGCTTTTCAGAGTTTCTCTACTCTTTGCACTGACCTGTATGATGGCTTCATCCTTGGTCTGGCTTTCCCCCATAGGGCTACCAGCAATTCTGTATTCTTCCTTACTGACATCCAAGATGAGAAAATGGTGCTCCTTCCTCTGTCAAACAAAGGTTCCAAACCTCACACTAAATAGACCAGCTTAGACAATAGACAATTGTACATCTCCAAATCATTAACCCTTGAAAAGGTCATAGGTTCACAAAGCCTACCCCTAGAGTTAGTGGTAAGGCCAATCCCACCCAAACAACATCCAGGCTACACAATGAAGGGAGGGGAATGGCTTCTGATTAAACAAACACTCCTTAGGGAGGAACTTCCTTTCCTCTTGCCTCCTGTTTCCATAAGGAGGGACTTTTACTACTGTAACACTCATGGCCCCTCCTTTACCCGTTGCTTACTGTTCTCGTGGGTGATGGATAGCAAAGGCTGTTCATGGTCCTCATTTCTCTAATGGAAGAAGCTAATCTAATTAAATGTTGCAAGCACTGAAGATTCGGCTGTTTTCTTTCCTCCTGGAACTTACATGGGATGGCAATACTAGGTTAAATGTAGTTGCTCTGCAATCTCATATGTTCCCTTCTGTGTGCTGTGTCAGGGTATGGCCTGGAGGAAGATTTCTGAACACAAAATGCAATCTATCAACAATTGAGGAAATAAATGTATGATATTTCAAATATAGTTTGCTATTGATTCAAGAAACAATATGACAGATAAGGTACACTTTCAAGACAGATAAGGTACACTTAGTTTCTACAGGTTTGTGTCTTTATAATTATATAGAGATCTTGAGGGCTTTCTAGGTGGTGCTAGCAGTAAAGAATCTGCTTCCCAATGTGGGGAGATGTTAAGAGACTCGGGTTTGATCCTTGGGTTGGGAAGATCCCCTGGAGGACGGCATGGCAACCCATTCCAGTATTCTTGCCTAGAGAATCCCATGGACAGAGAAGCCTTGCAGCCTGCAGTCCCCAGGACTGTACACAGTTGGACACGACTGAAGTGACTTAGCATGCATGCACGCAGAGATCTTTAAAACATACAGAAATACAGGTTCTCTTCATATGTTTTGAATCAGGGGCTGAGTGGATGTATAGACAAGTCTTTATACTTTTTAGCCCGGGGTAGCCTGAAGGTTTGCCCAATTCTTCCTGTCAACATTCTCCAGGCCAAATTGCACTTAAATATGTGCTCTTTTGGCTGCAAGTGGCAGAAGCCCAACTTAAATTACCTTAGGCAAAAAAAAAGTCAAATTCACAATAACGATAGAGGATGTTTGCTCCATTTGTCTTCTCTGTCCTGGACGTCAGTCTCATTCTTCTCTCTCTCTGCAGACTATTTTTCTTCACACAACAGAAACATGCCCACTGGTATCTCCTGAGGATTTCCGCTTACAACACTGGCCATCTGCAGAGAGACCACCTCAACTCTCTGGGCCCAAAGTCCAAGACCAATGGGAATCGCTTATTGGCCCAGCTTGAGCCATAAGCCTTCTTCTAGACCAATCAATTCTTCTGAGAGGAGTGTGTGTGTGCGTGTGTGTGTGTGTGCGCACACACGTGTGCACATGTGTGTGATGTTGTATAATATCATTGTAGCTTCTGAGAGAGCAATTTGGTTGGAATGAAAGGAAGGAGGTTCTCAGAAGGAGGCAGTCCTGAGAAAACAATTACACATAAATCTACTAAAGTATTATTGGAAAAAAAGAGAAAGAACAGGACTAGATGATGAAAAGGAACTAATGTTGGGTATTTTATGTGAGGTAAAGGGAGAAAAGAAGGTCTAGATATTTCATTGAGAAAGTAAGGAAACGTTTATGCGAAACTTTAGATAGGACAGACATACTCAAAATGCTGACTAATCTTGTGCTTTATTTACTTTCAAATACTTCAGTAAAATGGAGGAGGAAATGGCAACCCTCTCCAGTTTTCTTGCCTGGAGAATCCCATGGACAGAGAAGCTTGGTGGGCTATTGTCCACAGGGTCACAAAGAGTTGGATACAACTGATCGACTAAGCACCCACGCACTTCAGTAAAGAAAAAACAATTAAATGGCAAAATGTTAATATTCAAACCAGGTGATGGGAGAATAGTCAAATTCATGGAATCACAAAGTACCCTGGTAGATGGTAGGGGAGGAGGTTGGGATAGGCGAGGGAGAATGGGTAGTTGGTGTTCAATGGGGACAGAGTTTCAATTTAGGAAGATGAAAAATTCAGGAGGATGATGGTACAACAATGTGAATGTATTTAGTGCCCCTGAACTATACTGTTAAATATGGTTAAAATAGTATATTTTATATAATGTGACTTTACCATAACAAAAAATTTTTAAAGACTAAGTGATGGGTATACTGCTGCTGCTGCTGCTGCTGCTGCTAAGTCACTCCAGTCGTGTCCGACAGGTGTCCATTATTCTAGTCTTTCTGTATGCTTGAAAAATGTTCATCACAAAAGAAAAAATAATCAACTTCTGAAGTGAACCTAAGATGAGAAGTCATAAGCAGCACAGAGGGGAAAGATTAGTCAACTCAGGTAGAGAGATTTCATAGACTTACAGACATCAGAGGGCTTTCCAGGTGGCTCAGTGGTAAAGAATTGGCCTGCCAATGCAAGAGACTCAGGAGACACAGGTTCAACCCCTGGGTCTGGAAGATCCCCTGGAGAAGGGAATGGCAACCCATTCCAGTTTTCTTGCTTGGACAGTTCCATGGACAGAGGAGCCTGGGGGACTACAGTCCATGGGGTTGCAAAGAGTCAGACATGACTGAGTGTGTGTGCACACATACACACAGACATCAGAGCTGGGAAGGCCTTAGATAGTCTACAATCCAGTCTTTGGTTTTGTTCCCAGTTCCACCACTGACAGTGTGTGTTTGGGTAAGTCACAAAAATCCAGTGGAACTTAAGACATTTCTATTTGTAAAATGAGGGAGCTAGCTTTGCTGATTTCAAATATTCTGTGTTAAACTCATTCAAAGCTAGCTAAGCCGAGCTCTCAGGTATCAGCAAAACCAAGAAAGTGAGTCACCCTTACTGCCTGGCATTCAAGGCTCTTCATGCTCTGGCTCCAACTGAATTTCTGTCCTCTATACACTTTTATACCCCAGTCATTTCTTCTGTGCCTGGATGTTCCCTCCCAGTTCTACCTCCTATTTCTTTTATGAGATCATCTCATATATGACCACGTTTGTGGTGTCATATTGGATTCCTTAATAAGATCTGACTTCTGTTCACTATATCACACATATTTATAGAACGTTTAATGTGGAATACACAATATTTTACATTTTACTATTTCTAATGGTATTTTAATTAGTTTTGAAAAATATTTTCCTCCTTGTTGTTGTTCCATTGCTCAGTTGTGTCTCTTTGCAACCCCATGGACTGCAGCATGCCAGGCTTCTCTGTCCTGCAACATCTCCTGGAGCTTGCTCAAAACTTATGTCCCTCGAGTCCGTGATGCCATCCAACCATCTCATCCTCTGTCATTCCCTTCTCCTCCTGCCTTCAACCTCTCTTAGCATCAAGGTCTTTTCTAATGAGTCAGCTCTTCGCATCAGGTGGCCAAATATTGGAGTTTCAACTTTAGCATCAGTCCTTCCAATGAATATCCAGGATTGATTTCCTTTAGGATTGACTGGTTTGATCTCCTTGCAGTCCAAGGGACTCTCAAGAATCTTCTCCAACACCACGTTCAAAAGCATCAATTCTTCAGCACTCAGCCCTCTTTATGGTCCAACTCTCAGATGCATACATGACTACTGGAAAAACCATAGCTTTGACTAGACGGACCTTTGGCAGCAAAGTAATGTCTCTGCTTTTCAATATGCTGTCTAGGTTGGTCATAGCTTTTCTTCCAAGGAGCAAGCATCTTTTAATTTCATGGCTGCAGTCACCATCTGCAGTGATTTTGGAGCCCAAGAAAATAAAGTCTGTCACTGTTTCCATTGTTTCCCTGTCTATTTGCCATGAAGTTTACCCATCTATTTTCTTTCCTGCTAGACTATAAACTCATGAGGAAAAGGGACTGTGTCTTATTTAGTTTCATATTCTCAGATCATTAGCATAATGACTTAGACAAAAGATTTTTTTATAATCTTAGACCCATCGTTTAAGGTGGAAACAGATTTATGTAAAACTGTGAGTTGGCTGTTTAGCTTCCAAACTCTTTTTTTTTTCTTTGGTTGCATTGGATCTTCGTTGCAGTATGAGGGCATTCTCTAGTTGTACCTTGCTTGGGACTTCTGGTTACAGTGGTTGGGCTTCTTGTGTTGTGGAACACAGGCTCCAGCTTGCATGGGCTCAATAATTGCAGAATACAGGCTAACTTACCCTGAGGCATGGGGTATCTTAGTTCCCAACCAGGGATCAAACCCGTGTCCCTTCATTGGAATGTGGATTCTCAACCTTTGGATCACCAGGGAAGTTCTACCACCAAACTCTTATTGGCATAAACTAATGCTTTTTCTGAAACTAATGATGAGGGAATATGATTATTGATTTTCCAAATAATTTTTAATAGTGGTAAGATTTTCCCAGAAACCTTTTTAATTAGCAGAAGAAAACATTGCTCAAAAAAATTCTGCCACAAAAGAGAATCTTTTGTTGGAATTGTGATTATTTGGCATGTTTTGTGCTATGGGATTGTTGCCTCCACTGTAGGTTTCCAGGTGGGCAGGATATGTACCAGGAACAGCAGCAGAATGGAAGGCAATGCTGTTAAGTATTTGAGCAATGATCTCTAAAGGACTCCCTGGTAAAACCTTTAATGGAGGGGATGACTTATGTGTGGAGAGGTTCAGCCATGCCAGGGTTTGCTGCCTGCAGGAGGCACAGGAATGAGGAATTAACTGATTACTGCTAACTTGGCATAACATATGGTGACTCTGACTACTAGTAAAACGTGGTCTAAGGAATGTGTAGGGCTCTGAGTAGTTTCTTTACCAATCCTGTCTCTCTTGGTTATGAATATGTGTAGATGACATGGTGGAAAGGAAGAATGGTACCAACAACAGTTATCTTAGCATGGGAATAGAGATATGATCTCTCCCCTTCTCAACACAGTTTAAATACCTTGTAAGATTTAAGTCATTTTACAAGCAACTTCTGCAGCTCAATTCCAGAAAAATAAATGACCCAATCAAAAAATGGGCCAATGAACTAAACAGACATTTCTCCAAAGAAGACATACAGATGGCTAACAAACACATGAAAAGATGCTCAACATCACTCATTATCAGAGAAATGCAAATCAAAACCACAATGAGGTATCATTTCATGCCAGTCAGAATGGCTGTGATCCAAAGTCTACAAGCAATAAATGCTGGCGAGGGTGTGGAAAAAACGGAACGCTTTTACACTGTTGGTGGGAAGGCAAAGTAGTACAGCCACTATGGAGAACAGTGTGGAGATTCCTTTAAAAACTGAAGATAGAACTGCCGTACAACCCAGCAATCCCACTGCTGGGCATACACACTGAGGAAACCAGAATTGAAAGAGACACGTGTACTCCAATGTTCATCGCAGCACTGTTTATAATAGCCAGGACACGGAAGCAACCTAGATGTCCATCAGCAGATGAATGGATAAGAAAGCTGTGATACATATACACAATGGAGTATTACTCAGCCATTAAAAAGAATACATTTGAATCAGTTCTAATGAGGTGGATGAAACTGGAGCCTATTATACAGAGAGAAGTAAGCCAGAAAGAAAAACACTAATACTAACGCTAGTATACTAATGTATACTAACGCATATATATGGAATTTAGAAAGATGGTAATGATAACCCTGTATGCGAGACAGCAAAAGAGACACAGATGTATAGAACAGTCTTTTGGACTCTGTGGGAGAGGGCGAGGGCAGGATGATATGGGAGAATGGCATTGAAACATGTATATTATCACATGTGAAATGAATCGCCAGTCCAGGTTTGATGCATGATACAGGGTGCTCGGGGCTGGTGTACTGGGATGACCCAGAGGGATGCGATGGGGAGGGAAGAGGGAGCGGGGTTCAGGATGGGGAACACATGTACCCTCATGGAGGATTCATGTCAATGTATGGCAAAACCAATACCATATTGTAAAGTAAAAAAATAATAATAATAAATTTAAATAAATAAATAAATATGTCCTTTAAAAAAAGATTTAAGTCATTTTATTCACTTAGCTAATTTATTTCTGTGTCATCATTTTAGAGGAAAACATATGTGCATTGATGTATAGTTAATTCTTTTTCTTTTTTTTGCTGAGATCTTCATCATGCAGGATCTTCTGTTGTCTTAGACTCTCTAGCTGTGGCACACAGGCTTAGGTGCTCCAAGGCATGCGGGATCTTACTTCCCTGACCAGGACTTGAACCCGCTTCCTCCGCATTGCACAGCGAACTCTTAAATACTGTACCACTAGGGAAGTCTCTCTTGGTTATTCTTTCAGCTTTGTTTTATTGCAGCTTAATGCAGAATATACCACAGTGTTGTTCTGAAGTGATAATTAGGAACATACCCAGGTATTTTCAAATTAGAGTTTTAACCTTGTAACGTGTGATAATTCTATTGAAAGCTTTAGGCAAGATTTTAGCCACAACTAAAAGATCCCACATAACACAGCTAAGATCCAGCACAGCCAAATAAAACATTTTTTTAAGTCAGTTACTTTTCAAATCAACAAAAGTACCATATTCCTTGGCTAGTTCAAACAGTGAATTAGTTTTCTATTGTCCTTTGTTAATCTAGAATCAAACAAACATTCTGTAAGGATCTACCAGCAAAGATAGGAGAAACACATGCACATCCTGTCATTCTCTCCCCTCATTAGTGAAATTGTTTTACATATTTCAGTTCTGTCTATATGAGAAAAAGCAATCATTTCATAATAGCAAATTAGCATATGTTCATAAATAAGTCACAGATAGAATTTCTGTATTTTCCTAGTAGCATCAACAACTTGTTACTACCGATATAACCACCCTTCTTTCATTCATTTAATAAACATGAATTGAGGGGCTAGGTGGACCAGGGTTCTGCTAGACACTAAAATAGAAACAGGCTGAACCTAGCAGGATCCTGACTCCTGCTCTGTGGAGCTTACAATCCAGTTGAGCAGACAGACATAGGAAAGGTCATTGTAAGTGTTTTGAAGGAAAAGTACAGGGTGCAGTAGGAGCTAAAGGTGCATTACCCAGGCTGTGGCTCATTCTGATTTTTTTATTCTTCTTACACTTCAAACCTGAGGAGAAAGTGAGGGTACAAGCTACAGTACCTGATGGTATGCGCGTATGTGCTCCATGGACTGCAGCACATCAGGCTCTTCCAATGAGATTTTCCAGGCAAGAATACTGGAGTGGGTTGCTATTTCCTTCTCTAAGGGATCTTCCCACCCCAGGGATGGAGCTTTTGTCTCTGGGGTCTCCTGCACTGGCAGGCAGGTTCTCTACCACTGAGCCACCTGAGTGAGTGAGTGTTCAGTCGCTCAGTCGACTCCAACTCTTTGCAACCTGATGAACTGTAGCCCGCCAGGCTCCTCTGTTCATGGGATTCTCCAGGCAAGACTACAGAGTGGGTTGCTGTGCCCCTCCCCAAGGGATCTTCCAGACTCAAGGATCAAACCCCTGTCCTTTAGTCTCCTACACTGGCTGGTGGGCTCTTTACCCCTAGCGGCACCTGGGAAGCCCACTGAAGTTCCATACATATCTTCCAGGGAGGACATTTTCCAGTCAAATAATTGAGGTTTGGTCTCTCAGTCCATCTCCCTGGAATATTTGCTAGAATGTCTACCGGAAATGTCACGATGCATACCCACACGCTCCCCCCACCCCACCCCGTACCTTATACCCAAATCCCTAAAAAAGAGTACCGAAGTGGTATGGAAGGAATGACCATGTGGAGATAGTATGGATTTAGTTTTTCACTTTTCAAGGGAGTAAGAGTAGATCTGTGATGTCGTTGTGAAGAGTGGAGAGTCAGAGGAAAGAGCAGGGTAAGAAAGCCTTAGCCTTGTGAAGAGAAGAGTTCAAGGTTTAATTTCTTTTGCCTTATCAGCCGCCGATTGTACCTGCTGGAAGAGCAGATATGTTCAAATGAGTTACAGAGCTGGGGAACTGCAGCGCCTTGACACTGGAAGCGTCATTACACTGACCTGGAAAATGTCAGGATAAATTACGGAATGGGTCGGCTAGGGGAAGTTGGTAATTGTGGTCATTTTAGAAGTCTTGGAAAAGGAAATGGCAACCCACTCCAGTGTTCTTGGTGGGCTGCCGTCTATGGGGTCGCACAGAGTCGGACACGACTGAAGTGACTTAGCAGTAGCAGTAGAAGTCTTAAAGCTTTGTGGATATTGAGTGGGTTTTTTGTTTTCTTTGTGCCATTGAGTAGGCACCAGTTCGGTGAGGAAGGATGGCTTGTGAGCAGGGTTGGGCGCTGGTGGAAGAATTCAAGGACTACGATCTTAAGATGGACATCCGCACTTGTCAGTTTAAAATATGTTGACGGTCCAGATCGTTGTGGGAAATGATTTCGGAGCAGCCGTTAACCTTTCCCCAAGCTGCATGTCTTTTTTAAAAATTCAGGATAGGAAGCATTTCCTCTGCGGCTTTGCCTCTTGTTGGCAGCCGGAGGCGCGTGTGTGGGGTCGCCCTTGTGCCGCAGCCCCGGCCGCCGGGCTGGCACGAATCCCGCCAGCATCCGGTGCTCCCTTCCGAGCCCGCTGGACGCGCGCGCACGTACCGCCGAAACGCGCGCTCCCGCCCCTCGCGAGCGCGCCCTCCCCTCCGCGCCCCCGCCCTCCCCGCGCTCCCACCGCCAGAGCGCCGCTCAGCTGACCGGCGGGCGCCAGACGGCGAGGCTCCCAGCTCGCGAGCGCAGCTGCGGCGACGCGGGCCTCTCACGGCGACACTCCCCCCGCTCGCCCCTCCCCCGCCGGGCACCGGGAGCGGGACCGACCGGGCACGAGCTCGAGGCCGCTTCCCCGGCGCCGAGCGAGGAGCGAGGCTGCGCTAACGAGCGGCGGCTGTGCGGCCATGGGCTCGCCCGGATCGCCCTAGGGCGGGCGCGCGGAGACCGAAGCCCGAGCGGCAGCCTCAGCAGCGAGTCCTCTCAGGCGACGGCGGCGACAGGAGCGGCGCGGCCGGGATGAGCGGGAGCGGCGCGGCGCCCGGCCCGGCCTCGGGTTCCTCCCCGGCCGCCTGCCGCTTCGCGCACTACTTCGTGCTGTGCGGGATCGACGCGGACAGCGGGCTGGAGCCGGACGAGCTGGCGGGTAAGGCCGGGCTGCGGCAGCGCGGGGTCCCCTCAGGGACGCGGGGGACGCTGCGGGGACGCGCGGGAGGCGGGGTGCCGGCTCCAGACAAAGTCAGCTCCCGGCGGCGCTCGCTCGCTGGCCGGCCAGGCTCTCGGGCAGCGGTTTAATGACATTGTTATTTATTCCGCGTGCAGGGTGCTCTGCTGAGCCCGCGGGCGCCCGCAAGCCGGCCCCCTCGCCCGCAGCTGCCGGCGGAGGCGGCCGGTGAGTCACCGGGCGCGTTAACTCCCGGCCTCGTTGTGCTCCCGCCCCCCACCCTCAGCCCGGACCTCGAAGTTTCAGCCTCTGCACGTGACGCGGCGCCCCGACCCTTCGGGGAGGGGGCGTCGGGGGCCGCGGGGCGGGAGTCCACCCAGGCGGCGGCGGCCCGCGGGGCGGGCGCGGGGCGGGAGGCTGATTGGACTTCATCCTTGAGTGTTCGCGGTCTGCGCCGCCTCCGGCCTCGGGTTCTGCGCTGACGGTGGAGTCACCTTTTGGAATCCTGTCGATTTGGCAGTATCGCGGGGGGTGGCGAAGATCTTTGAACCTCGGGACTTAGGACGATGCTTTGTTGATACCGCCTATAGGGTTCCGAGTTTAAGGAGTTAGACATTTCCGCTCAGTTGGGTGCACCGAGTGTTGTTGCCTGGGTTTTCCCGGAGGGGCATCGTGCGTCCTCTTGACTCATTATTTGATGGCGCAGTGCGGGGCTGAGCTGGGGAGCAGCCGCTGGAAAGGGGGCTGTTAAAGGCTGGTGGTGGAGGGGGCAGGGGTGTGTGCGCAGTGTCAGGAGGAGCCTGGGGAGAAACGACTGATTTCATTTTTCACGCCTGTTTCTTTCTGCTTGCCTTCTTGGGTTCTGAATCTCGATTTTTTTTTTTTTTTTTAACGTGTGAGACAAGTGACATCTACCGCTTGAACTTTATCTGTCAGTGTTAAACACTTAGGTCATAGCCTTTCAGAACAGCTTTTTTGGACATAGCATTCTTGATTGCACCAGTGTGTGTGTGTGTGTGTGTGTGTGTTTCTTTTCCTTTTTTGGCGGGGAGGGGGGTGACTGTGAAGAATGTATTAAATAATAAACAGTAGTAAACAGAACTATTCAGCCTTTAGAACAATACCCACCAGCTCACCTCTTGGCTAAATGAATATCTTAAGTCAGTTTCACAGCAAAACATTTTCAACAAAAGCTATGTCTAATTTTACTTAAAAATTTTATTTGAAAAGAGAGATGAGTACCAGGCTATGTAAAATTATATATTCCTGTCGTTTCTTCATGTAGGTATTAAGAATGACTTTGTTAAGGGTTACGGAGTTAGAAAAAAGAAATGTTTGGAGAGATTCCTCTTTCAGGATTGGTGAAGGGGTTATTTTAGATTTCTAGAATCCCTTTCCCCCTAAACATTTCCCTAAACATTTATGACACTGAGTCACTTGGAGACCTTCTGTCAGTGGTTACTGATGACTGGAAAAAGCCTGTATTTTTTTCTTCATCAAGTCTGTATGCCTAGCAAAGCTAAAACAGCACCTGTAAGTGTGACCTGAGTCTCTTTGGGCATAGTGCAGATGGCTTTAACAAAACAGTAAAAAAAAATTTTAATGCATTCATTCAGTAAGTAGTTTTGAAAGCCTTTAGGTGTAGATTGTGTTCTAGGCACTGGGCTCAGCTGTAATCAAAGCAGTCAAAAAAATCACTGCCATCATAGAGTTTACATTGTAGTGTAAAGAAATAATAAACATATGTAGTTTTGTCAGAGGTTATTAAGTGCTGTGAGGAAAAATACATCTGGGAGATGAGAGTAGAGCAGTGCCAACAGAATGATGGAATTTGTAGGGTTGTAATGATTTTAAATAAGATGGTAAGGGAAGGCCTCGCTGATAAGATAATGTTTGAAAAGAACCCTAAAGGAGGTGAAGAAGCTGGCCATGGGGATTGTCTCAGGGAACAGCATTGTAGGCAGAGGAAACAGCATGTGCAAAGACCTGAGGTGGAAGACTTACTAGTTTTGTGGTAACAGCAAGGAGGCCAATACTGAGTAAGAAGGAGAGTAGTAGCTGTCATCACTGAGAAGAAGTTAGGGCTTCATAGACTGTTAGACTTATAGATGGGAAACCATATCACTAGGCTTTGAGCAGTGTAATGAGATATGATCTACTTTCTAAAAAGATGGCTATGGCTGCCATGTTGACTGGACTATATCAAGGGCAAGATAGAGGCAGACCAGTTAGGAGGCTCTTTTTCACTCTTTGAGGCAAAAGTTGTTGGGGGTTGAATCAAGTTATGTGGTTAGAAGCTGAGTATATTTTTAAGGTAGAGCCAGCAGGACTTGGTGATGAATTGAGTATGGTATTCATAATAAAAGAAAATGATAAAAAAAAAAAGACTCCAAGATTTTCTCTCTAAACAATTACAAGCACCTGTTTACTGAAATTGGAAGTCTGATGGAGAAGCTGGCTGGAGAAGGTTAGTTTAGCTTTGGGCATACTAAGTTTGAGGTTCATATTAGATATTCAGGTAGAAATACCAAGTAGGCAAGACGTCTGTCAGGGCCCCTAACTTTATTTTTAGGTGTAAGTTGAAAGCCTTGAAGTTGAGTGTTGTCACCCAGGGAGTGGATGTAGATAGAAAAGAGAAGAGGCTTGAGGATTGAGTCCTGGGGACATTGCAACATTCTGAGGGAAGAAAGATGAGGTGGAAACGACCAAGGAGTTAAAGAAATGCGGCTTGTGTGACAAGAGGAAAACAAGAGAATGTAGTATCATGAACCCAACTACCAACTTCTTAACTTTTTCCACAGAGCTACATTTAGGGATCAGGAAACAAGGCTGGTGAGTTAAGCAAATTAGTCACAAGGTTGTTTCTGTTTTGCTGCATTAATTTCAGAGTTAATGATAGTTAGGTTTCTCTTTTACTTTTCTGGAACTAATCTATTTTTATCCTACTGTTTCATAGCAAGTTGTCACCCCACCTGTAGAAGATCTTAATTGACTTCTATTAAACATAAACCAGTTGCTTTATAGACTTTTTCTTAACATATACATATTCCTAAAACTTATACTTTGCAGGTGGTGGGTCATTATTATCAAATGAAGGACACGAACCATATGATGAAGTAACAGTTACATAGACTGAGATCTAATGAGAAATGAGATCTTGTAATAAAGTGATCTGGGCTTTACCTTGCTTTTTAGACACTCCTCCAGTAAAGCTTTGCTTTACCAACAATGGAAAAGACTTCTTTCATCTCATATAGGTCTTTTAACAACTGAAAGTAATTTAAATATATATAAATTTAAAATATGGAAGTCCTAGAGATTTTATGGAAGTGTCTCTCTCTATATGTATACTGATACAGCAGTGTTGGGCTTCCCAGGTGTTGCTAGTGGTAAGGAACCCACATGCCAATTGAGGAGACATAAGAGATGTGGGTTCAATCCCTGGGTCAGGAAGATCCTCTGGAGGAGGGCATGGCAACAGACTCTAGTATCCTTTCCCGGAGAATCCCATGGACAGAGGACCCTGGCGGGCTACAGTTCATAGGGTCGCAAAAAATCGGACACAACTAAGTGACTTAGCATGCATGCACGCACAGCAGTATTGCCTGTTGTTCTTCTCTGCCATGTCTTAGCTATTGTTTTTCTCCTACTCACGGTGTATTTTCAAGATCTATTTGATCCGTAAACAAAAATGTCCCTAAAATGTTAAAGCAGAAATATTTGAATTTCCTTTAATGTTAAAGATAAGATGTTTCAGACTGACTATTGCATAAAGAAGAAAGGTGTAAATAGAAGTCACTGGAATTAGTTGATGTGAAGGGAAGTAGGTATCATTTTGAAATTTTCCTTTATGTCTCTCATTTCCTCTAAGACCAAGCTGTAGGAATTTATGTGGCTTGATATACAGCAACAGATCTTTTAGGCAGTGGAAAAATGAAGGATATAATTAGACCTTTATTCAAGTAACGTAAATATGCAAGGCCCCAAATATTCTTTCCCCCAAGAGGGAAAGAAGCGTCTTTGCCGCTCTCTTTCATAGTACCTTGTACAGAGTGTTTAATAAGTGAATATAAAGTTTACAAATGAGTCTGCAGATTGTGTGGGACCAGAATATTCTTAAAGCTTTTCCATGGTAGCTTGGATTCAGGAATGCTGATAGATATGGAAGTCTGATGGGTGAGATCCTTGCCTTGTTTCGAGATCTTCCTTGGTGCCTCCAGCTGTTTATTTTTAGCCTTGGTATCTTGGCTGTGGTTTAGAGCTTAGAGGCAGTGCAGACCATGTTCTGAATTCAGATATAAAATTTTGTTAAAACTGACAGTATCATGCTGCAGTAGTACTGGAAGGGACCGTAGACATCATTTAGAGTGGAGAAACGAAGACTGAAGAGTTTCAGATCTCAGAGATCCCATTTGATCAGAGCAGGCACCAGACTAAAGCCTGGTGGTTCTGTTCTTTTTTTTTCACCCGTACCATTCAGCTTGTGGGATCTTACTTCCTCAACCAGGAACTAAAACCAGGGCTCCAGCAGTGAGAGCAGCAAGTCCTTAACCAGGGAATTCCAAGTTTGGTTGTTGTAATGCACAAAGCTGCGTAGTTATTTAAACTCAAAAAAAGATGAGCTTAACGTAAATTCTGCAAGCATTTCAGGATTACTCTCAATCCAGACTGAATGTCATAGTCAAGGCTGTGCTAAAGTCTTTTAAAAACCATGGCCAGGTGTACAGGGATGGATGGGATAGGAGCTTCCCTGATCTGACCACAATTGGTAGTGCCTCAATTGTTAACTTTACTGACATCCTTGGTCCACAGTTGATTATGTTTGGGAGTTTGCAAGGTCTGCCCTGGTAACTGGGGGGCTGGGGAAGGAATAATACAAGGATCAACTTCCGTTCGAATGGGGCCAAAGAAGATTGAAGGTCTAATTGCTGTGGTATAGTGATACTTGATTTTAAAAATCCACTTGGGATAAAATTCTTTGTAGTGAAATTGTCCCAACAGTGAGGGGAACTAAGTCCTAGGGCTCAGACATCTACTGCACTGGTTCATGCAGGGCATACCAGCATAGGGAGCTCAGAAGAGCAGAGAAGATGAGATGGTTAGGAAAGAGGGCAGGAGCGAGGAACGTAAGTGTCTTTGGAGGAGAAATAGTAACAGAAAGGGAAAGAAAGGGGATGAGAAGATAAAAAGGAGGCTGGAGGAGGGCAGGTACATAGTATCCAGTGCTGAGGAGTTGAGACAGACTGTCCTGACATTCCTGAGTATATTATTTGATTTGCATTTCCACTTCTGGTCACAGACACTCTGGGAGTAATAGAAGTAAATGTCTAGAATACAATGCATTGTTAGTCATAATTTTTGTTGAACTCCATATGGAAGAAAACATTTTCTTCTATAATTTGTTAGAGGGTAGAGGCAATTCCTACATAAGGTACTTCAGTCAACTGTACTTCAGTTTTAAAAAATAGGTACTTTAGGAAACAAGTGCGGTGTGTCCAAATCCTTAACAGTTTTGATTAGGCTTTGGATTAATTATTCAGTGTTAAATGCTTACAGTGTGCCAGGTTGAGGAGTATGTTTTGAAATATCATACTTTCAAAGTATGATCATACTTTGATCATACTTTGAAAGTATGATCATACTTTCAAAGATCATACTTTTTTTGAAAGATCTACAATAAAATAGCAATAATAAAATAACTTTCTGCGTGCCAAGCACTGGCTAAATGCTTCATAACTATTACCTCATTTCATCCTGACAACAACCTCAGGAAATTTCACTATTTTCTCTATTTTACAGATGAGGAAGCTGAGGCTAGAGAATTTAAGTACTTTGCCTAGGTTCATATAAGAAGTGAGAAGCCTGAATTAAAAGTCTGACATGATCCATCCATGCTTGTAACCTCTACATTCAATGCCTCCTTCATAATACATACTGTATCACACAGGTTATAAATTCTGCCAGTGCCCTACATGGATAACCTTATAATCAAGTATGATTGTTGTTTAACACCTCTGTAGAAAAAAGGTGTTAAGAGGGAGAAAACTAGTCTGTATTACCTTTAAGACCCGACCTGAAAAAAAAAAAAAAAAAGACCCGACCTGGCTTGTCTCCTTGCAGACAGCACTGCATGCATTCTTTTATTCATTTATCAAAACAAAAATAAAAAAAGAGTATATATTTGATACTACACCTGTTCTTATTAATGAATATAAGATATAATGGACGTATAAGGTATTTACTGCACAAATAAAAACACTACTTCCAAAAAATGTTAAGCCTTTTGTTCTTCTTATTGGGCTTTATACCTATCTTTTCTTGGCATAAATTACCTGTCCTTAGATAAGTTTATACTTTTTAAAAGGAATGTTGCTTGCTTGTGAAACCTTGGCTGGTGTGGCTGTCAGTACAATTGTTAAAGCTGTATGCACAGTCAGAAGCTCAGAATCCGGTCCTGGGTCTGTTATTTAGGACAGCTCTGGGTCTCAAGTGTTTTTATATGTGTTGAAGGGTTGAATGAGGTACTTGGTTTATGAATTTACCACTCCTCTCTTTATGGGTTGGAAATTGTTTTTGAATGAAAAACTAACTGTATCAGTTTTTTAAAAGTGTAATCCTAAATGACATAGAACATGAAGACTAAATATACCCCATATTTCACATGAGGATTGAGTAATTATAATCTCAGCCACAAGGAATGGAAAAAAATAAGTTAGTCTGTGCTGTGCAGTTTTTTAGTAAGCATTTTGAAATGTTAGCTCATGCGTACTCAGTTGTTATCTGCATGGACTCTTAGAAATCCAGAGATCTCTGTTTGAAATGACCATGTTAAGTAATCTCTAGAAGTCTGTACTCTAGCAGTGTGAATGATACTGCCAGTTCTCCACAAAATAGCCAGTGGGATCTTAGAATAATTTTTTCCTTTTAAAATTCTTCAGTAACTGTCTTTGTAAAGGCCCAAGCTCCAAATACCATCACATGAGGGATTAAATTTCGACATAGGAATTAGCGGGGTTCAGTTCAGTTCAGTTCAGTCGCTCAGTCATGTCCGACTCTTTGCGATCCCATGAATCGCAGCACACCAGGCCTCCCTGTCCATCACCAACTCCCGGAGTTCACTGCGACTCACGTCCATCAAGTCAGTGATGCTATCCAACCATCTCATCCTCTGTCGTCCTCTTCTCCTCCTGCCCCCAATCCCTCCCAGCATCAGAGTCTTTTCCAATGAGTCAACTCTTCGCAGGTGGCCAAAGTACTGGAGTTTCAGCTTTAGCATCATTCCTTCCAAAGAAATCCCAGGGCTGATCTCCTTCAGAATGGATTGGTTGGATCTCCTTGCATTCCAAGGAACTCTCAAGAGTCTTCTCCAACACCACAGCTCAAAAGCATCAATTCTTCAGCGCTCTGCCTTCTTCACAGTCCAACTCTCACATCCATACATGACCACTGGAAAAACCATAGCCTTGACTAGACAGACCTTAGTTGGCAAAGTAATGTCTCTGCTTTTGAATATGCTATCTAGGTTGGTCATAACTTTTCTTCCAAGGAGTAAGCGTCTTTTAATTTCATGGCTGCAATCACCATCTGCTGTGATTTTGGAGCCCCCCAAAATAAAGTCTGACACTGTTTCCACTGTTTCCCTATCTATTTCCCATGAAGTGATAGGACCGGATGCCATGATCTTCGTTTTCTGAATGTTGAGCTTTAGGCCAACTTTTTCACTCTCCACTTTCACTTTCATCAAGAGGCTTTTGAGTTCCTCTTCACTTTCTGCCATAAGGGTGGTGTCATCTGCATATCTGGGGTTATTGATATTTCTCCTGGCGATCTTGATTCCAGCTTGTGTTTCTGGAATTCCAGCCCAGTGTTTCTCATGATGTACTCTGCATAGAAGTTAAATAAGCAGGGTGACAATATACAGCCTTGACGTACTCCTTTTCCCATCTGGAACCAGTCTGTTGTTCCATGTCCAGTTCTAACTGTTGCTTCCTGACCTGCATACAGATTTCTCAAGAGGCAGGTCAGGTGGTCTGGTATTCCCATCTCTTTCAGGATTTTCCACAGTTTAATGTAATCCACACAGTCAAAGGCTTTGGCATAGTCAATAAAGCAGAAATAGATGTTTTTCTGGAATTCTCTTGCTTTTTCCACGATCCAGCGGATGTTGGCAATTTGATCTCTGGTTCTTCTGCCTTTTCTAAAACCAGCTTGAACATCAGGAAGTTCATGGTTCATGTATTGCTGAAGCCTAGCTTGGAGAATTTTGAGCATTACTTTACTAGCATGTGAGATGAGTGCAATTGTGCAGTAGTTTGAGCATTCTTTGGCATTGCCCTTCTTTGGAATTGGAATGAGAACTGACCTTTTCCAGTCCTATGGCCACTGCTGAGTTTTCCAAATTTGCTGGCATATTGAGTGCAGCACTTTCAGAGCATCATCTTTCAGAATTTGAAACAGCTCAACTGGAATTCCATTACCTCCACTAGCTTTGTTCGTAGTGATGCTTTCCAAGGCCCACTTGACTTCACATTCCTAGATGTCTGGCTCTAGATTAGTGATCACATCATCATGATTATCCGGGTCGTGAAGATCTCTTTTGTACAGTTCTTCTGTGTGGGACACAGATATTCAGTCTGTTCACCTGGTTGGCAGAGCCCTTCCTAATCTGCTCTCTGCCTGTCTTTCCAACCTTTTCTGATTGGAACAGTCTTCCCTGTTGAATTGGTTTTCTTAAAGGTTCTTAAACATGGCAAGCTTCTCATCTCATGACCTGTTTATCTTTTGTTCTCTCCCTAGAACCTCTTCCCCTAGACCACCATGGTCCGTTATAATTATTAATATAATGTAAGACATGTTTCTAGTTTTAAAATCTCAAGCCACATTTAGAAAAGTAAAAAGAAACAGGTGATATTAATTTTAGCAATATATTTTATTTATATATCTAGGAGTTTATTTCAACATATAATCAACATAAAAATTATTCGTGAGATATTTTGCATTCTTTTATTCTTACAAAATCTTCAAAATCCAGTGTGTATTTTATGCTTACAGCATATCTCAATTGGACTAGCCACATTTCAAGTGTTTGGTAGCCATGTTTCAAGTGTTCAGTAACCACGTGGGTCAGGTAGCCACCTTTGCACAGTGTAGCCCTGCATCTTTGCAAGATTGGCTTCTTCCTGTTCAGATTTTTGCACAAGTGTTGCCTTCTCAGAGTAGCCTTCCCAGACCATCCTATATAAAGTTGTGTCCTTCTTCTCTCTCCCTGCCCAACCCTTGAAGTCTCCCTGCTTTATTTCCACATTATTTATTTCCAGGTATATTGTACTTGACATGTCAATATTTCCCATTCAGTTGTCGGTTCCTGGAGGGCAGGACCATGTCTCTCTTGTTTAGTTTTGTATACCCAGTGACTAGATTGTTTCAATAAATGAATGAAATCCCTTGAGATGGGCTTTTCTGATAGCTTAGTTGGTAATGAATCCACCTGCAATGCAGGAGACCCTGGTTTGATTCCTGGGTCAGGAAGATCCCCTGCAGAAGGGATAGGCTACCCACTCCAGTGTTCTTGGGCTTCCCTTGTGGCTCAGCTGGTAAAGAATCCACCTGTAATACAGGAGACCTGGGTTCGGTCCCTGGGTTGAGAAGATCCCCTGGAGAAGGGAAAGGCTACCCACTCCAGTGTTGTGGCCTAGAGAATTCCTTGGACGGTTTAGTCCATGGGGTCCCAAAGAGTCAGACATGACTGAGCAACTTTTGCTTTCACTTACACCCAGTGGGTAGATTGTTTGAATAAATAAATGAAATCACTTGAGATGGATAAATATAGAACTTTTCTTTTTGTTACCAACAATAAAAGTTAGTATATTTGGTTTATTTGTGGGTTTTTTAACCTCTAAAGTGAACTAGCGTTTTTTGTTGTTGTGTTTTTTTTAAATAGGAAACTTGAAATTGATAAAAAAGCAGGAGAGTAGAAGAATGGTTAATTTTTTAAAAGGTCTATGTCAGTTTTGTGGAAGGCTATTAAAATTTCTTATGTTTATAATATTTTTAGTCTATTCCTTTCTCTTGAAATAAGCTATGATAGGTAAATAAAATTAATAAACTTTTTTTAAAACACCAATTTTAAGCAAGCATGCAGATACCAACAAATCTTTGATTTTTTCCTCTAAGCAGACAACGTCTTATTTATTTCTAAACTAGTGCCAAGTAATGAGCACATAAATGGTGAGTAGTGTTCCTGAAATTTCAGAAAGTGGCTGTATGAAAGGATACTGATAACTTCAGTTGTGTCTTTAGAGGGATACTTCAGGAAATTGCGTTCCATTTCCTTCTTTGTGGACATCCACATCGGTTTTGGGCCTGGTCAGCCAGGACAGTTCTCTTTTTCTATAAAGTTTAATCCTTTGTAATTTTCTCCCATTTATATTTTGTTTTTATTGTACCTTGTATAATGTTCTCTTCTGCCTGAGACTTGACTTTTTAAGATTTAATAACCTCTTAGACAAAGATTCCAGAAATTTTCAGTATGAGGCTAGTTTTCAAATA